>NC_059559.1:4370894-4985759 GCF_905220415.1 Colias croceus | reverse complement strand
GACAAACATTGTGACACGAGATTTATATATATTAAGATATTATCTACTAGGTTTCACAAGCGACTTCACCCGCGCAGTCAAAGAAAAACCCGCATAGTTCCCGTTCCCGTGGGATTTCCGGGATAGCGTCATTTTCCCGGGATATAATATAGCCTATGTCCTTTCTCGGGTATCAAAATATCTCCATACCAAATTTCATGAAAATTGGTTCAGTAGTTTAGGCGTGATTGAGTAACAGACAGACAGACAGAGTTACTTTCGCATTTATAATATTAGTATGGATGGTGTACTCACGTTCATAGACACTGATAAACCCGTCTCGCACCAAAAACGACATGTAGTATATATTCTCTATGGTCTTTGTGAAACTCGTGGGGTCCAACACTAAATGGTAGTAACTCTTGGCTCCGTTCCTACACGCCTTGTTAATGAAACGGTGCACTCTGCTCACCATCTCTGAGCCTTCGTCGGTTTTTTCTAATCTGTAAAAAAAAATTATTGTCATAATATATTGTGAAGTAACAAAATTAAATTCAAATTCAAATATTTTATTATTCAAATATTATAAAAACTGATCCGAACATGGATATTTCTCGTTTTATTTTTAAAAAGTTATTATTGTCATTTTAATCAAAGGGCTTTCGATATCAGTTTAAAGTTTTTTGATACCTGCAGTAGTTACGGAATAATCGCCTGTGCAGTGTGCACACTTCGATTACATCCGGTATATCTATACTAATATTAAAAAAGCTGAAGAGTTTGTTTGTTTGAACGCGTTAGTCTCAGTTTCTTTCGGTGTTAGATAGCCCATTTATCGAGGAAGGCTATAGGCTATATATCATTACGCTGAGACCAACAGGAGCGGAGCCAAGCGGGTGAAACCGCGAAGCACAGCTTGTAATATATAAATAATGATTTATATAAATATAATAAAAATCATAATATTGTGTTAAAATACAATATATATATTAAGGAAGATATGATAATTATTATGTTTAACGTTTTTTACCGCCCTCCCCCCCCCAAATCACCACCTAATCCAACTATTCAGAACCCCCCGCCGCTTTTTTCAACTTTCTCAGCCCCCCCTCCACTTTCTTACCACCCCCTCTCTCCTCTTTCTCTTCTTAAACTCACCGATCAACACTCTCCGGAGCGCTCAACTGCGCATTCTTCTGCGCGACGCGACGTTGCCGCTCCTTCGGCCTGTGCTCGGGCGGCGTTGGTGCGAACGTGCCGTGTAGTGATATAGAGGTGGACACTTCGCGGGGGAGGGAAAACGACCAGAATGTGGGGTTTTCCCGCTGAAAAACGCCAAGATCACGTGTCAGAAGTGAAACTTCTTTGGCAAGATTCAGATATACCAAAGTCGTCACTATTCTCCATGATGTGACCATGAAATTTTACTTTCAACGCGCCTGAGATGTTTCACCAAAAAACATTTTTTATGAATGAATTTTTAGCTGAGACATAAAATAATATTATGTATTACTAGCTGTCCCGGCAAACGTTGTTCTTTATTACTCTTTTCACTCTTTTCTATACAGTGCAGAGGTATGAAAACTAGATGTTGTCCGATTTTTAGGTCTACCCAATAAGCACACAACCTTATTTTTCATGATATATCTATATATATAAAAACTAGCTGTTCCCCGCGGTTTCACCCGCATTGCTCCGCTTCTGTTGGTCTAAGCGTGATGATATACTATATAGCCTTCCTGGATAAATGAGCTATCTAACACCGAAAGAATTTTTCAAATCGGACCAGTAGTTCCTGAGATTAGCGCATTCAAACAAACAAACAAACTCTTCAGCTTTATAATATTAGTAACCCGTTTTCTTTGATCACGGCCGCACGCGTGAACGGGTGGACCGATTTCGATAATTCTTTTTTATAATATTCCTTGAAGTACAACGATGGTTCTTATAGAGAGAAAACATAAACATGTACCACGCGCGAAGCCGGGGCATACCACTAGTTAAGTATAAAAATTTTAGAAGACTTACAATATGCTGCGCCAGTTCATGTTTGTCATATTTATTCTCCAGTCCCGTGACGGCTTCAGAACAACTTATAGCGAGGTCACTGGCCGCTCTGAGAACACGAGAGTCGAGATAGCTCTCACCTGAAATTATAAGTAATAGTTTACTAGCTTTCCGCCCGTGTCTTCGCCTGCTTTGTCTTAATCTTACGGAGCATTAACATCAACAAGCAAATACTCATTCTTAACTTCACTATGTCAAATTATTTTAGTGTAAACAGACACAGAGCTTTCGTTGCATTCAAGATGACTGAATACGAGTTTTCATTTACACTAAAAGATCAAGAAATAATGCTCTAGCTCTATGATCATTTGACTGCCTCCTTGGTACAGAGGTTGACGCGTGAGAGAACCGAGGGGCCTGGGTTCGATTCCCGGTGGACGAAGAAAAAAAATGTCTCGGTCTGGCAGGACACAGAAGGCTGATCATCTACTTGTCTCTAAAGAAAATTGATCAGTGAAACATATGTATAATGCATGTGCCCCTTACCCCACTTGGGGACATGGGGCTGAATCGAAATTTACGACTCTCAAATCGTCGTCGGATAAAGTAATGTTTTACCAAATAAAAAAAAAGAGTGTGTGTACTTATGTACACGCGTTAGAAGTTATACTTCTTTGGCGTATGGAAAAAATACTAGATTATACAACTTGAACATAGTTATCAATTTTCATACCACCTAGATCTAACTTCATGCTGTTAAATTTAGGTGTCGGTGTGCGCGCGCATCGTAAAAATTCACTCTCATCATTTTTCTCCATCGCACCAAAAGAAGTATGACTTCAATAAATATTTGAGTTTGAGTTTAAAACTCGATCGTTGTTTGATGATGATGATATACCTGGATGCCGCACCCTCTCCTCAACGCCACCTTGCTGTAGCAGTTTCTTCACCTCGTGAACAGCCTCCGTCGTCTTTTGCATTCTTTGATCATTGTTATCATTCTCTTGCTCTGAAAATGTATGAAATAAATGTTTACAATAAATGTTTGTTTTATTTTTATCTTTGTTGTTTTCAATATGTTTGTGGTTAATTATTATCACACACATAGTATTAAAAAAAAGTCGTGTTCCCAATCTAATAACTATGCGTAACAAAAAAAAAATGGCATAACTTTCTATAGTAATTTTCCGATTTTAAATAATTCATAACTCAAAACCTAAGTTTCCTCAGAGTGAAATTTCAGATTTAGATTCCATAGGACAATAGCTAACCACAAAAAAAAACGACTCTCAACTCCACACCCTATAATGTACAGTTTAGCCTGTACCAGTTTTACTTAATTTGGGGAGTTATATTTATAAGGAAAAACTAATATATTGCATTTGTCACATTCCAGCCGAGTCTTAAGCTCGTTCGAGTTATATTTCTTAATTTCTCAATTTCTTAATATATTATAAAGGCGAAAGTTTGTAAGTATGGATGTATGGATGTTTGTTACTCTTTCACGTAAAAACTACTGAACCGATTACAATGAAATTTAGCACATATATAGAGGATAACTTGGATTAACACACAGGATAGTTTTTATCCCGGAAATCCCACGGGAACGGAAACTATGCGGGTTTTCCTTTGCAAACGCGGGCGAAGCCGCGGGCGGAAATCTAGTTTCTTAATACTTTTACAAAATACTTTTTCCTGCTGTTACATACCAAGCAATACTGATTTTAGGAGATTACAATGAAAATTTGTAACATACGACATATTAACAATAAACTTCAAATATCTCAACACAGATTATGATAAAACCAATCGAGTCGACTTTAGATTTTAACTTGCTGCGCTCCGCGGTTTTACCCGCGTAGCTCCGCTCCTGTTGGTCTTAGCGTGATGATGATGGTGCCTTCCTCGATTAATGGGCTATCTAACACCGAAAGAAATTTTCAAATTGGACCAGTAGCTCCTGAGATTAACTCGTTCAAACAAACAAACTCTTCAGCTTTTTAATATTAGTATAGATTAACTGCTGATACTAAAATTTTAGTAGAAGCTAATTTGATACAATCCCTACTTCCCTACTTACCTTACCTATTATAAATGCGAAAGTAACTCTGTCTGTCTGTCTGTTACGCTTTTCCGCTTAAACCTCTCAACCGATTTTGATGAAATTTGGTACAGACAATCTTTAGACCCTGAGAAAGAACATAGGCTACCTTTTATTGCGAAATATATACCACGGGCGAACCCGGGGCGGACCGCTAGTAGTAAATAATAATAAAGAACTTACCCAAGCTTAAATCTTGAAGTATGACCCTATACCGCATCTTCCTATCATGACTCGTGGTAGATGAAGTCATGGCGTCTTCTTGATTAGATTTTCTTGTTTAAATGATAAGTTAAAACACTTTTACATGTAATAAAGCGGTGGCGGTAATACGTATTTGTTATTCCAATTTCCAAATTTGTGTTTTTTTGGCAGGTTCCAATTTTGAATATTGACATTTGACATCAATTTTTTTTATTGATTTATTTTTTAGACGGATACTGAAAAATTAGACTACAGAAAAAGTTAATATCATGGAAATCCAAGTGGAAATCTATACATATAGTATGTCTATATTTCCGTGGTTAATATACTACATACTGCATAGAGTAACTATTTATTAATCTGTGGTATAAATTTAACAACACTAACAACAAAATAAGATAACAAAATTATAGATCTTGCATAATTCATGAAGATTAATTAGTATTTCTGAATTTATTTGACGTTGGTGATTATTATTATTATAAATTTTTTTAGAGTGTAGTACAATACAAGCAATTTTTAAATAATTTTTATTAGGACTGTGAATAGGACGCCAAAATGACATGCAATTTTTTGATATGGTATACCTTACCAATTTCTACCTGTCACTATATTACTTGCTCTGTGGTCTTGTCTTGTCTGTAATCTGAATTCTGATGGAAAATTGCGGAGCGCGGCTTGAGGACAATACGGTTGACTTATGTCGATTATAAGTGTACATTAAAATAAATATAAAAATAAAATTTAAATGTTTTATATAATATTATCTAAATATGACTCATTATTACACAACAACTTGTAAAGTGTGTTGAGGCTGGCAGTGTTTGTGAGGTTATATTTGTTTTCTAGGATTTATAAACGTGTTTGTAATTAAAAATGGATTCAGGACCAGCTCAAGAAGTAACTGAGCTATTACGGCAATGGGAGGAACAACACACGACTCCTACGTATGACCCAATACCAACATTAACAAGGTAATTTTTTTTTATAAAGTTTGTTTCATACTTCCTTGGTACTTTTTTACCTTTCAAATTACCCGTATTATGTAGAACTAATATAACCAAAACTATTTCAACAATTTCAATCTTCAATGTCCATTGGCCATGCCCTGGGGGGCCCAGGGCATGGCCAGTAGAAAGATTTCAATACAAGTAGGGGGTCTCACCAGAAACCAAAATGAATTACTTTTTTGATTTATATTGTGTTGTCAATATAGCCATTGTACCCCTTATTTACATTAAATAGCAAAAATTGCAACTTTTCAAAACTACTTATATAAATAAATCATAAAAAAGTAGTTTTAAGACAATATGTTACAGCAGATAATGGTTGGACTAAAGCAAAGGGGGCGCAGGACTTATCAAAAATGGTCGAGATATTCGCCCTCAAAGATTGATGGTTTTCAGGGAGCTGAACGTAGGCAACTAATCAACAGTTACGTTAGGTTAGGTTTAGGTTAGGTAAGCCGTTAGGTTAGGTAAGCCGTTAGGTTAGGTTAGGTTTCTTAAAAAAAACTACACAAAAAATAAGAGCCCCGCAAAGCGGGGCTCTGTCGACGCGCTTAATCAATTTTTAAAGGCGATTATCTCGGCCATTTTGGATTTTAGAGAAATTTTTTTTCTATAAAACATGCTTATAATAGCGTAATCTTTACGATAAAACAATAATAAATAGGTGTTATAATGACACCAACTCCATCAAAAATTTTCTAAGTCCTGCGCCCCCTTTGCTTTAGGCGGACCGTCCTTTTTTCTTATCTCAATTGATAAGGCAGTCGCATCCATATGGATAATCCTAAAAAATACATTATAGGTACTTTACTAGCCTTTGAAAAGAAATAAATTCCATTTTATATTATAGTGTGATAGGACAGGTGTATTATACATCTGTTTAATTGATTAAGTCAGGGGTTCCCAATCTTTGGGTTCTCAATGCACGGTTTCATGTTAGATTTTTTGTCACAGCACCCTACCCACTTAACCTAGCTATTTGAAAAGGAAACAGTCGATGTAGGTACCTACAATACAATAATATAAATTAGGATAGGCAGAGAGGCAAAAATTAAAAGTATAAACTCAATTTCTTTATTGTAAAAAAATTAAAAGAGAAAAAAGTAAGCCTTAAGAAAAATAAAAATAAAACACGGTGAAAGCGATGCGCATGACATAAGTAGTAAATATAAAATCTTGTATGTTATTACGCTATGATTCTAACCAATTGGATTGCTCTAAGAAGCTACTGCGAAAATAAGCAGATCTAATCATGGCGCTCCTCTAACTTTCTTCCCACAAGGGCGCCGCGGCGCACAGTTTGGGAACCCCAGGATTAAGCTTTAAAATGACTTGCGAGTCTACAAATTTTACAAGTTAACAAGTTCACTACAATATAGAGATATTAGAGATTTATACTATTTAGTGATATATAAGGGAAAGGAAATAATATAAAAAACCTATTCTAGTAGCAATGCCGTTACAATCACTCTTAAAATAATTTTATTCAAATGATTATTGGGCTAAATAACTTGGCAAATATTCAATTTAACACAAATTGATATAATCACAATTGTATAGACTTCCTTGGTGGAATAACCTTCATGATGTATTTTTATAAGACTTTAAATGTGCTACAACTGATCTATAAATGTTTTATAGACATATTTTTTCTAATTACAAACTTCTAATGAAGTCACCCCCATAGTCAAGTAGGATTTCTGGGATAAACACTACCCTGTATTCTTTCTCAGGTCTCAATATATCTGTATACCAAATTTCATGTAAAAATTGGTGTAGTACTAGATTGCATCACATATTAACAGACAGACATGACATAGGACATTGTTTTGTAATATTTTTATTTATTTATTTATTTATTTATTTATTTATTTATTTATTTATTTATTTATTTATATCAGGCAGGCATATTATGTGATATTTTGTAAGTTCAAATTTTTTAGGTTAAAAACAATTTATACATAATATATTTTATATATCTAGATTTACAAAATAAAATCTTAATATATATAAATCTCGTGTCACAATGTTTGTCCTCAATGGTCTCCTAAACCACTTAACCGATTATAATAAAATTCGCATACCATGTGCAGTTCATCCAACTTGAGAGATAGGATAGTTTAAATCTCAAATCGTTTTAGAGAAAGCGGGCGAAGCCGCGGGCGGTAAGCTAGTATTACTATAAATTTTTAAATTTTAAAACACAATAATAATTCAAATTCCTATAGGCATCAATAAAATTGTGATTCAAGGTTATTTTATGCAACACAACAACTCAGTCTCATAAATATGAAAGAGACACTATTTATTCATATCTCAGAAAGATTGGTACCGTGGGTACAGGCATTATTACCCAACTACGAAAGAAGGAAGGTGGTATTAATGTAATTATCCAAATTACGATATATTGACATATACAGCACAGTTATCTTAATATTGACATAATATAGGCTGTTAAAATTAACAGACAGGTTTTTGTATTTTCATATTAGAAATAATTCTTTGTAACAAAATAATAAATTTTTGCCATGCAACTAAGGGCTTCAAAAATAAAAGATTCTCAAGATATATACCTAATACATTAAAAGAAAGTTTGTGAGGATGGAGAGATTTATGTATGTTTGTTAGTCTTTTGCAAAAAAAAACTACTGGACGGATTAGGATGTCAATATAGTTTTACTAACTTTTTGCGCATGGCCGTTTTGTCTAAAACTTAACAAAATATATACATACTTAAACCTTCCTCAAAAAATACTCTGTCTAATAAAAAAAAAAAAACTGCATCAAAATCCATTGTGTAGTTTTAAAGATCTAAGCATACATACAAATAGTAGACTAACGCGAGAAGCGACTTTGCTTTATACTATGTAGTCCGCCTCCTGGGTACAGTGGTTGACGCATTTGCGTAGAACCGAGGGGTCCTGGGTTCGAACTTCGATTCCCGGTGGAGACTACGAACAAGAAATGTCTCGGTCTGGCAGGACACAGGCTGTTCACGTACTTGTCCCTAAATAAAATCGATCAGTGTAACAGATGTATGAATAATGCATCTGCATTCTGCCCCATACCCCACTTGGGGACACGGGCCTTCACTTATGTAGTAATGATACAATCAGAATAACACATAAGAACTAGTTATAGAAATACTTGATTTTGCCTGTTGGATCTGTGACGTATATCTAGAATTCAATATTTTTTTTTAAATTACAGAATAGCAGAAATAATAGAAGCGGAGACAGAGAATTTCATGAAGAAGGATCCGGACCCGTTCGACGAGAGACACCCGTCGCGGACGGACCCTGAGTGCGCCTTGGGACACGCGCTCAAAGTTATGTTTAAGAAGGACAATTTTATGACTAAGGTATGTGCTAATCTTATAGAAATGTGATTTTTGGGAAAAATTCGGTCATGTAGCAAGTTTTGTTGAATTATAGATATTGAAATACTTATTCGAATACTAGCGATCACCCCCGGCTTCGCCCGTTTTTTATGTTTTCTCTCCATAAGAGACAACCTCGTACTTCAAGGAATATTATTAAAAAAGAATTAACAATATCGGTTCAGCCGTTCTCGAGTTTTGCGCTTAACATCATAGTACTTTTTGAGTTAAGCCAGAACATACATACAAACAGATTAAAGCAAACAAAAATTCTACAAATATTATCAACATTATACATATTATATAATATATATTTTTGGCTTCGACATTGATTGTAGATCACGCACCAAGTATTATTTTAAAAAAATATTCAAGGTACAGTTTTGACTTTCCTACGATTTACTTGTATGTATATAATAAATAGATTAATTTATTTTCTTTCAGCTCGTCAACGACTACGTACGAGACACGTACTATTCCCGTCAGAATATAACAGGTCGAGATGTTCATAAACTGAATGTAGCGGCTTGCAGATTGACGCTCGGTTTGATGCCCGGCCTCGAGATGAGTGTTGTGTTTCAGGTAATTGTAGTTTTTGTTTTTACACAACTGCGACAGGAGGAGTTATGTTTTTCTAGTGTATGTGTTTGTTTGAATCTGATATTATAGAAATAGAGACTGACCATTTTGGGCCAAGTGATTTTTTAAAAAATATAATAAACTAGCTTTCCACCCGTGGCATCGCCTGCGCATGAAAGCAAAACCCGCATAGTTCCAGTTCCCGTGGGATTTCCGGGATAAAACCTATCCTATGTCCCGGGGTAAAAAGTAGCCTATGTCCTTTCTCGGGTATCATAATAGCTCTATACCAAATATCATTCAAATTGGTTCAGTAGTTAAGGCGTGATTGAGTAACAGACAGACAGACAGAGTTACTTTCGCATTTATAATATTAGTATGGATACTCAATTTGATTGTACTTATTTGAATATGTGACGACAGAACTTCCATTTGCCACAATGGATTTTGATGATTATAAGAGCAAATAATGTGCTCTATATATAATTGTAAATAAATAATATATACACATCAACACCGTCTAGGGATATTATGTTTAAAGTTTTTAATTTCAAAAAATACTGGCTAGTTTTAAAATATTTTAAGAAAGATTATTTTATAAATCTTTTTAAATAATTCTAAATTTGAATTTAAGAAATTAAAGAAAAAACAAAAGATTTGCGCGGCATAACTAGAGAGAAGGTCGAAGGTGCACTTTACCTACCATTAGTTTTCGGTTCTTTTTTGTCATTTATTGGTGTTTTACAACAAGTTAGCGATTAATTTCGAAATTTGACACTGTACGCATCATGCAGCGGCGCCATTTAACAAGAGAGGAAATGTTAAGGGCAGTAGGCATGCTCCAAGCTGGGGCTACTCAACGGAGTGTTGCTGAGGAGATTGGAACAAAACAGAACGTTATCTCGAGATTATGGTCACGTTATCGTGCTACTGGAGAAGTGGCTGAAAGACACTCAGGTGGGAAGCGCATAACCACCCGACGACAAGACAGATTTTTGCAAGTTGCTGCAAGAAGGCAACCAAATGTTACGGCCATGCAGTTGGTTCAAAGGCTCCAGTCAGAGCACCAGTTGCTTGTGAGTGACCAAACTGTGAGGAGGAGACTGCATGAAGCTAATCTTCATGCTCGCAGACCGCTTCGTACTCCAGCACTACGCCGAGGAAATCGTGGACGAAGATTGCAGTGGGCTCGTGAACATTTGCTCTGGGAAGATAACCAGTGGTCTGTAGTGCTGTTTACTGATGAGTCTCGATTCGGTTTCCATCCCGATTCACGAAGAGTACGCGTATGGCGAGTTCCTGGTCGTGAGAGTCGACTACTACACCATCAGGAAGTCCACCCTTACCACGGTGGAACAATTATGGTTTGGGCCGGAATTCGTGTTGGTGGACGAACAGACCTCGTTTGGATCAGAAATACCATGACGGCTGAAAAATACCGTGACCAGGTGCTAGGACCAATAGTCAACCCCCATCGGTTACAAATGGGCCAAGAATTTACGCTCATGCACGACAACGCCCGTTCGCACACAGCGCGAGTGGTAACCAGGTGGCTGCAGGAGCACGACATATCCGTCTTAGACTGGCCCGCGCAATCACCTGACCTAAACCCTATAGAGCACGCGTGGGACATGCTCCAAAGAAGGGCTTTGAGGAATTTTCCTGAAAACATTGTGACTGAGGAGCAACTTTTTTTACATCTTAGCAGGACCTGGGACAATATCCCACAGCTTGACTTTGATAACTTGATTCAAAGCATGAAAAACCGTTGCAGGACGGTTGTTAACGTCATGGGTGGTTTCACTGATTATTGATTTTCTGAATGATTGCAAAAACTGGCATAATTTTCTTTTATTTTTAACTTTTTTCTCAAAAAACACATACGTCGTTAGTTTTGCCATTACTTCACCTTTTGTCTTTTTATAAATAAAATTTTATTTTCGCAAAAAAACTGTTTTTGTTTTATTCTAAGCTATAGCCTAATAAATAGGCTTTATAAAAAATATTAAGTTGCATTCTATTTATAACAAATTTTTAGTTAATTGAAAAAAATTCGTAATATCCCTAGACGGTGTTGATGTGTGTATTTTAATTTTTTTAATTATTTTATCATCATTTTTTTACTTACTATCTGGCGCGATGGCCCCAAATTGGATCTTGGCCTCCGACAGCAAGATCATCATTCTTTAGTACTCTAAAAATAATAAATAAGTAAATATTCCAGGACAATTTCCACACACGGCACGATCTGATCCCATACTAAGCTTTCGCTTGTGTTATGGAAACCAGATGGCTGATAAACATACATATATAATTTTAAATAATTACTTATATAGATAATTAACACCCAGACAGAGCAAACATGTATGTTCAGCACTCAAATATTTGCCCTGGATGGGAATCGAACCCACGACCTCTGGCTTGGAAGGCAGGGCCACGAATAATATTGACATGAATTAAATGATGTATTAATTTTGGTATTGTTACTAACATAGATATAAGAATATCGTCCTACTAATATTATAAATGCGAAAGTTTGTGAGGATATGTATGGTGTGTGTTTGTTACTCTTTCACGCAAATACTACTGCACCGATTACAATGTAATTTAGCACACATATAAAGGGTAACTTTGATTAACACATAGGGTAGGTTTTATCACGGAAATCCCACGGGAACGGGAACTATGCAGGTTTTTCTTTGAAAACGCGGGCGAAGCCGCAGGCGGAAAGCTAGTATATTATAAGATTATAATTACTATAATTTGTACAGGATAACGAAGCGCTAATCCATCGTCTAGTGAACTGGGCGACGAATTCACCGGAGCCGCTACAATGCTACGCGACGGGTTTGCTCGCTGCGGCCATGGAGGTGCAGGAGATTGCTACTAATTTTAGGTGAGGAATTTATTTACTCGAATAAATATAATTTTTAGCGTTCCGTACCCAAAGGGTAAAACGGGACCCTATTACTGAGTTTTTGTTGGCTGTCTGTCTCCAGGCTGGATCTCATAAACCGTGATAGCTAGAAAGCTGAAATTTTCACAAATGATGTATTTCCGTTGCCGCTATAACAACAAATACTAAAAATTAAAAAAAAAAATATTGAGGGAACCCTTCGTGCGCGACTCCGACTCGAACTTGGCCGGTTTTATTAAATTTATTTTTCTGTTAATATTTTACTAAAATAAATATAAATTCAAACTATTACCTGTAAATACTCCTTTTGAAGCGCTTCTGTTTAGTCGTAAAACGTCGAAGTGAAACTTCTTAGGCAATTATCGATGCCAAAATCGTAGCCTTACTCCATGACGTGACGGTATTGTCATGACGCAATCTTGAAATTTTACTCTCAACGCGCCTTAAGAAGTTTCACTTCAAAAGTACAATTTTATTAATTGGTTTCTAATATATTTAACTAGCTTACCGCCCGCGGCTTCGCCCGCTTTGTCTAAAACCTAATAAATTATATTTTAAAACCTTCCTCTTGAATCACTCTATCTATAAAAAAAATCGCATCAAAATCCGTTGCGTAGTTTTAAAGATTTAAGCATACAAAGGGACATAGGGACAGGGAAAGCGACTTTGTTTTATACTATGTAGTGATATTAAATTGAAGCATATATTTAACAATTAATCAATAATTTCCAGAGATCTGAATGCAATGCTCGTACCGCTCATGTTAAAGAGACTCCACGAGTTAAGAAACAAAACGCAAGATGAAAAGGTGAGGTTTTAATTTTCATATATGAGAATTAGATAATTGAAGTTATACTTCTTTTGGTGCGATGGAGAAAAATGATGAGAGTGAATATTAACGATGCGCGCGCACATCGACAGCTAAATTTAACAGCATGAAGTTAGTTCTAGGTGGTATGAAAATTGATAACTATGTTCAAGTTGTATATTTTTTTTCCATACGCCAAAGAAGTATAACTTCTAACGCGTGTACATAAGTACACACACACTTTTTTTTGTAAAAGAATCTTTGACATAAAATAAACAACTAGACAGCACAATTACTCTCAATAATGTCTGAAGCAAAACTCTGCCTTCTCGTCTATTGGGCAGAGTTTTCTAATCAGCGTACACAATAGACTTTGAACTTTACTGCAACGATTTAAGGTGTTAAATTGAATGAGTGTTATAATAAGGTATATTGTAAAAATATGTATATTGTATATTTTGAAGTGTCTTACTTGTTACTACAAATTAACTAACGGCCTTACTAATAAAAAGTTAAACAATGTATAAATTTCTACCATTTTCTACCATAGCTGTGTCCTGCTCTTGCTCACATGAAACGTAAATCATAAAAACAAGGCAGGTTGTTGCAATAACTAATCCATTGCATAGCGAATGGGTAACATTTTAGGCTGGTTGCAGAGCTTGACCGACCGTCAGTGCGTACCGTCGGTCCTGACGATACGCATCAACAATTGTATGACTATGACACTAATGCGCATGACAATACGCGTGCGTATGGTCGGTCTAGCTATGAACGTTTTTATGAATTTCCATACATATGACAAGCGCGACTGACGTACGCACTGATGGTCGGTCAAGCTCTGCAACCAGCCATATTAGCAAGACCGTTAGTATAGAAATTGAATATTTTCTTCTCCATCTAAATAACTTAAATAAATAACTTTGTATTTTATTGTAAAATATATAATTTTCAGCCAAACCACGTGACGCCGCCGAATCAAACGAGGCATTTTGCGCGTTTCGATAAAAGGAGGAATCACGATTATAAGAGTAACGGTCCTGTTAATGAAAAGACAGGTTAGTTTCATAAATCACTAGCTTTCCACCCGCGGCACCGTCCGCGAAGTCAAAGAAAAACCCGCATAGTTCCCGTTCCCGTGGGATTTCCGAAATAAAACCAATCCTATGTCCCGGGGTAAAAAGTAGCCTATGTCCTTTCTCGGGTATCAAAATATCTCTATACCAAATTTCATGTAAATTGGTTCAGTAGTTAGGCGTGATTGAGTAACAGACAGACAGACAGAGTTATTTATAATATTAGTATGGATAATACATATTTTTATTTATTTTTCTATATTTCCATAACAAAATGAAATATTATGCAGTTCTCTGTTGATGGAAGAATTTTTCAAATCGGTCACGTAGTTTCGTAGCCTGTTTTAAACAAACAAACAAAGTAAAAAGGTATCATTTTTATTTATAGCTGTGCCCCGCGGTTTTACCCGCATTGCTTCACTCCTGTTGGTCTTAGCGTGATGATATATAGTCTATAGCCTTTCTCGATAAATGGGCTATCTAACACCGAAAGAATTTTCCAAATCGGTCCAGTAGTTTCTGAGATTAGAGTGTTCAAACAAACAAGCTATCTCTTCAGGTTTTATTAGTATAGATTTTGTATTTTTATTTGTCAAATACTTAGGGAAACGATAAAAAGTAATGAAAATTGATATTTTTGGTTTTATGGCATTCAAATGCTTTATAAATATAATTTTATAAAGAATAGAAAAAATTAGATCTCGAGGCGGGACTCGAACCCGCATCCTTTCGCGCCAATCCGTCATCCGCAGATCAGGCATCCGCCCCGGATTTGCGCGAATGGATGCGGGTTCGAGTCCCGCCTCGTGATCGAATTTTTTCTATTCTTTATAAATTTATAGTAATGAAAATGTTAATAAAATAGTTTATTTATATTAATATATTTATATAAATTTCAGATCACGCGAAAGACGATGGGGGAGGGGGGGACATGGATATCGACGTCACACCACACACTCCCGTCAAAGATCCCGAAACGCCCGTCAAGAGTTATAATAGTGAGTTATCCTTATTCCCTAACAAAATTACATCATTTCTTATATTATTTAATAACTCAGGCCCCGGAATAACAGACACAATAGAAAATCTATTGTGTCGTGGACCGATCGGGCCGCTCGGGGCTCAATGTTCAATTCAATATAATAATACTAGCTTATCCCCCGCGGCTTCGCCCGCTTGGTCTAGAACCTAATAAATTATATACTAAAACCTTCCTCTTAAATCACCCTATCTATTAAAAAAAAACCGTACCAAAATCCGTTGCATAGTTTTAAAGATTTAAGCATACAAAGGGACATAGATAGGGACAGAGAAAGCGACTTTGTTTTATACTATGTAGTGATTTTAGGTAGAAAATTGTACTAAAAGACACATTTCATTTTTTTAGAAAATAAATAAAACTGCATTTATAAATATTTCTGAAAATTTTCTTGTAATATCTAGCTATTGTACCGATTTCAATCTGTTAAAATTTATCTCTGTACTTTTATTGCATCGATTGGTAGAGTCAATTATTATTCAGCAATCTCTCTAAAGAACTAACTACATAATTTGATTTTTAGTTTTACAGCATTCAAATCACTACATAGTCGCTTTCTCTGTCCCTTTGTATGCTTTAATCTTTAAAACTAAAGAACGTATTTTGATGCGGTTTTTTAAATGGATGAATGATTCAAGAGGAAGGTTTTAGTATTTTATTTATTAGGTTTTAGACAAAGCGGGCGAAGCCGCGTGCGGAAAGCTAGTCCATACTAATATTATAAATGCGAAAGTAACTCTGTCTGTCTGTCTGTTACTCAATCACGCCTAAACTACTGAACCAATTTTCATGAAATTTGGTATGGAGATATATTTGGATACCCGAGAAAGGACATAGGGTACTTTTTATCTCGGGAAAATGACACAATCCCGGAAATCCCACGGGAACAGGAACTATGCGGGTTTTTCTTTGACTGCGCGGGCGAAGCCGCGGGCGGAAACCTAGTGCTTTATAAATGAGACAATTTTAATGTTTCCTCAACAGATGTAGTATGGTCGCCGCCCGGCAGCGCTTGCAGACCACAAATACATGAAACGTCATCAAATTCTAGTTGGGTCGAAATGGAGACATATGTTATTGGTGAGTTTTTATATACTAGCTGTGCTCCGCGGTTTTACCCGCATTCTTCCGCTCCTATTGGTCTTAGCGTGATGATATATAGCCTACTAACTTTACGTCCGCGTTATCAAATTAAAACCCGCATAGTTCCCGTTCCCGTGGAATTTCCGGGATAAAACCTATGCGTCCTTTGCCAGGACTCCCCAACTATTTATATATGAAATTTCATTTTTCATCAATATCGGTTCAGTCAGTTCAGGCATGATGAAGAGGCAAACAGACAATTTTTAAATTAGTACATTGTGAAAATATGCTGAATTATTATTTATTTTTTTTATTTATTTTTTCTCCTTTTTTTCAGGAAACATACAAATACATCCACCTACAGACGCAACAAAACAAATGCTCATATTGAGGTATTTAACACCAATGGGAGAATATCAAGAGGTGAGTCGAATTCAAACTCAAACTCAAACTCAAACATTTATTTATTCAATTAGACTTCTTCGAGAAGCACTTTTGAATCGACATTACATAGTTTTAACATTTACCACCGATTCGGAAAGCAGTATCTAAGGAGAAGAACCGGCAAGTAACTCCATAGTTGCTCTTTTAAATCATTCAAATTTAAATATCTGTTCCCGTGGGATTTCTGTGATAATATTATGTCCTTTCACAGGTCTTGAAACTTATTTTTGCAGCAAATTAAATCCAAATCAGTTCAGTGGTTGAGGCGCGAAGAAGAGACAGATAGACAGAGTTACTTTCGCATGTACAATATTAGTTAGGATTATTATTTATTAACATAGCTTTGTTCACATTATTTGTCACAATTTAGTTGCCTTACAGTTACTTATAGATTTAAAGTGAAACTTCTTTAGTTGAGTTGAAAATTTCAAGGTCGCGTCATGAAAATACCGTCACGTCATGGAGGAAGGCGACGATTTTGGTATCTTTGAATCTTGCCAGCGAAGTTTCACTTCTGACACGTGTGCTTGGCACATACGATCTTTTTTATTGAAGCGAAACTTCTTTATCGGGGTTAGAAAAAAAATTAGTGTAACATTTTTCCGTTACGCGCCATCTTTTTCTTCTCCCTACCACGCGTGATTTGACGTATTTCTGTAAAGATGCATATAGTAAATTTTTTTTTTGAAAAACTAGGTCATAAAGAAGTTTCACTTCTTACGTGTGTACACACACGCACATATTTTTTTTTGTATAAGGTGTGTATTTTATTTTGTTTCTTTCCAGTTTCTATCGCACGTGTTCGAGAAAGATGCACTAGGACTGATCTTAGGCTATCTAAATGTGAGGGAGTCCAAAGATTCAAGATTGGCGTTCGAAGCGTTGAAGTATTTAGCGGCTCTGCTGTGTCATAAGAAGTTCTCGATAGATTTTATTAATATGGGCGGTTTGCAGGTATGGTTTTTATGTTTATTTTAAATAATAATAATGATTGTTTTTCTACACTAATATTATAAAGAGGAAAACTTTGTTTGTTTGTTTGATTGTAATGAATAGGCTCATAAACTACTGACCGATTAAAAAAATTATTTCACCATTCGAAAGCTACATTATCCACGAGTAATATAGGATAGGTTTTATCCCGGAAATTTCACGGGAACGGGAACTATGCGAGTTTTTCTTTGAAACCGCGGGCGGAGCAGCCGGCGGAAAGCTAGTGTGTTTATATTGTATTAGCTGTGCTCCTCGGTTTTTCCTGCAGTTCTCCTCTCCTGTTGGTCTTAGCGTGATGAAATATAGCCTAGCCTTCCTCGATAAATGGGCTATCTAATACCGAAAGAATTTTTCAAATCGGACCAGTATTTCTTCAGATTAGCGCGCTCAAACAAACTCTTCAGCTTTATATTATTAGTATAGATTAAGTAACCCTATAATTTATTTATTTATTTTCCTCAAAAAACTTACAACTACCAGTTACAAAGTATTACATAGTATAAATTGGAGAGGACTGGTGTCTGCGATAGGCAAAGCCTGTAATGCAGATCGCCAGGCACTCACCCAGTCGAACCGCTTAATATTTGCTAAGTAACATAATATTAACAACATAAAATAAACCGTTTAGAGGTACAAAACATCTAGAACAAAAGAGAAACAAAAAGGGGAAATAAAATATCTTAAATGTTACATAATATTTAACATTTTACAAAAGATAAAAAAAGAACAACTTATACAAGAAAATTAAATAATTTATCTACCATTTTACAGAAATTCCTTGAAGTACCAAGACCATCGGTGGCCGCTACGGGCGTGTCCATATGTCTCTACTATTTGGCATATTGTGAAGATGCTATGGAAAGAGTGTGTCTATTGCCAAGGAGGACGTTGGGTGATTTAGTGCGGTAAGAAAGAAAAATAGGTAAAAAGATTGGAAAAAGCTAAAAAGATATGGGAAAAAAGATAGAAAAAACACGCTCAAAATCATGAAATTATTATACTGTCACCGATCTTTATAGTGGATCCAAATCCATTATAAAGGAATTATACACACACTGACACATTTAATTAAAACTTTGTACGCTTAAGGGTTACAGTGACGAAGTAGGGAGTAATAATTTCATTAGTTTGTGTGTGTGCGTGTTTTTTTTTAATAGGCGTGCTCCTTCATATATTAAATAGAGAGATCACATTTATATACAGGGTGTCCCACTGTTGGTATACTAAGCTCAAAGGAGGTTATAGTTTTGCATACGCTGAGTATGTAAAAAATACTTATTAAATTCCAGACGCATTTTTTTTTCAAATAGATGAAGTCTTAAATCTCTATGTGTACACTCATAAAAAGCAACCCGCCCAGATTTGCTACCAGAGCACGTGAGCTATCGTTTAAGATTATGTTTTCATAGACAAAATGCTCACATTAGAGAAGCGGTATATATGCCGACTGCGCGAAGCTAGAGAAGAAAACATGGACTTTCAGGAAAAATTTAGCAAAAAAATCTTGACGTAATTATGTTGTTTAAGTATTTTTTTCATGATCAATGTATGCAAAACTACAAGTCCCTTCGCGCTTAGTATACCAATAGTGGGACACCCTGTATATATAGATATCAAACTTATTTATTTAGATATTTTGCGACTATGATGATGACTATGACGACGACGATGAAGACGATGACGATGATGATGATGATAATATTTATTTACAGATACGCACTATGGCTGCTAGAGTGCTCTCACGATTCTGGCCGGTGTCACGCGACCATGTTCTTTGGCCTGTCGTTCCAATTTAGAGTTATTTTGGAGGAGTTTGACAATCAGGTACGTTATGTTTATTTTTTATGGGAAGATATACGAATCTCTTATCTATACTAATATTATAAAGAGGAAAGGTTTGTAATTATGTATGTATGTATGTATGTTTGGTTTTCACGCATAAACTACTGGACCGATTTCAAAAATTCTTTCACCATTAGACGCTGCGTCTTCACTGAGAAACATAGGCTAGGTTTTAGCCAGGAAATCCCGCGGGAACGGGAACTATGCGGGTTTTTCTTTGAAAACGCGGGCGAAGCCGCAGGCGGAAAGCTAGTATATATAAATTTCAAGAAACATGTATTGTACGGGCGGCTAGTATAAAATATAGAAAGAAAAAACTAAATTTTTAATTTTTTTTTTCTGTGTATGTGTTTGTCACTGAACTCCTGAACGGCTGGACCGATATTAATAAAAAAAATTGTGTCTTCTAGCGAATTTGATGTGTTTTTTTTAATTAAAATACTATACAATAAAAAGTACAAACACTTTGTTGCCACTGGATCAGTGATTTGATTTTGTGTCAAAAAAGCATATATTTTTATGTCCATTCCAGGACGGTCTCCGAAAACTGTACAACGTGATATCCACCTTGCCGATCCTCGGGTCTGATGATGAGGAGCTCCGGGTGTCTGATGATGAGACGTGTGCTGCGAGACAGATTGTGAGGCACGTGTGTGTCGCTTTACGGAGGTAAAATATTTTTTTTTAGTAGGTTTTGAGAATGGAAATCTTATGGTTGAAGCTTTTTTGGGAGTAAAATAGTCTATAGATGCTTTGAGCAGTCTTTTTTTCTAGTTTCCAATCTTAGGGACTGATTTTTTTTGGGAGTGAAAACTTCTTTGTCGCTTTGAGCAGTTTTTTGTAGGGGATAATCTTAGGGACAGATTATTTTGTGTAATGGCAACATTTTTTCCCCGCGTCGAGCAGATTTTAGTAATGGGAAAATCTTGGGTAGATTTTGTCATTAGTGGTGTATTTGTCATTGCAAACTCCTCATAAATATCCCCTAAAGAAAAAAAACAATAAAACGTGGTCTTATCTAGCGTCAAAATTTTTATCGCTAAAAGTAAATCTAATTTGTTCGTATTTTGCAGGTACTTCGAAGCGCACTTAAGGATAAGAGCGGCGCAAGTTGCGAGACAGCAAGGTGATACTGTGCCCGAACCGCCGCCTTATAAGGTCAGTCATTTAGATGTTGATCCACAAAATAATATATCATTGAAAACAACAAATAAAATCTTACACAAAGAAGTCAAAAAACTGCGTAACATAAAATTAAAGGCCTATTGCAGTTTAAATAAATAGACATAAACAGGCGATTAGGAGCCTTGTTGTGTGTCATCAATTCTTTAAAGTTAAACCAAAGTGAAGCTGTGTTTACCAATAAATAAATTGAAAGCGAGAGCGACGTACACGGACTGCTCGAGCGGTCGGTCGTTGACTGCTCGAGCTGTCGCTACAAACCGCGCAGTTGACTGCTTGAAGCGGTCGCGACGGCTCGAGCAGGCCGTGTACGGCGGTGAATGAATGTCCATAGTTCCGCTTCTAGCCGTCGTTCTCGACTGCTTGAAGCGGTCCGTGTACGGCCGCCCTTACGGTCTTGTTTCCAATATTGACATTGTCTTTGACATTGAAATCGATATCCTAAATATGATAAATGGAGTACCCATTCAGGATATCGTTTTTAAAGACTTAAAAATTCCCCTGTTTCCTTAAACTAGGCGTCAAAATCGTCCCCCGAAGAGATCCAAGAGCAGATCGAGCTCGTGCAGCACGCGGCGTGTGCTCGCTGGCCGCCCGCAGACGAGCTGCTCGCGCTCGGCGGAGTTACGCTGCTGCTGCAGGTCGTGGGCTACGCGTATGACTGGAACTTCAACGGCCGGTGAGTGTGGGGATGCCATCTTAGACTGTGGGGATGCCATTCTTCACTGTGGGGATGCTATCCTCGACTGAGGATGTACATTAGGGGGTTGTTGTGGGGCCATCCTGTAGCGGGGATGCCATCCTCTTGTGAGAATTGACGTCTTGGAGTTGTAGAAGGCTGATATTCGAGTGAGGATGCCATCCTCTTGTGAGTCCTCATTCTAGGTGTCTTTTTTGACAAACAAACGTATTACTTTTGCGATTATAAAATTGTGTTCCATTAAAAGTTTATAAAATAAAGTTATTTCTCTACACACAGAGCCGAGACGGTCCGCTCGGCGCTGGACGTGGTGGCTATATGCTGCGTGGCGCCGCGCGTGCAGCTGCTGCTCACCGAGCGGCTCGACATGCGCGACACCGAGCTCACCACCGGCGTGCACATCGTGCTCGGTGAGCGCGCACCGACACTAACACTTGCACAGACACTAACACTTGCACCGACACTAACACTTGCACCGACACTAACACTTGCACAGACACTAACACTTGCACCGACACTAACACTTGCACCGACACTAACACTTGCACCGACACTAACACTTGCACAGACACTAACACTTGCACCGACACTAACACTTGCACAGACACTAACACTTGCACCGACACTAACACTTGCACCGACACTAACACTTGCACAGACACTAACACTTGCACCGACACTAACACTTGCACCGACACTAACACTTGCACCGACACTAACACTTGCACAGACACTAACACTTGCACCGACACTAACAATAACACTAACACACACGACACGCCACGCCACAACACCCCACGTGAAGACATGCCACGCCACACCACAAAAAATATCGCAACATCGACATAATTATAATAAAGTGACAATATTGTCACTGTTTTATTGACACTTCAACCACAACAGGCTACAACACACTTTTGAACATGTAAACACACATTAAAATACTAGCTATCAACGCCGAATCCGCACATGTTTATCCAGTAAATAAATGACAAATGCCACTAAATCGTAATAAACAAACAAACAAAAAACCCTTTGTAATAGTAGTATGTAATTATAAACTCAAGATTTTGTTACACAAATTTTTACAGGTGCAGCGGACGGTGATATAGTGGTGGAACCGGAAGTGCAAAAGGCGGCATTAAACGTGCTGGTCAACTGTGTGTGCGCACCTTTACACCGGGTAAGTTGATGATTAGTGATTTTATTGTAATCAAATATCTTGAGTCAAAATCACGCTTAAAAAAGTAAAAATAAAAGAAATAGCTCACAATCACACTCAAAGAGATTAAAAAAAGATTTCACAATCTCGCTCATATAGTTGTTAAAAATTGCAACTAAAATCTCGCAAAAATTGTCCGAAGCAAAACTCTGCCTAATAGAATCAAAGGCAGAGTTTTGCTTTGGATTTTTTTTGACTAATTAGCGCATGCAATAGACTGTGAACATTATTGCAACGAAATAAGGTGTTGATTTGAAATTTGAATGAATTTTTTATACAACACCGCACGGACATTTTGACGATCTTTTAATAGGGTATTGTGCGTCTAGTTTTTTTTTATTTCAATGAAAAAACCCACATAGTTCCCGTTCCCTTGGGATTTCCGGGATAAAACCTATCCTATGTGTTAATCCAAGTTACCCTCTATATGTGTGCCAAATTTCATTGTAATCGGTTTAGTAGTATTTGCGCGAAAGAGTAACAAACACACACACACATCCTCACAAACTTTCGCATATTTTATAATATTAAGTAGGAAGGAAGGTTAGTAGGATTAGTAGGATAGGATTCAAGTTGCCTACTTTTGAAACATAATTCAAGCTTCAAATTACGAGGTAATTTAGCCCTAAGTTATGCATTCCGGTATAAATGTTTAAGTTGACAAGCTTCAACTTGCCCCAACTTTATACGGAGGAGGGCTCTTAATATAAAATTCAAGTTTCAACCTTATAAAGATAACTTAACCATAACTTATCTCTTTCAGTCCGGAGTATCGACGGCTCGGTTTTCACTTACCGGGTCAACAAAGAAGAAAGCGGCGGTCAAATCGTACGAGGACGTGATACAAAAAGTTTGGGAGAGCGTGCGAACAAATAATGGAATAATGGTAAGGAGAATTTATTTTTTTATTGTATATGTTTTTTGGAAAATTTTTATGAGCAACTAGCAAACCGGGTGAACTCCGTTTCGCCACCAAAGACACCTTTTCTTTGCTATAAACCTCACGGAGCCCGAGACCTTTCCAACGAATGCAAAACCGTGGAAATCGGTTCGTGCATTCTGGAGTTATAGCGTCAGGAAGGAAAACCCGACTTATTTTTATATAGTAGACGACACATACGAAAGAGCATGTGTGCCGAGCACACGTGTTAGAAGTGAAACTTCTTTGGCAAGATTCAAAGATACCAAAATCATTGCCTTACTTCACGGACGTGATGGTATAGCCATGACTTTAGGGACAAGTAGGTGATCAGTTATCTGTGTCCTGCCAGACTTTTTTTCCTTGTCTGCACCCAGAATCAAACCCAGGACCCTTCGGTTCTACGCTCACCCGTTAACCACTGTACTAAGGAGGCGGTCGTTGTTGGCTAAGATAACACGCCTCGCCACGCCACTATAAGACTAAAAATCGATCAGTAAAACAGACGTATGCATTATGCATCTGCCCCTTACCCCACTTGGGGACATGGGGTAAGGGGCAGATGCATTCATCACTTTTTTCTAAGGCGGCGATTTTGGTATTTTTGAATCTTGCCAAAGAAGTTTCACTTCTGACGCTCTAATTTCGATATTTTAAGGAAAACCATGTAATTTCCAGGTGTTACTATCGCTAATGATGGTCAAATCGCCGATAACAGACGCGGACCGTATACGAGGGCTCGCCTGTAGAGCGCTAGCCGGTCTAGCGCGATGTCCGACCGTTCGGCAGATCATATCCAAGCTGCCGCTGTTCACAACTTCGCAGATACAGGGTGAGTGCGTTTAAAAATAGCTGACTTGACGGTTTCTTGGCATTTTTTCATTCGTTAGTAATCACTTTGGATGTCAGACAAGGATGTCTATCGGAGTAAGGTAGTAGAGATAGGAGTCTTCATAACTAGCTTAACCCCATCCCTACTTCCCTACTAATATTATAAATGCGGAAGTAACTCTCTCTGTCTGTTACGCTTTCCCGCTTAAACCTCTCAACCGATTTTGATGAAATTTGGCACAGACAATCTTTAGCTCCTATATGTGCGAAGCCGGGGCGGACCGCTAGCTATATCATAAAATCACTTGTTCTTACGTGATAGAAAGTCAAACGTACGAACCAGTGGCGGTACGTTCATACAAGCCGAAAAGCCCGGCTTGCCTAAGGAATTCGCTACGAGACAGGAAAATACCCAAATTCACTTTTGAATATTCGCGCGCAACGAGCAATTCAAAATTTGCTCCGAAATTCAATGAAAACTCACCAACAAACAATGTCGAATTCGAGTCAAACTTTTTAATTTCATCCTTCTTGCTATCTAAATAAAGTCGTACTTTGTATAAACAGTGCGGTGTCCTTCTTGAGTGACATATAGTTCTCTCGCTTGCACTCGTGGGCTTTTACCGGGCTTTGCGCTTATCTCTTCTAACGTATGAAATTTTGTTGAAGTAGCTACATACCTATCTATAGAATTCTATAGCAATTTATATGCCCAACAAAGCCGGGCTTTAACAGTGTGAAGATAGTTACGATTGCGCGTCGCGCGAACGAACGTCGTGAATATTATTGTTAGTATAGTTTAGCGCGTGATTATACCGGTGTAATTTAGGTTAAGTTTTTCGAATTTTGTGATAAAATAAGTGTCGCGACACAGATTGTATTGTAAATTGTGATGGTTTGCTTTGTGCTCAGCGGGGAAAGGTAAAATCATTAAACTTTACTGTAAAACAACGATTAATTTCTTCATCAAAACCAACTCCCGATTTGTGCAGTAAGTAACATACACCAAATTTTAGTTGTAATGTTTACGAATTAATCGATTTCATGAATGAGAATTGGTTAGAAGAAGCCTTCTGATGAAACTTGCACATATTTTGGTATTTACGATTCTTGCTAGTTGTTCTTCCACGGAGCGTGCTTTCTCAGCGTTAAATCGAATTCATAGGTAGGTAGGTACGTATTTAAGAAATACACAAGGCCAAGAACGCCTTTCTGAATTAACAATGACTGTCATTGAAAAGAGCTGTTAATTGAATTAAAACAATCACCTAAGTAGGTACCTACTTCTATTCTGATGTTATAAAATATTTCCTTCAGAAAGATCGGCGTTTTGAATTAGAATATACCTAAATGATCTGTACAATTTTATAATATAATGTCATACAGTTTTATATAATTTATAGATATAGATTTTAATATGATTGTAATGGTAAACGTTTGACTCAACTGTTTGCGGGCGCGCGTGAAGATTTAATTCGGTATGTTCACATTTTTTATAAGTTTTATAACGAACATAGGTACCTACTTAGTAACACAGTGTATACCTAATTCAAGAAAAGGGTACCCAGCAAACACTTCGAAAAATTTGGGCTTGCCCAGTCCTTACACCCTAGGCACGCCACTGGTACGAACACACTTTATCCTTTTTATTACACTCGTCACAAAGCAAAATGCCCGTATTGACAATTTTTTTTATTAATAAATAATAATGAATAGTATAAAACGAGGAAGCTTTTAGTTTAATTTAGTTTAATGTTTCAAGAGGAAGCTTTTAGTGTGTAATTTATTAGTTTTTAGACAAAGCGGGCGAAGCCGCGGGCGGTAAGCTAGTATTTTATATTTTATGTAAAAAATTCTTATAATTATTACATTTTCAGTGTTAATGCGCGATCCGATACTACAAGAGAAGCGACAAGAGCACGTGATGTTCCAAAAGTACGCGCTTGAGTTACTGGAGCGTGTCTCCGGCAAGAGCAAACACAAGGGCGCCGAGTTTGAGACGTCGCTCGCTAATATACACCGGGTGAGTGAATGAATGAATGAATGAACGAATGAAATGTGCATGGAGTGCATTTGTGAGCGAATGAATGAAGAAATTTTATTTAATGAAAAAATGAATAAATAAGCACCGGGTGAGCGAATGAATGAATGAATGAATCTATACTAATATTATAAAGCTGAAGACTGTCTGTTTGTTTGTGTGAACGCGCTAATCTCATGAATTACTGGTCCGATTTGAAAAATTCTTCGGGTTTTTGATAGCCCATTTATCGAAGTAGGTTATAGGCTATATATCATCACGTTAAGACCAATAGTAGCGGAGCAATGCGGGTAAAACAGCGTGGCACGACTAGTGAATGAATAAATTGAATGTGCGCGCTAGAGTTACTCGAGCGTGTCTCCGGCAAGAGCATGCACAAGGGCACCGAGTTCGAGACGTCTCTCGCCAATATACACCGGGTGAGTGTGTGAATGAATGAATAAATGTGCATGAAGTGCATTTGTGAATGAATGAACATTGGATGAATGAAAAAAATCAAGAAATGCGGCGCCCCTCTAATACGGAGAGGCAAATGCTGAGTAGTCCACCTAATCACGAATACCAACTAATATTTGAATGTATTTATTGTATTTTAAGGTTTACATTTATTTATGTGTATTTTTCTCTAAAGTGTATTAGTTTAAGTGAAAAATTGTAGTTTGTGATTAAACGTATTTTCTTTCTTTCTTTCTAAATGTACAGTGGATGAGTGAACGACTTAACGAAAACCTGGACATTTTAGTTAGTAAATGAGTGAATGAAAACAATTTACATTTGGCAATGAACAAATGAGAAAAAAATTCATTGAAATTAACTCCTAATTTATTTTACAGGAATTTTCAAAGTGTATTGTATTTTATAAGAAAACTGCTTAATAAAGATGCAGGCAGAGTTTCACTTTGGTTATCCCAACTACTGTTTTCCGAAAGTCTGCCTAATAAAGATGCAAGCAGAGTTTCAGTTGAGTTCAATTTAAACTACTGTTTTCCGTATTGTGTGCCCAGTTGTTTACAGTACATATAAACGAATCATCCAATCTTTTATCTATCTTTTATTTATCTTTTACCTTTCAACAGGCGAACGTGGTAGCGCAAACGCGTATCAACTACAACGAGCGGCAATTACTCCAACTGGTTGCCCGCCATCTTGCGGCGCGGGGCTTACACGAGAGTGCGGCAACTTTGCAAAGGGAAGCGGCGTTGCCTCCCCCCGGCCCCCCGCCCGCCCCCACACACCCGCACCCCCCGCCTGTGTACGCGCCCGCTACACCTGCCAGGGTGAGTATATACACACAGACAGACAGACAGACAATACACAATACACAAAACATTACCTCCCCCCGGCCCCCCGCCCGCCCCCACACACCCGCACCCCCCGCCCGCCCCCACACACCCGCACCCCCCGCCCGCCCCCACCACACACCACAGACATACATACTGTCTCCCGTCTATACACCGCCAAAGAGATTTTACACACACCCATAACACCCAAAAAAAAAATTCGATACAGTCATTAGAAACGTCTTACACCAAACACATCCAAACTACGTATATGAATTGACTAGCTGTTGCCCGCAGCTTCGTCTGCGTGGAAAAGATAAATAAACATGATACAAATTTTCATCCCCTATTTTATCTTCTTGGGGGTAGAATTGATCAAAATCCTTTCTTAGGGGATGCCTACGTCCTAACATCTACCTCCATGCCAAATTTCATCCCGATCCGTCCAGTGGTTTGGGCTGTGCGTTGATAGATCACTATATCAGTCACCTTTGAGTTTTATATATATTTACGTTATCTCCCCCCGGGACCTCCGCCGGTTTTTTTATTCTTTAATTTGTGTAGGAAAAAAGTAAATTCTCTATTTCGTTAATGTGTTCCATATTGAAAAACTGGTAAGTATCACCATCACTACATAGTATAAAAAGTCGCTTTCTCTGTCTCTATGTCCCTTTGTATACTTAAATCTTTAAAACTACGCAACGGATTTTGATGCGATTTTTTTAATAGATAGAGTGATTCAAGAGGAAGGTTTTAGTATATAATTTTTTAGGTTTTAGACAAAGCGGGCAAAGCCGAGGGCGGTTAGCTAGTCAATTAATAAATCGAATAAATATAACTCAAAGTTACCATAATCAACTAATATACATATAAAATATTACAGCCCCGTCTGTCCGTGTCGCGTACGAGTAGCGCAAGTCTACTGAGAGAGAGTATGGACTTGAACCATTCTACACACGAGGAGAATAGTCCATTACCGCCTGTTATTAAATTAAGGTACGTTAAATTTATATATTTTATCAATTTACTACAAAATTTAATCTATACTAATATTATGAAGCTGAAGAGTTTGTTTGTTTGTTTGAACGCGCTAATCTCGGGAACTACGGGTCCGATTTGAAAAATTCTTTCGGTGTTAGATAGCTCATTTATCGAGGAAGGCTATAGGCTATATTTTATCACGCTACGACCAACAGGAGAGGAGCCACGGGGGTGAAACCGCGCGGAGCAGCTAGTTTGAAATAATATTTTAATCTGACTTTACAAATGGTGGCAAATCATGATTCTATGTTAAAAGAATGAGTTTATTATACATTTAGAAATTAAAGATTTTTAACGGATTTTAAACGCGATTTAATCATTATATTATTTCCTGACGTTTCGCACACTCAGTATTAATCGCGTTTAAAATCCGTTAAAAATCTGTAATTTTCAAATGAATAATACCTGCATAAAATTTATTTATTTATTTATTTTATTTATTTCATTTATTTCAGATTAATTTAATACTGCCGGCCGGGTTAAAATCAAACACTGGAAATTTTTAAGGTTATAAATAATGTATTAAATTTTAAAATGTGTGAAAAATTAACACGACAAAATCCCCCCCAGAAAGGTCCAAACGACCCCGCACCCGCCGACCCCCACGGCGGAGAAGCGCTCCCTGCAGAAGCAGTTCAGCGCGGGGGCTGACCGACCCCCGTCACCCCCGAGGGTCACGCTGCACTCCATCATCACGGAGTACCTGTACAACCAGCACGCGCTCTGCAAGAACCCCGTGGTCACCTGCCCCCAGTTCAACTTGTTCGAGTGAGTAGATAATTAAAAAAAATATATATATTACGGGACAATTTTCACACACGGCACGATCTGATCCCATACTAAGCTTTCGCTTGTGTTATGGAAACCAGATGGCTGATAAACATACATATATAATTTTAAATAAATACTTATATAGATAATTAACACCCAGACACAGAGCAAACATCTATGTTCATCACACAAATATTTGCTCCGGGTGGGAATCGAACCCACGACCTCTGGCTTGGAAGGCAGGGCCACTATAGGTCTACCAGAATCTGATAGCATATTTATATTTAAGAAATAAAAGATTTTCATATGGCAAGTTTATTTGACAACTATCAAATCGGTTGTCAAATTATTTGTCTTCTTTGCATTTGATGAATAATTTTAGGATTTTGTCTAAAAAATCTTCGAAAATGTCGAAAAAGCCGCTGTGATCACAAGCAAGAGGTGTTGTTTATAATGTGTATAGAAAAACATTCGATGAAGAAGGGTCAAACACATCACAATTTTCAATTTTGAATATTTTATTGGTAAATTGGACTTACCCGTTTTGTTGAGGCAATAAGGTTCACTTTTGCTTGGTAAAACTTGATTAAGTAAAACGCACGTCTAATCTTGATAACGTTTATTTCGTTACTAACACAGATCACTGAACAAGTAATATGGTTACTAATTTCTAAAGCTACATACTAGCGGCGGCGCGTACATACCGCCCACCAAAACCTATAGGTAACTAGGTTTTATCTTAATTGGCTAACATTTTTGCTTAACGTTTTGCATTACATACCATCGAATCTAAACTTAAACATGCATTCTTCAAATAAACAAAAACAAAATGATTTTTAAATTAAGTTATATAAATCAACAATCAGTATCTGTTATTATCTAAACATTGTACATTTAGATTAATTATGTAATAACATTTTTTTTTTTATAATTTAAATAGGCAACTAATATTCAAAAATCCAAGTCATTATTTATAGGTAATGGGCATAATTTGGAAATTGATCGCTTCATCAATTTTCCGCGGCATTTTAAAGAATACACACGACATATCCCGTCTGCTCCCGAATGTTTTTCTAGGATACGACCTAAAGCCCATTTACCAGGAGGTAAATGTTCTTCCACGACCAGGACCACATCTCCCACTTTGAATTCATCTTGTCGTTTTAGCCATTTGGGTCGTTGCTGTAGACGTGACAAATATTCTGTTTGCCATCTCTTCCAAAAGTCTTGTAGTAACCTTTGTGCATACTGCCATCGTGAAAGTCTGTTAAGGTTTATGTCTCTCAAGTCTGGTTCTGGTATATTGAATGGGGCTTCACCAATGAGAAAGTGACCAGGTGTAAGAATATTCAAATTATCGGTATCTGTATTGTCGATTGGACACAACGGTCTGGAATTTAAGCATGCTTCTATCTGGCACAGTAATGTTGTCATCTCTTCGAAAGTTAGATGCTTATCTAAAATTCTTCGCAAGTGATATTTGATGGATTTCACCCCCGCTTCCCATAAGCCTCCAAAATTTGGACTGTAAGGTGGATTGAAGTGCCATTGTATGCCATCTTCTGCTAAAGTAGCTGGTAGATGGCCTGGTATTTGTAAATTAGCCTGTTGGAACAGCTCCAACAATTCCTTGTTGGCACCTACAAAATTAGTGCCTTGATCGCTCCAAATGTGGCTACATCTTCCCCTTCGAGCTACAAAACGTTTTAACGCGCCTAAGAAAGAATCAGTGCTTAAATCCCCAACTAATTCCAAATGAACTGCTTTGGTAGACATACATACAAATATGCAAATGTATGCCTTATTGGTTTTGGACCCTCTACCCCTTGAAGTTAAAATTTGCAGTGGACCAGCAAAATCTACGCCGGAGTGTAAAAATGGCCGTGACGGAGTCACCCTCATCTCAGGTAAGTCTCCCATAATTTGTAATCTGGGTTTTGCTTTAAGTCTCGCACATATAAAGCACTTATTGATATATGATGAAACAAGTGATTTAATTTTAATAATCCAAAAACGGCTTCTTATATAATTTATAGTCAATTGTGTACCACCGTGTAGCGTCTTTTTGTGTGCATCAGCTATTATTAAAGTAGTTAAACAGCTCTTATTGCTTAAAATCATGGGATGTTTCTCGATTTCTACAAGATGGGCATGCCTGAGTCTGCCGCCCACCCTGAGAATATTTTCAGCGTCCAGGTAAGGATTAAGATTTTTAATACAACTGTTGCGTTTTATTTCTTTCCTTTGTTTTAAATCTTCTATTTCTACTGAAAAAGATTCCCTTTGGTCTAATCTTACACATTTGTTTAAACTGTCATGTAGCTCATTTGTAGTTATAGCCTTAACTTCTTTAATTTTCCTTACATTCAGAAACCGTGTGCAAAAGACTATTGCTCTCAGTAATTCATATAAGTTATTAAAATTTTTAAATTTATTTGACCAATGTGCCTCATCTACTATTTTTGTATTTGCTATAATATTTTTCCTTTTTTCTAGGTTAGTGTTATAAACGGAATTTTTCAAAGAAAGATGCTCATCTCGTAGCCATTTTGGACCTTCCCACCATAATTTACAATTTTTAAGTTCAGGTAATAACATTCCACGTGAAGCAACATCGGCAGGATTTTCTACAGAAAGTACGTGGTACCATTTATTTCCTATAGTTTCTAATATAGTTGCAACCCGATTCCGTACAAAGGTTTGCCATCGAGAAAGATCTCCTTGAAGCCAGGACAAAACTACGGTTGAATCTGTCCAACCATATATCCGATCGGTTGGTATGTGTGTAGCGTCACTTATTTGTTTTAATAATTTGGCAAGTAAAACTGCGCCACATAATTCTAAACGAGGCAGGGATACAGGTTTAACAGGTGCAACGCGACTCTTCGCAGCTATAATGCCTGTAACATATGTATTATTTTCTACTTTGACTCTCAGGTAAGCTACTGCGCCATATGCCTTTGAAGATGCATCACAAAAGCCATGCACTGTAACATCAGACATATTTTTAGTATGACTGTATAACCATCTATTTATTTTTATATCTTTTATATTTCTTAAACTTTCTTTAATCTTTAACCAATCTTCTTTTATTTCAGGTACTACTTCTTCATCCCAAGAAATTCTCATCAACCACAATTTTTGAATTATTATTTTTGCAGGCAGGAGTACAGGAGTTAACCAACCGAGAGGATCAAACAAGCGTTGAATCTCCGAGAGTATGGTTCTTTTGGTTATGTTTGCCGGTGACGCAGGTAAGTCAGCATAATAATGTAAAGTATCATCGACCACATTCCATGATAGCCCTAACGTCTTTACTGTTCCTTCAAACTTAAAATCTATACTCAGGCGAGAGCTTAGTTCATCGGAAGAAAAGTTTTTCAAAAAATCCTTATTATTTGATGACCATTTCTGTAATTTCATTCCTCCTCTACTAAGTATATTTGAAATTTGTTTCGCTATTTTTGTAGCATCTTCTACCGAATCCTGACCGGATAGTAAATCGTCCATAAAAAAATCATTTTTTATTACATTAACAGCCGCAGGATAGCCTTCTCCTTCATCGTTAGCAATTTGGTGAAGAGTTTTTACAGCAAGATAAGGTGCCGATGCTGTGCCGAAAGTAACTGTCAATAAACGATAATCCTTTATAGGCTCATCAATGCTATTCCTCCATACAATTCTTTGATAGTCAGCGTCCTCTGTTTTTATTAATATTTGCCTATACATTTTTTCTATGTCTGCGACAAAGGCAATTTTCCGAAGTCGCCATCTCATAATCAAGGATCTCATATCTTCTTGTAGCAGTGGACCAACAAGTAAGTCGTCATTGAGCGATATATTATTTTTACCTGTTGCAGACGCGTTGAAAACTACTCTAACTTTTGTTGTATCACTTGCTTCTCTAATAACTGCATGATGCGGTAAGTAAATAGATGGGTTATTAATTTCGCTTTCGGGAACTTCCTCCATGTGGTTTAACTTTAAATATTCATTAATCACATTTATATACTCTCTCTTTAAATCCGGGGATTTGACAAATTTGGATTCTAATTGCTTAAATCTGAAAATTGAAATATCACGGGTATCACCTTGTGTTGCTCGTGGGGGTTCGTGTTTTACAGGTAATTTTACAACATATCTTCCTTCCGCTGTCCTTGTATATGTATCTTTATATGTTCGTTCACATGTTTCTTCTTCTATGCTTAATTTTTTGTTTGTTTCAGGATCCAGCTCCCACAACCTTTGCAACATTTCATCCACATCTATACGATGGTGCATAACTAGCATTTCATTATTAGATTTCATTTCCGTATTGTCTAACACGGAACCGAATAATATCCATCCCAAGCTTGTTTCTTGTGCGCATGGTGAACCAGGAGGACCCTTGATCAAAGGTTCTTTGATTATTTGTGCATATGTGGTTACGCCCAGCAGCATATCAATCCGTCCAGGTATATTGTATGTGGGATCGGCTAATACAAGACCTTGAAGATGTGACCATGAATTTTCACTGTCTATCAAATGTTTGGATGGTAACACATTTGTTAAACGAGTAGTAGAAATGACATATGCATCAATGAACAGTTGGAACTTGTCGTCATATCTTGATAAAAGCTCTAATCCCACCGTGTGTTTTACCTTAGTTTGTGTAGATCCTATTCCCGTAATACTTACATCTATAGCCAATGGTTTACGTTTAACTTTAAGCAGTTGAGCAGCTCGTTCGCTTATAAAGTTCGCTTGTGAGCCTTGGTCTATTAGCGTGCGGAGTACAGTTATTCTGCCGGCGCCATCTGTAACAGGGACAAGAGCGGTAGCTAGCAGAGCAGAACCTTGTTTGGTTGCTACGAAAGAAGAGATAGTGTTAACCTGTTCCTCCAAGTGTTGCTCCTGCTGTTCTTCGTCTATCTTATCCTCCACCTGATTAAAGTGCGATTCTATGTTGCTGGGTTTGACCACGGCCATTGACTGATGCAACAAAGAATGATGACGCCGTTGACATACCTTACAAGAAACCCGCAAACGACATTTGCTCACCACATGCCCACTGCATAAACAATTAAAGCAAATATTATTGGAACGAACAAACTCATTCTTTTGTTGTGGTGTAAGTGATATAAATTCTTTACAGTGGCATAAAGCATGTTCTAGTTGACATTTTGGACAGGGTTTAAATTGCACTGCGGGCGTCGCTATATGGAATGACCTTTCTTTAGATGTCGATGGCGATAATAACTCCAAAGTACGAAATTTTAATTGCAAAAACTGTTGTAATTGTTCCCAACTTGGTAATTTGTCGGTATCATTCTGGACATACTCTTCCCAATCCTTATGTGACTCTGGGTCCAATTTCTGTACAACCAGAAATATAATTAAAGCATCCCAAGAGTCTGTGATTATGTTTATGTTTTTTAAACTATTAAGGCACTCTGTGGTAGTGTCCAGTTAGTTCTTTATTAATTTATAATTTTGTGAGCTCATTTTCTTTTGATTAAATAATCTTTTTAATATTGAATTAACCATCATTTTTTTATTTCCAAATCGTTTATTTAATAAATTCCAGGATTGCTCATAATTCGCTTGTGTTATCTGAACATGTTTTAATATATTTTCAGTTTCACCAGTTAAGCTACTCTTTAAGTAATATAATTTTTGTACATCCCCAAGCGCGGAGTTATTATGCACCAATGACTGAAACATGTCTCTGTACGAGGGCCAATCTTCATATGACCCCGAAAACATCGGTAGCAAGATTTTAGGCAGCTTTAACTGCTCGTTTGCGTTATTTGCTACTTCCAAACTTGTTCCATAGGCAGGACTCTTATTAGCGTTTATTAAAAGATCTTTTAGATCGGCCTTGATGCATAAATAAAGATCTTCAAATACAAAAAAATCTTCGTTCACAAAATCTGGGGGCACGGTAGTGCCCCCGCCAAGACGAGCCAAGCGAAAGAGAAGCGGACGGGCACTACCTACCTTTTCTCGAAGCGCTTCGACGTTTTTTTGAACCCTCATAACTTGGGTTTGGATTATGCTAGATCGACAAAATTTTAGGGATATATTGTCAATAGCGGACTTATTGAAAATATTAAGTTTTAATTACATTAGCTTTGATGATCATCAAAATTCTTAAGGTACTTCCTAATGTCCTAGAAAGCTGAAATTTTGTATGTAAGCTAGTATTAGCACACAAACAACAAAAAAATTATAAAACATGTAACTTTCATCCCCCAACCCCTTAAACTAGGGAATGGGAGTTTGTATGAGACCTGTAATTTTAAATTAAATTTTGATGACGCTAGAGGTCTAATCTAATAATCTAAAACTTGGTTCCCCTAGATACATATATGTATATGTACTCCTTGTTAAAAAAAATTAAAAATTTAATCGACATATATTGAGATATATTTATTAGAATATGTACCAGAATACATATATCTTGGCAAACGGGTATCATTTTCAAGTTCAAGACATCAGGATGAGCTAATGAGACGTGTGAATATGTCTTGGAATAGATTTTGGAGTATGAAAGAAATTCTAAAATCCAATATTCCAATCAAGATGAAAAAAATTGTGCTGGATTCGTGTATCCTGCCGTCCCTCGCATATGGGTCCCAAACATGGATTTTTAACAAAAAAACGACTGAAAAGATTCAGACAACCCAAAGAGCCATGGAACGGAGTATCCTAAATTTAAAAATAAAACATAAAAAAAGAAACACAGATATAAGAAAAACAACAAATGTGATTGACGCTCTGGAACAATGTAAAAAACTAAAATGGAAGTGGGCCGGACATATCGCTCGAATGAAGGCTGACAGGTGGGCCAAAAGAGTAACGGTATGGAAGGGACCCAGTGGTAAGAGAAACCGTGGCAGGCCGGCTGAGAGATGGCTAGACGAAATTCTGAAACTAGCTGGAGAAAATTGGATGAAAAAAGCAAATGACAGACTAGAATGGAGAAAACAGGAGGAGGCCTTTACTCTTAAGAGGTCCTTAATAAAGATTGATTAATTAGTTAAGCATTTCAATAAGAATTTAATAATAATATAAAAAACTATGTATTTACTGTTTAACTTAGAATAATTTACTTGAACAAATAATATAAAAAACTATGAACTACTGTTTAACTTAGAATAATTTACTTGAACAAATAATATAAAAAGCTATGTACTACTGTTTAACTTAGAATAATTTACTTGAACAAATAATATAAAAAGCTATGTACTACTGTTTAACTTAGAATAATTTACTTGAACAAATAATATAAAAAGCTATGTATTTACTGTTTAACTTAAAATAATCTACTTGAACACTATAAATGTAAAACTTTTGTAAAACTATATATTTAATTAAGGAAATAAAAAGGCTTTTTTATTTATTTTATTTTATTTGATATTGAGATATATACTTCAGATCAGGTCATATAAATATGAATGAATAGAAGTGTTGCGAACGTCTCCTGCCTCTTACGTCCACACAGTAGCTAAAAAAAAAAATTGTCCTTGACAAGAGAGTGGGCTATAAAAAAAGGCGTCTCTGATGTGCAAGAAATACACCCCAAAAAAAGAAGAAAAAAAATTTGTTACAAACAACTTACAAAAAGAAATGAAATCCCACCAAAAACATTTTCATGTAAAATGTTGCCAAGACGAGCCCATATGACTCGCACTGTCAAAAAGTTATCAGATCTCATGTAGAGCCAAGCTTCTAACACTACACGCCCTAACTCTACAAGGCCTAACTTTACAAACTCTACACCTTAGTCAAAATATGTGGCTTGGCCGTTCGTTACTACAAGAACTATTGTATAACACAAAAGTAATGAACAGTGAATTAATTTTTCACCTTACGCCGATGTGAATGTAGCGAAATGGCCAAGCCACATATTTTGACTAAGGTGTAGAGTTTGTGAAGTTAGGCCCTGTAGAGTTAGGGCGTGTAGTGTTAGAAGCTTGGCTCTACATGAGATCTGATAACTTTTTGACAGTGCGAGTCATATGGGCTCGTCTTGGCAACATTTTACATGAAAATGTTTTTGGTGGGATACGATATTTCAGATTTCTTTTCTTTAGGCACTGTTCTCACCAAACTATTGTGAGCCTCTTTAAAAGTGTTCCAATACTCCTCAATACTTTGTAAGCGGGCAAGTTTGCGCCTTTTGTAACAATAAAGCCGTATCCTCCAATAAGGCCAGTAACTGCTCGACACCACTCATGTTTAGTCTTTTATCAATATTGTACGAGTAACGAATAAACGTGTAAAGTAAATAACAATAATCTGTAACTTGTCACTCAATAGAATCCTTCCGTAGAAACCGGTTCGTCGATGTAATTAGCATTAACGCTCATTGATACTATCCGGCGATGGACCATATGTTGAGGGAATAAGGTTCACTTTTGCTTGGTAAAACTTGATTAAGTAAAACGCACGTCTAATCTTGATAACGTTTATTTCGTTACTAACACAGATCACTGAACAAGTAATATGGTTACTAATTTCTAAAGCTACATACTAGCGGCGGCGCGTACACGTTTTGATACTTAAAATTAAAAATATTATAAGTAGGTAGGTTACTAATAATAATATTGTTTGTTGATTACAATATAATTTTATGACAACTTATTATAAGAGTTTCCAATACGGTTATTCGTCAAGCTGTCCAAGTCAATTTTATAATGTGTGTATCTGTTACTACTTACGAAAATAAACATAGTTTTATTTTATTTTATAAAAAATTATGAGCAATCTAGTTTTGATCTGCATTATCTTTACATCCATATTTTTGCATGGCATAATGATAATGAATATACAAATATAGGTATGTGTAAATAATAATATTATGTATTACATAAACTCAAACTCAAACTCAAACTCAAACTCAAACATTTATTTATTCAATTAGACTTCTTCGAGAAGCACTTTTGAAACGTCAATACATATTTTTATCATTTACCACCGATTCGGAAAGCAGTATCTATGGAGAAGAATCGGCAAGAAACTCCATAGTTGCTCTTTTAAATCATTTCAGTATTACAATTTAATTTTACATAGATAAAAGTTATATGTATATTATACAATATGTAAGTATCTACCTACATAATATTAAGTGGATATCTCATTACTAAGTACAGTATTGTTCACTTATGTAATGTGACTAATGATGTTGAGGACAAAATAAAAAATAAGCAGTATCAAGATCGTTCAGTCCATTTTCCCTAGGGTTGCACACTCAAAATTTTGATTTCTCTAATTGCCATCAGATTCTGGTTTACCTATACCAACTAAGCCAACCGGTCAGTCAAGGTTCAATTGGTTTAATGTCAAGAGTAGTGATGTAACGATACATGATTTTGCCGATACGGCGATACCGATATAGAAGGCTTGGTAGATAAATAGATAATCAATTATGCACTTATTTTGCATAAAAGTTACCGACATTTAACAAAGACTTGACTGTAAATCTTTTAATAAAATGCCAAAACAACAACATAGAAAATATTAATTTTAGTATCATCGTTTTACAAAGTCAGTTAAAGTACTGCAGTAATCAAAGTTTACTATTGGTAGATTTTTGTTCAGAAAACAATGTGTCCGCTCACGGGTGGCCTCCCACCTCGTTCATTCGACGTTCTTTTTGGATTGTATCATTTCAAAAAAAAACCTACCTAGTACATAGGTCCCAACCCCGTCTCCAAGATCCCTTGAAATACGTGACCAATTGATTTAGCCCCAGAAGTAGTTCTGAATTTCAATATCGGTTTGCTAAATATATTTTGATTTATTTTCAAAATCGCGGCGCACGATTGAAGTTGTATGTATGGATAGAGGACACATAGACAAACAAAAAATGTCTTATAACATAGTACCCTAAAGCGTCACATTACCGAGATATTTGGAGGTAAATATTCACTTATGAGTACAACGACAAACACTAAAAATTGACTTATTACGTGTCTATTTGCATAATATTATCTCCAAATAATTACTCCCAGGTAGTAATTCGCATGTCAATTTCTATCTATGGATGTGAACTAAACACCTTCCTTCTTCTACTTAAACAGACCCCAGGCGTATCCATCCCCACGTACCGGTAGCTTATTATCCCCCACGAACCTAGAAACGTATGCGCAAGAGTAGTATACGATCTTATATACCTATATTTAAGGTGTTTTTCGTGTGTTCTTTATTTTCTATATGTACTCAACCCTTCTATTTCACTTTATACATACCACACGCGTGTCCACGTACCGGCGCTTATTATCCCCCACGGAACCTAGAAACGTATGCGCACGTGTAGTATACGTCCTTATATACCTATATTTAAAGTGTCGTTCGTGTGCTTTTTGCTATCTATGTATACCTAACGCCTCCCCCCTTATTACTAGACCACACGCGTGCCCATCACCACGTACCGGCGGCTTATTATCCCCCACGGAACCTAGATACGTATGCGCAAGAGTAGTATACGTCCTTATATACTTATATTTAAGGTGTTTTTCGTGTGTTCTTTGCTTTCTATATGTACTCAACTCGCCCATTTCTCTTTATACAGACCACACGCGTGTCCATCCCCACGTTCCGGTGGCTTACTATCTCCCACGGAACCTAGAAACGTATGCGCTCGAGTAGTGCGTCGAGAACTCGGCGGTGCGTCGTCAAGGCGACAGCACGCAGCGCTCGCACACGCGCACTTCGCCGCGGCGCGCACGCTGCGCCTGCAGGACGACGACGCGTACTTCACGCACACCATGTTCCACGTGAGTGTGCACACTACACCACACTACACACCATGCCACGCCATGTCACGTCATGCCACGCCACGCCACGTCATGCCACGCCACGCCACGTCATGCCACGCCACGCCACGTCATGCCACGCCACGCCACATCATGCCACGCCACGCCACGTCATGCCACGCCACGCCACGTCATGCCACGTCATGCCACGCCACGCCACGTCATGCCACGCCATGCCACGTCTTACCACGCCACGCACCGCCACGTCATGCCACGCCACGTCATGCCACGCCACTTCACGCCACTTCACTCCACGCCACTCCGCGTCACGCCACACTATAACTCGCTACACCATACCACACTACACCACACATACAATACCGTACAATTCAAGCAAGCCACGTGTAAAACTCACGACAGTGTATGAATGGCAATTTACTGTGGTAATATAACGATAACCACGCCTCATTGATCTGAAATTCTACTTCAACTTCGCCTTTTTTGCACTCTCTTGGGCACCCGTTACTTTTAAATTAAAATAAAGCATGGGAATGCTGTAAAAGTAAATATCAAATTCAAATATGTTTTATAAAAATATTAAATACGTAATATAATGATTTGCAGCCGACACAACAACAATTGCTAGCGGCGACGTCATCAGGCGATATAAGAATATTCAACTTGTTCAGCGGTGTCGAAGAGAATTCGTATCAAGTGCACGAATCTTACATATATCATATGCAGGTGAGAATTGTATCCAACTAATATTATAAACCACTCCGTCCGCGTGGATGGTTTATTTCTCCATTTTGAGTAACTCTGACAATGACATCTTATAAATATCTATTGGACCCAAATACGGCTAGGCCTATAATAATACGCAACGTGTGTTCGCGGTACCTACTACAGAACAACGTCTATGGATAACTGAAAAATTGAGATTTTTTTTCTACGTATTTTTCCAGGATAAAAAGTATCCTATTTTACGCCCAGGATAATAAGGTATAATTATACCAAGTTTCATCGAAATCGAACCGTTAGTTTTCACGTGATGCCTGAACATACAGACAGACAGACAAAAATTTTTTTAAACACATATTTGGATTTGGTATCGATCCAGTAACACCCCCTGCTATTTATATTTATTTTTTCAATATTTTCAATGTACAGAATTGACCCTTCTCCAGATTTATTATATGTATAGATGCTAAAGTTTGTGAGGACGGATGTGTGTGTATGTATGTATGTTTGTTACTCTTTCACGCGAAAACAAAAGATTCAATAGGTTTTGTACAAAGTTATATTTTTATCCGGACTAGCATACATGCTACAAATTAACTAATAAAGAAGAGCGTGTGTGCTGAACACACGTGTCAGAAATGAAACTTCTTTGGCAAGATTCAAAGATACCAAAATTGTCGCCTTACTCCATGACGCGACAGTATTGACATGACGCGACCTTGAAATTTTAATTTCAACGCGCCTAAAGAAATTTCACTTCAAAAGAGTTTTAAACTTTAAGAAAAGGGAATGCGTTATTCTAATGTATCCATACTATAATATTATAAATGCGAAAGTAACTCTGTCTGTCTGTCTGTTACTCAATCACGCCTTAACTACTGAAGCAATTTGCATGAAATTTGGTATAGAGATATGTTGATACCCGAGAAAGGACATAGGCTACTTTTTTCCCCGGGAAATAGGATAGGTTTTATCCCGGCAATCCCACGGGAACGGGAACTATGCGGGTTTTTCTTTGACTGCGCGGGCGAAGCTGCGGGTGGAAAGCTAGTAATCTATATTACTGTAAAGTTTCATCCAAATCCGTCCAGCACTTTTGAAAAAGTGGCGTGGTGTGGATTGGCTCAAGCCAATTCGTTACAAACATACATACAAATCTTTACTCGTTAAAGATATACTGTGGAAATTTATAATATGTTGAGTAAATTATTTTATTTTTCAGGCAAGCAGAGACGGGTTATTACTACTAGCTTCTTCGTCAACGACGTGGCGGACGCTATCAGCGTTGTGGAATATGAAGGAGTTTGAACAATTGTATGTACTTATATGTTGTTTATTATATTTAATACTTGCGGTCCGCCCCGGCTTCGCCCGTGGTACATATTTACGTTTTCCGGGATAAAATATAACCTATACGGATTCCGAAGAATCCCTCTAAGTAATGGTAAAAGAAATTTTGAAATCGGTCCAGTAGTTTTTGAGCCTATTCGATACAAACATACAAAAATACAATTTTTCCTCTTTATAATATTAGTATAGATAATATGTAATTTTCAACGCCATTTTATTAGCTTCATCTGTATGTTTGTATGTAACCGTCTCGTTAAGACTCCAATTTGACCCTTAATGGACAGTTTTAATTATGTATAAGTTAGATACAAGTTACATATTATGTAATATTGACATGATTTTAAAAGAGCAACTATGGAGTTTCTTGCCGATTCTCCTCCATAGATACTGCTTTCCGAATCGGTGGTAAATGTTAAAATACTTATGTAATGACGATTCGAAAGTGCTACTAAATAGTAGTCTAATTGAATAAATGAATGTTTGAGTTTGAGTTTGAATTCAAACTATGTACACTTATCAGTTATCAAGGATCGGTGACTATACAATAATTTTATTTTAGTTTAAACCGACTTAGATTTGTAGCTACACCCATTTTTTTCTTATACGTCAGAAAGAGGGTATTCTTTGTACCTATCTACCTTGTACCAGCTTTGTATCTATTTGATGGATCCCAAATAGGTTGTGATAAGGTCAAAAGTATGTTTTTTTTGCATAATCACATAAAAAAATATTTCTTCATTATATAAATTTATATGTGTCCCTTCAGACACATAAAACTGAAAGAATAGAATAAATTCGATCGCTCTGGCGGATCACGAGTGGCTGAGTTGGTGAGGCATCCGCCCCGGAATGGCGCGAAAGGATGCGGGTTCGAGTCCCGCTGAGTGATCGAATTTTTTCTATTCTTTATAAATTTATATTTATAAAGCATTTGAATGCCATAAAACCAAAAATATAAATTCAATATTTCTTCATTGCTTTTTAAATTTGCAGATTCCAACTAGACAATGAAGAATATGTGGAATTCTCCAAAATGTCGGATGATCGGATAATCGGCACTAAGGGTGAAACGGCGACCATCTTTGATACACGCACCGGAAGGGAGCTACTCACTTTGAGTCCGTCTATAAGTAATCAGTATGCTAAGAACCGGGCGTGTTTCAATCCTACCGATGAATTGGTTTTATCAGGTAAATAATCTAGAATTATTATTATTGTTATGTATGTCGGGTTGTATAATAATAGAAAGCAATTAATATCAAGTATGTACTTTATTTCATGTAACAATTGTAAAATTTAATTAACAGAAAAGGATTGTATAGAATGCCGTGTATAGTGCCACAAACTTATCTGACCCGGTGACAGTGTCACTGATGTCGCTTTCTTTTTATTTAAACAAAATATTCCGTATGAAAAGTCTGTGAAAATGTGACATTTCAAAATGGCGGCACGTAGTTCCAGTTTTTGTCACCGGGTCAGATAAGTTTGTGGCACTATAAATGTAAAATCAAAGCTGTCTTCCCGAATGACAGTGTTGCCAGAATGACGCTGTGTGTACCACAGATTATCAATGTCCAATTTATGGTGCGAACAATTATTTATCATCATTAAAATTGTCATCAATCATAATCTTAGCCATCGTCATCTTTATCAGCGTCATTATCATCACAATAATTATCATCATTACTATCATTTTGATAATCACACTATTGTCATTACCAAACTACGGTCAAAAGTTTATTAAAGTCGGTTCTTTTGACTTTTGACTCCCGATTTTTTAAGTTGCAGACATCGAATCATATGTGAATTTTGAGAATAATTTTATGATGTAAAAGTATTTAAAATTTTACTGCTGGGTATCTCAACTTTCTGAGATTTTGGCCTGAATCAAGTTATTTTACGGGGGCCATAATCTGTTTTTGTATATTATGCCTGAAAGAGTGAAAATCTCCATACATATCTTCTTAAAAACTTCACATTTAGATCGACTGACCGGTTGGCTTGGTTGGTAGTGGCCCTAACTTCCCAGCCATAGGTCGCGGGTTTGATTCCCACCCGGGGCAAATATTTGTGTGATGAACATAGATGTTTGCTCTGTGTCTGGTTGTTAATTATCTATATAAGCATTTGTTTATTATTATATATGTATGTTTATCAGCCATCTGGTTTCCATAAAAGCGAAAGCCTAGTATGGGATCAGAACGTGCCGTATGTGAAAATTGTCCTGAAATATTTACTTATTTATTTTTAATAATAGTAGATTTTAATATTATAAACAATATTTTTTTTTATTTTCAGACGGCGTCCTCTGGGATGTGAATACAGGCAAAGAAATACACAAGTTCGACAAATTGAACCAAACGCACAGCGGCGTGTTTCATCCTAATGGATTAGAGGTGATATATTAATTTTAATATATATTTATTTTACTAAATTACACTTAAAATAAAATGAAAAACTACTCGAATGTGAATTTCTTCCCTTTTCCCAGTTTCTTCTTAAGTTATTGTAGAAAATATTCAAACACAAATGAATGTCGCTGTGGAGGAAGGAAGGTGGAATTCCTCCATCGAAAAAGGGATGATCCTCGATCAGTTTACTCGACTGGCCCCGATGAATGATGTCGGAAAGTTGTATATATGCTCTGTAGCGAAAACATTTTGCTTGCGCGATTCAGAGCGAGGTGTCGCTACAGTCGGGTTAGGAAACCACTTATGACTCACGAATGGCTGAATTAATTTTAATGATTTTTGAATTTCTCTTCACGAGCAGATTAAAACTTTAAATAATTTGAAAAGCACAGAAAAAGAAGAAAAAACAAGTAAAAAGTTTGTTACAAGAAATTTACTGATTTAAAAAAAGAGATTTTTTTTTTATTGTTTCTCAAAATAAATTTAAAAAATGACTCACTAATGATAGGTAATTATTTATGTCACTTTTGCACATTTTCAGGTCATATCAAATACGGAAGTGTGGGATTTGAGAACGTTCCACTTATTACGAACTGTACCAGCTTTGGACAAATCTGAAGTACGTATATATTCCTTTACTAGTTTTCCACCCGCGGCTTCGCCCGCGCAGTCAAAGAAAAACCCGCATATTTCCCGTGGGATTTCCGGGATAAAACCTATCCTATGTGTTAATCCAAGTTACCCTCTATATGTGTGCTAAATTTTATTGTAATCGGTTCAGTAGTATTTGCGTGAAAGGGTAGCAAACACACACACATCCTCACAAACTTTCGCATTTATAATATTATTAGTAAGACTAGCTGTGCCTCGCGGTTTTACCCGTGTGGTTCCGTTTCTGTTGGTCTTAGCGTGATGATATATAGCCTATATCCTTCCTCGATAAATGGGCTATCTTACACCAAAATAATTTTTTGGAAATCCAAATTGGACTGAGGTTCCTGAGATTAGCGCATTCAAACAAACAAACCCTTCAGCTTTATAATCTACACTAATATTATAAAGAGGAAAACTTTGTTTGTTTGATTGTAATGAATAGGCTCATAAACTACTGGACCGATTTTAAAAAATCTTTCACCATTCGAAAGCTACATTATCCACGAGTAATATAGGCTATATATCATCAGGCTAAGACCAACAGGAGCGGAGTAATGCGGGTGAAACCGCGCGGCACAGCTAGCATTAAGTATAGATATATTTATAAAAATAAAATGAAATACATATTTACAGGTAATATTCAACCCGGCATGCACAGCGCTATACGCAGTGTGTTCAGATCAAGACTCGGAGGATAGGAGTCAATTCGACACTAGTTTTAAGACGTTGGACGCGTACGACTACTCTAGTATAGGTGAGTTTTGACTGACTGCGAAAAGGGGGATGTGGTTTTGTTTTTTATGGGTAGTGAAATTATTATATTTGTTACTAGCTGCGCACCGCGGTTTCACCCGCGTGGCTCTGCTTCTGTTGGTCTTAGCGTGATGATATGCCTTCCTCGATAAATGGGCTATCAAACACCGAAAGAATTTTTCAAATCGGACCACTAGTTCTTGAGATTAGCGCGTTCAAACAAACTCTTCAGCTTCATAACATTAGTATAGATTTAGTTTTCGGGTGTTTTTTTTTTGTTTGATTTTAAAAAAATCCGCCAATAATTGTGAACCGATTGTATTTTTAAAAGTAGCTGTACTAGTGTTAAAATTCTTATTTTTTAATTTATTTTCATCATAAAAGCCTTCTTTTGACGATAACAAATGCATAAAAAATATAATTATTGAAATAGGTCCATTTTTTCACGCGTGAAGAATATTCTTTTTATATTCTTCATTTCAAATTTAATTTTCTCAGTATTAAATTGTTAATTTAAAAGAATTGATTCTCAATTTATTAATGGACTCATGTATAGTTTCATAATCATAATCATATTTTATTCACCATAAATATAAAATTAAATACATAGAAACCATTATCTTAATTAATTAAACATAAAAAATACAAGGATATTATAATAGGACATTTATGATTATAAAGGTAAAATGACCTGCAGGCCTACACTAAGACAGTTTTATTAAAACGATTTTCTCGTACTCAATTATTCATTTATTAATTATTATAATAATTTATAACTATAGTCACATTTTATTAAAAGTGGACAAAAAATTACCATTCTACTAAACCAGTAATTACTTCTTTCAGCGACCATAGACGTGAAACGCAACATATACTCGCTGAGTGTATCCCGGTACGGCACTCAAATATCCGTCGTCGAGAATTTGGGTGACTTCGAGCAAGTACAGGAGTCCTGTGTCAAGATATACGATGTTGGCAGGAAGAGGGATCACGATGATGACGCGGTGAGTTGAGTGGGATTGAGTTGGGAGGACTTACAAGAGCTAGAGTGAGTATATAGCAAGAGAAAGAGCTTAGAGTGAGTTATGAGGAGTTATAGTGAGTAAAAAATGACTTAGTAGGTTTACAAGAATCGCGTGTGAAGATGATGTTGGCAGGAAGAGGGATCACGATGATGACGGGGTGAGTTGAGAGGAGTTAGGAATTATTTATAGTGAGTTATGAGGCATTGTAGTCAGTTAAGAGGAGAGAGAGTGAGTTGCGAGAGTTAGAGTGAGTTAGGAGCAGTGAGAGTGAGGTAAGAGGAGTGTGAGTTAGGGGATAGTGTAGAGACCAAAATCTTGTGTTAAATTTGAATTAAAAATAAATAGATTAAATTAAAATCATGAATACAGGAGGAAGATGATGAAGAGGAGCTAGCCGGAGGATCGGAGAACGACGACGGATCGGACTCCGGGTCCGACAATGATGACGATTGTGAGTACATTTATTTTGAGATATGTTTAACTTTATTTATGTGTAACAAATTTGCTTTCCGTCCGCGGCTATGTTTGCGTTTTCAAATAAAACCCGCATAGTTTTGTGTGAGTTTTATGGATAAAACCTATCCTATATTATATAAGTATTTTGCGTGTAAGAGTAACAAACATACATACATACTCACAAACTTTCGTGTTTATAATTTTACTAGCTTTCCGCTCGCGGCTTCGCCCGCTTTGTCTAAAACCTAATAAATTATATACTAAAACCTTCCTCTTGAATCACTCTATCTATTAAAAAAAACCGCATCAAAATCCGTTGCGTAGTTAAAAAAAAATTAAGCATATCACTTCAAAAGTTAAAATGTACGAAAAGGTATCCTGGCTGAGCAGCTATAATATCAATAATAATATTATAAAGCTGAAGAGTTTGTTTGTTTGAACGCGCTAATCTCGAGAACTACTCGGTCCGATTTGAAAAATTCTTTCGGTGTTAGATAGCCCATTTATCGAGGAAGGTTATAGGCTATATAGTATATATCATCACGCTGCGACCAACAGGAGTGGAGCCAAGGGAGTGAAACCGCGCGGAGCAGCTAGTAGCGTATAAAATATACGTATAAAGTGTTTCTAATAAAAAGTAATTTACATGCCCCCCCCCCCCCCCTCCTCCCCCCAGTAGCGTCAAGCCTGTTGTGCAATGCGGTGCTGAACATGTTTTAGCGGTATTTAGAATTTTCTAGTGTTTGATTTTACGCAAGTATTACACATATAGAAATTAAAGATTTTTTAACGGATTTTAAACGCGATTTATTCATTACTAGATTTCCGCCCGCGGCTTCGCCCGTGTTTGCAAAGGAAAACCCGCATAGTTCCCATTCCCGATTTCCGGGATAAAAACTATCCTATGTGTTAATCCAAGTTACCCTCTATATGTGTGCTAAATTTCATTGTAATCGGTTCAGTAGTTTTTACGTGAAAGAGTAACAAACATCCATACAAACTTTCGTCTTTATAATATATATATTAGATATTATGAATGACCGTCAATACGTATAACATCTCAGTCTCCCCGTGACCGCGCTCGTTTTAAAGTGTTCGAAATATCGGTAAAATAATACAATTAAAAAATCGCGTTTAAAATCCGTTAAAAATCTTTAATTACTAAATGTGTTGGCGGTTTATAACCGACTTCAAAAAAAAGGAGGAGGTTATCAATTCGGCCGATATGTTTTTTTTTTATGTATGTAAACCGATTACTCCGAGGTTTCTGAACCGATTTACGTGATTCTTTTTTTGTTCGATGCGGGATGGTGTCGAATTGGTCCCATAAAAATTTTATTCGGATTTAGCCCAGTAGTTTTTATTTTATGAGCATTTTTGTCTGTATTTGTCAATGTTGCAAGTACAAAAAAAAAAAAGTACAAGTTTGAAGTCGGTTGTTTTTAACGCAGTTATCACTTGTTACTTTATTTTTGGATTGGATTTGTCTTTAAAAAATTAATTTACAAGCCCCCCCTCCCCCAGTAGCGTCAAGCCTTTTGCGCAATGCTGTAATGGGGCTCGCGGGCGGGGACAGCTCCGGGGACAGCTCGCGGGACGAGCCGCACAGACCCGGGAGACGACGGCGGCGCAGGGTGAGTGCACATACAGACAGACATACACACACATCATGCACACAGACAAACACACACATAAACACTCATGCACACAGACAAACACACACATAAACACTCATGCACACAGACAAACACACACATAAACACTCATGCACACAGACAAACACACACATAAACACTCATGCACACAGACATACACACACATAAACACTCATGCACACAGACAAACACACACATAAACACTCATGCACACAGACAAACACACACATAAACACTCATGCACACAGACATACACACACATAAACACTCATGCACACAGACATACACACACATAAACACTCATGCACACAGACATACACACACATAAACACTCATGCACACGTACAGACATACACACACATAAACACTCATGCACACAGACATACACACACATAAACACTCATGCACACAGACATACACACACATAAACACTCATGCACACACAGCACACAGCCAAACACACACATCACATACACACTCTAACAATAACCATAGCTGAGGGGTTAGACAAGTGGCTTTCGTTTAGCGTAACGTTTGATAGAATAGATTATGAATGTATGAGACATAAGCTGTAGATAAATGTATCGACAGCTTATTTCAATCTCATACATTCATAATCTATTCTATCAAACGTTACGCTAAACGAAAGCCACTTGTCTAGGGGGGCTGGTTACAAATAGACATACACACGAGGCGGGACTCTAACCCGCTTCTTTCGTCAACATTAGCAACTTTGGAGGAAGACGCGTTATTCAATTAAACTTCTTATAAAAGCACTTTTGAATCGTCATAACATATTTTTAACATTTACCACCGATTCGGAAAGCAGTATCTATGGAGAAGAACCGGAAAACTCAATAGTTGCTCTTTTAAAATCATGTCAATATTACAATTTAATTTTACAAAATATGTAACTGCATAGTTATATTATAATATGCCAAATAATTGTCCTTTGGTTCTTACGCGACAACCCTCCATGGGTTTTTATGTGAGAAGAAAATGACATTAAAAATTAACGGTTGGCTTGGTCGGCAGTGACCCTGCATTCCAAGCCAGAGGTCGTGGGTTCGATTCCCACCCGCAGCAAATATTTGTGCGATGAACATAGATCCCAGAGCCATCTGTTTTCCATAACACAAGCGAAAGCTTAGTATGGGATCGGATCGTGCCGTGTGTTAAAATGTCCTGAAATATTTAAAAATTTCAATATCGTTTTTTCTTTTACAGCAAGCGGATAACCACAGCAGTGATAGTGACGGCGATATTGACCTCGGCGATATTATTGAGTTCGAACTGGAGTAGACCAATAAATGTGTTTATACTAACATGTCTTTTATTTTATTTATACCATGTAGTGGCAATAAAGTTTTATAAAGTTTGGTGTGTTTTATTTTATGGAAAAACCCTTATTTATAGTGTATAGGACGACACATTTAACTCGCACATTATTGGTGAAAAGCACGCTTAGTATAGAAAAAGTGCTGTAATACTTTTACAAGTTACTCTATCTAAATTAAAAATACAATCATAATGATTTGGTGGCTTTTTAGTGGAGAGTAATATTTAAGAAAACTCTGTTTCAACACAAGCTTAATAATTTAGATACTATTAGAGTAACCTTCACCTATATGCAGTAAAATTTCTAGATTCGTGTTCTACGGGCTAAAATCGTGAAAAAAATGCGGTATTACGTAGTACTTTACAATATACATATGAACTCGAAAGTCGAAAGTATATCTCTCATTTGAATCGTTTTAGTTATTTCAGCCTGATGCATGTAACAACTACACAAATCACTTAATAACTGTAATAACCCTTATAACCTGTGAATCACAATAAATCAATTTGAATTTGAAATAATCACAATATTAATAGCAACTATACGATGAATACACTAAAACACACACACTCAAATCTTTAATATTTACATATCTATCCCTCTTCTATAAACGGTATTTACAATATTTCCTTGTTCTGGGTATTGTTAGGAATCTAGAAAGTGATATAGGCTATTTATCGTAGTGGAACAACTCATTTAGCTTGCTATCGCCTATCAATATCCTACGATGATTTTAATATGATGCGCATTTGAATCACTCCGAAATTTATAAATTCCGATAGATGGCGTAAAATTAAAAATGTGACATCTATGACATATTATTATTTCCGTAGACCAGGGCAGTGAGTTCGTGGGCGGAAGCTAGTGAAGTGTGTGTAGCAGGCAAATCACTTAAAATAAGCGTTAGTTTCCAAAACGAACAACAGTTAGACCTTGCCCAGAAAGGGCGAATTCGCCGCGAAATCATTCGCGCGTTAGCACAGTATAATAACTAGTAACTAAGCGTCAGTGAGATACTATTTATAGACATCAATACATTGCGTCCACAAGCAATGCACTACGCCAGACCCGACTCGCGCGTATTGCGCGAGATCAACTCCATGTTTCCCTCTGAATTCCTCCAAAAGACACCAAATGCTCGCACGTTAGTACCTACCACAGAGTACATTGAATATTGGTACCTACGCACCTTGTGGACGCAACGATCGCGCGTGATTCGGCGAATTTGTCCTTTCTGGAAAGCACTCAGCGAATCGACAGATACTAAAACACATACTAACCTAAACCAAATTGTAACGAGGAGCGATGAGAGGCGCGTAAAGGTGAGGTGTGTAGAGGAGAGGTGAGGTCAGGTGAGGTGCAGAGGGGGCAAGACATTTTGGCTATGCGTTGTAAATTTAGACGGGACTGTACCGAAGGGGATTCACGGATGTCGAGACAAAGCTCTCTTGTTCTAGTTGTGTAATGTGTACCATGGAAAATTCCCTACGGTGAATCCCCTGACGGTAAAGTCCCTGAGAGGCGAGTTGTTAGAGGAGAGGTGCGGTCTTGCCTCCGACAGTTGGTTTTGAGGAGCGATAGCGTTAACACTGTAATATTTTATCTTTTATAAGAAAGTATTGTGAGTGAGTTATATTTTAGTGAAAAGACACTGTTATCTGTTTAATTACTTGATATTGTTATTATAGACTTAGATTGTATAAGAAAAGTGTGTTCTAAACAGATATACCTTGACTGTTATATGTAAGCTGGTATTGTGAACTACTTATAGTGAGTGATCTGCGATTAAAGACATATTAATTAATCAAAGTGTTTAATTTATATCTTTTGGACATTATAAAATATTACATTCTGTATGCCATAATGTTGATTAAATAACTGCTGTCTGTAACATATTTTATACTAATCGAGAAGATTAATTTCTTTAAAATTCGAGAAGAAAAACCACAGTTTCGGCAGTGAGCTGTTTACGTGTAAAAGATAGATACGGTCTATAAGAGAGAATATGCATCTAGGTATAAATACTAGCGTAGTTTGGATTTGACGGCATGCAGAATAGAATAATTTTTTATACATTACGTGATATAAACCAAAGAAAGGGTTAAATCTATTCTTTTGTATGCTACTAATATTATAAAGCTGAAGAGTTTGTTTGAACGCGCTTATCTCGGGAACTACTGATCCGATTTGAAAAATTCTTTCCGTGTAAGACAGCTCATTTATCGATGAAGGCAGGCTATATATCAATCTCATCACACTAAAACCAATAGCTAGTAAGAAATAAAACACAAAAAATGCTGAAAATATATTTAATTTTCGATTATTATACACAACACCATAACATAGAATTATTACCAGCCAACATTTTGATACACTCTATATTAATATTTGTTTAAACAATTTTTACATAATGGAGAACGCACACAGACACAGGAATAAATACTTAGGTATATAGTTGTTACATGAATAAGTTGAATACTAAGTTATTGTACAATTAATAACTAAACATTTTTTTGCGATTTTAATTTTTGACGTCCCAATCCTATGATTTAAAAACATAGTGTTTGTAATATGTATTAATATAAGTAGGTGTAACTTATTAGAAGTAATGAAAATTCAAGTACATAATATAATATACATATATATCCAAAATCGGAAAATACTTGTCTTTTTTTCGTTTGAACACTACATAAAATGGAATTACAATAAATAATAAGTATGGAAAAGAATTATAATGTTTCATATAAATTCAGAAAATTATTTAAGTACTTAATATAGGAAAATAATTATAATATACATTTTTTTACAAACAGCCTCCGAAAAATCAGTTCATCAATAAATGCTTTGACATATTTTGATAGCGCTCAGTAGTTTTTGTACGAAATAAAAAAAAAAAAACAATAATCACATATTTTACATAACACCTATAATATAATTTTGACAGAAATTATACATTTAACTTCGTCAATCGAAGACAGTCGTCAATACATTTTTCATCTTTATGCAAAACAAAAAGTCGATTTTTTTGCAATTAAACATTCCTAATATAAATAAATTTAAAAATGGCGCCAATTCTTATGCTATAAGTGCGATAGAGATAGTAGATAGACCACTATCAATGTGTAAGTGAGACGACATGATAATCTCACCATTTTGTATTTCGATTGTCTTGAACTGTATTTTGGTAATTTTCAGAAATGTCAAATAAAATTAGAAAGAAAAATATATTTTAAGAAAAATCTATGTATTTTTGTAATTAAGAATAATAATATGTCTTATTTCTATTGCAATATACGATATGTTTCCATACTATATCTGAATTATTTTTTTATATTATTTTATGTATCTTTGGACGTATTAGGTCTATGTTTTATAATAAACTAGCGGTCCGCCCCGGCTTCGCCCGTGGTACATAATAACGTTTTCTCTACATAAGAACCATCCTCGTACTTCAAGGAATATAATAAAAAAAGAATTATCGAAATCGGTTCAGCCGTTCTCGAGTTATGGAATTACAACGAAAAGTGGCATTGATTTTTATATATTAGATGGAGTTACATTGAAGAAGTTTGTACTATAGTATTAAATGATAACTGCGAAGTAGATTAATGACAAAAAAAAATGTACGTCGCGAAATCTCAAATAACCACAGCAAATAACCAACGGTCTTACTAATAAAATGTTACCCATTCGCTATGCAATGGATTAGTTATTGCAATAACCTGTCTTGTTTTTATGATTGAGGTTTCATGTGAGCAAGAGCAGGACACAGTTATGGTAGAAAATGGTAGAAATTTATCCATAGCCGTATTTTAAATAAATGTTTTTTCCAATAATTACAAAATTTATAAGAGATCAAATTACAAGAAAATGATACGAAATACGATAAAGTTTGAATAAACATAATAAAAATACGTGTTTTACAAGAAGCACTGTTCAGGTACATTTAGGTTTTAAATAAAAATAAAATAAATAAGTAACTATAGATTTTGTTCTTTTTTATTTTAAAAAGGATATTCTAAGTATTTTTTTTAATAAATGGAGTGTTTATAGTAAGTGAAATTTATTTACAAAAACCAAAAAAAATATACTTAATCAAAATAAATCAGTATTATTTAATCTTTTTTGGGTATTATTAAAACTAACACAGATTATTATCAGACAGCTAACACAGCTTAAAAATAAATGTCAAGAATGTTTAAATGTATAGGTTTTAGATATGAGCACTTGAAATAAAAATGGCATTTATAATAACTAAAATATACTGACTTATCTAATATCAATTTTTTGTATGTATTTTATAAAATTTAATATCCGCTCCGTCTCAAAAAGAAAAAAAGGGCTTCCAATACTGTCAATTTATATTTTTATTTTTTTAAACAAAATCTTTTCATTAAGGGCCGATTTTTCTAATAATCCTTGGTTAAAACTTATTCATCGAATATCGTACTAAACGACCATTTCAAAAATGTGTTACTTCTACTTGCCCACTTTTTGACAGTTTTTAGGTGACATCTGTATATTATTGTGTAAAACTTTATTGGACGGATAAGATTTAACCGAGGATTGAAAAATCAGCCCGTATAGAATAATTTAAAGCCCTCTTGAGGCGGCCATTTTGAATTTAGTATGAGGTTATGTCATACTCTTATATAGTCATACAATTTAACCGATTTATTATGAAATAAATTCACATACAATATGCACGTTGAAATAATAAATTTTTTAGCCCTTTCTATATTGGATTTAAAAAAAAACTATAGTTATAATATGCCTTTCTTGGCTGTTTCGATGAAATTTTTTGTAGTAAGTAGTATGTAATGTATTTTTCTTTACACTGGGATAAACTTTACGTCCAATCTCTGAATACTATAATTTTTTATATAAATTTATTGACAACACAATAAATATAACAATTGAAATTGATATTTTTGGTTTTATGGCATTCAAATGCTTTATAAACATAAATTTATAAAGAATAGAAAAAAATTCGATTCCATTTGAACCGATGCCATTCCGCGGATGCCGGATTCAGGCATCCGCCCCGGAATGGCGCGAAAGGATGCGGGTTCGAGTCCCGCTGAGTGATCGAATTTCTTCTATTCTTTATAAATATAACAATTTTAAATTCACATAGCCTTTAACACTTGGAATGTATTAATTCAATTTGTTTCCGTATTTTTCTTGCCTTTTAACCTCGCTATTTCTTCTCCTAGCGTGTCGATGTTTTCCTGAAAATATATAAAAAAAAATTAGAACTTCTGTTTTCGGAAAGCCGACATTTTACGTTTATTTTTCGATTTTTGAAGTGAAACTTCTATAGGCGCGTTGAGAGTAAAATTTCAAGGTCATGGCAATACCGTCACGTCAGGGAGTAAGACGACGATTTTGGTATCTTTGAATCTTGCCAAAGAAGTTTCACTTCTGATACGTGCTCGGCACAAACGCTCGTTTTTAAAAAGTGAAGAAATTCTATAGCTATGTGACATATTAGAATAAAAGATAGTCGTGATATTATTTAACTAAAGAATGTCTGAACAGATTTTAATGATTTTTAGTATCTGGATAACAAAACTTAAAATGTTTGAAAAGTACTAGTCTGCCACGAATATGGGGGATTTTTAATAGAAACTAGCGGTCCGCCCCTGCTTCGCCCGTGGTACATATTTCGCAATAAAAGGTAGCCTATGTTCTTTCTCAGGGGTCTAAAGATTGACTGTGCCAAATTTAATCAAAATCGGTTGAGCTGTTTAAGCGGGAAAGCGTAACAGACAGACAGACAGAGTTACTTTCGCATTTATAATATTAGTAGGGAAGTAGGGATGTACAAGATATCTCAAGTAGGAGCAAATTAAACAGGGTTACTTGTAAAACACCAGCAACCTCGTAGGACAAGATAGCTAACATCATAAGAAACAAATTTTGTTCTACGACTTTTGATAATTTGTTAGATTTTTACCCGACTGCCAAAGAAGGAGGGTAATGTTTTTCGAGTGTATGTAAGTATGTATGTATGTCTTTTCCTTTGTGACCACCTGTAGCCTAAACGGCTTGATGGATTTTGATGTATGAGGTATCGTTAGATTTGTCTTGATTACGGGAGTGTCATAGGATACATTTTATCCTAAAAGTCCCACGGGATAAAGACATAATAATATTTTTTCTAAATTTCCCTTTAAAAAAATATGTATGCGGTATCATTAGATTCATTTCAATCACGGGAGTAATTAATATAGGATTTTTACTCTTTTTTTAGTGTGCAGTCGGGTATTTTGTTTTTTTAATAATTATCAACACTTGTATTTTCATACAAAAATAAATATTCATTTAATTTTCCGTTTGAATATTATAAACTCTACGCGCATCCCAAAAATTACGTAAACAAGAAGCGAACGAGAGGGGGAGGGGGTATCGCGTCGTCCATCCGATAATGAATAGAACAGACTTACAAATGTTAGGAGAGTACAATAAAAGCTTAAATAATCATTTAAAAATAATTAATTTATTAAGTCAAATAATAAATAATAACAAATAATAAATAACAAATGCTGTTACTTATGATGTTAGCTATCTTGTCCTGCGAGGTTGCCGGTGTTTTACAAATGACCCTGTATAAAATAAAACGGACAATAATCTTACCTTAAGCGTAATATTCTTAAGCAGTGTGTCCTCCAAAACAGCTTGTAATTTCTTGTTAATCTCTAGGGATAGTTCCAGAGAAATGCCGTTTGGATCTCCCCCCCATACTGCCGCCATTGCTCCACCGCCTAGACGCGCTATCTCTTTCTATAACCACCAATTTGTATACGTTAGAGGGAGACAGCTATATAACTATATGTGTTCATATACACACATCAACAAAGTCTAAGAATATTTTGTATTACATCAAATATCTACAAATCTATGAAGAATTTTCTGATAATGTAAATGGGAATTGTAGCGCATTTTTATTATCTAGAAATCTATGAGGAATTTTGTGGTATTGTAAATTGAAAATTCAAAGCTAATTTTAAGGTCTTTTATATGTATAAAAAAAAATTTCATGATTTTTTTTTATTCTCTTTAAAAATTAAATTGTTAATTTTTCTCAACAAACTGGAAACTTGAATGGTAAAGATTCTTCATTTTTTATAATTTATATTTTAGGTTATAGACGTAGTAGTAGAAACGTAAATAAAACTAGATGTCGTGACATGAAATGTTTAAGGCTGGTTGCAGAGCTTGACCGACCGTCAGTGCGTACCGTCGGTCCTGACGATACGCATCAACAATTGTATGACTATGACACTAATGCGCATGACAATACGCGTGCGTATGGTCGGTCTAGCTATGAACGGTTTTATGAATTTCCATACATATGACAAGCGCGACCGACGTACGCACTGATGGTCGGTCAAGCTCTGCAACCAGCCTAAGAATGTACTAAATGAAATGAACCAATGGTGAACTCTACGTATCACGATGAAACAAACATATGATACAACTCTACATATATAAATATACATGATAAAAAATACCTTTGACAGTTTCCTGATTAACTAAAGTGAGCATGAAAAAAAACAACCTTAGCTTTATACCTCTAGCAATACATTTAAATAAAATTCTATCATAATAAATCTTAAAGCATCTCTTCAAGCGTAGAGTGAACAGGTACCTTCTAGGGAAGCGCGTTCCATCTTAGACCACATCTCAGCTTAACATCAGGCGAGATTGTGGTCAAGCGCTTCCCTATTACCAATAAAAAAAAAAAAAAGCACCTAATTGTCACATTTTGGTAATTATTACAATTGTTAAAAAATAATCTCCACAAATTTATTGAAGTGAAACTTCTTTATCGGGGTTGGAAAAAAATTTTGTGTAACATTTTTTCGCTACGCGCCATCCTTTTCCTATCCCTACCACGCGTGATTTATACGTAAATACGTCGGTATTTCTGTAAAGTTGCATATGGAAAATTATTTTTTGAAAAATAAGGTCATAAAGAAGTTTCACTTCTTACGTATGTACACGCACACATTTTTTTATATTACTGCACAATAACAAGCACGGAATCTCACTCAATATAAAAAAAAACAAATGAAATAACTCACAGTATACTCTTTTCGATATTCAATCCTTATTCCACTAACCCATCCCCATCATAATATACTTTATTCTTAAGCGCTCCTACCTTTTGCACCACCCCTTACCTTATCCCTCCTTCTTTTACCCTCTTATCCACTATCCAACAACCTGGCCTTGCCCCGCAGCTCGTGTGTGAGCTGCCGGGAGTGTTCCGTCTGTCTGTCTGTCTGTCTGTCCCTCACCTTGTTCCGATCACTGTTCTGCGAGGCCACAGCACCCGCGGGCAGTGAGGCGAGCAAGTGCCGCAACAACCTGGCCTTGCCCCGCAGCTCGTGTGTGAGCTGCCGGGAGTGTTCCGTCTGTCTGTCTGTCTGTCTGTCCCTCACCTTGTTCCGATCACTGTTCTGCGAGGCCACAGCACCCGCGGGCAGTGAGGCGAGCAAGTGCCGCAACAACCTGGCCTTGCCCCGCAGCTCGTGTGTGAGCTGCCGGGAGTGTTCCGTCTGTCTGTCTGTCTGTCTGTCCCTCACCTTGTTCCGATCACTGTTCTGCGAGGCCACAGCACCCGCGGGCAGTGAGGCGAGCAAGTGCCGCAACAACCTGGCCTTGCCCCGCAGCTCGTGTGTGAGCTGCCGGGAGTGTTCCGTCTGTCTGTCTGTCTGTCTGTCCCTCACCTTGTTCCGATCACTGTTCTGCGAGGCCACAGCACCCGCGGGCAGTGAGGCGAGCAAGTGCCGCAACAACCTGGCCTTGCCCCGCAGCTCGTGTGTGAGCTGCCGGGAGTGTTCCGTCTGTCTGTCTGTCTGTCTGTCCCTCACCTTGTTCCGATCACTGTTCTGCGAGGCCACAGCACCCGCGGGCAGTGAGGCGAGCAAGTGCCGCAACAACCTGGCCTTGCCCCGCAGCTCGTGTGTGAGCTGCCGGGAGTGTTCCGTCTGTCTGTCTGTCTGTCTGTCCCTCACCTTGTTCCGATCACTGTTCTGCGAGGCCACAGCACCCGCGGGCAGTGAGGCGAGCAAGTGCCGCAACAACCTGGCCTTGCCCCGCAGCTCGTGTGTGAGCTGCCGGGAGTGTTCCGTCTGTCTGTCTGTCTGTCTGTCCCTCACCTTGTTCCGATCACTGTTCTGCGAGGCCACAGCACCCGCGGGCAGTGAGGCGAGCAAGTGCCGCAACAACCTGGCCTTGCCCCGCAGCTCGTGTGTGAGCTGCCGGGAGTGTTCCGTCTGTCTGTCTGTCTGTCTGTCCCTCACCTTGTTCCGATCACTGTTCTGCGAGGCCACAGCACCCGCGGGCAGTGAGGCGAGCAAGTGCCGCAACAACCTGGCCTTGCCCCGCAGCTCGTGTGTGAGCTGCCGGGAGTGTTCCGTCTGTCTGTCTGTCTGTCTGTCCCTCACCTTGTTCCGATCACTGTTCTGCGAGGCCACAGCACCCGCGGGCAGTGAGGCGAGCAAGTGCCGCAACAACCTGGCCTTGCCCCGCAGCTCGTGTGTGAGCTGCCGGGAGTGTTCCTCTAGGAACTCGCAGCGTTCCGCTCGGCGGGCGGCCGCCCGTTGCAATTGTACTATACGCTCGATCAGTGTCTGTCTGTCTGGTTCGCGCGTCTGGTGTGGGCAAATATAGGAAATATTATAATAATTATAATGTTTCAAGCATAAATTTCATTGCCACATTATAAGGGTTTCCCAGAAACAATGGATAATCTAGAACGTGCGTGTGCGAGAGGGCAATGGGGTCATCTTTCGTCATCTTCAAAACTCTAACCCACGCACTCTGTGCCCACCCTCTCACGCCGGCGTACACCCACCCCACCCCCGCAAGCCCCACCCCCAACATCAACGACAGCGCGCTCTATCGCCCCACATACCTCGCCACACCTACCCTTTCGTTGTAAAAAGCAACCCACCCAACTTCCCACTACCACTTCCACACGCAAATCACGCCTACCACCACCCCAATAGAGTTCGAATTACTCCCGTCCACCTCCGTCCCCGGCCTGCAAAGAGGCCGGGCTCGAAAAACTACAAAACGGTCGTTCAGAGGGGTTAGACAAATGGCTTTCGTTTAGCGTAACGTTTGATAGAATAGATTATGAATGTATGAGATTGACGTAAGCTGTCGATACATGTATCGACAGCTTACGTCAATCTCATACATTCATAATCTATTCTATCAAACGTTACGCTAATAGAAAGCCACTTGTCTAGGGGGGCTGGTCATCGGATACTGAAAATCCGTATCATTCAAGCAAAAAGTCTAAAACAGGACGATTCGCCTTCCTAATGACCATCCCGTATAAACGGGCGGCGCAGGCGCTAGCAACTTGTTGAAGAGGGCAAAGCCGAACGGAGGCTGTATGTGAGACAATCCCGATCCGTCAAAACTCTATCCCGAAGGGCTCGCAATCTACGCCAGTTTTAATAAAATTAAAATATATTTATATAATAAACTAGCTGCTCCGCGCGGTTTCACCGCCATGGCTTCACTCCTGTTGGTCGTAGCGTGATGATATATATCCTTCCTCGATAAATGAGCTAACACCGAAAGAATTTTTCAAATCGGACCAGAAGTTCCCGAGATTAGCACGTTCAAACAAACAAACTCTTCAGCTTTATAGTATAGATTAAGATATATACAATTCTTCTCGCATTTATGGACAGTTTGCAGATTTCGTCCTAATTCCTTCCTAACGATTATCCTATTAATTTTATAAACGCGAAAGTTTGTGAGGACGGATGTTTGTTATTCTTTCACAAATTCTAGATTATTTCATTTTATACCCTATCACCTCTCGCGCTCACGCAAGTACTAGATTAATTACTTTCCACCATTCCTGGGAAACCCTGTATAAATATCTACAACACACATATACAATAGTAAAAAATAGACACAAATATAATAAAGTGCAAATTTGGAGATCGCGTCATGGCAATAGTTTGTGAAACATGAAGAAAAAAACGCCGTGTGTCACTCGGGGACTGGGGCGGTTGCGCTATTGCATGCTATGCCTTCAAGCCACACCTCCGCCCGTCCCCGTGGGGAGCGTGAGGTTTTTTCGTTACGGAATTTCTCGATTCGGTCCTCGCGCTCATGGCCCGCGATAGAAGCTATGCAATAGCTTCAAAGTTAGAAGTGGCTGTCCCTGGCCAGTGGCTTTGGTCGGTGCCCGGTTGTGCACACCCTAACACTAAAGTCAGAAGTGAAACTTCTTTGGCAGCATTCAAAATACCAAAATAATCGCCTTACTCCATGACGTGACGGTATTGCCATGACGCGACCTTGAAATTTTACTCTCAACGCGCCTAAAGATCAATACTATTTATTACAAAAGGAACTATTACTATACACAAACATATTAGAAATATTTCTCTGTTTTAAATACGTCCTATTTTACTGCAGAAATTGACATGAAAAATATACCTTAGGAAACATTTTTTCGAATATATTGCCAGTTTTAATCTGTGAAGTAAACATTAAAATGAAAATTATATTTCGGTTATACATACCTTCACTTATATGCAAGTTCGTCTGTACATGTATCGGTTTGTAAATTTATATAGATTAGAATAGAAAATATTCGATCACGCACTCGGGCGGGACTCGAACCTGCATCCTTTCGCGCCATTTTTATTCTATTCTTTCAGTTGTATGTGTCTAAAGCCCCCAGTACACAATGGTCTGTGACGGGCCACGCTTTACAATGCACAACTGTAGGCCACGATCAATTGCTGTTCACACAATGGCCCATGTCTCAATGCTGCCTGGCAAACCACTTGCGATGGACGTACAGAGCTCAGATTGATATAAATCTATAAACCTGAAAGTTTCTTCATAGCCACACGATATTGATATTTTAGGCGATCAAATACTATATTTTAATATAAAAATAAAATTCTAGTACGCAACAAAAAAGTGCACTATCCCGGTCAGCTGTCGGTGACGAACTAAACAATGGCCCATTGTATGAACACCACAGGCCACGCTACGATTGCAACAACTCTCCGATTGCGCGCCACGAAAGACAATTGCCCCGTGTACACAATGGCAATGGCCTGCAATGTGTCAGCATGGGCCATCGTGTACTGGGGCCTTAAGGGACACACCGCGCGCCATCTATTGAGATGATTAACAACCATCTCAACCAATATGAAACATTTTTCAGTGAATACAATATTGTAACGATGGAACACGACCTTTTTGTTGAATTCGATATTTTTGGTTTTACGGCATTCAAATGCTATATAATTTTTTTTTTTTTCTATTCTTTATAAATTTATATTTATGAGGCATTTGAATGCCGTAAAACCAAAAATATCCAATTAATGGATCAGTTGCTAACACATGTCACTTATACAAATTACCTATACACGTGTGTATATATTACCTGTATATCTGGCAAGTTGTCTGTATGTCCGTTTGTCAGCCTCTCTTCGTGGGGGGCACTTTCCCCGCTGCTTAGCGATGTTACTGAACCTGTAAGTTAAAAATATATTGTTAGACGTAACTGCTTAACCGACTTCAAAAAAGGAGGAGATTATCAATTCGGCCGGTATGTTGTTTTTTTTATATATGTACACCGATTACTCCGAGGTATCTGAACCGATTTACATGATTCTTTTTTTGTTCGATGCGGGATGGTGTCGAATTGGTCCCATAAAAATTTTATTCGGATAGGCCCAGTAGTTTTTATTTTATGAGCATTTTTGTCTGTATTTATAAATGTTGCAAGTGCAAGTTTGAAGTCGGTTGTTTTTAACGCAGTTATATAGTTGTCATTATTTCAAGTCTGAACATGCTTAGCTGTCGAATACTATAAAAAGCCGCTTTCCTTTGTCTCGTGGCGCATTCGTACGAATCGTGCCCGGGAGGGGGGGGGGGGGGGGGCTCGGACGTTGTTTATACGACGTTTGACCCAACTACCCTCACTTTGCTAATAGTCGTCGACTAGCTGGGATTTGTTATCAACTACCTACATCAATTAGGTAGCTGTGTAGAATCGCAGTACATTCTTATTACATTCAAACTAATAATTAACCCGGCCTCGCGTGTAATTTCTTATAATATATATTTATTATTTATATATGTTACTAGCGGTCCGCCCCGGCTTCGCCCGTGGTACATTTTTACGTTTTCTCTCCATAAGAACCATCCTCGTACTTCAAGAAATGTAATAAAAAAAGATTTAACGAAATCGGTTCAGTTGTTCTCGAGTTATGCGCTTACCAACACATTTTGCGATTCATTTTTATATTATAGATTTATATAAAAGAAAGTATTGTTATAATCAAGAACGGATGAATGGATTTTAATTATATATTGTTGATTCGTTTTATTTGTGTCTGCTTGGAAAGTTTTTTTTACCAAGTAACTAATATGATAAGAATTCGCTATCAATGAGTTTGATGTCTTCTTAGGGCCGATTTTTCAATCCTTGGTTAAAATTTATCCGTCCAATAAAGTATTACATGAACATTTTAAAATGTCACCTGTAAACTGTCAAATAGGGACAATTAGAATAAATTTTTGAAATGGTAATTTCATACGCTATTCGATGAATAAGTTTTAACCAAGGATTGAAAAAATCAGCCCTTTATAAAATTATCTCAATTTAAATAGGAATGGAACATGAACAGTTCATGGGACAGAAAATACAAACAAGAATCAACACTTTGTATTATACAGAAAAAGAGTTTTTTCTTTCGCGCTAGTCTATGGAACCACTGGTTCGTGTTGATAACGTTTCTGTGATTGATAGGGCAAAAAAGAAACCAGGATAGGAGATAATTGAGAACTTAACGATACTCACCAGTTCTAATAGATGTACTGTCACCATTTTGCGGCATCTTAGCTTCCAACTGTTCGACGCGTTTCAACGCACGTTGTAATTCTCGATTTAATTCCTAAAGAAAACCATACTATATATACTCAAATAATTAAAAAACAGCGTGTGTGCCGAGCACACGTGTCAGAAGTGAAACTTCTTTGGCAAGATTCAAAGATACCAAAATCGTCGCCTTACTCCATGTCGTGACGGTATTGCCATGACACGACCTTGAAATTTTGAAATTTTACTCGCAACGCGCCTAAAGAAGTTTCACTTCAAAAGTTATTTTATCTGCTACTAGCTTACCGCTCGCGGCTTCGCCCGCTTTGTCTAAAACCGAATAAATTATATACTAAAACCTTCCTCTTGAATCACTCTATCTATTACAAAAAACCGCATCAAAATCCGTTGCAAAGTTTTAAAGATTTAAGCATACAAAGGGACATAGGGAAATAGGGACAGAGAAAGTGACTTTGTTTTATACTATGTAGTGATTTGAAGCGCATATATAGAGATATGCAATACAATAGGCATGACGAAAGATTTTGAAATCCTCTTCCATAATGTGTGTATACGTTTACTATACAAGAAAAACCCTATATTTCGGTAATATACTTAAATTTAACGAAGATAAAAGCCATTTTTCAAAAAATATTTATTAACTGTGCCAAAACAGCTCGCAGGTGTCATGGCGTAGGCGTGACGTCACTCTTTAGTAAATACGTAATTATTTGTACGCATTGCGAAGAAAATTAAAGAAATATTTATTTAATGTGTGTTATAGAAACGAATTTCAAAGTTTATAAGTAGTGTGCAGTATTGCAGTGTGAATCCACATAAAAATAATGCTCAAAAATGTGTTTGTAATTATTTCAAGCGAGAAAATAATAAGAAATGATTGTATAAAGTTGGCGCGCAGAACCCCGAAACCACGTATTCGTGAATTCGCAATTATATTTCTGTTCTGAGTCGATAAAGCATACGTGAAACAATAGAAAATAAATAAAAATGCGTATTCTGAACATATTCATAACAACAAAGTACATCTGACGTGAGTTGTTTACTTAATCGTGACGTCACGCGTGTTTTAGTCAAAATGGCGAACTGCAGAATTTCAATGTTTTATTTTATTGATAATCTCATTAATCTTAGTGTTTTTAAGATTTTTAAGTCACTATATTGAATTTATTTATTATACATTTTCCCTTAAAAACACTAATACGATCATTTATGGATACTGTCGTCATGCCTATTTTACTGACCAATTCAAATTTTTGTTTGTTGTTTTTTTTTTCATGATAGACTAATAATAACGAAATTTTAATATACGTATGACAGTTAACAATTTTTGCGTGTTTCCCTTTTTAACCGACTTCAAAAAAAAGGAGAAGGTTATCATTTCGGCCGGTATGTTTTTTTTTTATGTATGTACACCGATTACTCTGAGGTTTCTGAACCGATTTACGTGATTCCTTTTTTGTTCGATGCGGGATGGTGTCGAATTGGTCCCATAAAAATTTTATTCGGATAGGCCCAGTAGTTTTTATTTTATGAGCATTTTTGTCTGTATTTGTAAATGTTGCAAGTGCAAGTTTGAAGTCGGTTGTTTTTAACGCAGTTATCACTTGTTTTACATAAACAAGGCAAAATTTCAACAATCAAATTACTATTTATTACTATAAAGAAGTATAAAAACATAAAATTAGTAGTGGTCTAAGATCCGAATATAAGTCGAAATGCAACGGCTTGATAATAGAATGAGACCAATTTTATAATAAATTTAGTGTATTAAAAAATGTATTAAAAATGGGTTGACTGGGACTGCTTAGTGTACGCTCACCTTTATGGCACTAGCGTGTTTCTTCTTCAGCACTCCAACTTCTCCCTTCTCCCACTCCCACTTCTTATTCGCTTCTGCCGCTTCTTCTGTTAGTTCCGCTACCTGAAAATTTTGTTTGTTTGTCTCTCGATCAGTGTGGAACGGCTCGACACGTTTGGATGAAAATTTCAAATAGTTTTAGTCGTCAGCTTTGTTATGGTCTAAGATCCGAACATAAGGCGAAATTCAACGGCGTGATAATAGAATAAGACCAATTTTATAATTAATTTAGTCTATTAAAAAATTTATTAAAAATGGGTTGACTGGGAAAATCCTGGACAGGACATTTTTAATGAATTAAAAAAAACATATTTTTTAATTAATTGCAGTATCAAGATAATAAAAAAAATATATATAATAGACTTAAAGTATGAAACCTACAGAATATGCAGCCATAGTCGTTTTCTAATATTTACCGGGACAAACGACTAGGTTGGCAGGTATAAACAGGTATGTCGGTACCAGTTATTTTCACTTGATAGGATTATGAAAAAAAAATTATGTCAGCACTGTTTTATTACAAAATTGTTTTATTATCTCGAAACTGCAATTAATAAAAAATTAAAATAAATGTTTTTTTTTTAATTAATTAAAAATGTCCTGTCCAGGATTTTCCCAGTCAACCCATTTTTAATACATTTTTTAATAGACTAAATTAATTATAAAATTGGTCTCATTCTATTATCACGCCGTTGAATTTCGCCTTATATTCGGATCTTAGACCATTAGTATATAGTCAGTATATGGTGTTATTTCCTTTGGAAACGGAATACTTTAATCATCTTATTAGGAAATATTGAATACTAGCTTTCCGCCCGCGGCTTCGTCCGCTTTGTCTAAAACCAAATAAATTATATACTAAAACCTTCCCCTTGAATCACTCTATCTATTAAAAAAAACACATCGAAATCCGTTGCGTAGTTTTAAAGATTTGAGCATACAAAGGGACATAGGGACAGGGAAAACGACTTTGTTTTATACTATGTAGTGATTCATATTGCCACAATTTTAAACCGCCATTTATTTATGTTATAACTAGCTGCCCCTCGCGGTTTCACCCGCACTGCTCCGTTCCTGTTGGTCTTAGCGAGATGATATGTAGTCTATATAATAGCCTACCGAAAGAATTTTTCAAATCAGACCAGTAGTTTCCGAGATTAGCGCGTTCAAACAAACAAACTCTTCAGCTTTATAATATTAGTATAGATTACCTTCCTAGCAAGTACTCTAGTCTCCTTGTTCCTCTTTTCAGTCTCTTCACGTAAAGCCTCTTCCAATTTGGTCACTTCAAGAACCAAACCCGCTACCTTCTCTCTGAGTGACGCGTTGTCAGCGGCTAACGCTTGCGCCTGGAATTTTTAGAAAATTATGGATACAGTAATTTTTAAAACTGACTTATTTATATAATACTAGGTTTCCGCCCGCGGCTTCGCCCGCGCAGTCAAAGATTTGGATTTGGAAATTGAATACGATGTTATAACATCGTATTCAATTTCCAATGATAAAATATGTGTATACAAAATAAATATATCGATAAAGTATGTTAATAAAAAATATATCGATAAAGTATGTGAATACAAATTGACTATGTCCCATCTCTAGAGCATTTGGTGACCTTGAATTAGCCAATGAGAATGCAGCGCCCCGCTTCACCAATACTTCAAATTGTTGACAGATTGAACTTCGTGCATAAAAGCTTACATTAGGCGTCTAGTGGTTGTGTTGTCGATGAGTGTACTGCATAATTATACTATACCGTATTCTCGCACTGTGCAGCCCTTGCCCTTTCCGCGACATGTGTAGCGGTGAGTCGTGCGGCTGTATAGTGTAGTGTTCTGTTTAGTATAGACTATAGTGTATTGTTTAGTATAGTATAAAGCACTGTCTAGTTTAGTGTACAGTCTATTGTAGTGTATTGTCTTGCAAAGTGTGTTTTATAGTGCACAATACTGAATGTCAAGTGTATTGTCTAGTGTGCGTGCAGTTTACTGAATAAACATCCGAGACGGAGACACATTTTTGAAGTGAAACTTCTTTATCGAGGTTGGAAAAAAATTTAGTGTAACATTTTTTCGTTACGCATGACATTTTTCTTTTTCTTATCCCTACCACGCGTGATTCGACGTATTTCTGTAAATTTGCATATAGTAAATTATTTTTTGGAAAAATAAGGTCATAAAGAAGTTTCACTTCTTACGTGTGTACAGTACACGTACACATTTTTTTATTCAAATCAAATCAAATCAAATCAAATTTGTTTATTTGCACGTATATGGTCATACAAAGGTGTTAATATACAATATTTATATCACATATACTGCCATTGTAAATGGCGTGCAAAAATTTTTGAAGGTACAATAAAATTATCAATAATATAGGTACACATTAATACATTCAATCAACTAAAAAAAAAGATAATAAATTACAAAATACATACAAAATTACAATTAAATTAAATTATAGGTAACTCATGCATTAATGTCATTATCGTTCAAGTATTCCTTAACACTATAATAATTTTTGGCTTGTAGCAGTCTATATACTTTATTTTTAAAAATATTCGATGTCAGTTCCCTAATTTTTATTGGTAAGTGATTGAAAATAGTGATTGCCATGCAATACGCATTGTTTCTATATAGCGCAAGGCGGATTTTAGGTAAGCGCAATCTTTCTCTATGTCGTGTGGTATTTGTTTTTTCATATTTATCAAAGAAGCTAATATTTTTTTTAACGAATAAACATATTTCCAAAATGTACAGACATGGCAAAGGCAAGATTTTCAATTTTTTAAATAGTGGCTTACAGCTATCCATAAAATGGACTCCACACATTGCTCTAATACATTTTTTTTGTATTTTAAATATTGATTGTATTGCTACAGAGTTACCCCATATTATTAAACCGTATCTAAGTACCGATGATACGTATGCGTGATAAGCGATCATGGCGACATCTAAATTAATTGTCTGTTTTAATTTTCTTAACACATACACAAAACGATCTAATTTATTTATAATTTTTGCAATGTGTGGTTTCCAGTTACAGAATTTGTCTAGTGTTATACCCAAAAATACACATTCATTAACAGTAGTCAGTTGATTATTTTTGTATTTTATGTCAAGTTGTAAGTTTGTATTGTATGATTGGAAATTAATTATATTTGTTTTAGTCATATTAATTTGGAGATTATTTAGTTTTAACCATTGTATAGCGTCGTCTAGAGCTTTAATTGTATCCCTTTTTAAGTCTTCCTTATTTTTACTTTTTATTATAAGCGTAGTGTCGTCTGCGAAAAGTATACTGTCTACGTTTATTGCGTCTGGTAGGTCGTTAATGTATACCAAAAACAGGAGGGGGGCTAATATGCTGCCTTGTGGTGTACCATAATTGTTGCATGTATATGTAGACCTGTATGATTTTTGGTGGGATTTAATGGTTTTAGTGATTTCCACGCACTGTAGTCTATTTTCTAGATAGCTTTTAATCCAATTATAGGCGTTACCTCTTATTCCATAGCACGACAACTTAGACAGCAGTGTTTTGTGACAGACAAAATCAAAAGCTTTTGTCATGTCCAGGAATACACAACTAATGAGTTTTTTATTATTAAGGCATTCTGTAATTTGTTTTATTAATGAAAAGCATGCTACGGTGGTGGAGCTATCTTTTTTAAATCCGAATTGTTCTTTTTTAAGGATATTGCAAGATGTAAAGAAATTCTCAATTTTCTGAAACATAACTTTCTCAAAGACTTTTGATAATATGGGAATTAGAGTAATTGGTCGGTAGTTGCTCATTTCTGTTTTTAATCCTTTTTTGTAGAGTGGCTTTACAATTGAGAATTTTAATTTATTGGGAAATATTCCTTCAGTCAGCGATAGATTAATTATGTATGTTAGAGGGGTAATTAGGTAAATTGCAGATAATTTTAAAACTTTAGTGTCCATGTTATCATAACCAACGGAGTTAGTGTTTTTTAGCGTCATTAATATTTTATAAATGTCTTCTTCGTTTACCGGTGACAGACCGGTTTACTATTTTATTTAAATACTATACCGTATTCTCGCACTGTGCAGCCCGTGCTTCACGTTTAGCGCAAGTTTCCCTACATGCATGGCGCTGAGTCGTGCTGCTATCTAGTTCAGTTTACTCTATGATGTAGTGTATTGTACTGTTTAGTGTAGTGTACTGTCTAGTTTACTGTACAGTCTAGTGCAGTTTACTGTATTGTGTCGTGTACTGTCTAGTATAGTGTACTGTCAACTGTAGTTTGTTATATAGTGTAGTGTACTGTTCTGTCTTGTGCAGTTTAGTGTAGTGTATATGTCTGTCGAGTATAGTGTCTAGTGTAGTGTACTGTATATACTATACCGTATTCTCGCACTGTGCAGCCCGTGCTCTCTCCGCGACATGTGTGGAGGTGAGTCGTGCTGCTATCTAGTTCAGTTTACTGTAAGATGTAGTGTATTGTACTGTTTAGTGTAGTGTACTGTCTAGTTTACTGTACAGTTTAGTGCAGCTTACTGTATTGTGTAGTGTACAAGTATAGTGTACTGTCTTGTGCAGTTTAGTGTAGTGTATATGTCTGTCGAGTATAGTGTATAGTGTAGTGTACTGTATATACTATACCGTATTCTCGCACTGTGCAGCCCTTGCCCTTTCCGCGACATGTGTAGCGGTGAGTCGTGCTGCGTGCTCCAACGCGGCCGCTTCACGTTTAGCGCAAGTCTCGCCTCGAGCTCGTTCCGCGTTTAATGCATCTTCCGCTTGCGACCGGAGTTCTGTTTCCCTGAATATTCATATTTTTTTAATGTTTGATGAGGCTTTAACTTGAATTTTAAATATTCGATGATAAATGGAGTTAGAACGCGCGTGCGTGTATATCAACTTTTTCATAAAGTCGGGGGGCATTGTGTTCGTTGAAATCTCTACTTTCTGATGGTATAAAAAAATATACATGAGCAAAAAGTTTTCAGAAAATGCATACTAAGGCCCGGCGTATGCCGGATATGGCGAAGCGCAGCGCATTTTTTAATTGTCAAACTATTTTCGACATTGTTTTCCTTAAAATAAAATTCAAAATCAAATAACAACAATTTATTTCGGGGAGCATCGAAAAGTCACACGCGAAAGGACGCGTTTTTTTGAACGTTATTTTAATGAGGAAAATGTTGATAATAGTTTGACAATGAAAAGTGTGCTGCGCTGTGCTTGGTCATATCGGCGCCGGGCCTAACGGTGTGATAATGAGCTTTTACTAAATCAGGCACATTTCTCAAATGAGCTGAAATGTTTTATCAAAATCATTGTATGTATTTTGTTTTTGAATATGCTATAAAATATATATCTTATATCGATACTTTTAATAGACAATTTTTTTCTTTTGTAAAATACTACCGAAAAACAAGAATTTCCTTGCAAGAAAATCTTCAGTATTTCAAGTATTTTCCCACCAGGGCCCATCGAAAATTTCCACACTGTATAAAGGAAAATTTATATGGAAAATATCTCACCTCTGCAACTGTGAACTAAGTGTATCAGCCAAAGCAGCTTGAGCTCTTAAAGCTGCTAATTCAGCCGCTTCTTCTTCAAGACTGGACGCATGCTGTCTCACTCGCTCCAACTGAAAATGTATAAAATATAATAAATAAATAATCCATACTAATATTATAAATGCGAAAGTAACTCTGTCTGTCTGTCTGTCTGTTACTCCATCACGCCTTAACTACTGAACCAATTTGCATGAAATTTAGTATAGAGATATTTTGATACCCGAGAAAGGACATAGGATAGGTTTTATCCCGGAAATCCCACGGGAACGGGAACTAAGCGGGTTTTTCTTTGATTACGCGGGCGATGCCGCGGGTAGAAAGCTAGTAATAAATAAAAAACACTTTATTGTACAATGCACAAATATAAAATACAATAAAATACAAAAGGAATCTTCACCGTACAAATTGGCGGCCTTATCGCTGATAAATATAATTTGTTTTTAACAAAAAACTTAACCGCATTCCAACTAAACTATGTGCTTACTTTTTATTTTCATGTTATTTAAATTCTAATTCTACTTCCAAAATTTTATTTACTAAATATTTCGCTTTTTTACCGCTTGGTTGCCTGGCAGAGATCACTGCTTAGTGATAAGGCCGCCAATTGTACTACATCTTTCTAGTACCATATTTTCTTTTTATCGTTTCTTATTATTTAATGTTTGTATTACAATAAAGTGTAATAAATAAATAAACTAGACTATATTAAAAGGCGACTAACCAACTTTAAAAAAACCGGCCAAGTGCGAGTCAGACTCGCGCACGAAGGGTTCCGTACTATGGGGGGTGTCCTTAATAAGGTTTTTTTTCTTTAATTTTTAGTATTTGTTGGAAATACATCATTGTGAAAATTTCAGCATCCTAGCTATCACGGTTTATGAGATAGCCTGAAGACAGACAGACAATGAAGTCTCAGTAATAGGGTACCGTTTTAAAATGTACATTTGTATAGTCTAGTATATTTTCATACATGAAGTAAATATGCGAATGATGCGAAAGTGTGGCTACTTGCATCTCAGGGGAATTTAATTTGTCTGGAAGTAAAGCTAGTAAATAATCTATACTAATATTATAAAGCTGTAGAGTTTGTTTGTTTGTTTGAACGCGCTAATCTCAGGAACTACTGGTCCGATTTCAATGTTAGATAGTCCATTTATCGAGGAAGGCTTATAGGCTATCATCACGCTAAGACCAACAGCGGAGCGCAGTTAGTCTATCTATATACATATAATAAATCTGTAGAAGGGTCAATTCTGTACATTGAAAATATTGAAAAAATAAATAGCAGAGGGTGTTACTGGATCGATACCAAGCCCAAATATGTGATTAAAAAATTTTTTGTCTGTCTGTCTGTATGTTCAGGCATCACGTGAAAACTAACGGTTCGATTTCGATGAAACTTGGTATAATTATACCTTATTATCCTGGGCATACAATAGGATACTTTTTATCCCGGAAAAATACGTAGAAAAAAAATCTTAATTTTTCTTAATTTTTTCGCGCGGACGGAGTCGCGGGCGGAAGCTAGTTTAAAATATTTTTCTCACCTCAGCCTGTGTGTGAGCGAGAGCGCTGCTAGCTTCGTCTCTTTCCCTCTTACACGTTTCCAATTGCTGTAATGTTGAATTTAGTCTTCTTTCGAAGTCTTCTTTTTCATGTGTCCTTAAAATTAGGGCAGCTTGACTCTCTTTTAGTTCTGATTCTGAAATATTTGAATTAAATAAGTACATAAAACCATTTTAGGGGTATATAGATCGTATAAACATCTACTGTCTTACCACAAAAAATAGACAGGGTTTAACTTTAAGCGCGGGTTCTCTTTAATCTGGTTTTGTCGTATTTCACATAGACAACTATTAAAGTGACAGATCCCTGGTTTAAAGTTAGACTGTGTTTAAATTGTTTTGTGGTAATACCACTAAAATGTATACGAAAAAAATGCATTCATTATAATTGGATAAAAATAAGTAATAATATCTAACATAGGATGAAAAGTCACTTTAAATTCTTGAAATTTTTCATAAAAAACATTGACATTCGTCTTCCTTTTTAACATGATTATATTAGCTTCATCTGTATGTTTGTACTAGCGGTCCGCCCCGGCTTCGCCCGTGGTACATATTCACGTTTTCTCTACATAAGAACCATCCTCGAACTTCAAGGAATATTATAAAAAAAGAATTAACGAAATCGGTTAAGCCGTTCTCAAGTTATGCGCTTACCAACACATTTTGGGATTCATTTTTATATTATAGAAGATGTAACCGAATCCTTTTCGATTTTGACACACTTTATATGGACAGAATAATTCAAACTTTGTACACTTATCAATGATCGGTGACGACACAATAATTTCACAAGATTATCTAATACTGCTTGTTATTCTTTAACTATATTTATTGAAGTGAAACTTATTTAGGCACTTTGAGAGTAAAATTTCAAGGTCGCGTCATGGAAATACCGTCACGTCATGGAGTAAGGCGACGATTTTGTTATCTTTGAATCTTGCCAGTGCTCGGCACACACGCTCTAATTTTATTTTAATGCGATTTATGAGCATATAATTAAGTAAAATAACATACCCAACTGTTTAGCCCTTGCAGAGTCCGATGCGTTGATACACGCAGTTTCTTTAGCGGTTTCTAATTCTGTAACTTGCTGCGATAGTTTCTCGGCTCGTTCGGCACTTTCCTAGTAAATGTATTGAACAAAAACATGTATTTTACATAATAAACTAAAGAAAAAAATACCAAAAAGAGCGTGTGTGCTGATCACACGTGTCAGAAGTGGAACTTCTTTGAGAGTAAAATTTCAAGGTTGCATCATGGCAATACCGTCGCGTTATGGAGTAAGACGACGATTTTGGTATCTTTGAATCTTGTCAAAGAAGTTTCACTTCTGACACGTATGCTCAACACATGCTATTTTTTTGAATCTTTTTAATTTCCTTCAACTATGACGCGGAATGCTTTAATTATTTTTCAAGTCTCTTCTAATATATCTTACTAGCTTTCCGCCGGCGGCTTTGCTCGCGTAGTGAATGAAAAACCTGCAGTTCCCGTTTCCATTCAATTTCTGGGATAAAACCTATTCTTTGTCCTTCCGCAGGTCTCAAGCTATCTCTGTACCATATTAGAAGTAAATCCATGCAGTACTTGTTGAGATTAGCCCGAACATACATACAGACAAACAGACGAAAATTCTAAAAACTATATATTTGGCCTCGGTATTTATTGTAGATCACGTCCCAAGTATTATTAAAAAAAATATTCAATGTACAGTTTTGAATTTCCTATGATTTTATGATATGTATAGATAATATACCGCCTCCTTGGTACAGTGGTTGACGCGTGAGCGTAGAACCGAGGGGTCCTGGGTTCGATTCCCGGTGGAGACGAAGAAAAAAAAAATGTCTCGGTCTGGTAGGACACAGAAGGCTGATCACCTACTTGTCCCTAAAGAAAATCGATCAGTGAAACAGATGTATGCATAATGCATCTGCCCCTTACCCCACTACGGGGACACGGGACTTCACTTTTTATAGATAACTAGCTTTCCACCCGCGGCATCGCCCGCGCAGTCAAAGAAAAACCCGCATAGTTCCCGTCCCCGTGGGATTTCTGGGATAAAACCTAGCCTATGTCCTTTCTCGGGTATCAAAATATCTCTATACGTAATTTCATGCAAATTGGTTCAGTAGTTAAGGCGTGATTGAGTAACAGACAGACAGACAGACAGAGTTACTTTCGCATTTATAATATTAGTATGGATATACCTTATAAGCGTCCATTTCAGCTCGCAGTTTGCTCTGAGTCCACTTCAATCGTCCCTCTAATTCCTTGAGATCTTCCCGAACTTTCGACACTTCTTTCTCACTGTTCGCTAGATCGTGGCACTGGAAGGAATAAATAAATTATTTTATACACTAGTGATTTCGACCATAACTATGTAATACTAGCTGTTGCCCGCGACTTCGTCCGCGATACCGTCGTTTTAAAGCCTCACCCGACCTGTAAGTAATATTCATGCAAAATTTGAAGTCAATCTATACAGTACTTTTCGAGATTAGCCCGGACAAACAGACAAAAATTCTAAAAACTATATTTTTGACTTCTATATCGAATATAGATCACGCCCCAACTGATAGATCGTCGGTAGTTGTACATACAGTAAAAATAACTACGTTAAAAAAACCGACTTCAAAAACGGATGAGTTAAATATTAAAAAGATTTAATATTATTAATTACTGCGTATTATTTAGATGTGCTATTTACTAAATAGATTTGATATCGGTGCCAAACCTCCTCCTTTTTTTGAAGTCGGTTAAAAACAAAGCACTCAATCTGTGACTCAATGACAACAATACATTATACAGCACAACACCCGAGTAGGAGAAGGAGCGAGGCAGAATGAGTAAATAAAGATAATAGACTCTAATGTCTTGAAGATACGGTTGAATTTAAGAACGCAATATATTTTTGTTTACTTCAGTTCAGCCAATTGCCGTTTATTTTAATAAGGTATTAAAATAGCTGCCGTATAAATCGTATTTTTAATGCCTTTAGATACTTAAATGTATGTTTTCTGAATTAAAAGGTTTAAAGTAAAGTAAAGGATTTGGAAACTTTAATTACATCGTCTCAAACTTTTTGGTCTGTGTAGCGCATGTCGCGTGACGCACGATACGTACGATAATTATCGTACAAACACGATCATTTTTAGTTAAATGTCTATAGTGTGAAAAATAGTTTCACTTTTACCGTGGTTTCATAAAACCACACAACATTTTTTTAACATTTAGCGCCCTTTATGACTGAAAATACACATACAGTTTTTAGAAAATTGAGTTGGCAACACTGTACATTATCTCACGGGCGTCCGATAGTATCGCTGGCATATCGGTGTCGGCTCCGATATCTGATATCGGACCGGACATCATACATTTTACTTACCTCCGATATCGGATCGGCGTCCGATACCAATATCGGATCGGATCCTGTGAAAACGCTCTTAAAAAAAAAGAAAGTAAAAGAAAAAATATATACAAGCCCCACCTTATCATCATACAACTGGCATATCCTCTGTTTCTCCTCCCTCGCCGTCTTCAGCTTATTCACCAGCAGCTCTTTCTCAGCAATTGCTGACCGTTCACTTTTGAGAGCGTTCTCAGCGGTCTTCCTGGCTTCGATCACAGTGCACTCGAGGCTCGCGTATCGCATGACCGCTGCGTCTTTTTCCCGCTGCGCTTGCTCTGTACGTTTTGACATCTGGGAATTAGAATGGAATTATCACTAGTCACTACATAGTATAAAACAAAGTCGCTTTCTCTGACCCTATGTCCCTTTGTATGCTTAAATCGTTAAAACTACGCAACGGATTTTGATGCCGTTTTTTTATAGATAGAGTTTTTTTTTAACAAAGCAGAAGAAGAACAGAATATGAAAAGCGAAAAATAAGGCTACAAAATTTGCGGTATAATGTTATGAATGCAACTTTTTTAAGCTAAATAGAAATCATAAATCCTACAAATATTATAAATAAATAAATAAATAAATATTTCGGGACTATTTTCACACACGGCACGATCTGATCCCATACTAGGCTTTCGCTTGTGTTATGGAAACCAGATGGCTGATAAACATACATATATAATTTTAAATTAATACTTATATGTATAGATAATTAACACCCAGACACAGAGCAAACATCTATGTTCATCACACAAATATTTGCCCCGGGTGGGAATCGAACCCACGACCAGTGACTTGGAAGGCAGAGCCACTACCAACCAAGCCAACCGGCCAGTCTGTAATAAATAAAAGTGAAAGTTTATGAGTATGTTTGTTACTCTTAACCCATTGAGCCCCGAGCAGCCCGATCTGACCACAACACAATAGATTTTCTATTGTGTCGTGGCTACTTGTATATAAATAAATTTCCGTATTTATCATATTTTTAAATTAAGGCAATTCATTTTTCAAGTAGGAAACAATCAAATTTGAGTTCAAATTTCTATCTAATGAGGTTAGTGAGTAGATTATTTGCTTTTAAAAAAATTCCTTGTATCATTCAAAATTTAAAACTATTTTGAATAAATTTGTGTTTTAATAATTATTATTCTTCAACACTATAATATACATTGCTTAATAATTCTAATGAAATATATTACCATATCAATCTTAACTTCCAACTCCTTGAAAGCCTGATCCTTCACTTGTATCTCTTCCATTTGCCTATTAACTTTCTCTCGTAACGATGCATTATCTCTTCTCTGCTCCGCTAAAACTCTTTCTAACGACTCTATTTGAAGTTTTAAAACATTTTTATTAATATCGTTATCGTTTATTTCCTCTGTTTTAACGATTTCTGTTATTTCCGGAATAGTTTCTGGATTATTAACTATTTTATCCTCTGCGTCTTCAAATATGTCGTTTAGAACTTTGCTTTGCGGGAGCTTCGTTTTTACAGGTTTTTGTGTTACTCGTTGGTTGTTGTATGCGTTTTTTAAACTACCGCTAACGGAAGAGAAGATACCGTGTACATTTCGAACTATACTGCCTAGGTCTTGAGATAAAATCTCTTTCGGTATTTTACTTTTTAAATCTATTTGCACATTGTCCGGTAATATCTTTTGTGTTGCGGCAACTTTGTGTTTTTGATTTTGGAACTCGTTCAAAATTTGTTCAGTGTCCAGTTCGTTGGTTCCTTCGACATTCATTAAATTATCAGCGCTTCTACTGATCGTTGATTCTATTGTAAATTTCTCGTCAATTACATTCAAACTTGTTGTTGATTTATTCAAGTGATCATTGTCTTTGCATACAATGTTACTGAGATTATCTTCGGAGGCGGATAAAGATTTATTTTCAGACAATAAAGGACTATCTGAAACTTGATTATTTTTACAAACATCTTCGTCCATTTGATTGGCGTTAATTCCTGTATTACAGTCATCGAGACTTTGTTTTTCAGAGCATGTAAAGCTAATTTGTTCGCTATCTGGGCTTATCGATACAGGAAAGGCAGAGTTACTTTCTTTTTCCGCAACTTCTATAGCCCTTTCATTATTGGCCTGTTTATCAATATCAGGAGAATTTAAAGGCGATATTTCGGAATCGGAAGACGGCGCATACGTCGCAGAACATGATTCTAAGGTTTCAGCGCCCGAATCACTAGATAAATCACATAATATATTATTTTCGTTCACTACGGTATTGACGTCGACAGGCTCAATATGGGGCAAGCCTTGGACAGTATCGCCCGACATTTTTTACGTTTTAATTCTATTATACGGTTGCTAGAATTATCCATTACAAATTAAACAAAGCCATTGGGGAATTTATCGATAAGTTTTTCTTTTTTATTGAAAATAAACATCACTCGACTATTTTTTATCATGACACTGACAGCACTGACAGTATTTTGATTTCGAGTTTTGACTTGACACCATCACACCTATATTTTTGACTTTTCCAATTTCATCAAGGAAAGAATCGATGGAAGCACTTTTAGAAACTAATTTTCTTACATTTGAGTGTTTTTTTATAAAATATTCACATTGTTTTAATTACGCACAGAAACCTTAACTTCGATTTCTCTTTATAAATTATTTTCTTGTTCTTCTTTTTTTCTAATGGCAACTCCCGATCCCAGTGAGGACATTGGTGAGGACGCGACGGATTCTGCCAATTTATAAATTTTGTTTGGATTGTACAATATTAATTATGTTTTATTTTAGTATCCACAGCAATGATTAAGTATCATATAAATATAATCTATAACTATTGTATTTTCTCTATTAATTAAATAATAAATAAATTAGAAATTATTGCCATAAATAAAAAACGCTATTAAGGCAACACCTATAAATTAACTGTCATTTCAATTTCATTTTCGTTACAAAGCAGCGAGGGCAGTGCGAACTGCGAACAAATCGAGGGCCCAAAGAAAAGTAGGTCGACAGTATTGATTTTACTCAATATTCGACAAACAAAGACGTCACTGCTTCAGTGCGATTATAAACACTCTGGTGCGTGAATCAACTGAGGAACAACGTGCAAAATGCCTGTAAGTGCCATTACTATTCTTATCATGTGATTTCCGGGCTACCATTTCGTAATTCACCATTTCCTCAGCCACATTGCTGCAATGGGAGCGTATTCCAATTGGAATTAACGAATTCGATTACGTAGCCAAACTTTTACTTGCAACAGAATCGTTTCCGCGTGACTCATATAGGATTTATGTCAGGGTCATGTAACTACGCATATTGCGAGGCACGTGTGTGGAAAATGGAATTATTCAATTTTTTTTTAATTTTCGCGGCTAGGATGCGGAGTTGGGCGGGACGGTCGAGAATGTTCGGGTGGTTGTGCGCCTGCGTCCGATGGATTCGAGGGAAAAAATCGACGGCTCGTACAACTGCGTATCAGTTGACACGGTGAATAATACCATAGCAGTCACGAGGACGAATGTATCCCCGCCGGAGCCGCCGCGCATTTACGCTTATGATGCAGTCTTCGATAGCAACACTAGTCAGGTAAGGAAATATTAAATAACCTTATAATGAGATATGACGTAATTCTGCAGCAAATCCATTTCCTGTTTAGGTTAAATCACTACATAGTATAAAACAATAATTATCGTTAATTTTCATTGTACTTAATTTTAATTTGGATTTGAAATCGTGTGGTCATCTTTTTGAATGATGTTTTTTAATTAAAAATAACTACATTGCATTTTTTCTTCTCAATTTTAAAAGATGACATCACCTGCATTAGTACATACTTACTACATTAGGTTGCCATTGCCATTTATTTATACCTTCTACTATAGCTGTGTATAAGTGTTTCTTTCACAAATTACAGTATTTATAATTATTTTACTTTAACAAGAATGTAAATTAACTGCCCTCAAAGTGACCTAATTAGATACATGTGTATTATTTTAAAATTTTAACAGTTAACAGATTACTGTAACAAACTACTATAAAAAGGTGTTGATAGGCAGACAGATGGACAACAAAATGATGAGTGTTCCTTTTTTTTTAGGTTTGGAACCCTAAAAATGATAAAAATATTAAATACCTAGTCTAATATGGTTTAATGTTAATAACTCAGGCCCCGGAACCACAGACACAATAGAAAATCTAATGTGTCTTTGACCAAACGGGCCGCTTGGGGCTCGATGGGTTAAATTAACATTTATAGAATTCAACCTACAGCTACAAAAATTAGATTGCATTTTGTTAATTTCTTTCTTAACAAAGCCTTTCTTAATCAATTTGCTTTTAAATACAATATTGTCAAATGCAATTCTTTTCAAAGTCCACTTCAAAGATTGGTTTTCAAAGTGACTACAAATAAATAAATATTTCGGGACAATTTTCACACACGGCACAATCTGATCCCATACTAAGCTTTTGCTTGTGTAATGGAAACCAGATAGCTAATAAACATACATATATAATTTTAAATAAATACTTATATAGGTACTCACACAAATATTTGCCTAGGGTGGGAATCGAACCCACGACCAGTGGCTTGGAAGGTAGGGTCACTACCAACCGGTCAGACTAATGACTTTAATCTTTTAAACTGCACATGCGAAATATCATTCGGTCTCCTTCCTTTATTTAAAAACTAGCTTACCGCCCGCGGCTTCGCCCGCTTTGTCTCAAACCTAATAAATTATATACTAAAACCTTCCTATTGAATCACTCTATGTATTAAAAAAAAACCACATCAAAATCCATTCGGTAGTTTTAAAGATTTAAGCATACAAAGAGACATAGGGACAGAGAAAGCGACTTTGTTTTATACTATGTAGTGAACAGCTATAGAAAATACAAGCTAAACATTATTTCATATGATTTATATTTATTAAAATAATAACTTACACATTTGAATAAAAGTTCTTATAGTAAGATATAATATTATTGCATTTTGTATGAATGAATGAATGCTCTTACATAATTTCAACATAATAGTTGCTGTAAAAACTAAGATTTATCCGTCATAAATAGTTAATACTTTAAAAAAAATGTGTTTATCAAAAACGTCACAGATTTTCTAACAAGTCAAGTGAAAATATTCCTTTTTCTCTTTTCTTCTTTAACAAAAATTAACCAAATAAAAATCCATATTATTAATTAATTTATGTTTGTAATGTTGTATGTTTTATAAATCTAAATAAATGAAAATAATGAATATAAGTTTCACAAGCAAGATTTTATGTAAAGTTTGTACACAACATTATATTTTATGAACTGTAGGGTAATTGCGCTGGTTTGCCGTCCAGCTTCTGTTTTCGTCCATTTGACTGACCTGCTACAATCATGTGCGTAAAACTTGAATACAAACCTACCTCCCCGCGCAAGTTTGCACTTTTTACGGTCCATAATGTTTAAGCAACAGTACTATCAACATTAAAATTTGATTTGACAAGAAGAGAGTTCAAAAAATTAACGTAAATGTGGCCGCTTCGCATACGTGCCTTGCAGATGTCATCGCGCGAGAGAAAAATTTGCCGGCGAGAAAAGTTCATGGTAAGGTAAATCACTGTTTTAGCTAGTTTACGTAATGTTTTTGGTACGTATGTTTATTTATAAGCATAATAAACGCAATTATAAGTGTTTATCATACATTTTTATAATACTCTTCGAAATATTAAGTGGACGGATACTAGGTTATTAAATTCTCAAAATATTTGGTTTTCGTCCAAGTGGACGGAAACTCAAACAGCTACGTGAATATTTGTTAGGGTCATTTTACTTTATCGGACCTTTAAAATACTGAATAGTTTATCCCGAAGTGATCTTTATTGCTATTAGTTTAGTTTTTTTGGTTTCCGTCCACTGCTATGTCAGTGCTGCCAAAATAAAAAAAATATTTAAAGAAGTGGACGAAAACTAAATTTAGCTTTAAATGTTTTAGTTTTCGTCCATGAATGAGTATTGGAGTATCCAAAAATTAAATATAGCCATTCTTTTGCATTACTTTTCGTCTATTTTTACGTATTGAAAAGTTTTCTATTCAGTATCTTCCTTATAAATAATTGGTGAGGGCTAGAGTGTTGTAGGTACCTAATATTGTCATTCATTCAGTCATGTATCATTCTCCTTATGTGAAGTAGAGTCAATTATTCGTAGCATAAATGGGGGTAGGTCTGACATAATACACTGTATTTTTCTTGATTATCATTCACTTGAATATCATCTTTTATTCCAGGTCTGTTTTGCCAATGCAGTATTTTTTTATTATACTTACTCAACGTATCCTCAGAAAGATCTTATTGTTTTTAGATGGCCTCGAAGGAGTCTAAGAAATCTAGAAAAAAAAGACGCTGCGTACACTGAAGATTCTGTAGCTAAAACTTATTATTATGGCTGTGTGTTTATAGTACGTTTCATTTGATAAACAAAGTATTAGAATGAAAATTTTTGTTGTTAGAATGAATATTTCTGTTTTTTGATGTTATTTCTTAGTCCTGTAATTATTACTTGTTTCATTTACATTGTAAGGAACGCATTCCTTTCTTTATTACGAATGATTATACAGTCATCACTAACGCCTATAAGGACTGCCAAGTGCTACATAGATCTCAGTGTTGACTAGTTATATTGATTATTATTAGTAAAACCACAAGTAAAACTAAACCTGTAAGGTAGTGAGAAATTGTAATGTTAATTAAATAAACGTATATATTTACCTGTAATTGATTTTTAACTTAATAGTTGACCTACCCTCCTTTTTCTACACGGTGGTCGAAAACTAGCTTACACTAGGACGAAAACCAGTTTTTTTGGACGAAAACTAGCATTTACCCTACTTTTGCAGAAAATAATTTAAATAAAAAGATACATCAAAATGATTTATTTTCCCTTAATATTATCTTAAAGAAGACTATATAAGGACTTAAAAAAAATATTATATGTTTAAGGAAGGGTGCTCCAAAATATTTATTTCGTATCACAAAGTTGGCAACTCCTATAATTGGACGAAAACCAGCGCAATGACCCTATACTAAGTAGGTACTTCAATAATAATTTTGTAACACCATTTAAGACCTTGACCTACTTTTTACTTAACATAATTTTTTTTTTCGAGTTCAATATGTATCTAGTAGTTCTTGACTCTTGAGTAATACATAACCAAACATCTATCTAAATTCTAAATCACTACATAGTATAAAACAAAGACGCTTTCTCTGTCCCTTTGTATGCTTAAATCTTTCTAAGCTACGGATTTTGATGAGGATGTAAGCTAGTTACTATACAGGGTGTCCCACTATTGGTATACTAAGCGCGAAGAGACTTGTAGTTTTGCATACACTGATCACGTAAAAAATACAACAACAAAATTACGTCAAAAATTTTTTGCTTAATTTTTCCTGAAAATCCATGTTTTCTTCTCTAGCTTCGCGCAGCCGTCATGTACCGCTTCTCTAGACTCTAATGTGAGCATTTTGCCTATGAAAACATAATCTTAAACGATAGCTCATGTGCTGGACGCTGGTGGCAAAAATGGGCGGGTTGCTTGTTAGGGGTGTACAGTTTTAAGAATTCATCTATTTGAAAAAAAATGCGTCTGGAATTTTTTTAAGTATTTTTTACGTACTCAGCGTATGCAAAACTATAACCTCCTTTGAGCTTCGTATACCAACAGTGGGACACCCTGTATACATATAAAAAAGAAATACATTAAAAGAACCTTTGTTCCACTTAATTATTATCAGAAATATTTCAACATGTGTGAAACTGTTTTATCTAATCACAACGATTATCTACGATGTTGATAATTCACGCCGCAAGTACGGGAAATAGGTTATAATATTATTTTAAACACGAACCATAGATATAGATACAAGTAGACTAGATACGGCATGTAATAGCGTGTCGAAAGGTGGTGATATGCACTCGCTTGTCGTAACGTCATTCGTAGTTGAGCCCTTGTGGTGGAAGGTTGTTCGCGTAGTTTGCGTATAGCGTTGTTCAGTTGTATTGTTATTGTGTACTATGATTGAGCACGGTTTTTATAAACGGACTAATTGGAGGTCATCGAAATTCGGCATTGCGACAGACGGTGTTGCAATGGAAATTTTTAGGTTGTTTTTTAGGTAGTGTTTTTTGTGAATATAGTTGTTTTAAAATAATCTTCGCGATAACCCTTAAATATACGATTTATTACTTACTAGCTTTACGCCCCCGGCTTCGCCTGCTTTGTCTAATATCTAATAAATTATATACTAAAACCTTCCTCTTGAATCACTATCTATTAAAAAAACCGCATCAAATCGGTTGCGTAGTTTTAAAGATTTTAGCATACCTACATAGGGACAGAGAAAGTGACTTTGTTTTATACTATGCATATTTTATTAAATCGTTGTAGGTAGGTACTAATAATTGAGAACGTTTTAGATAAACAAGTGATAACATTAAGATTATAATAAATAATTTTTAATTAATTAGCACTAAAATGAATCGTGCTATTAAAAATTATATCCATTATGAGGAAGTTAATCTAATAGTAACAGAACTATGACCTACTTTCTCATAGCTTTATCTGTGTTAAACATAACTTTAGTATTTAAATTATACTGTTTTGATATTTACGCATACAATTTTAATTATAAATATTCATGTCGATTTTCATAGATCGAATACTACTATACTTAAAAAAAATACATTAAAAACAAAATAATATTTACAAAATTACCACATCTCTTGAGTATAAAACCGTAATAAGTTGTATGCTATTGTTAGCTGTTAATTATTGAAATCTATTATGATATCATAATATTATACTAACTCTATTCTTCGCACGTTTTCCCTTCCATCCTCTGTTCTGAAATCACTTTTTCATATCCTTTCATATTCCTCTCCTACACTTAAAAGGTACAATATATATTTTTTGCTATTATATCTATTGAGTCTCATAGACAAATCAAGAGTCAAGAAAAAAGAAGAACCATAGAGAAGAAGAACAAATGCAACTTTCCCGCCATTCGTCCGGATTGACGTTGTCTACCGTCAGTCTTGTCGAATGGTGGGTAGGTTGTGTTTACATTCTACACGAAGAAAAAAATGAAGAACCATAGACAACATAGTATATATCTGTGTGATACTCGATTTGGCACATTGTAACAACTAACAATGTCTATAACAAATTAAATAAAGAAAATTATAATGAAAAAAAGCAAACATAATATAATCGATAATGTTCAATAAACGATTTTGTAAGGTATAATAATAACGCCTAAAAAAAATGACAGTTCTAGTACATTTTATTGTAAATACCAGAAACATTTCTAATAAACAGTGCTCCTGTTTATTTGTTTACATTTTTTTTCACTTCAATACTTATTTTTTCTGTATTTTACATAAAGAACCATGTTTCTGTACTTTCTTTTACTTTTTTTTTTAATTAAAATGTTGCAAGCCAATCGAGTCATACTACTACTCAGACTATAAACACCATAGACTACCAACATAGCAGCACAAACTGCGTGACGTTCTTTATGCATCTTGCACGTCCTCTGACGGTGCAAGGGGGCGGTAATGCTCATGCATCGTGAATGTTGCGCATTTAATCATCTGTGAAGACCATCGATTAAATAGTCTATGAATTGAGGTTGTTCTGATTTTGAATTTAACTTGTGTGTATAATTTTCTATCTTTTAAAATAAATGTATTATGTGTACTTGCTGTGCAAATGTGTATATTTTTAATATTATGTTTTTTCTTATTTATGTAATGTTGTATCTGTTATTTTTATGTCATTAATGTATATTGTCTACATAATTATTATAAAAAATACAATACTATTTATATTAAAATATGTATATTCTGTATTATAAAGTAATGTTCTTATTATGTATTTTCAATATAATAATTCTATTCTATTTATTATGTTATTCTTGTATACCTTGAAGTGTCCTATTCCTTCCTATCTTTGCCTTTCATACCTTAAACTTCCATTTAATTTTTGTCAGAAAATTGATTGTTAATCAGTAATTATTAATCTATGGTTGCCATTTTTAGATTGTTTTTTTTTTTGAAGTGACTCTTCTTTATCGGGGTTGGAAATAAATTTAGTGTACCTAACATTTTTTCGTTACGCGTGACATTTTTCCGTTACGCGCCATCTTTTTCTTATCCCTACCGCGTGTGATTCGATGTATTTCTGTAAAGTTGCATATAGTAATTTTTTTTTTGAAAAATAAGGTCATTAAGAAGTTTCACTTCTTACGTGTGTACACTATTACACGCACATATTTTTTTAATATTGCTCATCCATAAGCTTTGTCTACAAAAAAAATACTGTTAAATCTTTCCCATTTTAAAAGCATCGTAACAGTTGGCAAATTCTCTGTAATGAAATTGTAAATCGACCTAAAAATACAATATTTAAGGCTAGTACACTATGATGTTTACCTTTTAAGCCCATAATATTTGTAAAACATTTTTATCGTTGAAATAAGGACTAACGGAAATAGTAAATATACCTATGCAATATACTTTAAAAATTTTATTATTACACTACAAATTTTCGATTCAATACATTAGAATTCAAGTCTTGGTTTTTTCTACAAGTAAAACAGAGTTTTTAATTTGTAGGATGAAGCTAGTGGCAACCTACAAGATACCTACTGAGTTTTCATAAAAGTATTTGCTATGATTTTTTTAAATAATCACTCCAATGGCAATGTACAGAAATCCTATCAATATAAACCTCTTATAGGTACTACTAGTAGAACTAGTTAGTAGTTATTATCTATTTTTTGTACTGAAACTTCTTTAGGCGCGATGAGAGTAAAATTTCAAGGTCGCGTCATGGCAATACCGTCATGTCACAGTTGACAGATATATACTACGTACATACAGTTAGGAAACTAAGCCCCTGCGATGAAATTATGACGTATAGCTATAGGGCTGTTACCTTTTTGATATTTAACCGACTTCAAAAATGGAGGAGGTTATCAATTCGGCCTGTATAATATTTCTGTTTGCTTTTTTTCACAGTTGACTTTGTGGTAATTTTGTGATTAAAACCCGATAAAATTAAAAAATGGTGTAGCCTAAATATGAATTTACAAGAAGAAACAATCTCAATAAAATATATACCTTGTAAAAGTAAATAGGTACGTTTTTTTCAGTGCTATATTTCGAAATCTTGTCTTTTTTGGACGCCGAAGGCTATTTTAATGTTACATTAAAATAGCCTTCCTACATTAATAATAAGCCCTACATTAATAATGTAGGTACCTACCTAAATTATTTATAATGCTTGATATTTGTATGATACATATAAGTATTCAATAATTATTTTAAACCAGAATTAACAATACTTGTATGTAGGTATACCTACTAAATTATTTTTAAAACGATAAATAAAATTAAATTAAAAAACACAAAATATGCAAAAATAAATTAAAATTATTATTATACGAACATAGAACCTCCTTTTATATAACCTTTTTGTTTTAGGATGAAAAAGAAAATAGTTTGACAGGCTTAGTGCTTGACAAAGTGGTAAAGTCACGTATCGATAAAAATACAATAATTATTATAATATCTATTTTTTTCTTCCCTAATATTTACGTAATTATGCACATAAATTTAAACAAGATTTTTTAAGGTTTCCATTTTTTAGATTTTCGTGCTCTTCTAGATTGCGTAAAAAATAGATGCGGTCTTTAAACAGACTGGACTCCTAATAGGTACTATTTGTAGCTATCATTTTGGTAGAAAATATGTCAACATAATTTAAAACTCATACTGCCATATCTATAGAAATTAAAAAATAGTCTCTTTTTAACTTGTAGTCAGATACGATACAGATATATATATTTATTGAAAGGGCTACAAACTGAAACAATCGATATTTATTTAATGTGAAATGACATCACTTTAAACTTTTTTCCATACTATATTCAAAATCTGTGGATGTGTCACCCGCTACTATCGATCCCCCTCAATACCCTCGAAAACACGCTTTATGGGGGGGGGGGAGCCATTTCGAACATTTTGTATGAAGTTTCCTTACTGTATGTATCTGTATATTGTGGTCATGTCATGGAGTAAGGCGACGATTTGGGTATCCTTGAATCTTGCCAAAGAAGTTTCACTTCTGACACGTGTCAAAGAAGTTTCATTCCTGACACGTGTGCTCAGCACACACGATTTTTTTTAATACGAAATTATGACTTGCGTTTTCACGGCTTAACTACAGAATTGATTTGAATGAAATTACGATTGAAAATATCCACCTAATTGAAGACACAGACTCAAACATAGTCTTTTAAAAAAGTCGACCCTAAAGAGAAAGAAGAATTTTTGTCCACTACCAAAAAAAAGGGCACATCTAGTAATATTCTATTTGGCATACGACTTGGCGCCTCAAATGATGGTTTCATGTTACTAATGTAGGCCAGGGTCGCCATACTGAAGTTAAAAATAGAGAAATGCTCAGAGTTCCTATGAGGCTAAATATTATTTAGAACTAGCTGTGCCGCGCGATTTCACCTGCAGATAAAGCAAAAAGTTTTTTGGCATATAATGATATATGCAGTTGCATATTTTGTAAAATTAAATTGTAATACTGACATGATTTTAAAAGAGCAACTATGGAGTTTCTTGCCGGTTCTTCTCCATAGATACTGGTTTATGAATCAGTGGTAAATGTTAAAAATATGTTATGACGATTGAAAAGTTCTTCTAGAAAAAGTCTTATTATATAAAAAAGTAAATGCCTGTATCCCCAAATGGGTATGGGGCAGATATATTATGCAAGCTGTTTCACTGATCGCTTTTCTTCACGGACAAGTAGGTGATCAGCCTTCTGTGTGTATGTCCTACCAGACTGTATTTATTCTCTAATGTTCGTGTATATGTAATAGGTATCCTGAGTGGCTTCCTTTTTTAGCGCACGCAACCACACATATATATTTATGTTTTATAGTACCAATTGTCTATAATTTATAATGCCATTTTATGTGTGTTGTGTGTGTTGGAATAAATGGATTCTTCCTTTCTAATGATTATTTTTGTTGAAAAATTTATTATTTCAACCTTAATAAGAAAACTAGGATAAAGGCATCCCAGAGAATTTGAGGGGAATTTAAAAAAAATTAAGGCGCTTTTTATTTTAGTATTTATAAATTACTACGGTTTATAAAGGCTCAATTCGATCTGATGATGTAGGTACCCGAAACGGTGACTAGGGAAGAAGTGACGCAGTTACAGTAAATTACCTTTTTGGGGCTGAATGAATCATCATTTGTATTTACTAGCTGTGCCCCGAGGTTTTACCCGCAGTACTCCGCTCCTGTTGGTTTTGGCGAGATAATATATAGCCTATAGCCTTCCTCGATAAATGGGCTAACACCGAAAGAATTTTCATATCGGACCAGTAGTTCCCGAGATTAGCGCGTTCAAACAAACAAACTCTTCAGCTTTATAATATTAGTTTATACGTCCTATCTAGATGGGTTGTGAATGTCTTTAGGGGTATCTGTTCGTTTCGTTTGAATTACCTGACATCACAAAATGGCGCAGAATCAATCCCATTCTTTGTAATTATCGAATTGGTTATCAATTTTTTGATTAAATAATATACCAACTGGCTACTTCATGACAAAAGATATAATCTTTAAGAGCCAACAAAACGAGTGAGAGAATTCAAATTAGGTTTTCCTATTATTTATTGCTGTCGCGCTATGCCTCAAGCCTCCCCATGTAGAGCGCGACAAGGACAACTGCAGCTCGGGGCGAAAATACCTAGGAAAATTACGCAAATTCGACGTTCCCCTGTTTCCTCCTCCAATACTGGGCCGATTTAATTACTTTAGATAGTAAAAAATATAGGTATTGCTGTAGTGGCACAACCCAGGGAGGAAACGGGGGACTACGTCTCACGTTTGTATGGAAAAACGGCTCCTTTGTTTGCTCTTAAGATAAAATCGGATTGATCTTTAGCTAAATAATAGATTGTAGCCCTAATTATACCATAATTTTTATATGTATCTGGGGCGAGCATCGCCGCGATTTGAAGCTAGTTATATTATTTAGTTCCTTTATATGCTTTGCTTGACCAAGCCAAAATTGCTTGCGTACGCAGAATGTATAGAATCTTATCTGTACTAGCGTCTATCACATATTCATACAAATAAAAGGAAAATCTATTCCCATACGCTTTAGGTTTAAAATCCCAAATCCTAATATTTCGATACGTACGGGTAAACCAAATATTCTTATAGTATATCTAATACTGGTCCGCCGCAGCTTCACCAATGGTACCTACATGATATTATAAGCTATAGCACTCAGGGATCACGTACATATCCGACGGTAAAATAAATTTTAATCGGTCCAGTAGTTCTTGAGATGAACGCGTTCAAACAAACACATCAGCTTTATATTATTAGTATTAAGACTTTGTTTGTATGCTTGTAGGCGTTAGGGTTCGATTTGAAAAATTGTTTATCTGTTGGATAGGTCATATTTTATCGAAGAAGGCTATACGCTATATAATAGAAGCGAAGCAATGCCGTTAAAATCATGGGCACAGCTAGTAGATAAAAAATTTTTACCACGTAAAATCTTCGTAAAATCGAAGAAAATTATTTATAAAAATTTCAGCAGTACATGGGTCAACTTGTTATTAACTGCATTTAACTCATAGAACGTTTCTTTGTTCATTGTACAGGGTTAAAGAAAAATAGTTAGGATCTCCTGAACAGTGTAGGTACGTTTCTGTTAGTGGAAGAATTTTCATGATCAGATCATTATTGTCCAGGGTAGTATTATGTACCTAGGGGGGAACCCTACACACGCAAAATTAGACCTATTTATAATTTTAGTACCTAATAGATAGGTGATAGCTATTATAGATATTATAGTCTGTGAAGATAAAGTAACTCAACTTAATTGTTACAATATTGAAGACAGTAAAGACAAAGATAAATCTACTACATACAAATAGGTCTAAATACTAGGTAGTATTTTTGATGCTTATTAGAAACACAGAAACAAATTATTACATCACAACAAAGGAACAAACATAACTACGTTTAAAACTAACTGCATACACCCTTCGACATAGCAACCTGACCAAAGTACATCCCAATGTCCATACTAGGTACATAAAGAACTATACAGCTCGATCAATACATGCAACGCGCACACCTACCGCGCGGCTCCGTCCTCGCTCTACTGACCTACTTGTACATTGTGAAGGCGGGAATTAGAATTAAAAAAACCACAGATTAAAATATAGTCTATGGATTAGAACGACTTATCGAATGAGAGTCAGTTTGTTTATGGTTCGCGGTTCGAATTTCGAATGTTGATGGAACGTTGTTTGTTTTTTTTCTATTTATGGTATTATGACAAAAGAGTATGCAAAGGAAATGTATGTTTTGAGGAAAATGCTTAGCGAATTTATTTGGAAAATTTTGATGGAAATTTCGAGAGATGAAGGTTTAGACAGAAGCTTTGTTCTCTTTTGGAGTAATAAAAATTCAAACATTAATTCATTTATCTTTCACTTCCTTAATAAGCCATTTTGAATCATCATATAATACACAATTTGGCATTTACCACTAGTTCAGAAAGCAATTTCTATAAAGAAGAGCCGTCAAAAAACTATAGAGAAAAAAGTATTATGACCAAACATAAAAGATCTTTTATTTATAACTAGCTTACTACCCGCGGCTTCACCCGCTTTGTCTAAGACCCAATATAAAATAATTATTTACTAAAACCTTGCTCTTGCGGCTTTTATTAATAGATAGAGTGATTACTTTATTTATTAATAAAAGCCGCATCAAAATCCGTTGCGTATTTTTAAAGATTTAAGCATACAAAGGGACATAGGGACAGAAAAAGCGACTTGGTTTTATACTATGTAAAGCTATTTCGCATCAAACAAGACTAATAATAGGTGCTCTAAATAAAATGGTTCGTGAATGGAGACTAAAAATATATACATATAAACCAACTAGCTATGCCGCACTTTTACCCTAGGGCAAAATCAAGAATTTCTATAGCTCATGTGTTATTCTGATGACCTATATTACTGTAAAGTTTCATCCAAATATGTCCTGTAGTTTTTTCGTGAAAGAGTTACAAACATAGTTCCTCACAAACTTTTGCATCACTATCAGTATACATCACTACATAGTATAAACCAAAATCGCTTTCTCTGTCCCTATGTATGCTTAAATCTTTAAAACTACGCAGCGGATTTTAATGCGGTTTTTGTAATAGATAAGAGTTTCTCGTCGCATTGGCGTGAGTTTTCCGGGATGAAATTTATCGTATGTTGTCCCTAATCAATGACTCAAAATATATTTGCAAATTTTATCCAAATTGGTACAGACGAAGAAACCGAGTTACTTGAATCACATTGGATTAATGCTTCTCTTTATTTTGGTCTGGGCGTTACAGCCCGAAAGGAAAGTACTTACTCTTAATACTATAGAGAGAAAATGTTATAAAAGAAACCATTACATCCATACTAGTCCATACTAATATTATAATTGCGAAAGTAACTCTGTCCGTCTGTCTGTTACTCAATCACGCCTAAACTACTGAACCAAATTAAAAGAAATTTGGTATGGAGATATTTTGATACCCGAGTAAGGACATAGGCTACTTTTTACCCCGGGAAATAGGATAGGTTTTATCCCGGAAATCCCAAGGGACCGGGAACTATGCGGGTTTTTCTTTGAATGCGCGGGCGAAGCTGCGGGTGGAAAGCTAGTTACTAGTTATACATATTTGATAAAACTGCATTCAAAAATTTCTGAAAATTCGTTTGTCACGGCTGGAAACCGAACTGATTAACGTCCGTTAAAATTACACCCTGTTTTTTTATTGCACTATTGCTTCAGTATCATTCAATCGTAATTATATCAGATGAAGAAGTTGTTTGATTGAATGCGCTACCTACTCAGCAACTAATGGCCCAATTCGAAAAATTATTTCGGTGTTAGCTATACCTAGCCCGTTTATCGAGGAAGGCTGTAGCTATATATCATCACGCTAAGGCGACAGGAGCGTAGCAATGCGGGCAAAACCGCGTGGCACCGCTAGTATATAATTATACTAGTTGTGCTGTGCCTAGCTCGATGAATGGGCTTTCTAACACCGAATGACTGAAAAAATTTTTCAAATCGGGCCAGTAGTACCTGAGTATAGCGCGTTCAAACAAACAAACTCGTCAGCTTCATAATATTAAGTATATCTATGCATGTTAAAAACAGCTGTTAAAATGCATCAATGTCAAATAATTTTCATGAATACGAGCCGCAGCTATTAACAACCTCTATGGGCCTCTATGACGTCACAAATAGGCATTGAAGGGTCTTCACAGTAATTGTATGCCTGAGTAAAGTTGGAATAATTGTTTTGTTTATGGTCATCTGATTCTGAAGTAATAGACAATATTTAGAAATGAGGGATTTTAAATTTCGAATTGGGAACTTTGAAGAAAATAATATGCCTAATGGTATTCCTCATACATTGCATCGAATTATGTTTTTGAAAAAATATTTAATGTACAAACTCAAACTCAAATATTTATTTATTCAATAAGACTTCTTCGAGAAGCACTTTTGAAACTTCAATACATATTTTTAACATTTACCACCGATTCGGAAAGTACCTAGTATCTATGGAGAAGAATCGGCAAGAAACTCTATACAGAAATGGTAAGCTTTGAAAAATATAACTGTTGAATGATCTCTAGATCTTCCACAAGCTAATATAAAGGTAATTCTTTTTGGTGTCAAAATGAATGACACTTTGTAGGTTGTAGAATATAACCAAGTACGGAATTTTTTGTCTCTAAACCAAATCTAACTGGGTGGAAATCCGAAATGACAGTTAAAATTAAGAACTAAGTAAGTACCTTGATTAATTCCTAAACAATATTTTTTTCTCTGTTGCAAATTACTCTAAAAATATGTTTATTATTCAGTACTAGCTGCGCTTCGCGGTTTCACCCGCGTGGCTCCGCTCCTCTTGGTCTAAGCGTGATGATATATTATAGCCTATAGCCTTCCTCGATAAATGGGCTATCTAACACAGAATTTTTCAAATCTGACAAAGTAATTCCTGAGATAAGCGCGTTCAAACAAACAAACTCTTCAGATTTATAATATTGATATAGATACGCAAAAAAGTGACAAAATGCACGCAAACAAAGGGAAAAAAGCTAGTTCAGAATAAGTTATATCATTGTTATATATCAACGGTAGGTATACGTTCTTTTCGACACTTGCCCTACTGACCCAAATAGTACGTAGTTACGCTACGACGCCATCTTTAAGTCTTATAAACTACTAGCTTTGGGTTCGTCCGCTTTGACAAAGCAATTCCCCTGAGATTTTTCACTACTGCAGTTTTATTTAGACTCCTAATTATCTCCAGACACGTATCCAGACCAACCAAAAAAAAATCTATGTATTATGTATACAAAAGCGCTCCTTTGTGACTTGAAAAAAGACCATCACAATTCACACTTACGGTTTATGCATTATAATATTCTAGTACTTATGTAAATATATCTACTATGGACTATTAGCTGACCCAGCAAATGTCGAGGAAGGCTTTAGGTATAATAACGCTAAGTCTAACAGGAGCGGAGCACTGCGGGTAAAAGCTCGGGGCACAGATAGTTTTATTTATCTAGCCGCGCGTCCCAGCTCCGCCCGGGATAACCCGGGATATAAAACAGGGTAGGTATTTGTTTGCCTTTCACGTCGTAACGGAGCAGTTTTTTAAGATTTTGGGCTAAAGAGTGGTATTAGGTATAATTATATTTTATAGCCTGCTTCTTACCATGCTAAGACACATACATTTTATACACTAGCAGTTCCCCGCGGATTCACCCGCATTGCTCCGCTCCTATTGGTCTTAGCGTAATGATAAATAGCCCTTCCTCGATAAATGGGCTATCTAACACCGAAAGAATTTTTCAAATCGGACGAGTAGTTCCTGAGATAGCGCGTTCAAACAAACAAACTCTTCAGCTTTATTATATTAGTACAGACCATTATTTACTTTACTCTTTGGTATAGACACAGAATAATAACTAGTAGCTAGTATAGATTACATTCCCATCTGATTTTCCTGTAATCGCGAAGCTACAAACTACATTTCTATTAAAATTGAAAAGATTCAAGAGAGGCGAGGTCTCATAAAATCGATAGACAGAATTGGGTGACCTACATTGGTCTGGTGTGCAGCGGGGTGGTATGAAATAGGGTCAGGGGATGCAATTAAAATATGAATTCTGAGTGCTGGCGAGGTTTTAAGTATTTGTCTTTTTGGAATGTTGAAGGGTTTTAGACTTGAGACATTGTGGGATTTTTCTTTTTATAAGCTAGCCGCCCGCGGCTTCGCCCGCTTTGTCTAAAACCTAATAAATTATATACTAAAACCTTCCTTTTGAATCACTCGATCTATTTAAAAAAAAACGCATCACAATCCGTTGCGTAGTTTTAAAGATTTAAGCATACTTACAAAGGGACATAGGGACAGAGAAAGAGACTTTGTTTTATAATATTATTTATAAGAATATCTTAATATACTTATATAAATCTCGTGTCACAATGTTTGTCCTCAATGGACTCCTAAACCACTTAACCGATTTTAATAAAATTCGCACACCATGTGCAGTTCGATCCAACTTGAGAGATAGGATAGTAATTTAAATCTCAAATCGTTTTAGAGAAAGCGGGCGAAGCCGCTGGCGTTAAGCTAGTTAATTAATATTTTTGTAGAAACAAAGAAAATACATCCTACATACCCACTAAAATAAAAAAGCGTGTGTGCCGAGCACACGCGTCAGAAGTGAAACTTCTTCGGCAAGATTCAAAGATATACAGGGTTACAGGAAAAGTCGACCTAGATCCGTTAAGGGCGTGTAGTATACATCATTTCTGAATGATTTCACTATGAACCCCCCCCCCTCCTAAACTTAACCGTTTTCGAGATATTCGAGTTTTAATTTTTTTTATGAAAATGCCCAATTTTTCGGCTATTCAATTGAATATTTTGAATTTTTTTGACTCTTATGATTATTTATTTGGTTTTTTACATGAAGAATGAGATGCTTAATGACCTCAATGACTAAAATTGCACGTAAGTTAACTAAATAGGTCATTGTAGACGATCGAAACTTAAGAAAATAAGTACAAATTATAAAAAAATATTTTTCTTTTCTGGATATCTCAAAAAATTATTATGGCACTTGCTCTGCAGATGTGCTTAAAAACATCTACATTTTATCAGCTATCCAACGAGGTATAACACTCTAGGGTATTTATTAACCTCAAAGGTGAAACTTAGTTTCTAAGGCTACATGGCAGTCAGAATAAATAGCGCTTATTTAATCTAATTAATTTGACTTAAGTTCAGCATCATCATTTCAGCCTACTGGCTTCCACTATTGAACATAGGCCTCCCTTGGCTAGCTACTACCTTCATGCATCCATCGATATCCCGCTATCCTGACCTAGGATCATTCAGTTTTATAGCATTTTTTTTGTTCAGATCGTCGATCGTACAAATAATGACCGTACGCAAATTAGTCTAGTTTTTAAAATTTCAAATATTTAATAACATTGTTTGAAATACTGTGAAACTAGAAATCAAATAATTTTAATTTATCATCAATCGTTTTATAAAATATTAAGGAAAAAAATACATGTATTTATCGAATTCAATTACTCCTACTTTAACTTATAAAGGTTAGATAGTACTATATCTGTACACTAGCTTACCGCCCGCGGCTTCGCCCGCTTTGACTTAAACCTAATAAATTATACACAAAAACCTTCCTCTTAAATTACTCTATCTAGGTATTTAAAAAAAACCGCATCAAAATCCGTTGCGTAGTTTGAAATATTTAAGCATACAAAGGGACAGAGGGACAGAGAAAGTGACTTTGTTTTATACTATGTAGTGATTTATCGCACTACTTACTAAGTTATAAGTTATACCCTTATTTTTTTAAAGAATCGAAAAAAAACATTTTAATAAAGCATTTGAATGACATAAAACCAAAATATCAAATTCAAAGTTATACCCTTTTCAAAATAGTCAAAAAGTGAAGTCCCATGTCCCCAAGTGGGGTAAGGGGCAGATGCATTACGATTTATGCATACATCTTTTTCATTGATCGATTTTCTTTAGGGACAAGTAGGTGATCAGCCTTCTGTGTCCTGCCAGACCGAGACATTTTTTTTTCTTCGTCTCCACCGGGAATCGAATCTAGGCCCCTCGGTTCTACGCTCACGCGTCATCCACTGTACCAAGGAGACGGTCAAAATAGTTAGCTTTGATCTAAACATTTAATTAAAGAAATAATTACAGTATCAAATATTGAATTTACAGATGGACATATACATCCAGACTGCCAGTCCCATCGTCGAGGAGGTACTCAAAGGATACAACGGGACCATTTTTGCCTATGGGCAAACGGGTACAGGCAAAACGTACACGATGGCGGGCAGCAACTCTGCCCCAGAGTTGAGGGGCATAATACCCAACTCGTTTGCCCATATATTCAGCCATATTGCGAAGGCAAAAGAAGATGAGAAGTTAGTATTGTTTTTTATTTGTTCAAGTATAAGAGGTATAGAGAAGAAATCCCACTAATATAATAAATGCGAAAGGTTATCCTTGTTACTCCTTCACGCAGAAACTGCTGACCCGATTTTACTGAAATTTGGCACACAAAAAATTTGGATTAAAACCCTTAGGATAATTTCTATCCCGAATATCATGAGAACGGCAACAATAAGGGTTTTCCTGTGACTAGGCGGGCGAAAAGCTAGACGTAAGAACACTCTTACCGCAAAAAATACATTTTAATATTAGCTTAGACATTTACTACGCACTAAAACATACTAAGAATACAAGCTTCTTCAAGCTTTATTGCCATAAAAAAAATTCAAACTTTGTACACTACACCAAAAGTGATAATGCGCATAGATATCTTCGTCACAGTTCGGTAACTGTCATATTGCCGGAGCGTCCGAAGACGATATGTATATAGAGTGCAATATTTTCTTCATGCATTATTTAGTAAAATTTGTTTAGTCAAATGAAATACATTTTGGAAATAAGACAATTAGCGAAGATTTGTATGCGCTTTATTAATTTTACGGAGTACTGTACACTTATCAAGGATCGGTGGCACTATAATTTCACGAGGTCATCTTATTAAAGCATGTTTTTTACTTATTATATTTAATAAACTCTTTCAGATTCCTCGTATGCGTGACATACTTGGAGATTTACAATGAAGAAGTAAGAGATCTGTTGGGAAACAACCCACACCAGAGTCTGGAAGTGAAAGAGAGGCCCGATATAGGCGTCTTTGTCAAGGACTTGACTGGTGAGGGCAAAATAATAGACTAGTTCTTCGCCCCGTCTCTGCTCGAGTAGTAAATTCTTTGTTTCTCATTATTTTATTAGTTGTTATCCTAAAGCAAGCGGAGACGAACTAACCAAATATTATTAAAAATCTGTTCAACCAATCTTGATTTATAAAATTTGTAATTAACACGACTTTCTTTTATATTGGTAAGTAGTCTTTTAACAAACGCCAACATTTATTTATACAACTAGACACATTTTAGAAGCGCTTATGAATCTTCAATACACAGAAAATAATATTTACCACTGGATTGGAAAGCAGTTTCTACAGAGAAGCTGGCTCTGTCATAGTTTTAAACAATACTTCGTGCCTAAAATAAATGACATTTAATAAATCGCCATCGTCAGGTCATTTTAGTGTTATAAAACTCTGCCTATTAGACGCGTAGGCACAGTTTTGCTTCAGACAATTTTAGAGTGTGATTGTGCATCTAGATGTTTATAGTACATCAATGTAAAATTAGATATATCTTTATTTCTAAAATGCCATAATTTCAGGTTACGTAGTCCACAATGCAGATGAATTGGAGAAAATAATGGCGGTTGGCAACAAAAACAGGCACATAGGAGCTACAGCTATGAACATAGAGAGTTCTAGATCGCACGCCATTTTCTCCATCACGGTCGAGAGTAGCAAGCGTGGTTCGGATAATAAGATGCACGTAAAGATGGGGAAATTGCATCTTGTTGACTTGGCGGTAAGTTTCAATTTTGTGTGGCATATTTGTAATTATCAGCATGGTGGTAAGGCGTATATTGATGAGTCATTGTAAGGCAATTTGTATCTTATGTATAAGAAGTGAGGGTCAATTTTGTATGAATGTATCGACTGGACTTGGCTTTGAGTGATTTTCCATCTTATTGTGTTTGGGGTAAGGATCAAATTAGTATAAACATGTGTATGTATCATTTTTATTAAATAAAATCTTAAATAAGAAATCAGTGACTTTATCAGCCAGTCACAAAATCTATTAAACTTAAATACAAAAACATATTTCTTAAATAATGATAATTATTCGTATTTAGTATTAAAATGCAATTCAAAAATTTTACAATTTGAAACACATCGGACGAGATCATTGATTTTTCAACAAAATGTTTAAAAATAAATTAATTTTTCAGGGTTCAGAACGTCAGAGCAAAACGCAAGCCACGGGCACTCGACTAAAAGAAGCTACCAAAATCAACCAATCTCTATCCGTTTTGGGCAATGTTATTTCCGCGCTCGTTGATGGCAAATCAACGCATATACCGTACAGGAATAGTAAGCTGACCAGGCTGTTACAGGACTCGCTGGGTGGCAACTCGAAAACTGTTATGGTAAGTTGAATAAAAATAATATAATTAATAGATTTCCGCCTGAAAAACTCGCATAGTTCCCATTCCTGTGGGATTTCCGGTATAAAAAGTAGCCTATATCTTATTCTGGGTCTTCAACTACCTACATACCAAATTTCATTGTAATCAGTTCAGTAGTATTTGCGTGAAAAAGTTGCAAACATCCATCCATCCATACTCATAAACTTTTACATTTATAATATTATGACGATTTGTCTGTATGTATTAAAGAATTCTGTAATATAGGTACGCGTATGAAACACGAAAGTTTGTCAGAATGTATGGATGTTTACATGTTTGTTACTCTTTCACGTGAAACGCACTTGACGCGTTTGCGTGATACTTGTAATACGCGCCATCCATTCGTCATCCACTGATGCCTATTTCAGGAATAAATAAAACCACCTTGCACTTATTTACCACTAATGTGAAAATAAGTAAAAAATATTATTGTTACACACATTGATGTAGATTCTGTAACTTAATAAAAGTAGAAATACATGCTCTTATACGCGGGTTTTTCTGCGCGTGAAATCGCACGCTAATAAAACAACATCTCGTTACTACTATCTCGTCAAATAATGGCGCTAAGACGATCCTATATCTTTTACCCCAGACGCTATGTTATTATTTTTCATGATAATCTATTCAAGATGGCGGCCCTAAAAATATCGGATTAATAACTTTGAAATTCAACGACAAAATGGGATTGGGGTTTTTTTTTCAATTAAAATTTGATTACATTATAATATGGTATTCACTACTTTTTCTTTAAGAGCTAGCGCGCAAGAGCAACTTTTGTCTCCGCAACTATTTTGTCTCTCGCATCAACTCTATACGAAGTTGCGTCGCTAATATTTGCACACCCAATCAATTGGTAGAATGTGTTAGCCACATAATATTGTAATTTAAAGATCTATAATTTGTACTACATTCTTGCAAATAAATATAATTTGAATTTGAATACGTGCGCGCACTTTCATACTAGCCCATAGAGTTGATGGGAGAGACAAAATAGTTGCGGAGACAAAAGTTGCTCTTGCGCGCTGGCTCTAATGCTTTTAAAGCTTGTATTGATTTACAAATATATATGAATACACTTCAATATATTTATATATATGCAAATAGATAGCGACAATCGGGCCAGCGGACACAAACTACGTGGAAACTATAAGCACTCTCCGGTACGCGAATCGAGCCAAAAATATTGAGAATAAGACGCATGTTAACAGCGAACCCGGTGATGCTTTGCTTACAAGGTAAGATTATTATAATAACAAAAAGATTTTTAATTAAAACAATCGTTTTTCGTGCAATTTTTGCGATCTTTTTGGATTTTCATGTAATCATAGGTACATATAATGTTGGTTTATTAAAAATATAAATAAAAACAAATTTACTTGACCCATACTATTTTACTTTCCGCAGCTTTAAAACGATTTAACGTTATATTTTCTCTCAATTTAAACCTATTTATTATATTAATAAATTGTATATTTGCTAATAAATTGTAAATTCTATGTATTAAACTAACTAAATGCACTTGAAATAAGGTTTCCAGTTTTACAGCGCTTCAAACAAACAGATATATTTTAATATTTATTTAAAACCCCTAATGTGTTAGAAAATATATATAAAAAGATTTAAAAAAACCGTTAGTATCCATTGTTGTTTGTATTCGTATTCAGAACAGATTATTTTTTTGCAAAATATATAATATTTAAATTTAAATACATAATATATATTTTATTTCAGATTCCAGCAAGAGATTGATCAACTTAAGAAACAATTGGAGGAATCAGCAATCGGTGAGAATCTATTGATTTATTTAAATAACTAAATCTAACTATCCCAATATTATTATAAACGCGAAGGTTTCTATTAATGTATGTTTGTTACTCTTTCACGCAAGAACAGCTGATAACGTGATGTGTCTACGTATATTAGGAATTAGAAAAAAACTCAAAAACAAACTATTTTTGTATATTGGTTGCTGATATAGAGGCTCTCTAAGTATGTATAATTATTTTTAACTTCTATGATGTAGAAACATCGATCTTTAATAGTTTTTAACTGACTTGTCTTTTGTGTTAATAAACAAACAAAAAAATACTTGTACCATTTCTTCAACGAAGAATACAATTTTTTTCATGTTCGAAAAAAATATGATAGTTCTGATACATAGATCATTTTGTTTTTTATTTTACTTCCTTATTGTATATGTAACGTGTTTTTATTGTTCCAAATAAACAATTTTTAAATTTGAATTTGAATATAGAGTCGAGCTCTAATCGTGAAAACCTCATTCTCCAGACAATAAATTTCTTATGGCCTTACCACAAAACAATTTAAACACAGTCTAACTTTAAACCAGGGATCTGTCACTTTAATAGTTGTCTATGTGAAATACAGTCCCCGGCACGTAACTTGGCAAGAGTCGTTAGATGCGCAGAAGTCGTTCTTTAGGTCTCTTTGGTGGTCAAGCGGGACGCGGGGTATAACGTAGCGCCGATCACGACTCGCTATTGGTGCGTCTGTCGACCCTTGCCTCCCGCACCGCGTCTTCGTTCCGTTCGCTCCCGATAAACACTTGCGTGCACGAAAGTAGTACCCTTTGTTTCTACTCCTTCCACCAGCTCAGGTGGTAGTTCTAGTTTGATGCCAGGTGTATCAGTATTATTAACCGATAGTGACGACGAGAACTTATAATTTTTAATAATAATATTTTTTTTACTGAATAAAAAAATGCATATTATATTTTATTTATAACACCTATATTATTATTTATACACAATAAATGTCACGAATTCCTCCGCTTTGTTTAACTACAAGATTAAAAATAAATGATGGCAATAACCATAATAACAACCAATAAAAGTGATCAGTTTTTTATTCCACTAAGTGTAGGATGCGCGAACTTGCCCCCACTACGTCAAAACCTTGCCAACTTACGTGCCGGGGACTGTACGACAAAACCAGATTAAAGAGAACCCGCGCTTAAAGTTAAACCGTGTCTAAAGTTTTTTGTGGTAAGACAGATATTCTTATTCTTCTCTTCTAGATGTGGAAGAAGAAGGGGATGAAGAAGAATTGTCAGAAGACACGGATGACACTCTCACTGACCCAGAAATGGATGTACTGGCTCCAGAGGAGAAGAAACTACGCCGTAGGTTGAGAAAGGAAGAGAAGGTAAGAGTTCTTTAAGAAGAGTTAATAATTTGCTATTTTTTAATGTAATAAGTGTGTATGAAAATAAATTTTTAGTACCAGGTTCTTTTAATATTTTTTGTCAAACTGAAATAAATTTTTCTTTTTTTTCCCTCTATTTGTATGGAAGAAGCTGTTATTTTTATTGCTTTCGTATAATTTATCATCGATAAAAATACTTTAAAATAATATTGTGCTGACGCTAGGAAACTCAAAAAGATTGATTTATCACATGGTGCAGTCGTTCGGAAGTTCTGCGGGTACAACCAATACATAAATATGACGATTATTTTTACGTTCAATTTATTATCTATTTTTTTCAGGAACAAGCTAAAAGGGAGATGGCACACCAGGCTCGGAAAGTACTCGAAGAAAAGAAGGCCGAGTTGCAGAGAACCAAGTAAGTTGCAACCTTATACAGTATGGAAATTTTCGATGGGCGCTGGAGAGAAAGTACTTGAAATACCGGAGACAAACAATTTTACTAAAAGGAAACATTCCTTTATTTTTAAAAAGAAATAGAACTGCATTCAAAGATTTTCAAAAATTCCCTTGCTTCGACCGGGAATTGAACTAACATAAAATAAAAAATGTTATTTCATTGTAAGTAACACATTAAACTACTACACAAAATTACGCTATTCATAATAAGACAAGTCTTCTTAGCACTTAATTAAAACTACGCCATTTCTTCTATATTCCTTACCTTCAGGAAATTAAAACCTCTACACGACGAGGTTTTAATTTCCTGAAGGTAAGGAAAGCCTTATGTCCTTTCTCGGGTATCAAAATATCTCCATACCAAATTTCATGAAAATTGGTTCAGTAGTTTAGGCGTGATTGTGTAACAGACAGACAGACAGAGTTACTTTCGCATTTATAATATTAATAATAGTATGGATTTGAATGCCATAAAACCAAAAATATCAAATTTAACTCTAAATCTTTATTTTCAGAAAACAGCAAGAAGAATTAAAAGACAAGTTACAACGTCTCGAATCCAAAGTGCTGGTCGGTGGTGAGAATCTTCTGGACCGGGCTGACGCTCAGCGAAGACTCTTGGAACAGGCTGCCAGGGAATTGGAGCAGAGGAAACTGATTGAATTGAGATTGCAAGAAGATTTGCAGAAGAAAGAGGTAAGATTTTTTTTGATAAAAATAAAAAATATATTTTCAAATTATCTTCTTTGCACAATGTAGGTATAAATTTATAAAGAATAGAAAAAATTCGATCACTCAGCGGGACTCGAACTCGCATCCTTTCGCGCCATTCCGGAGCGGATGCTTGACCAACTCAGCCACTCGCGTGACCCGCCATTGACGAAGCGATCGCATTTATTCTATTCTTTCAGTTTTATGTATCTAAGGGACACACCGCGCGCCATCTATTGAGATGATTAACAATGTAGGTAGTTAAAAAGATGTTAGTACTTCTTCTATATTCTGCTCGTAGTTGAGCGTGCATATATTTTTTATCGATTTTTTCTATTATTTCATTACCTTTCCGCTTGGAAGCGCGGGAAGTACGCGTTGACATCGTTGCAACGATGTTGTCCTTACAATATTTATTATTTAATCCTAATTAAAAAAAAACGACGTGTGTCACTCGGGGACTGCCGCGGTTGCGCTATTGCATGCTATGCCTTCAAGCCACACCTCCGCCCGTCGGAGTGGGGAGCGTGAGGTTTTTTCGTTACGGAATTTCTCGATTCGGTCCCAGCGCTCAAGGCCCGCGATAGAAGCTATGCAATAGCTATAAAAAATACTGAACAAAATTTGATGATACTTGGCATTGTTATGTATCAGAGAAGAACATTCTTAATTGAAAGTATTTTGCCCAAGTTCGTCCGCAGGTGAACTGCTTTGCTAGTGTTTTTAGAATATAAGAACTTTAACAGATTTTAAACACGATTTTTTTATTATATTATTTCTTCTGAGTTTCGAATACCTTATACTTTATAGCAAACGTGTTCATGGGACGACTGAGATGTTACATGCCTTGTCAGAAATAAAGAAAATAGATAAATTTAAAGTTTATTCATGGTATTTGTGAACTATCTTTACCTATTTCTATTGCGTAAATAATCTCTTAAGAAAAATAAAAGTTCGATAGACATATTTTATATTATATGTGAACTATCTTTTCCAATTTCTTTTCCGTAACAAATCGGCTATAAATATTATTTATCTATACATAATTAATTTATAAGATATATATAATAAATGTTTGGGTTGCCTGGCAGAGATCGCTGTCAGCGATAAGGCCGCCCTCTGTACATTGTTAATTAAGTTATTATGTGTTTTAAATTGTCCTATATGGTGTACAATAAAGAATTTTTCATTCATTATAAGCCAAAATTCGTTTCAGGCGGAACGTCTAGACCTCGAAGAGCGTTACTCTAGTCTGCAAGAAGAGAACGCAGCAAAGACCCGCAAATTAAAGCGAGCGGTTCAACTTCTAAACTCAGCTAAAGCAGAATTGGCAGATCAACAGAGAGAACAGCAGAGGGAGATGGAGGGGATATTAGATGGTATTAGAGCTCTGAAGAGGGAATTGCAATTGGCTGATTTGGTCCTGGACTCGTATATACCTAAGGAGTATCAGGTAGACCTACCTTTAGTACCCATATTAGTACATAGTATGCTGGTTCGGTGGTATGAACGTAATATCCAGTTTAGAAGTATCATGTAGACTTTTTTGTCGCACTCTTGTATGATAATTTAGTAGTAAAATAGTACGAGCGATATTTGAACATCTGGAGTAGAAAGTAGACCATATTATAAGCCTATTTTTGGGTTTAGTTCTGGTGGTCTGAACATTATTACCAGTTTGAAAGTAACAGGTAGACCTTTTTGGGTCATTTTTCTGGTATCTTGGTATTAGAAGCAGTTTGGGCATTGTACCAATTGTTTCACTTAGAGCTAAGTTAAGAGAACAGCAAAGAGACATGGAGGGGATACTAGATGGTATTAGAGCTCTGAAGAGGGAATTGCAATTGGCTGATTTGGTCCTGGACTCGTATATACCTAAGGAGTATCAGGTAGACCTACCTTTAGTACCTATACCTATTGAGTATCAGGTACCTACCTTTAGTACCTATTTCTGTGGAGTATCAGGTAGACCTACCTTTAGTACCTATTTCTATGGAGTATCAGGTAGACCTACCTTTAGTACCTATTTCTATGGAGTATCAGGTAGACCTACCTTTAGTACCTATACCTATGGAGTATCAGGTAGACCTACCTTTAGTACCTATTTCTATGGAGTATCAGGTAGACCTACCTTTAGTACCTATTTCTATGGAGTATCAGGTAGACCTACCTTTAGTACCTTTTTCTATGGAGTATCAGGTACCTACCTTTAGTACCTATTTCTGTGGAGTATCAGGTAGACCTACCTTTAGTACCTATTTCTATGGAGTATCAGGTAGACCTACCTTTAGTACCTATTTCTATGGAGTATCAGGTAGACCTACCTTTAGTACCTATTTCTATGGAGTATCAGGTAGACCTACCTTTAGTACCTATTTCTATGGAGTATCAGGTAGACCTACCTTTAGTACCTATTTCTATGGAGTATCAGGTAGACCTACCTTTAGTACCTATTTCTATGGAGTATCAGGTAGACCTACCTTTAGTACCTATTTCTATGGAGTATCAGGTAGACCTACCTTTAGTACCTATTTCTATGGAGTATCAGGTAGACCTACCTTTAGTACCTATACCTATGGAGTATCAGGTACCTACCTTTAGTACCTATTTCTGTGGAGTATCAGGTAGACCTACCTTTAGTACCTATTTCTGTGGAGTATCAGGTAGACCTACCTTTAGTACCTATACCTATGGAGTATCACGTCTACATGACATAGTATGGTGTATTTTTGTATGCTGTTTGGTGGTCTGAATTTTAGAAATTAAAGACTTTTTAACGTATTTTAAACGCGATTAATTCATTATATTATTTTCCCGACGTTTCGAACACTTTACAGCGAGCGTGGTCACGGGGAGACTAAATGTATAATACACGCGTAAAATCAAACATTAGAAAATACTAAGTAGGGTGAATTTTATTTTCAGTTTGGAAGTATCAAGTAGACTTTTTTGGCGTCTTACTTGTATTGCATATCGCGATATGCACGCATTTCTTAAGGAAACACGTCCATTCCGCGCAAATATAGACATAGATACATACTTCTTTTGAGAACGCATCCTTCCCATCGCTATCCATCCTTAACCTAAGACTAAAGTATTCTAGGCGCGTTGAGAGTAAAATTTCAAGGTCGCGTCATGGCAATCCTCCAGTCAAGACAAAAATTTCACTTTTTAACCGACTTCAAAAAAAAGGAGGAGGTTATCAATTCGGCCGGTATGTTTTTTTTTATGTATGTACACCGATTACTCCGAGGTTTCTGAACCGATTTACGTGATTCTTTTTTTGTTCGATGCGGGATGGTGTTGAATTGGTCCCATAAAAATTTTATTCGGATAGGCCCAGTAGTTTTTATTTTATGAGCATTTTTGTCTGTATTTGTAAATGTTGCAAGTGCAAGTTTGAAGTCGGTTGTTTTTAACGCACGTGTGCTCAGAACACTGTACACATGCTCTTTTTGGGTTTTATTTAGTTATTATAATAATTGTGATAATGATTATAACTTATAACGATATATTCCAGACACTAAGTTTTATTTGGGAATTGGGAAAGTTATAATAGAAAGTTATAATCCCGGGGCAAATATTTCTGTGAGAACATACATGTTTGCTATGTCTGGGTGTTAATTATCTATATAAGTGTTTATTTAAAATTATATATGTACGTTTATCTGCCATCTGGTTTCCATAACACAAGCGAAAGCTTAGTATGGGATCAGAACGTGCCGTGTGTGGAAATTGTCCGGAAATATTTATTACTAGCTGCTCCTTGCGGTTTCACCCCCGTGGCTCGTGGCCGTGATGATATAGCCTATAACCTTCCTCGATAAATGGGCTATCTAACACCGAAAGAATTTTTTAAATCGGACCAGTAGTTCCCGAGATTAGCGCGTTCAAACAAACAAACTCTTCAGCTTTATAATATTAGTATAGATGACTAACGATGATATATTTATTTATTTCTATTCCAGACACTAATCGACCAGTACGTGCACTGGAACGAGCAGCTCGGCGAGTGGCAAGTGAAGTGCGTCGCTTACACCGGGAACAACATGGCGCCGCACCAAGCGCACGTGGATAAGAGACAGAGCCATGTGAGATATATAGTATATACATTATACACACATACACAAACACACACAACAGTCATTTGAGATACACACACACACACACGACAGAGCCATGTAAAATTATATTTTTATTATTATTATACTAAACTAGCTGTGCCCCGCGGTTTTCGCAGTGCACCGCTCCTGTTGGTCTTAGCGAGATGATATATTATAGCCTATAGCCTTCCTCGATAAATGGGCTATCTAACAGTGAAAGAATTTTTCAAATCGGACCAGTAGTTCCTGAGATTAGCGCGTTGAAACAAACTCTTCAGCTTTATAATATTAGTATATGTCGTGGTCATATCGTAGATTTGATCATTTCATGATATGAGTGGCCATTTCACGAAATGGTCGCATATCGTGAAATGGCCAATTTAGTTTGGCCACATCATGATGTGGTTTGGGCAGATCAATGATAAGAAATCGTTTCACGATATGGCCAATTAACGCACGGTTTTTTCATGAAATGATCAAAATTATTTGGTCATATCGTAAAATAGTTATATTAATCGTTGGTAGAGGCGCTGCAAGCTCTGTGTTTATGTGATAAGATGGCAGCCGCTGGCGAAAATTAAATTATTCGCAGTTAAAAACTTCATAATTCGTTTAATAACAATATTATGAAGAAAGTCATAGCAAAGAATTTACGACGAAGAGGTACGAGTACTATGGAAAATGTGGATATCTTATATGTATTTAAGAAAAAATGCGACTTAAATAAAATAATTTAAGAAAGTACTACTATATTATTATAATTGTTTGTTTTTTAAAAAGCGATTCGCTTCTGGCATTGTTGCGCGTTGTTTATCAAAGTCTAACCTAACCTAACCTAACTGTTTTCTATTGCAAAAACGATTCGCTTCTAGCATTCGCCGGCCGCTGCCGCGGCACTAACTTAAATGACATTAAACAAGTTTTTAAAATAGTTATTCTGAAATTTTTTAATATTTTATGGACTCTTTATATTTTACTAGCTTCCGCCCGCGACTCCGTCCGCGCGGATGTCGGTCTTTGCGTGGATGGTTTATTTCTCCATTTTGAGTAACTCGGACAATGACATCTTATAAATATCTATTGGACCCAAATACGGCTAGGTCTATAATAATACGCAACGTGTGTTCGCGGTACCTACTACAGAACAACGTCTATGGATAACTGAAAAATTGAGATTAATTTTTTTTCTACGTATTTTTCCAGGATAAAAAGTATCCTATTTTACGCCCAGGATAATAAGGTATAATTATACCAAGTTTCATCGAAATCGAACCGGTAGTTTTCACGTGATGTCTTCACATACAGACAGACAGACAGACAAAAATTTTTTTAATCACATATTTGGGTTTGGTATCGATCCAGTAACACCCCCTGCTAGTTATTTTTTCAATATTTTCAATGTACAGAATTGACCCTTCTACAGATTTATTATATGTATAGATACGATCTGGCCAAATGTGGATGACCAAATCGTGAAACGTTGACGATTTAACGATCTGATCAAACTATGTTGGCCATTTCACGATATGCGACCATTTCGTGAAATGGCCACTCATATCATGAAATGATCAAATCTACGATATGACCACGACATATACATTACCCGGCAGACATTGTCCTATCTTGGCACGAATTGTCAAATACCGTTGAGTTTCATCATTTATTAGTATTTATAGCGCAAATTTCTTAACTTAAATAAGATTTTTCTCTGATAAAAAGGTACACGATAAAAAAAGAATTATCGAAATCGGTCCAGCCGTTCACGCGTGTTGCCCTGACCAAGGGCATAGACCAATAAACATCTATCATGACGGCCGATTATATACATTAGGGCCCTTTACACTATCATGAATGCCACTACTCGCCCAACACTGCCCATTGTGAAGAGGGTCCATAAAACAATAAGAATACATACGCAACATACATTAAGCAACATACCGCTATAATTTCTATTTATATTTGTCATAATATTTACATCATTTTTCATATTCCAGATCGAACCACCAGATCTATCAGACCGTTACCTATCATACTCGACAGTGGCTCGCGCCAGTACTCGCCTGGCTAGGCCGCTGTCAGCTGTGCCTCGTCCACACACTGCCTTGAGACAACGTCATTAGAGAAAAAAATGTGTACTATATACACACGTAAGAGGTGAAACTTCTTTATAACCTTATTTTTCAAAAAATAATTTACTATATGCAACTTGACAGAAATAAATCACGCGTGGTAATATAAGAACAAGATGGCGCGTAACGGAAAAATGTCACGCGTAACGAATAAATGTTACACTAAATTTTCCAACCCCGATAAAGAAGTTTCACTTCAAAAAATAATTGACGTACTGAATACCTAGACTCATAATGTCCTATTGAAAGGTCGTAAAAAATGTCCGAGTGGATTTTTTGAAACGAATACATTAACTTGTAAAATATTCATCGAAATTAACACCTTATTTCCTGGCAATAATGTTCAAAGTCTATTCTATCGCTCATAAGAAAACTCTGTTTTATACACGCGAAGGCAGATTTTTACTTCGGACAATTTTTGAGCGTGATTGTGAGTCTTGTTGTTTATTGTACATCAATGCAAAAATACACATGTAGTTTGATAGTTTGAGGTTTTATAAAAAAATATTTAAAAAATAGAAAAAAAGGTTTTGTTATAAATGCATTTCTTTTAATCTCAATGTACTGAATAGCAAAAGCTATTTTTAATTAAAAAAAAATTCAAAACAAATTCGCTGTGAATAAAAAGTAAAACGGAAAAAACCGAAAAAGACTCTAAATTTTATTTAATTTTAATGTTAACTTTATAATAAGATCTCAATAATATTTAACAATGCTAGTCACATTCCCGTGATTTTTATGTATTCATACGTTTTATACACGATTTTCATTTATTACGATTAAAAATTAACTAAATTAAAAACAGCTCTCTAAATAAAAACTTTCTCCATTTATAAAACAAAATGAAAATGACGTTTAAATGTCAAAATTTCCCGCTTTTAGATAAAAAAAACATGTCTTCTTCTTCTTCTTTTTTGTTTATGGCCTTCCCGATCCCAGTAGAGACGGATTCTGCAAAAAAAAAAACATGTCAGTTTTTTCAAATATGCTTATTTCAAATCGTTCGTGTATAATTCGCTTTAGTCGCATAGAATTTGTATTCGTAGCTTTATATTATTTTACATTATATTGTATCACTGCTTTTTTGTAGGCACATTATTGTGATATTGTAACCTTACAGTATTTTAGTAATAAATAATTTGTGTGGAGCAAAATTGTTTTATTATCCGACTTGAAAAAGGTCGTTGATTAAATTTTATTTTTTACCTTAGAACTTAGTAATTTATAATTCTATCTGAAAGACAAAAAAACTGCGACGTTTAACTACTATAGCAAATTTTTAAAGAATGGAAAAAAATCGATCTCAAGTCGAGATTCGAACTCGCGTAGACGAAGGTTGGAATCCCGCCTCGTTCTTTAAAAAATATTCATAATTGAATGCTATAAAACTAAATATCAATTAGAAAATTATTTCATATAGTTCATTTTTATTCGAATTTCTGTTCAATTGACTGAATTGAAACGTTGAATATGGTTGATTTATTAGTATTTATTTTCTATAATAAACAAATATTGTACCCTAAATTGTCTTTCAGCCCCTATAAAACATTTAATCTGTGCATCACGGCCCATTAGATTATTTATTTCATTCATGTTCGTTTTCAAAATTCTCGTAATAACACACCATGACTCTTATAAAAGCAATATTACGGGCTCAACCTAAACCCGAAAAGAAATACTATTCCCCCCCGCCAGAAGTTACAGGTGTCAAAATTATTAAGAAGAAAAAAACTAAAGTAAATATTTAACTTCCTACTAATATAGTTACGCAAAAGTATGTAAGAATGTATGAACGTATTTTTGTTAGTTGTTACTCTCTCACGTGAGTGCTGATTTACACAGGGTCAGTAGACAAGTCTCGCGACTGACTTTAACTGTTTACATAGACTTCAAGCCTCTGTACTGACTTCAAATCTGTTTACAGTCTGTTTCTCTGTTATCTTATCTGTTTACAGTTTACTTGTTTAATCGGTTTTTTTCGGGTCAGCACTGATTTGCCTCGAATTTGTAGTCAGTTACTGACCCTGTGTAAATCAGCATTGAGAACTGAACAGATTTTGATATTTTCCTGTGTTGTAGCTTATACTATACTAGAACACACATATTATAGAAATACTTATTTTAGTTTGCGACTCAGCTTGTAAAATATTTAGTAGGTTAGCCGTTTATAAGCCGGTTTTTCATTCACATTCTACTATCTCGCTCGCTAGAGTCAGGCAATTGCCTGGCTGTATTACTATTCTGGAGTGTACACGTATCTAAAAATTCAAAAACTTATTTTCTTATACCTGTCTGTATGTAACCGATTCCATACTACAGGATTTTCACCCACTTTTGACGTGCAGATTTAAACTTTGAACACTTATAAAGCATCTATGAAGATACAATAATTTAATATATATATCTTAATAAAGCGTGTTTTTTAACACACTATTTTAATAGAAACATCAAGCAATAGGTTCAACGGTAGATTCATCTCCGCCCATTTACTTGGCCAATCGAATTGTAAGAGATTTACCAGGATGGGTGAATAATGCTCGTGATTTGTATTATGAAAATATTAAGCTGGTTATGGCTATAAAAGCGGCGCATTTTAAGGTTAGTTTTGTTAATAGACCGGGATCCCTCGCCCTTTTTCGTAAGTGATTACTAACAAGCTAAATTTTCGTCAGTAGCTTCATTTTGACGAGACGCCCAACATTAGCTAGTACAAAAATTTCGTAAGTGGTAGCTAACAGGGGTAATGAGAACATAATTTGTTGATTTAGTGGTTATCAAAAATTCATTACTAACTGGTTTTTTTATTTATAATTCTTATAATAATAATCTAAATTAGCCGAAAAAATATTTGTCCTACAAAATGCTAGGTTTGATCAACGAGGTCCCATTTTTGCAACATGTACTATTTACGAGGTCATGAAAAATTATTACTAACCAGCTGATTTTTTTTTTGTTGGTTAGTTAATAATTATATAATTTAACGCCCACATTGTCCTACACATTACGTGGAACGTTTTTCTAGTCCGACACTCTTAGGTTGTAGTACAAATACTAGATGTAAAAATAATTAGTATCAAGTTGAAACTTCGTGAGTAGCTTCGTTTCAATGAGACGCCCAAGAATTTCCTTTACGAAAATGCTCGATTGTGGTAGCTAACAGGGGTAATGAGGACATAATTTGTTGATTTAGTGGTTATCAAAAATTTATTACTAACTGGTTTTTTAATTTATAATTCTTATAATAATAATCTAAAGTAGCCGAAAAAATATTTGTCCTACAAAATGCTAGGTTTGATCAACGAGGTCCCATTTTTGCAACATGTACTATTTACGAGGTCATGAAAAATTATTACTAACCAGCTGATTTTTTTTTTGTTGGTTAGTTAATAATTATATATTTTAACGCCCACATTGTCCTACAAATTGCATGGTATATTTTGCTGATCCTCCAATGGAATTTGAAATTCATAACAATAAAAATCTATTCATTCTGTACATTTTTCTATTGGAGTTTAGTTATATTAGTACGCATGCGCGCGATGCTGCGTACTAGTCCAGGAGGAATCGGCGCATGAGTACCGAAAACTATTCCACCTCAATTTTTTTACGTGATCCTCTTCAAATTGCCCTACTGATGATATAAATGCATGTTGCCATGGGGCAACCCGGTGCCATATTGTTTAAACCGAAATTGTTTAAACAATTGCAAGGAATTGTTATTTTTCAACCGGACAATTTTTTTTTATATTTTTTATCGAAATACCAATAAAAAAGGTCCAATTACTTTTCACGATAAAGTTAATATTTTCAAAGATATGAATTTTTTAAGGTTTGAAAAATCTCAAATTTGGGTACTTTCGACCCATGAAAAATATATTTAAAAAAAAAAAAATTTATAAGTAATATTTTTTTTTCAATTCTCTATACAATAGTTAATAATATTGTTAATAGAGATTTAAGAAAATTTCATTGTTTATATCTGTTTTTTAATTGTTAACTTCGCGCGCTCACAAGTACGCGCCGCTTACCTTTAAGTATCGCCGTCTCTCTCTTACTCATGCGCTGCATCGGCCTCTCTGTGTCTTGAATCATTATTTATCATTTATCTTAAAAACTATCAACTTTATCAAGATTTTTAAAGAGAGCAATCTTATTAATAATTAAATTGTCTACAATTTGTTTCTTATATATTTTTTTCTGAAATCAATTTTTTTAAAGTTATTTAAGCATAAATTGAAACATGTAATTAAAATTACTTTTTTATCAGTTTATATTACTTTTTTGTTATTATCATAAGTAATTTTTGCATTTATCTCAACAATAATAAGATATAATAGTATTAGAACATTTTTTGAAATCACAATTATTTATAAATAATAAAATTATATTGGGTACGCACTTGGATGTTTAGAAAAAACATTCAAATAAATTGAAAAAAAATAAAATAAAAACTAATTTTATAAATATATATCATGGTGTGTGTATGATTGTGTCTAAGTAAGAAAAAGATTCTTTTCTTTGTTTTTTATTTTCTCAAGGTTACTCTTTGTATTAAACCGCAAGATGTTTGTTTGTTCTTGTGACAAAGTTATTGATTATATATAACATTTAAAATAAAAATACAAGTTAGTGCATGTCGATTCTCAACTGATCATGATTTCGTGTGTTATTAACATTTTAATAATTGTTATTAACATTTACATAATAAAGTTGATTTATTTCAATAAATATATTTTCACTTTACCTCATGTTGCACATAGGAAAAAGGAAAATTACGATTATTGTAGGACTACGGATGCATACCAGTTTTTTTGTAGGACATTGTTTTATTCGGATAAAAAACACACTAATGTATCACGTGATACTTTTGTCCTACAGTTACTAATAAAAAAAATGGTCCTGTGGTATGGACAACTTAGGAGTCTAGGACTAGAAAAACGTTCCACGTAATGTGTAGGACAATGTGGGCGTTAAATTATATAATTATTAACTAACCAACAAAAAAAAAATCAGCTGGTTAGTAATAATTTTTCATGACCTCGTAAATAGTACATGTTGCAAAAATGGGACCTCGTTGATCAAACCTAGCATTTTGTAGGACAAATATTTTTTCGGCTAATTTAGATTATTATTATAAGAATTATAAATAAAAAAACCAGTTAGTAATGAATTTTTGATAACCACTAAATCAACAAATTATGTTCTCATTACCCCTGTTAGCTACCACTTACGAAATTTTTGTACTAGCTAATGTTGGGCGTCTCGTCAAAATGAAGCTACTGACGAAAAATTAGCTTGTTAGTAATCACTTACGAAAAAGGGCGAGGGATCCCGGTCTATAACTTTGTGTATTTATAAATTGAATTATTGTAGATTTTTAATATACAGGGTGTCTCACTGTTGGTATTCTAAGCTCAAAGGAGGTTATAGTTTTGCATACGCTGAGTACGTAAAAAATACTTATAAAATTCCAGACGCATTTTATTTTTTCAAATAGATGAATTCTTAAAACTCTATATGTACACCCATAACAAGCAACCCGCCCAACTTTGACACCAGCACGTGAGCTATCGTTTAAGATTATAATTATTTCCATAGACAAAATGCTCATACTAGAGAAGCGGTCTATGCCGGCTGCGCGAAGCTAGAGAAGAAAACATGGATTTTCAGGAAAAAATTAGCAAAAATTTATTGACGTAATTTTGTTGTTTAAGTATTATTAACGTGATCAGTGTATGCAAAACTAGAAGTCCCATCGCGCTTAGTATACCAATAGTGGCACACCCTGTATAAATATATGGTAAGAGGAAAATAAAGGAAAGTACCTAAGAGAAATAGCAAAAGAAACATTAAAATAAATAATCATAAAGTTATAGTTTGGGTTCGTTAGTTAATGGGTTTATTGGAATTATACACTATTACTGATAAAATAACATTTATTAATATTAAAAAAACACAAAATACTACAAGGATCAGATCAAAACCGTTACAATTAATAATTTTAAAAGCGCAGAGACATGGCTGGACGCTGGCGAGATTGTAACTAACTAACTTTCTCTTTTAAATACCTCTACGACGCATCCCGATATCTAACGGGCGGTCGACGAGTCCTTTAGGCGCGCGGGGTTGCCACATTGCTTGGCGCTATATCCTCCCCCTCCAAGTCAGTAGCAATATCTGGTGCTGGCTTGGGACCTTGTTTCTTCTTTGGTCTACCTCTTTTACGACCATGAACAATTGGGGTGGAAACACCGGTATAAGGGGTCAGAAGACTGACATGGTACTTGCCTCGGAAGGTATTGTTATTGTCCACGACTTCATAGGTCGTGGAAGATACGCATTTGGAAATTTTGTATGGACCTTCGCGTTTGGGAGCAAATTTACTGGTGAATCCCCTAAAAGCTTTATTTGGGCGATGGGTCTCCACGAGTACGAGAGCACCCTCCTTATAGGTAGGACTTAGACGACGGTCTTTATCAGCAGCACGCTCTCTAAAATCCTGTGGATGATCAATTCGCCCTTTTACTTGAAGGTAGGGCGTTTTATTGGGCAAATAATTTGTATCAGAGATTATTGCCCCCGAACGACCCGTTCCTTGATTAGGTTCAATCTTATTCACAGCGATGGAAGTAGGTCCTCCCCCTGAACTGAAGATACCACTATTATCTTCTAGTATAGTTGTTAATTTATTCTTATCAACATCTGTTAAGAGAGTTGTCTCGCACTCGCGGAGAACCATAGCAGAACGAGCCACAACGTGGTCGTCTCGTTCGTATTTGAGTTCAAAAAAAGTGGTGGAGCGCATTGAATATTTGTTGTTAAAAAAATCTAGTACCATGCCAGCGTCCCGGATAAAATTCATCCCCAATAATGAATCGGTGGCGCCTGGTAAAACTATAAAAAGCGTAGTTATGGCAACTCCGTGAACCTTTACATTGACTAAAGCGGTTTCTACTATTTCTACGCGCCTAGTACCATCGGCAAATTTCAATTCGGTTTCTATGGATTTGAACACTTGCCCATTGGCACGCAAACATCTCGTTAAACTGACACTAGCAACGGATTGTTTAGCACCGGTATCCAATAAAGCGGTACCGATGGTATTGTACACTTCCACACTGAAAATTGGTCGCACACACGGTTTAAATACTGAAATGTCAGCTACTATTGATTGAAATGAAGATGTGGAAGGCATAGGTGCGCTTCGTCTTTCTTTACACACTTCACAATTTGATCGAACCACCCCCGGTGCACCACATCCAAAACAAGTGATTGCCGGGCGCGGTTCCAATAACTCTGGTGAAAGTGCGGTTTCCTTTTTTACAGGTTCTGAAGCGAGTCTCCTTTGCGATAACTTCCTACAGTCGCCTATATTATGTCCATAAGTTTTGCAATATGAGCACCTCAATCTTTGTCTATTGTTAGGTGGTGTATTGCTAGACGAAGGTATCGATGTAGAGGTAGAAGGTGTTTGTATTAACGGAGATTGTACAACAAGTGCCGGTGTAACGGGTATACAAGTATTTTCCTTGACGGGCGCGGTAGCGCGCACTTCATCAAAAATATCTTCCACCACTCGGGCGTGTTGTAACAACTCGGAGAACGACGCAAATATAGTTCTCGGTACTCTTTCACGAATCCTTCTATGAAGCAGGCCGTAAACCATGTCAAGCTGCACTGGATTTTCTGGCAGTGTATTTGGTGGGAGTTGTGCAAACAACGATCGTATTCGACACACAAATACATCTGTTTTTTCATCTGTTTGTTCGCGGCTGAACACTTCTCTATATACTTTATGTGGTGGCAAGCGCGGTCCAAATGTCTGACGCAATAGATGTAAAGCCTCATCCCAACTAGAAATGGAGTGCTTCACGCCTTGCCACCATGTGGCAGCAAAACCTTGTAGTAGCATCGGTAATCCTCTCAACGCCATGTCATTGTTGACTCCTAAGCAGTCCTTGTATATTTGAACAGCGTCTATGAATGCCATTATGTCTCCTTCGCCGTTAAATCTTGATGAGCAATTTGAAAGATTACTTACAGTTGATGACGGCGGCGGCGCGGCCTGGTAAGGCGGCTGCCGTAATGCTTGAAGTAAGTATACAAACTGCTGATCTGATAAAAGCACAGGTGCTGAAGCCGGCGGCTGAGGTGAGGCGACAGGCGGAGCACGCCCGTGCTGCGATCGCGGTAAGTAGTCGGGCGACTCACGCCCGTATAGCGGCGGAGGTGATGGGGCCGAGACGCCGGCGGACATAGGTCCAGCCAGCGGCGGTGTCGATGTACGAACATCGACAGGTACGGCGCTGCCATGTGAAGTAGACGGTAACGAACCGTCATACTGCTCCGCAACAACAGGGTGTGTGTTAGGTCGCTGTTCACTGTGTCCGATACTATTCGCACGTGACCGAGTAAGCACCATGGTTAATAATAAAAGTTATGCAAACACAAATGTTCTAAGTAAAGTGTAAATTATAAAAAGTCTAACGTATATAAAAACCCAATCTATAACAATAGTCATTCATATGTAGTATCTATTGTAATTAAAACTTACTATGTAAAATTATAAAAGTCAAACGTATTTAAAATAACCAAACTATAGCAAATATTATTAACTAACATTTAATATTCACAAGTCTTTCAAATATCCTTTAAACTTACAATTAAAACGATCACTATAAGTTTAATACGACGTTCACTATTCACTTATGTTCAAAACACACGATAATATTCATAATATTATATACAAAAGTTTTTAATACTTGCTAACTGTCTTTTAAACTTAAATACTGCACAGCCTAACGTTGGGACGCCACATATAGTTTGGGTTCGTTAGTTAATGGGTTTATTGGAATTATACACTATTACTGATAAAATAACATTTATTAATATTAAAAAAACACAAAATACTACAAGGATCAGATCAAAACCGTTACAATTAATAATTTTAAAAGCGCAGAGACATGGCTGGACGCTGGCGAGATTGTAACTAACTAACCAATAACTAACTTTCTCTTTTAAATACCTCTACGACGCATCCCGATATCTAACGGGCGGTCGACGAGTCCTTTAGGCGCGCGGGGTTGCCACATTGCTTGGCGCTATAAAGTCAACAAAAGATTTTGTAATGAACACGGTTTTCTACTGTTTGTATTGTATTGAGTTAAATATGTATCAGTAAGCTACCGCTGGACAACAAAAAGTGGCATATTAAAAAAAAGTCTTAAATGTCTTAAAAAACGATAAACTAGGTACTAAGTTACGTTACAATTCTTCTTTATCTATATTTTGTCGCATGCAAGAGATTTCATACACAAAATTTTTAAATAACTCGCTTGTTGTTTATTGTTTATTTTTATTAATCGTGCTAGCGCATCCTCCCCGGCTTCGCCCGTGGTACATATTTATATTTTTTCTTCATAAGAACCATCCTCGTACTTCAAGGAATATAATAAAAAAAATAACGAAATCGGCTTAGCCGTTCTCGAGTTATGCGCTTACCAACATTTTGCGATTCATTTTTGTATTATAGTTTTTATGTCTTTATACATCAACCATATCATCATCATCTATATATAAAACTCAAAGGTGACTGATATAGTGATCTATCAAAGCACAGCCCAAACCACTGGACGTATCGGGCTGAAATTTGGCATGCAGGTAGATGTTAGGACGTAGGCATCCGCTAAGAAAGGATTTCCCGAAATTCTTGCGGGAACGGGAAAAAACGGGGATGCACGTACAAAGTCGTGGGCGGAAGCTAGTTATTTTAATAAGGTCTATATTTCAATGAACGAATTGTAAAATCGACCATATTGTCATTGTTATAGGAGCTATATTTCAATGATTGTAGGGTAAAATCGACAGTCGTTGGACTCGACTACCACCACCGTGTAAGCAATATTACGAACAAAGATTGTACACATACAAACGAATATGTAGGGAAAATAAACAATTATACAAGCTAATTAAAAGTACTGTAAGTATCTCCAAGCGTTAATATTATTTTTAAGTCACAATTGCCTATCAAAAGGTCGTCAAAAAATGCTGTATAAAATATTCATTCAAATTATCGTGGTAGTAAAGTTTAAAGTTCAGATTATATCGCTTACTAAGTGCTCCGCGCGGTTTCACCCCAGTGGCTCCACTCCTGTTGCCTGTAGCGTGATATAGCCTATAACCTTCCTCGTTATGTGGGCTATCTAACACCGAAAGAATTTTTCAAATCGGACCAGTAGTTCCCGAGATTAGTGCGTTCAAACAAACAAACTCTTCAGCTTTATAATATTAGTATACAGGGTTAGTTTTCAATGACCGGCCAAATTTTCGGAAATGGTACAGAATCGATAACATTTTAGATCTAATGAAAAAAAAAACTTTTTTTTAAATTAGATTTCATTCCTGTCCGCCACTAAAAAGCGAACGTGTGGATATTACAAAAGCACAATTCAGTTCAACAACCTAGATAGGTAGAAGTTAGCACACACATAAATTTGGCGATGCGCGCACACACACAAGTGCATTGATTATCGCGTGTTTACGATTTAGGAAATTTTTAAGACATTTTCAAATGAATGCTAAGTATTATATTATTATTTTTTTATTCGACAATAATATTTCAAATGTACCTTTGGTTTAATATCTAGATCTTAATTTTAAATTTTGGCTGGTCATTGAAAACTAACCCTGTAGATTAAAACTCAGAAATTGTCCGAATCAAAACTCTACCCAATAGACGCTTAGGCAGAGTTTTATCGGCTCACTCTGCTCTAGTTGATTGCAATAGTTTTATTTCAGCCACCACGCCTAGAAACGTCATCGTCTTTAGATAAGGAATGGTTTAACACAAAACTGAGAATAATGCACATGTCACGATGCGAATTTATACTATTTCCACTCAAAATAGAGGAAGTAATAGAAGACCCAGTGTTCATAACTCCACCGGGCGTCAAGAGACCAAGGTTTGCTTTCTATAGACATACGCGTAGCTGAAATAAGAAGACCTTTCAAATAAAAAAAGAATTATCAAAATCGGTTCACCCACTCGAAAGTTAATGATGTAAAAACTAATGGTAGAAAACACAAATAAATTTCAATAAATATACAGTTTAATTGAGAAACTCTTTTTTAATTAGTCAGTTGAACATTTGAAGTAGTAGCGCCTCTTCAATCTTCATTATCTATCTAACAAAACAAGAAAGGAAACATATTTATTTCCAAAGCAATACACAAAATAATAAATTAAACATCCATACTAATATTATAAATGCGAATGTAACTCTGTCTGTCTGTTACTCAATCACGCCTAAACTACTGAACCAATTTGCATGAAATTTTGTTTGGAGATATTTTGATACCAGAGAAAGGACATAGGCTACCTTTTATTGCGAAATATGTACCACGGGCGAAGCCGGGGCGGACCTCTAGTAATATAATAAATGTCCATAATTGCAAAGTGTGCAAAGAACTTGAAAATGGTATCTAATGTCGCGGCCACACTATGCTCCTCGCGCTGCTCATCGCTCTGCTCATCGCGCTGCCGATGCCGTTATTCGCCCATTGACATTCCCCTTTCTGGCCACACACTGCTCTACTCGCGCAATTAATCGCAACGCTCCTCAATTGTCTTGATATTAATTAAAAGTCCATTTACATGAATAAAAATAATATTTATTTGTCAGAGTGTACATAACATTAAAAGTCCGTGGAGCAGCTACTATGGGTACGATAGCAGCAGAGCTTTTCACTGACGTATGTCCAAACACTTGCAAATTATTTCTGGATCTTCTCGATGGTGACGGCGTTGGGTACGGCTATGTTGGTACACGGTTCTTTAGGTATGTATTATTCTGGAGATTAGTATAAACGTGGGAGTTTGTAAGGAGAGATGACGAAATTCTACTTTTTAAAAGAGCTATTTTTTAATACCTCATCAAAATGTAATGCGTAATTTTAAAGATATAAAGCCACACAAGACTTCGGATAGCGATTTTGTTTTTTCATACAAAACCTTTTTATAACGACTCCGTGTTAACAAAACAAAAATAACGTCACACGTCACCAAAATGACGTCAAATTATGATAAAATTAATCTTGTGTCTTATAGCTTTTTTCACTAGTATATTTCTATTCCTTTTACTGATTTTAATTAAAGTTATCGATCTAGAAGAGATCACCACAGATGCTGGTGTCGGATACCGGGTTAAGTGGTCAAAATGATGTCTTCGTTAAGATCGTCAGTCCAGAAGGACAGGTGTTCAGTGCTTTCTTTCCAGACGATACGTTAATAGAAGAAGTGAAAAACAGATCAATTGATTACTTCTATCCAAACGGAGAGAACAGTTCGAGCCGGTTTAAGATTGTACGCGTATCCGATACGACAACCCTCCACGATTTTCTCACTATATCCCAAGAACAAGTATCCATGTTTGACGAGTTACTGCTTATAGAGCGTCGTACGCCAGATGCTGGTGCTCTATGGGATTTGGGGTCGGTTAGAGCACCACAACCTAGCGCTATAGTGGCTGCTACAGCCTCTCTACCTTCCCCACAAAACGCAGTTAGACAGCCAAATTTACAATCATTATTATCGACCAATGAATTGTCGTTTGAACTGCGGAAGATTCTGATATCTTTAATCGAAGCTGGAGCTCGATTAGCTGCAGCAGGGCGGAATTACGAGCTAACATTAGCACAGCTATCAGCAGCGTTAGACGAACCGCAGAGGAACCAGCAGTTCACGGTCCAAGTGATCACGCCAGAAGAAATAGCAGCCAGATTAAACGCAACAGAAGAGAACACTGCATCGGTTTCATCTACAAGCGGGGACGATTCGTACAAACGAGCTGAGCATTTGCAGCGGTTTCTGGAAAAATTTCGTGTGTGGAGAGCAAAAATTATCGAACCGCCGAACCCAGAAGCGCTTGTAACTTTGAAAAATCTTGGGTTTTCTTTAGAAGATTCGGAGGCGGCGCTACGTTATACTGGGAGTAATGTACCGGCTGCTGCGTCATGGTTGATAGGAGAGCGAGGGTCCAGTGTTTTCGAACTTATCAATGGATTACCAGATGGTTATATCCTGGAGACGTTACTGAAACAGCCCCAAATACAAAGGGGTTTGCTAAATACGAGGATGTTGATTGCGTTCATAGCGATGGTTGGGCAGACGGGTAGTGCGTCTCTATGGCTTAACTCTCCGCATGGAAGTCCGTTACTATCGCAGATATCAAGGACGTATCATTCTGAGAAATATTGCCTCGCTGTGAACCAGTTTTCTGAAGAGAAACGGGAGCAAACGCCGTCGACTTCGCGGCAGAGATAGGTTTTGTTTTTTTGGAAGTTTTAATAAAGGTGTTTTTAATAAAAACTTTTTGGTGTGTTTTACTTATAGTCGAGCCAATTTAATAGGCAACATTTGACGTCTATCAATTTTATCTTCATAGGGTGGTAACCTGCTTAAAAACATCGATTAAAGTGAATTAATCGATACGGACTTGAAACATTTGTCAATCGAACTTGAAACACATGTCAATAATTTATGATAATTTTTATTCACAATAATTAATCAATGCATTCGATTCTAGATGTCAGATTTCGATTTTTAGAGTAACGTCTCTGCTATTTAAAAAGAAAAAAGGTTTATCGACACAAAATTGTAGCGACGTCAGTTCTTTAAATTAGAAATTGTTTATTATGTTTAGAATGGTTTATCGGTAAAATCAAATCCTAAAATTACTTGTATCTGTCATTATTATTATAAATATGTAATCGTAATTCAAAAAAGTTAAGCAAATGTGCAGTTCTAACAAAACGAAATATCACGTTGTTCTATGTCGTCGTTACTAGGTTACGTTGTTGAATTTTGTTGAACTGTCAAATGTTGCCTATTAAAATGGCTCTACTATAGGTAATTTTATTTTTATGAAGTTGATTTAATGGCTTCGTGGGTAGATAATGTATAATTTTAATGCCCCAAAAATATGCCTAATGTATTTCATAATATCCTATTAACTATACATTATCCTATATTATAGTTACTTTTGCGCAGCAATGCGGATTTAATAGTAGTTCATTGCATTCATTGTAAAAAAATATACACACTCAAAACGACATATCTACGTGATAAAATTTCATGCATAGGTGTATGAAATACATAATAATATAGTTAACTGATATGTACATACATACATACATTCAAAAAGATATACCTATTTGTAGAAAAGTCCCCAATTTATACTGGAGCGGTGGAGACGTGGTTCACAATAATGGGTTTGGTTGCTACGCACAGAAGGGCAGATTCCAACCTATCGGGGCTGAAAACTATCATTTTTCCCATTCCATGCCAGGTGAATTCAATACGCATTCTATTTATTTACCAATAGCTTTCCGCCCGCATTGTCTTAGAAAAAAACCCGTCGAAGTTCCCGTCCGCTTGGGATTTCCTTGATAAGACTATGTTATTTTCAGGTCTCAAACTATCTCTATAAGAAATTTCATTCAAATCGGTCTAGAGGTTCAGTCGTGAAGAACACACATGCAGACAGACAGTTACTTTTGCACTTATAATATTAGTTATTCCTTATTTTGTTACTAAACTTACTTAATAACTGTTTTTCTTCTTACTTTAGCATTAAACACAATCGCAAAGATATTATACTAATTTCGCTAGACGCTATGTGGGGTCATATCTGTGAAATAACAATGCGTCATACTTCAAGCCTTCTTCAAGCTTGAGCTTTCTTACAATTTTTCTTATTAATTAGCCTTTCTGCTCTTCTCTTCTCTCATTTAGCATGAATTATAACGAAATGTTAATTAACTAAAAATTAATAATATTTTATATTACAGGATTATTATCAATGCGCGTAACAAGGAACGATGAAATGTGCGGTATCTTCAATATAACGTTTAAATCAATACCAAAGTTTGATTTGCAAAGCGTCGTTTTTGGAAGAGTAAGTAATTTACCTATTACACTATTAGTAATTTTATAAACGCTTCGATTCCTCCAATCTATGTATTGTTACTCAATAAACGATGTTTAATTGTTAAACTGCACCGTGTAGCATAAAAGAATTAACATATTTTTCATAGATTCTACACCGCTGCGCTAGTATTAGGCGCGCCGCACACCAGGCATACATTTGTATCTCGATAATTGTGGCGCCACATTTGAAACGCGACACATTTATCGCCCCCATATATTTGTACGCGAGCACGCACACCAAGGAAACATTTGTAGCGGGCGCACTTTGTGGCGAGACGTTGTCCGGGCTACACGAATTCAAGATGGAACACGTTCGTTATTTGTGGCGCCACACCAAGAAATCGTCGTCATCAGACGATGATGTCGACATTCTCAAAGCGGTGCCACGCTACAACTGTGCTTCCGATGTGCGCATATACAATACATTTGTAGCAAGCTGAATTGTAGTGCATTGATTGTGGCGACGTAAATGTTCGATGCATGTAGCATGTGGCGCTGGTGTGCGGCGCGCCTTAGACGTGTTTAGTCAAGAGATCTCCTCTGAAAATCAGCGCAGTAACGTCCTAAATACCTACATTTTTAATTTTTAATTGGTTGCTTTGCTGACGGAGAGCCCTTTATGCTACTATTGCTGTTTTTCAGTTTTAAATATTATTTTGTATTTTCTAGTGTTTGATTTTACGCGAGTATACTCCCCGTCAGTCCGGGTCAGTCTCCCCGTGACCACGCTCGCTGTAAAGTGTTCGAAACTTCGGCTATAAATTAATTTAATGAATAAATCGCATTAAAAAGTCTTTAATTTTTAAATATTAATTTATAAGAATATAGTTACATGGTGGCAAATAATAATTACTATTTCTATTTCCAGATAATTCGACCCAATAACACTTATGAAATGATGAAATCTCTAGGTTCCCCACTAAATACGCAGCCCATAGTTGAAATTACATCAACTAAACGATTTGATGGTCACTGGCGGTATGGCGTAAAGAACACAAATCTAGCGTCTGTAAGAAATCAAATTATGTGATAATAAAGTGTATGCAAAAAATTCAGTTTTTCATTAAAACTCTGTAACCCTACATTAATGAAATTAATTTTTGTAAAGTTCCATGAAAAATCCAAGATTTAAGAAAAAGTATTTTAAAACCATACTTAATTATTATTGATTTTACCCTACTTATGATGAAGAACAGTAATAAGTAATACCTAGGGTTTCCGAGTCCTGTGGATGCAAATATTCATTTTATTGGTCTCCAGATTTCTAGACTCATATAAATAGAAAAGACAATCAATACAATGTTTTGATATCCGAATACTGAGATCTTTTAGGTTAATAATTTCAAGCTTACTATTCTCATAATCACGCTCAAAAATTGGCTGAAGCATATCGCCGGATTTTTTAATGAGCGATAATCTATACAGGGTTACTTGTAAAACACCAGCAACATCGCAGGACAAGATAGCTAACATCATAAGTAACAACATTTGTTCTACGACTTTTGATAATTTGTTAATTTTATTTTCATACAAAAATTCATTCATTCATTTAGTTTTCCGTTTCATATTCTACGCGCATCCCAAAAAATACGTAAACAAGAAGCGAACGAGAGGGGGAAGGTAAGGGCGGGCCTTTGAACTTGACCTATCTGCGACAGTCAGCGCATAGACTTACAAAAGTTAGGAGAGTACAATAAAAGCTTAAAAACACATTTAAAAATAATTTATTATGCCAATAGACGTAGAACAAATGTTACTTATGATGTTAACAAGATGTTAGCTATCTTGTCCTGCGAGGTTGCTGGTGTTTTACAAGTAACCCTGTATAACTTTAATCATTACTGCCCTGAAATAAGGTGTTAATTTTTAATCTTGGACGTGTTCGGACAATTCAACAAGTCAAACTATTATCGACATTGTCCTCAACAATATTCAAAAGCGCAGCGCGCAACCTTTCGCATGTGACACTTCGATGCTACTCGGGAATAAAATGTTATTTGAATTTGAATGTTATTTTAATGAGGGCATTGTCCATAATAGTTTGACAATGAAAAATGCTCTGCACTGCGCTCCGCCATATCTACGCCAGTCCTTTGCAAAGTACAGGACACAGAGTACTTTGTATTTATTTATTTATTTACACTTTATTGTGCTGGCATACAAATAAATCCTTAAAATTAAAACTTATAACTAGTCCAGCACAGAAGGTGGCCTTATCACTTAAGAGTGATCTCTTCCAGGCAACCTACTGTGTGTGTGTTTGTATATATTTTGTAGGTACAGGACATCGCAGAAAGGGAGTAAAATAAAACACAACAACTTATTTCATACATTTATTCAACAAAGTAAATTATATAAAAGAAATAACTTATACAATTATATTTAATGCCTCTTGCCATTTTTCCGAAATACAACTTCTATATAAAACCTATTTTTCCTGACATTTATGATACGAAAGCTGTAGCATTATTAAAAAATTATATTATGAAGGTAATCTAATAAAATAAGCTGTAGTTTGTTTGTTCGCGCTAATCTCGGGAACTACTGGATCGATTTAAAAAATTCTTTCACCGTTGGATATGTCCGTGATCCCTGAGTGCTAAAAGCTATATAAATATCAAAATATGTACAACGAACGAAGTCGGGACAAACCACTAGTTTCAGTTCAATTTTATTAAGCTATAGAGATTATGAGCATTTACTGCTTCAGGTAAATACACCTTAAAATAATGTTAATAAGTTCGATTTTGCTTTAACGTTTCCTTTTTCCTTCTAATATTATAAATGCGAAAGTTTGTGATGTATGTGTATGTTTATTACTCTTTCACGCAAATACTACTGAACCGATTACAATGAAATTTAGCACACATATAGAGGGTAACTTGGATTAACACATAGGTTTTAGAAAGACAAGAGTTTGGGGCTAAGTTTGATTCTGAGCTTGATTTTGGGTGCGAATTGATATAAAAAAATAAATATTTCGGGACAATTTTCACACACGGACGATCTGATCCCATACTAAGCTTTCGCTTGTGTTATGGAAACCAGATGGCTGATAAACATACATATATCTACACTAATATTATAAAGAGGAGAATTTTGTTTGTTTGCTTGTTTGATTGTAATGAATAGGCTCATAAACTACTGGACCGATTTTAAAATTTTTTCACCATTCGAAAGCTACATTATCCACGAGTAATATAGGATAGGTTTTATCCCGGAAATTCCACGGGAACGGGAACTATGCGAGTTTTTCTTTGAAACCGCGGGCGGAGCCGCCGGCGGAAAGCTAGTAATATATAATTTCAAATAAATACTTATATAGATAATTAACACCCAGACACAGAGCAAACATCTATGTTCATCATACAAATATTTTCCCCGGGTGGGAATCGAACCCACGACCTCTGGCTTAGAAGGCAGGGCCACTACCAACCAAGCCAACCGGTCAGTCTGAATTTGCGTTAAAATTTTTGAGTATGACTTTTAAAAAGTTAAACAATGGATAAATTTCTATCATTTTCTACCATAGCCGTGTCCTGCTCTTGCTCACATGAAACGTAAATCATAAAAACAAGACAGGTTATTGCAATAACTAATCCATTGCATAGCGAATGGGAAACATTTTATTAGTAAGACCGTTTGTGTATATTGTAACGTGAGAATTGAAATGAAATTGCGTGTTAGAATTTTTGGGTTTAAGTTTGAGTATGAGTTTGAGTTTGAGTTAACTACAGCTTCACGCTTCAGTCTTGTTGAGTGTAGACACTAATGATATTTTATCGTATTTAGTATCGTGAGTCCGCATAAATCTTCATCTCTCATCTTGTGTTTGAGAAACTTGAATAATTTCCTGTAACAAAAAAAATATACATTTTAAACATACTAATATTATAAAGCTGAAGAGTTTGTTTATTTGAACGCGCTAATCTCAGGAAGTACTGGTCCGATTTGAAAAAAATTTCGGTGTTAGATAGCCCATTTATCGAGGAAGGGTTATATCATCACGCTAATACCAACAAGAGCGGAGCAATGCGGGTAAAACCGCGGAGCACAGCTAGTAAGTAATAATATTACAGAAGCGAAAGTTTTTGAAGTGAATCTTCTGTAGGCGCGTTGAGAGTAAAGTTTCGATGTCGCGTCATGACAATACCGTCACGTCATGGAGTGAGGCGACGATTTTGATCTTGAAACTTGTCTAAAAAGTTTCACTTCTGACACGTGTGCTCTGCACACATGCTTATTTGTTTAATCATGATTTTCCTCACATAACTATTTCTTTGAATGTAAACAACTAACTCCTCAACATATTTTTAACTACAATTTAACTGCCTATTTATTTATAAACTTTAATTTATGTATAATTTTTTATTTTATTTATATTTATATTATTTATTTATTCTCTCACCATATAGTCCTGGGCGCGTGTCCCCAGTCGTGCGGCACTGACTTGGCCACTCGCCGCAAAGTTTCCACGGGAACCATTTCATCTGCCACTATTGTTGTTATACCTGAAACACAATAATAAGTTAATTATTTATTTATAAAAAAGAGTGTGTGCCGAGCACACGTGTCAGAAGTGAAACTTCTTTGGTCAGATTCAAAGATACCAAATATTTGTATGCCAATCTGTTGGCGAATTATGCGGACGTGAAATTTATTATAAAAACTTTGTAACCACAATTCAAACAAATAAATTTTCATTTCATTTTCAAAATCGTCGCCTCACTCCATGACGTGACGGTATTACCATGACGCGACTTTGAAATGTGACTCTCAACGCGCCTATAGAAGTTTTACTTCAATAATAAATCAGCAGTCATACATGTAAAACTATAACAAAACTGTAAAAGAAAAAGATTCTGTACATTGGATAAAAACTAAAAAATAAACACCTGGGTTTTTTTTATAAATCGAGACAAAACTTTTGAAATTTTTCATCAGTCACAGTTTTTCACGCAAAAACTACTGGACGGATTTTGATAAAACTTTTCTGTTATATTGTATATCCTTCACTAACTTATACATCAACTTATTGAACACACTCGATAGCAAAACATACATCTATTTACTAATATTATAAAACTTAAGAGTATGTTTGTTTGAACGCGCTAATCTCAGGCACTACTTGGTCCGATTCTAAAAATCTTTCGGTTCATATTAGATAGCCTATTTATCGGCTATAGGCAATAATGCTACATCCACACGCTGGCTGTTTGTCACAAACACCGCAAACATCAGCAAACACAAACAGCCATCCACAATCCACATGCTTGGCGAACGTTCATAACATTCCGAATCGGCAAACATGCATCCTTTGATCTGGCAAATAAACCCGACACCGATGCCGAACACTGCCCAACACAAACACAAACAGGCAAACAACGACAAACACCCATCCACACGTCCGTGTTTGCTGTTGGCTGTTGGCTGTTTGCCATTGTTCGCCAAGCGTGTGAATGGCTGTTTGTGTTGGGTGATTGTGGTTGGTGTTTGGGACTTCGTTTGCTGTTTGCGGTGTTTGTGACAAACAGCCAGCGTGTGTGACATTAAAATTTATCTTTTACTCTTAATAACATGTAATTTTTCTGAAAACTTACCAATATTACCGGCCCTCGGCCAAGCGGTTTCTTGTGCGTCTTCCACAATTAACTCTATCTTCATTGTCAACTCCCAAACTGAACGGAGCGGCACGTTCGCTACCTGAAATGTATTATTTATAACTTAACTAGCTTACCGCCCGCGGCTTCGCCCGCTTTAAACGATTTGAGATTTAAACTATCCTATCTCTCAAGTTGGATCGAACTGCACATGGTGTGCGAATTTTATAATAATCGGTTAAGTGGTTTAGGAGTCCATTGAGGACAAACATTGTGACACGAGATTTATATATATAACTTAATATATTATTATAAATCTCGTGTCACAATGTTTGTCCTCAATGGACTCCTAAACCACTTAACCGATTATCATAAAATTCGCACACCATGTGCAGTTCGATCCAACTTGAGAGATAGGATAGTTTTAATCTCAAATCGTTTTAGAGAAAGCGGGCGAAGCCGCGGGAGGTAAGCTAGTTATTTAATAGATTTTTGTACCAAAAAACCATACAAAATCCTACTAATATTATACATGCAAAAGTTTATGAGGACGGATGCATGTATGTTATTCTTTCACGCAAATACTATTGAACCGATTACAATGAAATTTGGTATGTAGCGGAAGACCCAGAATAAGACTATGTCTTACGTTTACTTTTTATCCCGGAAATCCCACAGGAAAGGGAACCGGTTTTTCTTTAAAAACGCGGGCAAAGCCGCGGGCGGAAAGCTAGTTAATTATAGAAGGAGTAGGAGAAAACAGTTTTAGTATCCAATAAATAAATCATACAGTAAGTATCCAATTTTCATCTGACTCAGTTTCAATCGCTCTCAGTTTACAAATTTTTAAATTATTAATCAACATTATTAATTAAAAGTACACACGAACACGGTCATGGCAATACCGTCACGTCATCGAGTAAAGCGACGATTTTGGTATCTTTAAAGGTACAAGTCCGAGACATGTAGTTCTATGAACATCTATGAAATTGATTCTAAGCGCGGCGACACTGCTGCCTGCAGATGCAACGCGCAGCAATTCATAGATGTTCATAGAAACAAGTGTTGTCGCTTGCAGTTTGCTGTTGCAGTTTGCGGTCTGCGGCCCGTCTCGGAATTGTACCTTTAATCTCGCTAAAGAAGTTTCACTTCTGACAGGTGTGCACGGCACACACGCTATTTTTAATCTGTGGCTAATATCTTAATATCTTCAGTCACAATCCCGTCCTTGGTCAGAGTAAAAGCTAAGCAATACATAGCGTCTCGCATCACTCGTCATGGAAATACAGTCACGTCATCGATTAAAGCGACGATTTTGGTATCTTTGAATCTTGCCAAAGAAGTTTCACTTCTGACACGTGTGCTCGGCACACACGATCTCTTTTTAACTATATTTATAATTTATTTAATCTATGACAAACCTTCAATGTCACAACCCCGTCCTTGGTCACACTGAAAGCTAAGCGATACATCGCGTCTCGCATCGCTTTCACCCACTGTATCGCTATACGCGCGACGCTATAGCATCGCTTCAATGTGCTCGGTACGTCACACGCCTTATTGCAGTTGCGCGAACATTCGTACCGCATAGATTCCGTTGCTAGGCGAATGCATAGCGATATAAGCGGGTCTTTTTCATCTGGAACGTGTTGGAATGGAATTAGAATGGGTTTGAGTTTGATTCTGGAATGGGAATGTGTGATTCTGGAATCGGAATGTGTGATTCTAGAATCGGAATGTGTGATACTGAAATGGTATTGTATGATTTTGGAATCATATATCTCGAATTTTAGAAGAATTATGCATGTAGAAATGAGTGTGATTCTGAGAGAGAAAATGTGATTCTAGAATCGGAATGAACGATAGTGAAATTTTGATCTATCGGTATGTTTCTCGGAATTCCTGCAAAAACTGGCCGATTGTGGTGAAACTTTTTTTGTTATAAAGCTGGTGGTCGTCCACCACATAGGCTATAATTGAATTTAAATCTACATCACAATACAGTATCGTGTATGATTCTAGAATAAGAAAACATTCTTTTAAACTATAGTTATCATTACAAATACATTTTTTTTTCTAAACAAAACTAACAAATCTATGTCAGCGCTGTTTGGTTCTTAATGCCTGACAGCTTGGCTGCGTCTGTACGACTACTATATTATATATAGGTATACAATACAACGTATATTTTTGAATTGTACTTTCAAGTTTGTTGTGTGTCAATAAAACTTTTTTTTATTTCATTCTATAATAAGGTATAAAAAAAACCACATACCATCCCTAACAGCGTCCACACTAACACCCAACACCACCGTATCTGCCGTCACCCTCGATCTCGGCGCGTTCAGGTAGGAGTGAGCGAGACGGATAGACACGCGGACACGATGGCGGAGCAACAGAAACGACCATAGGTCACCCGTACTGCTCACCCATTCGCAGTCTGGTTTCCTTAGTAACGAAAAAAGTATAATAAAAAATAGTTTTATAGCATTGAATTTTAAAGCAAGCAAAGGAATAGGTGGCTTTATGATTGAAAATTACCTTCTTGGAAATAATATCATGTATATGTTACAGTCAAAACCCTGAACCAGTCAATATCCTTATTGACCGGTTATTAAGGTTATTGACTAAGGGCGTCAGTTAATATCCTTATTGACTGGTTTTATCTGCTAAAATCAGTTAATAAGGATATTGACCGGCACCCTTAGTCAATATCCTTATTAACTGATTTAAAGAGCAGACATTCAGTCAATATAGGATGGAATAGATTTTAACACTTAAAAATCTTTCTGTAATGGGCAATTAAAACAATAGCGAGTCGGTTCTGGCGTGAGGGTCGCAACTCGCAGTTCAAACCTAACCTAACCTACTGGGTCGAATTTGACACTTAAATCTTTCTGTAATGGGCAAGTAAAACTCGCTATTGTTTTACTTGCCCATTACAGAAAGATTTAAGTGTTAAAATCTATTCAAACCTATATTGTCTGCTCTTTCAATCAGTTAATAAGGTTATTGACTAAGGGTGCCGGTCAATATCCTTATTAACTGATTTTATCAGATAAAACCAGTCAATAAGGATATTAACCGACGCCCTTAGTCAATAACCATAATAACCGTCAATAAGGATATTGACTGGTTCAGGGTTTTGACTGTAGCATATATAATAACATCTATATGTACAATAAAAATAAATCCTCAAATGTGTTGCTAAGCGTAAAACTCGAATTCCGCTATTTTTTTTTAAAGTTTATTATATCACTAAGACTATATTAGGGCTTTATCTATTTTACTTCGACATATTCACTACATATAAAGAATATAAAAAATCAATAGTAGTTATACTTGTATACGTAGTATGTTATTATTAGTCTGTGGTTATACCTTGAATAGAACAAAAAATACTAAAACGGAATATAAAACGAAATTGTGGCACTACAAATGACTGGACAGATTTTAATGCTTTTTAATTTGTTGAATTTGTGTCCAATTACATCATTGTAAAAACTTTACAAAATTTTAACAATGAAAAATGTCTACCAATTCCAAGCCATCTAAACTAGTTTATAATTTAAAAAACATCGAAAACTCACCCCATAAACGGCAGCATATTAAGCTTTGCCACCACATTGCAACTAGAATCACATTCGCTAAAGAAATTTCTTGAACTATCTTCACTTAACGTTTCTTTCGGCCAATCCTGTGACATTTCACTTTCATACTTTTTCAAATTAGCTGCACTCTCTGTATTTTCACTAAGAACATCTGTGCTATATGACGTCACAGTTTGAACACTCTCTTTGAACTCTGAGTCTATGGACATAACGTTCTTAATCGCGTGATCGACTTCGTCCGAAATTGTTTTTCTATCAATATCAACTATGTTATATTCAGTTAGTAATTGTTGTATTGTAACTGAGGGCTTCCTATTCTTCAGACTTTTCGACTTTTTCGGCGACCTTTTCTCAGATAGTGTCTTAGGCGACTTTTCCTTTTCACTATTATTTGGACTTTTGGAAATCTTCTGTATTTTGCTAACTGGTTTCGGAGTTACTTCGACTATCGGTTTATTCTTTTCCTGCTTAGTTGGACTGTAGCTACGTTTCCTTGCTTTTGAAGATTGAATGTCTTCGTAAAACTCTTCGTTGGACGTCAGATCGATGACGTCATTCGACTCTATTTTTTCAGTTAGCACGCCGTTTTTGTCCATTTTGTATATAACTCTTAATGCCGATTGCTTGCTTGTTACTTCGTCTTCAGAAAGTGGACGACTATCAATGTCTACGTCAAAAGTACTACGAGCTAATGCGTCATCTACTAGAGTTAGAGACGAGTTCGCTTCTAGCAACTCTTTATTCTTTTTCATGACTATTTCTGTGTTTATTTCTGTATCTTTCAAATCGGCTGCTATACCTTCAGTGGATCGATCTATAGACAGCGGCTTGCTTATGTTAGATGTGATACTCTTAATATCACATTTTTCATCGTCTTTTTTGTCTGAACACGCGTCACCGGCCGGCAAATTCTGAACGTCTACATTATATTGCGTTGATACTCTTTCAATTTCGACTTTATTTTCTTTCGAATCTGAGAACTGTACTGACCGTTTCTCTGGTACTAATGTCTCGTGGGATTTAATTGGATTGTACGGATGAGCGTTCTCATAATCCATTGGCGAAATTAGTACGTTATTAAGAGGATTATGCTGATCGAAGTAAATAATTTGCCCGGGTATAGATTGGTTTCTTCTCGGTATTTTCTGCTCTTTAACTGGACTTTCAGGACTCTCTGGTTGATGTACTTCCTCCATAGACACATCCAAAGACACAGGTGCTACGGCGTTTTTCAATATAGTAGAAATAGCTCTATCGCCCAAGCGTGCTATTTCGTCCATTAACGCCTCGTCTTTCTTAATATCCGCCATAGATTCTGTATTCGAATGTAACTCAACATCCAAATCGATTTGACTCGAAGTGATGAGATTTGCTTGAATCTGTGTGCTCACGGTCGATGGACTTTTCTTAACACTAGATTCGAACGGTTGTACATCAGCCAGAGGCTTGACCAGATCACTCATTAGTTCCTTTATACCGTCCGACACATCGTATGTCGGTATAACTTTAGCTTTTTCATTTCTCTCTTTCATATATGAAGTTTCACCGAACGCCGTTTTCTTGAGCGGCGATATATCCATTTCTGTATTAATATCACTCGCTGTTTCATCGAATTGTAAAGCCTTGACCACATCGCTACTGATTCTTAGCGATCGTCTCCCAGATTTCTCTATAGACATGACGTCATCCGCAGAATCGTCTGTTTCTTCGACACTATCGCTGTCTACGTCAAATCGCGACTGTTGTAATGCCGCTTGAGCCATCGATATGTTATTTAGCAAATCCTCTCTGCTCAATGTTGGTCGCCTGTTTGCTAAACTCTTTGAGTCGATTTCAACTTTCTCATCATATTCTATCTCAGGTTCATCTATTATGGGTGGTAAGGAACGACGATCGGTAAACTCGGATAGCATTTGCAAAAGTTCCCTTGTATCGTCAGCCGCGTTAAGAGATTTTGATACTCTCGACATGTTAGAATCTTTTAGTTTATTTTCAGACTTGGCGTCACTTGCTTCTTCGTAATGCATATTTTTCGTTGCGGTTTTTAATTTATCTGTTGTATTGTTTAAGTCTTCACAATTGCCTTCAACTTTGTATTCTAGAGCTGGAATGCGACTCTCAATTTGAGGTTCATCTAACACAGTATCAATTTTTTCTTCCACTTCAACAATCTCTGTATTTTCGCAATTACTGTCTCTTCGTATAATAAACACTCCACTTTTAGAAGAAGTATCACTTTTAGTGTCTTCTATTTTCGGAGATTCAACTGCGTCACTTTTAACATTTTCAACTTGAGATTCCACAACGGCCATTACATTCTCTTCGCAATGATCTAATGTCACATTGGACATGTCTAACAGTTCATTTAATATAGATTTTTTAGGTTTTAATGAACTATGCGAGGTAGGACCACTAGTAAATTTATCAGCAATGTCATTATCTTCTTCCTTTACATTAGTTTCATATTTTAATTCTTTAGACATATTTGTTGTAGATTCTTTAAGTTTTTTATCATCTTCTTCATTTAATGTATCCTCTGAATATTTATATAAATCAGTTTCTGTTACTTTATCAACTTCAACATAATCCAGATCTTGTTCTTTTTCTTTTTTATAGCTAACATTACATTCCATTGATTGGTACACTATAAAGTCTTGATCACACATATATTTTTCTGGTTTTATTAGCGTCTTATTTTCTTGTGTTTTGTCCAAATCAGTTTTTGTTTTTAGAATATCTCCTGGAATGGGCTTAGCGAGAGACAAGTTACCCAAATCGCACTTTTCATCATATGTTTTGTTAATTATATCATTATTGGCTTCTTTTATATCTTGTTTATGCATATTTTCTTCATCAGGATGTATTATTTCTTCTTTTTTAGGTTTTTCAACCGGTTCTTCATTTTCTATTAAAAGCCCATTCGGCAAAACTTGCGTTGTAGACATGTTCTGTTCAAAGTCGTATTTAGTTTCATCTTTTTGTTTAGAAAGTATTATATTTGGGGGTAGTACTTGTGTCATAGATATATCTTGATTTTTAATTTCTGTTTTATTCAAGCAACTTTCCTTTCGAGATTTATCGATGTTTTCCGTTTTTGTGTCACACGCGGCAATTAATACATTTTCTAATATCGGCAGAATCGCTTTCGCCGGCAAAGCTTCTGTGATTGAAATATCGCAATTACTATCGTTAAAAACGACCGTTTTTTGCTTGTCATTCGAAATTTGGGATAATATTATATTCTGTGGAACTGCTTGAGTCATGGATACCTCCATATCATTATCATATAATACTGTTTTATGATTTTCCTTGTTTGTCAATATATTGGTGGGTATAGCTTGAGTCATGGATATATCAACTTCGTTGCAAATCGTTCGTCGTTTCGACTGTACTATATTTTGAGGTATCGCTTGTGTAAACGATATTTCACTAGTATTAAAGTGCACTGTTCCGTCATGTTTACTTGGAATTAAATTTGCTGGTAAAGCTTGTGTGAACGATATATTATCATCTTCGTAAACTATTGTTTTATGTTTCTCCTCATGGCTTATTACTGGAGCGACTATAACTTTTGCTGGAACAGCTTGAGTCATAGAAATGTTGCATTTATCATCTTCAAAAACTATCGTCTGTCGTCTGGGTACATCTATTTTACTCTCTAGTGTTTGCGTCATGGATAAGTTATCTTCAGAATAAACTGTATCATGATTCAATTTCGTCATTGGTGTCATGAAATTCGGTAAATCGTCATCTGTGTTCAATACAATCGTCTTTCTGAGCGGCGGTTCTGATTTTTGCTTTTTCTCTGTTTGTACGGTCAGTCGTTTACCGTCAAACACTAATACTTTATCCACTTCTTCGTTAACTGCAAAGTTTTCGGACTCTCTGAGCGGTGCGTAGGGGTTAACTGCTAGATTTTCTTTATCCTCCATATTGAATTCACTTATCGACTTTTTGCTTAGCGTTTTCTTGGGTACTTCTTGCACTTTCGGACTACAAACTGTATCAGTTATGGACATATCATACTCATCATTTTTCAGACCAACATGCGTCATATTGAGATCGACTTCTATATATTCAGACACATTCCCACTAAAAACTGGTCCAGGACACATAACATTTTGCTGCGCGCGTTTCAAATCCTGCTGTATTTCGTCTAAATCATCACATTTGCCATCCAGAGTCTGCATGACGGAGAAGTTAACGTTCATGGGATTGGTCATTTCGGTCATGCCGGCGCAAGTAAACTCATTTCCGAACAATTTGCTTTGTTGGTCTGTTAGAGCGCTTAATTCGAAGTTCTGTTTCGGTAAAGTGAGTCTCTCGCCTGTGCATTCTAAGGCAGCGACTTGTTGTGTATAATTGGCAGGGTTTAGGGATGTTTGGAAGTCTTGTCTCGAGTTTGTCGGTACGATAGTACCTCCGAGATCCACAGCAACCACTTCATCGAACTGCTGGTCAAATATAGACCTGCCTATTTGTCCTATTGTCATTGGTTGATGTCTGTTCGCCGCAGACTCATTGCCAGACGATTCTAGACTCTTGTTGTGCTCCTCATAAAAGTTCTTCCATGTTGTTGTCGCTTCGTTGGTGACAAACTCTCTGTAATTGAAAATACAAGTATTATTCAATTGAGGTTATTTGATGAAATACTTGTTAAAAAAATTTAATAATTCTCAAAGTTCTGCAATGATTATTAATAAACTTTTAAAGAAATAACATTTTAAAATGTTCTACAAATCATAATCATCAGCCAGGAATTATTTATATTATCTTTATAGTGAAATAACTGCTGAAAGGTCATCAAACAAATGTGCATATTGTTTTTTTTGCATATAAAACATTAATTGAAATTAACACCTTTTGTGTCTGTAATGTTCAAAGTCTATTGTATCACTCATTAGAAGACTCTGCCTCTCAGATTTGGACAATTTTTTAATGTTATTGTGAGTATAGTCTTGTTTATCGTACTTACATGATCAATACATTGCTTTATAAACGACGGATTTCAAGCACATTCAATCTAATTCCTTGCCAAATAAGTTGCAAAATTTATGATAAATATTATAAAGCTGAAGAGGTTGTTTGAACACCCTAATATCGGGAACTACTGTTCTGATTTGAAAAATTCTTTTGGTGTTAGATAGCTCATTTATTGTCTTATTGATGAAGGCTATAGTCTATATATTATCATCACACTACGATCAACAGGAGTGGAGCCACGGGGGTGAAACCGCGAGGAACAGCTAGTTTATGATAAAACTCACCTAGTATTCCAATTCCTATACAACAAATGAAAGTTTCAAACTTACGCAACACCCGTCCGCCTAGAGAAGCTAACACGTCGATTCTTGGTCGTGTCCGTCGGAGTGGCTACTTTAAACTCCAACTCGGAGAATGGAGTGCGCGGCGGCCTTTGACTCTTCAATATTGATGATCGTCTCTTCCTCCTGTAAGAATAGAAATATTTTTAAATCTATAATATAAAAATGAATCCCAAAATGTGTTGGTAAGCGCATAACTTTAGAACAGCTGAACCGATTTCTTCAATTCTTTTTTATTCTATTCCTTGAAGTACGAGGATGGTTCTTATGTAAAGAAAACGTGAATATGTACCACGGGCGAAGCCGGGCGGACCGCTAGTAGTCTATAAAAACTAAACATTTTTGAGTACTTAACAAAAAATATATATACTATCTATGAATCTCATTTCCATAATACTCGGGTACCACCAGAAGGACGGTACCCGGATCTTTGGAAGGCTTACGTGGGGACACGGATCCAACACGCAGAGGCCCTTTCGAGAATTTTAATGTGTTGTGGGACACCAGCCGCAGCCTGCCCATGACTGCACTATAGAGATACAGTCCTAGGCAGTCCGCGGCCGATGTAGGACTATTGCAGGGTATGGAAAAATAATTGGGCTATGGATTGGGATGCTAAATGGGCTGGTATTGGGGACTATGGGAGACTATGGCACCTGCCTTTCTACTAAAAGAAAGTAAAAATATGTTGGCAGGTGGTGACTCGCCCTCTCACTGTATGGGCCCCCGAAATAAGTCGCTGCAATAGTGCGACAAGGGGGCAACATATTGTGAGCAGCTAAGGGTGGAGAGGCGTCCCTGGACTTAAAACTACGATCACGCGCTCCCTAAGGGTCCAGCATCACGTGCCCACTCGCCACTTACGATTCGCATCCACCCTTCGAGCTAAAAGCTCTCGCGACTCCACTCTGGCCGGCCGGTTAAGGCAAGCCAGAGGTGGGGGTCCTGTCCTCGTCAGGCTTCACTCCGACCGGCCGGTGAAGGCAAGCCGGAGATGAAGACAGGGGCCTCCCCCGGGAGCACTCGGTTCCCGCGGGGTCGCTACTCCCCGACACCCCGCCACAAGGTGTCCTGCGGGTTGACTGATTGCACGGGTGGAATATCTATTGTCACATAGAAACTATCTATGAATATTATTATTAATATTATATTATTATAAATAAATAAAATCTTCATCTATACTAAACATACAGATTTATATTAATAGTATAAGATACCTTATACCTATATAAGCTGTATAGTTTGTTTGTTTTCTAGTGCTAATCTCAAGAACTACTGTTTTTTCTTAAAATTCTTCTGCCATTATTTGTGATTCTAGATAGCTATAACTTATTAAGCTAAATATGCCACGGAAAGTATATTTAAATTCTTCAAAAAAAATATAATGGTAAACATTCATTTGCATGTAAATTATATATTATATAACCTACATGATAGATATTTTTTGAAGGCCTTCCTAATGTGATTTACACTAAGTCACTACATAGTATAAAACAAAGTCGCTTTCTCTGTCCCTATGTCCCTTTGTATGCTTAAATCTTTAAAAGTATGCAACGGATTTTGATGCGGCTTTTTTTAATAGATAGAGTGATTCAAGAGGAAGGTTTTAGTAGGTATATAATTTATTAGGTTTTAGACAAAACCGGGGGAACCCGCGGGCGGTAAGGTAGTATGATATAAAATAATGTTAACTTGTGTAAGCTTCTGACTATACTTCGAGCGAATGCGATGTTATTGTTATTAATAATTAATAGATAGTTCCTTATAGTTTGTTTCAAGAATATCTTAGAAGAAAATAGTACTTTCAAATGCTTGGATGTAGCGATGTCCTTGTTTTATTTTCAAGTGTTTTACTTACGTTGCAGCTGCATTTAAAGATTTATTATCGTCTGTTGTATCCATTTTGTTTATTTTCAATTAAATCTTACACCTTTTCATTATAAAAACAATCACTTTGTGTTTTGTAAATATAAGTTTACAAATTTTTCAAACTGACGTTTTTAAACGGTCACGGGTCAGTTTCGAATTTGGCAATTGGCAGATACAAAATAATGCGTTGTGTTGCCAGTTTGTAATTTAAACAAGTTGAAAAATGTTTTAAATATAAGAATCACTTAAATGTAAGGTAAAAATATTACAAAATACCAGTTAATACTTTAATATCTAAAGCATATACTTAGAGAATATAAATATATTTAATATAATTGCTATAATATTTTGTGATGTATTCCATGAACCCAAACAAAGTTAAGGTACTACAGGCCCTCAAGTGGGGCTTAATATGTATATACTACCATTCAAACTTTAATTTAATTACATAATTCTAATTAAAATAGCACTTACAAAATATATACGACTCCGAGAACAGTTACCGTAAGAAGTGTAATGTAAATGGACAAAATACCTAACCAAATAAAAAAACAAGCATAGTCTTCTACACTCAACGGTCCGGACATCGAAAATAAGATCTACATTTCTTTAAATTTTGACTACAAACGTTTATAAAATACACAAAAATTTTGCTGCATAAAGCTTCATACTGACATATTTTGAATAGTCCTGTTTTTCTCTTCTATTTCTTGACGGTCTATGAATGAAATCATATTTGTTTTTTAATTTGTGTCATAGACGGTACCGTATTTCCATAATGTTTGAACTCTTCAATTTATTTTGATCAATTAATTAAAAATTGATGCGGTCAAAGAATATATACCATCCATGGAAAAATTTAGTTATGAGAAATTATTAGTAAGGTCACTTTCGCATTAATATACTCGTGAAGACCGCTCCTTGAAAAAGGAGGTTATCAATTCGAGAGCGATACATACAATTCTTCCAATAATACCAAAATAATACATAGGTATATACTGTAACTAGCTTACCGCCCGCGGCTTCGCCCGCTTTCTCTAAAACGATTTGAGATTTAAACTATCCTATCTCTCAAGTTGGATCGAACGGATCGAACTGCACATGGTGTGCGAATTTTATGCACAATATTGTCAGAATTGTGCCGCTTTTTTAAGTTATTCTATAACAGCTTCTAATCACGAAAGCAAAATTTTTATAGTTTGTATGTACGTTTGCAAAAAGTATAAGTAAGTAAGTCGATGTGAAATTATTTACATTTAGTTGTTTATATTTAGAAGTTTCATCAAAATCGGTTCAGTTCACATGGACAATACGTTATTCAATGATAACTTGATAAGGACTGACATTAAAAAAACACACACACACACCAAAATAAAACAATTATAATATAAACGTAACAAAATAAATTCAATCGTCGTAAGATGCCTCTGTATCGTAAGATGTATCCGAGTGAGTCCGTGAACAGCATGAACATTTGGAAGATTCGGGAAGAAACCGTCTGGAAAGAACATAATCCATAATTAAGGGGCTGACAACACCAAATTGAAGTTATTTGAGCAGTTTTAAAGAGAGGATATTTATTCTAGCCCATCAAAAAAAAATATGTTAATATTCATCATTTTCGAAGACCGTGGACGGACTCGATACATAATTGGACGAAATCGGCTCGATAGAAAATAATTGCAATGATTGGTCTTAAAATTATCATTAAACGATTCTATGTCTTTATTTTTTTTTAATGTACGGGTCTGCAATTTAAAACACAAAGTCAACATATTCATACCTGAAACTCTAACGAGTCATATTTCGTAAATGACCCACACTTTTCCTTAAATCACATATTTTCTTATTATTTTCTTCTACGACCTGGCCCCGCCAAGTAACAGTGATATTGCGCTCTCGTTTGGGCACACTGTCCAATTGTATGGGAGTAAAGGAGAGCGCAATCACTGTTAAATTTGCTCTTAACAGCCCCTTAACAGTTTTTTTTTAGTTTTAAATATTTTGAATTCGAAATATACAACAACTTGATGGTCCCTTCCTACAGCTAAAAAGCTTTTAATGAATTTTTTGTGTGTCTTGAGGTGGAATCAAGATTGACAATTCGACCGCAAGCGAAGCTGCGGGCAAATCTACACTTTAATATGATAAAGCTAAAGAGTTTGTTTGGAAGCGCTAATCTCAAGAACTACTGGTCCGATTTGAAAAATTATTTCGATAGCTTATTTATCGAGGAAAACTATAAGCTATATATTTTTATCATCACTAATATATCAGACCAACAGGATTGCTAGGCGGGTGAAACCGCTGGCGCAGCTAGTCTGGTAATATTCTTTGGAAGTAAAGATTATAACGGATTTTAAACGCGATTTATTCATTATATTACATTATTCATTATTTTTTTACTTTTCTTCGCGCGTTTACCTGAGTTACCTACAGTTAGTTTTTATTGCAAAGCAACCCACCCTCGACTATCTCTTTTCAAAGGCCGCCTCACTCTTCTCTTCGTTTGTGCTTTCTGGTTAGTATCATCTCTTTGATTTCCTTCCGTATCTCTTTCAGACACAGTCTGTTCATCTTCACGTCTGCGTCGGTCCTTGTAGACTTCACACGAATCTTTTGGCACGACTTTCCAAGTTTTCTTAACGTCTTTTAGTTGGTATTTCTGAAATATATGCTTTAATTAGATACGATACGATTGTGCGGAAATATATCCGCCATACCTACCATATTATGGTAACAATAACATTTTTCATGGTGCATGTAAACCAATTTAAACATTCGAGTAGGTACGCCATTCATTTCTTCAATCAACGAAACATTCGAATGACGGTAATCTATGTGCACACATTCGTCTATCCTTTGATTTCATAGAAAAAAACACGAATGTGTGAATTTATAGGATTATTTTATAGGATATTGTATTGTTTTTCCTAACTATATTACACTTAAAAACATACATACATGATCACGATTAATTTGATTGATAATATCGAAATCAGACGGTGCAATATTAAGGATGTGTGGTCTCTTGTGTGTTTTATGAATTTTACTCTTTTTATGTGGTTTCCTCTTCTGTTTTTTATCTTTACGTTTTAGTGGTCGCATTGTACAAACCTATTATTAATATTTATGTATTGAATAATTTTGAGATAATGAGGAAGATTTGATTATAATTTTTTTTAACTTTTGCATAAATCATTAATGTCTCGTCATTTCTTGATGACTACTGACAGCAAAAAATTAGCAATTTACAAAGAGTTCATAATAAATTTACCTTGGATTTCAGTGATTTCAATATAAAATGTTATTTTTATTGACAAAAGTAGTATATTGCTTTGTACCTATTATATAATATACAGAAAATAAGTATTTCATCCAAGTAAGCTTTATGTGATAACCGAATTTCGTTTTTTTTAACTTTGCTATTTTTGTGACGATGGCAACATCACCATAAAAAATTAAAAAAAATCTCATTAAATAAATCTCGGAATGATTGATCAAAAAATTTGAGCTCTATCTAACATTTTCATAGCTTTATTGTATTAAGTAATATTGTTTTTATTTAATCATTATAAATATAAGGTTAAGTTACTTTACGAAAAGGATTACTATTGCTAATTTGCTAGTATAAGTATCCGATTGTATTGTCATATGACTGTCGACGTACAGTCGTACCAACATTGAAAAAAGTCCACCATCTTTGGGCAGCTGATATTTGTGTTATTGAAAGATTTCTGCAAAATAAAGGCACCAGTGACCCAAAATGGGCGCATCATTCGTTCCCATCACCGTTTTCACGGTTCTCTGGGGTGTGGTGGGTATCGTTTGCCCGTTTTTCGCTCCAAAAGGACCTAACAGAGGGTATGTACTTGAACTACATTTTCTTCGTATTACCTCATTCATTTCATGTATTCCGTGTTTAATTCTATCATTAAAACGTTTCAGGATCATCCAGGTGGTGTTAATGTTAACAGCAGCTACTTGCTGGTTGTTGTGAGTATCATTTATATTAAGTCTAAAATTACCAACGCCTATACGGTTTTCCTTGTTTTACTTATACATACGTATACCAAAGCGTAAATCCCTGGTTGAGCAATCTATAAGCGTTATTTGTTTACTATAAAATTGCCCAAATAAATTAATATATCTCACTTAAAATGACCTTGGCAGTTTAATTTTGTAAGGAAATTAATTGATAACAGATACTTCTCATGTGTTTAGAGGAAAATAGATTTGTAATTAGTAATAAAATTTGTATGACGTCATATGTTTATAATAAAAATTCTATCAATTTCAGCTGGCTGTGTGCGTACATGGCGCAGATGAACCCTCTCATCGGCCCCAGATTGAACAACGAGACCCTCATATGGATAGCTCGCTCATGGGTAAGTGTTTTCGCATTTTCTTAGTTTTCTAGATGACAACATAAAAATTTTTACGGTTTTTCTCCTAGCAACCAAGCAATCAAAATAACAACTTTTGAAATAGGTAGGTCCACCCATTCCTATGTGATGCTGTTACTTAGTGAAAAAGAGATTAAAATATGTACAGATATAATACCCGCAGGGCCCCGCATTGCTCCGCTCCTGTTGGTCTTAGCATGATGATATATAGCCTTCCTCAATGAATGGGCTATCTAACACCAAAAGAATTTTTCAAATCGACCAGTAGTTCCTGAGATTACAGTTTAACATGTTCAAAGAATCAAACAAACTCTTCAGCTTTATAATATTAGTATAAATATGCACGTGTGTTAGGTAAAATTAATTTACATCCATAGGCAACAAAAGTTATGCTTGTTTCTGCCTGCAGCATAATCACTACCTAGTATAAAACAAAGTCGCTGTCACTGTCTCTCTGTCTCTATGTATGCTTAAGTCTTTAAAACTATGCAACGGATTTTGATGCGGTTTTTTAATAGATAGAATGCTCTTGAGGAAGGTATAATTTATTAAAATGTGAAGTTGCGGGCGAAACCGCAAGTGGATAGCTAAAGTTAAGATACTTGTTTATTTTCAGTTCTTTTAGCAAGGTTTTTTGACTTTAACAATAAATCACCCCCGTGGCTCCAATCCTGTTGGTTGTAGTGTGATGATATATAGCCTATATATATATATACCTTGATGATATATATACCTTAATCGATAAATGGACTATCTAACACTGAAAGAATTTTTCAATTCGGACCAGTAGTTCCCGAGACTAGCGCATTCAAACAAACAAACAAACTCTTCAGCTTTATAATATAGATATTTATAGTATAGATATATTTATAAATAGTTTTTAATTATATAGTTTTTTAATTAATTTGCTTGGTGAATACGTCAAAAAAAAACACATTTTGTCATGGTAACCTTTGTTCAAAAAAGTTAATTTGTGGGTCAAGGTGGTTAATAGCGTTTAGTGAGGAAACTTTTCATTAATAACCCATAGAAGTTTTAAAAGACAAGTGAACAACAGGACGCAAATTATTTTAATTTTTCTATAGACTTTTAGAATTTTCTTGTTTTCTGGTTCTTACTGATTCTTTAAAAGAAATACAAACAAATTTGTAACACGAATACACATATTTATTATTTATGTCAAAAGATGCAGATACAGTAAAGTTCTATATGATAACTCAAAAACTTTAAGTAATATATGAATCAAATTAGAGGTCCATGTCAAAAGAGGCAGTTTCAAAAAAAGAATGTTATCTTATTAAAATTATTAATGCGAAAGTTTGTGAGGATGTGTTTGTTACTCTTTCACGCAAATTCTACTGAACCGATTCCAATGAAATTTAGCACACATATAGAGGGTAACTTGGATTAACACATAGGATAGGTTTTATCCCGGAAATCCCGGGAACGGGAACTATGCGGGTTTTCCGTTGAAAACGCGGGCAAAGCCGAGGGCGGAAATCTAGTTAGATATATAGGTAGTTAAAAATTACTGCGCGCGTATCAAATGCAGTTTAGTACCTATGTGTAATGTTTAATTTTTTATTGACTTAATTATTGTATTCAGCATTATTTTTATTTAATAGACATCCATCCAACCTTGCTAACTTTCGCATTTATAATATTAGCGGAAAGTAGAAAAATGATTTATTTTTGTAATGAAAGCAATGTGCACTGCATAAATCCATAAACATTTGACTTATGAACATTGAACATAAACATTTGAAAGATATACTTATAAATATTTTACTATGAGATAAGTAACGGCTGAGTCGGCGTGTCGCATGGGAACGTCCATCGCTGACCCTAGCGCATTCCCTTTTCACAACGTAATTTTGTTAAAAAGGTGGCACTCGGGGACTGCCGCGGTAAAGCTATTGCATGCTATGCCTTTAAGCCACACCTCCGTGTCCATCGGAGTGGAGAGCGTGAGGTTTTTTTCGTTACGGAATTTCTCAATTCGGTCCCCGCGCTCAAGCCCCGCGATAGAATCAATGCAATAGCTTAATTAACGTTTTCTGTCTTTCTTTGTTTCTTCTTTCTCTTTTTTAAGTCGGTTGTAAATCGCTCCGTTACAACGTAAAAGACAAACAAACAAACACTTTCACATTTATTATCAAGAGCATCATTCAAAGCATCTATATTCTATTCCTCGTGTCTACATCACGTGAACGAATCGAATGAATTTATATATAGCCCAGTTTCAGATGCCAGGTTATTTGCATAGTTATTGTTGTATCTTTGGACTGACTGTGACTTTGGTAAAGTACTAACTGACTTCTAGGTTAGAATTAATATACCTATGCTAGTATTATAATGCTGAAGAGTTTGTTTGGACGCGCTAACCTCAGTAACTACTGTCTCCTGATCCGATTTGAAAAATTATTTCAGTGTTAAATAGTCCATTTATTGAGTAAGGCTTATCATTACGTTAAGACCCTACAGCACAGCTATTTACATCCGTTATAATGCACTATGATTCGTTAGGTCAGCTTGTATTAGATAAAGTTTAGACACGGTGCATTTAGACCAAACGAACATAGAGCTAGAGCAAGAGAATTCTTTCGTGATCTTTTAGTGTAAGCGAAAACTCGTATTCAGTGTTGTTCAGTATTAGAACATTGCATTGCTTTTCGAACGCACTAAGCCCGGCCGTACACGGACTGCTCGAGCAGTTAACGGCTGAGCAAGGTACACGGACTGCTCGAAGCTGTCGCTACCAACCGCGCAGTTTACAGCTTGAAGCGGTCGCAACGGCTCGAGCAGTCCGTGTACGGCAGTGAATGAATGTCTATTGTCTCAGCGCGCGGTCGCTGCTTCAAGCCGTCGGTCTCAACTGCTTGAAGCGGTCCGTGTACGGACGCCCTAAGAACAACGAAATAATGCTCTACGCCTGTTTACACTAAAAGAATTTGACATAGTGGGGTTAGAATGAGTATTCGCTCGTTTGATGTAAATGCATCGTTAGCCGAAGCTAGAATCGGTCTAGATATAAATTATTACCACGTGTGCAAGCGTACTTTGTTTATTTAGCACGTGTAGATAAATATATAAGTAGTTTATTTTAATCTATACCAATATAATAAAGCTGAAGAGTTTGTTTGTTGAACGCGCTAATCTCGGGAACTACTGGTCCGATTTGAAAAATTATTTCGGCGTTAGATAGCTCATTTATCGAGGTAGGATATATATATATATATAGGAGCGGAGCAATGCGAGTAAATCCTTGAAGCACAGCTAATAAATTAAGAAACACTGTTTTGTTTTTTTATCGGATATATCTTACAAACTTCATGCCAACTAACCAATCCGTCAACGTGCGGTCGAAGGTCCTTGACACCAAGATTTCTTGTTACCTAATTTAAAAAAATACCTCAAGAATTTTATACTCTGTGTATTTTAAATTTTAATCACATTTATTTTTTTACAGGGCAACGCCTACACCAAGTAAGTGACATGAGAAACAGCCAGAAAAAAAAATTGTCGCAACGCTACGAAAAAAAAGAATTATCTGTATTATAAATAAAAAAAACGCGGCAAAATGTGTGGACGAATGTTATGATAATTTTAAGGTTATATTTTTCAAAATATTAATACAAATATCAGTTGTTGAATTTATTATGATCCTGATTGAATGTAAGATGTAATTTTATTTATTATCCACAATTTATTAAATGAAATGTTTTATTATTTGAATCATGCCATTCCAATCACCAATTTATAATAAGTAATAATATGATAACATGTATTTTATTGTAGATAATTATGTTCAAATAAATATAGTAAATACTGTTTATGTTTGTTTTATTTAAAATTTGTATAATATTAATTTATAATATTCTGCATTTATTAATTGAAAATTGTATGAAAATTAAGGTATAATGCTGTTTAAAAAAAGCTTGTTCTGAAATAGATCGTATTATTGTTTTAAAAAAGAGGTCCTATAGATAACAACTTAAATGAAATACTACACTCAGTTCTTCCTATCTTTATTCTATAATAAATAAATAATTATTAAATGCTATAAAACATTTTATCATTGTAAATATAAGAATAAAAAATGTAATAAAAACAACATAAATATTATACATTCGAGCGTAGTGTACATCGAGGTTTTCTTTTAAATTTAACCATAATAGTATGAATTTAAAACAAGAACATAATATAATTTAAATATACACACAAAATTAATAACATACCTACTGTGATAATATTATAATTACACAAATTAGTACTTATCCAATAATGTTGCATTAGGTTGCATTAATGCTAGGTAACCATTTTTAAATTTCCCGCACATTCGCCGTTCCAAACTACGACACAAAGAAGGTTATATAAGCCAAAACGCATTCTATTCAATCAAAATTCAATGTTCCTCTAAAAATATATCACGATGCGTTTTACAATTAGTTCTTTTGTGTCTACAATCTACAATGTTTCGTTCAATATGTCAAGACCACGTCAAACGATCACATGGTAGGTTATGTAAGTACGTTTTGGCGGGACGCCAAAAATTCTACGCATCAAGACACAAGGTTACTCAATGGGGGTCAAATGGTTTTTCAAAATAGCACTCACTTATATAATTGAAAGTGGAGTATTTATTGTGTAGTTTATGTACTAATTAATAGAGGAAAGTTAGAATTTAAGATATAATTAACCTAACCGTTCCTACTGAAGATTTAGTCGCTTTTAAAATATTATGTTCGTTCGCTGAACTTAACAAAAATGATAAATATGACATTTTTATTACTTGGGCTCTAGTTATTAATTAATAATTATTTACTCTTATTAGGTACTTACATCTTTTTATTTAAAGATTAGTTATTCATTCTAATGTGTTTGAACTATTGTTGTTTCTTGGCGTCGTTAATTTTAATGATGTAAAATCAACGTTTGAGTTATCATTTACTAAAGGCTCTACAGGTCCAGCTGAAGAACATTCCAGTGACCAGCTACATATATTGCTGACCTACGAATATTTTTTTTTTAGTAGCAAGCTGAGGTTTATAAATTACTTGCTCGCTGATATACAAACATTTTCATGCAGGAAGGAATTGCCACTATGCAATCAACGGAATTTTTCTTTCTAATAAGTACCTAGTACCTACCTACCTAGTTATCATAATATGGACAGATTTTTCAAACCTTAGTAAAACTTATTCGTCGAATATTAATTAATTAAGTAGGTAGTTAAGTACATATATGAAAAAACCATTTCAAAAAATCTTTTCTAATGTCCTGCCTTTTAACATTTTACAGGTCACATTTTGATATAAGTACGTAAAAACCACAGGACAGTTCTTTGGCATATTATGATTATAATGTACATATAACACATATAATGTATTTTGTAAAATTAAATTGTAAAACTGACATGATTAAAAAGAGCAACTATGGAGTTTCTTGCCGATTCTTCTCCGTAGATACTGGTTTCCGAATCGGTGGTAAATGTTAAAATATGTAATGACGTTTCAAAAGTGCTTCTAAAAGAAGTCTAATTGAATAAATAAATGTTTGAGTTTGAGTACCTACTTATAGTACTTATTAATACATATATACAATTTGTAACGAAAATTTTCAAAATCTTGTTTAAAAAATTAAAAATCCATTTCAATCGATAGCAAATAACAACTTCTTTAATCATTTTCTGTATTTAGTTTCTGACGTTTATAACACAACCTATCTGAACCATTTTACTTGTTATCAATTCTAGGATGATACTAGAACAAGGTCATGACCGTCTGACTCACGTACAATAACGACAATTTCAAAGGGCCTTGTCCCTAATACGATGCGATATGGAAAATATAGAAAATTGTTTCGTTTGACATTCGGAAAATTACAACCTACCTACCTTATATAATTTTTTATGTTGGAATTGTAATCTATACTTAACATTATAAAGCTGAAGAGTTTGTTTGTTTGAACACGCTAATCTCAGGAACTACTGGTCCGATTTGAAAAATTCTTTCGGTGTTAGATAGCCCATTTATCAAGGAAGGCTATAGGCTATATTATATCATCACGCTAAGACCATCAGGAGCGGAGCACTGCGGGTAAACCCGCAGGGCACAGCTAGTATACGATATTTGGAACTTTTGGAAGATGTTGTAAAGTAAATTACTTTTCATTTATTACGACGTAATGAATTTATTTGATTAGTATATTATTATTATTAAGGCCATTTGGTGCAATGGTTGATGGGTGAGCGAAGAATTGCTATTCCTGGAGGGGCTTAGCAAAAAAAAAAATCTTTGTCTGGCAGTACACAGATCATCTACTTGTCCCTAAGAGCCCACGCGCACATATTTAACTTGCCCGATAGCTTGATCGGTCAGAGGATCAGTAGAGAGTTATATGGCAGTGTGCGCACTTGCAGACCGTATACGGGCAGCTCGAGAAGTAAACGGCTGAGCGACGTACACGGACTGCTCGAGCCGTCGGTCGTTGACTGCTCGAGATGTCGCTACAAACCGCGCACTTGACGGCTTGAAGTGGTCGCAACGGCTCGAGCAGTCCGTGTACGGCAGTGAATGAATGTCCATAGTTCACCGCGCGGTCGCGGCTTCAAGCCGTAGGTCTCAACTGCTTGAAGCGGTCCGTGTACGGCCGCCCTAAAAGTTGTGCATCTGAAATATCGAATCCGACAGCCCGATCCCTATTCGGTCAAACTATCGTTCGACTATCGGCCGACTTCTATCGCTAGTGCGCGCTGGCCCTAAAGAAAATCGATCAGTGAAACAGATGTAGGTATTATGCATAGACTGCCCCATACCTCAATAGCTATAAATGCCAATAGAGGAGACGTGATAGACGGGCAATTAGTCGAGCTTACGCATACTGCATCAAATAAATGTAATGACGTGTATAAATATAATTACATAATAATGAGCAAGGTAATTTAGTGTTACTGCTATCAGTAATCAGTGTTTTATTATTTTTGGTATTAGACATTAGTATTTAGTAGTATTGTGTTATCTGTGCCATTAGTTCAAAATTTACCTTTCAAATCACTACATAGTAGGTAGTATATAACAAAGTCGCTTTCTCTGTCCCTATGTATGTTTAAATCTTTAAAACTACGCAATGGATTTTGATGCGGTTTTTTTTTAATATAAAGAGTGATTCAAGAGGAAGGTTTTAGTGTATAGGTAATTTATTGGGTTTTAGACAACGCGGGCGAAGCTGTGGGCGGAAAGCTAGTTTGTAATACATAATTTGAATTCTTGTTTCTTACTTTGCTCTCATAAAGAACTAATGTTAATTACACCAATCAATATCAGCTGAACGAATTTTAATGCTTTTTTGGAGTTCAGCTACAATTTTGAAAAAATAATTAGTACTCATAAGCGGAACCGGGCAATATAGCTAGTAGCCCTAAATTAATCCAATAAAATTAATCCAATAATTTTTTTACCTAATATAATATGTAAACTAGCGCTAGCCCTTAGTCGACAAGTCACAAGGCCATGGTCATTGGTCATTGGTCACATTATGTCAAGTTTTTATTTTATCAATCCAAGGCTGATCCAAATATTCGTGGTCCAAACTTCAAAACAATTTCGTTTTTACATTTCCTTAATACGTGAAAATATCTCGTTCAGGCTGAAAGTATTCAAAAAAATGTGTGCGTGTACTAGTGTACACATACAGTAAGAAGTGAAACTTCTTTATGACCTTATTTTTTGTAAATTATAGTATAGTAAATTATTTTTACAAAAAATAATTTACTATATGCCACTTTACAGAAATACGTCGAAGTCGTGGTAGGGATAAGAAAAGGATGGCGCGTAACGGAAAAATGTCACGCGTAACGAAAAAATGTTACACTACTTCAAAAAGAGCGTGTGTGAAACTTCTTTGGCAAGATTGAAACATACGTCAATAACCAAAATCGTCGCTTTAGTCATGACGTGACGGTATTGCCATGACGCGACTTGAAATTTCGCTCTCAACCCGCCTAAAGAAGTTTCACTTCAAAAGTTCCTAACAAAATTCGTAAAAAGCGAAAAAAAATAGGTAATGAACATAGCTGACAAAGTGACATAGTGCGTTATTGCCTACAGGAAAATAAAAATAACTACGTTAAAAACAACCGACTTCAAAAACGGTAAAGTAAAAAATAAAATAAAAAATGATATTATGAATTACTACATATTATTTAGATGTGCTATTTACTAAATAGGTTTGATGTCGATGAAGTGCTTAGTGCTTGCAGGCACCGACTTCAAACCTATTTAATATAAAAAAAACACACCACCGGAATTGATAACCTCCTCCTTTTTTTTTGAAGTCGGTTAAAAGCATTGTAATTTTAATATCTAAAGACCATTGCTCCAATAGAACATTGCTCCAAAATAACCGCGAAGTTGACATTGAATGTCTGGAATTTTTACGGATAAAAAATTTACTTTTATTAAAGTAATTGATAAAACCGATAAATCAAAAAGCTTATCACGAGATTTCACTGATAAATAACACCATTTATAGAGATATCACGTATTTTGAAAAGTATTTAGTGAAATGCTTTAATTTTAAAATGTTTGTCTTGAAAATACGTAGCAGTAAAAATAGATTGAAATTTTTATATAACACTAGCTTACCGCCCGCGGCTTCGCCCGCTTTCTCTAAAACGATTTGAGATTTAAACTATCCTATCTCTCAAGTTGGATCAAACTGCACATGGTGTGCGAATTTTATTATAATCGGTTAAGTGGTTTAGGAGTCCATTGAGGACAAACATTGTGACACGAGATACAATTGTTGATGCGTATCGCTGACGATACGCAAGGTTCTGAAACCGACCGCGACGGTATGCACTGAGTACTGACGGTCGGTCAAGCTCTGCAACCAGCCTTATATATATATATTAAGATGGAGGAAAGTAGACTCCTTTGCAGGAGAAAAATATCATAACTAAAAATAATAATGCAGATTTTGTGTGTTTGTTTGAACGCACAGAGAACTACTTTATCGATATCAAAAAATATTCATTTCTTGGGTAATTTTTTAGGGTTCCGTATCGAAAGGGTAAAACGGGACCCTATTATTGAGACTTCGTTGTCTATCTGTCTGTCTGTCTGTCTCCACTCTCCAGGCTGTATCTCGTAATCAGTCTCAACCGCATTCTTACGTACTTACCAACAATGAAACACATTCGACAAATCCGCATTGTGATACGGGAACAACGATATAATATGTACACAGGGTGTATAGGTAGGTACTAAGCTCAAAGGAGGTTATAGTTTTACATACGCTGAGTATGTAAAAAATACTTATAAAATCCCAGGGGCAGTTTTTTTCAAATAAGTAGATGAATAATTCTTAAAGTACACCTATAACAAGCAACCAGCCCAGCTTTGCTACCAGCACGTGAGCTATCGTTTAAGATTATGTTTGCATATAGATAAATTGCTCACATTAGCGAAGCGGTATATGCCGGCTGCACGAAGCCAGAGAAGTAAACATGGATTTTCAGAAAAAAATTAGCAAAATTTTTTGATGTAAGTAGTTAGGTAATTTTCTTGTTTAAGGATTTTTTACGTGATCAGTGTATGCAAAACTATAAGTCCCTTCGCGCTTAGTATACAAATAGTGGGACACCCTGTATAGCCATGAGAGAAAGAACATATTATTATAATATGTACTTTCATATAATAAAATCGTAGGAAAGTCAAAACTGTACATTGAATATCACTACATAAATAAATAAATAAATAAATCATTTATTGCATAAAAACATGCATAAAACAAAGTCGCTTTCTCTGTCCGTATGTATGCTTAAATTTTTAAAAACACGCAACGGACTTTGATGCGGTTTTTTTAATAGATAAAGTGATCAAGTGGAAAGTTTTAGTAGGTATATAATTTATTAGGTAAAAAAAGCGGGCAAAGCCGCGGGCGGAAAGCTAGTCCTACATATACATATTAACGTAATTAATTCAGATTATAGGTACTTAATTCGTTTGAAGGAACAGCTATGACGTCACAAAATGGGTCTAAATCAATCCTATCTTTTAGTTTTATAGATTCAACTGCGCCACGTTATGTAAAGACTCAGGGGACCATTCCTTTTAAGTAATAAGCAGGGACGTAGTTTATAAACTACGTCCCAAACCACATAAATAATATAAATATAAGTGTCTATCAAGCGGTAGTCCCGCCAGAGTCATGTCGTTGCGAATCTAAGTTAGTTTTGTATGTCTGCCAAAATATCTTAACAAATAGTTACCAAATGCAATTGAGGAAAATTTTACCAAATTTTATCACAATGATTAGAAGTGAAATAATTACTTAGTATTACTATTTTAACGTTTACCATTAATTACCATTAGAAATCACAATTTTCGATATTAAATGCACGTATATTATTAAACGTATTTTCGATATTAAATGTACACATAACTATAAAAAAATAGATGTACGTGGTCTAATTGAGAAACCTCCTCCTTTTTTGAGGTCGGTTATAAAGGTCACAGAGGTTTTTCGGGGTTGAATAGGTACCTCCAGATTCTTAAATAGAACCAAATGACCACAATTTCCTATCAAATACAAAAAGAATCACGTCAATCTGTTAAAAATCCACGGAATTGTCGATAGCGAGTAACAAAAACAAAAAAAAACACATTGAGAACATGAGAACCTCCTTCCTTTTGGCAGCGTCGGTTAAAAAGATTTTATATAATTTCATGCATTTCATCTGCCAAGAGTATCCGAATTGTATTTTTACCGCCAAACGTACTCTTCCGGTTACGCAAGCATGCGGCAGACAGTTGGCAGCACTGAGCAATCGATGAGGCTTTGTCCTAAGGTCATGACCCGTTCTATTCGTACTTAACTATATTGGTTATAACTTATAATACAGTTTTCCTCTACAATCTACATAATATGAGTAAATTTTAAGAATAGAAATACATATTAATATTTCAAGAGAATTCTATGTACGAGTAACTATTTTGCATTAGGTAACTAAATTGAAAAGGAAAGAAATCTACACATTTGAATATGATTTGGAATTTGGGCCATTGTATCATGGTAGTGGTAGTAGTATTTATGCAGGATATCCTGTCCTATAAATAAATATTATAAATGCGAAAGTTTGTGAGGATGGATGTCTGTGTGTGTATGCATGTTTGTTACTCTTTCACGCAAATATTAATGAACCGAATTTGGATTAACACATGGGATAGGTTTCATCCCGGAAATCCCACGGGAACGGGAACTATGCGGAATTTTCCTTGAAAACGCGGGCGAATCCGCGGGCGGAAAGCTGGGTGATTCATTAAATTATTTAATACTATAAGTAGGTACCTATTTAATTATTTATTATAATTATACATAAGAATTTCCTTGTGTTTGATTTTACGTGAGTAGGTATATTATACATTGAGAAATTAAAGATTTTAACGGATTTTAAACGCGATTTATTCATTACATTATTATCCCGACGTCTTCACCAAGTGTCTCCCCGCACACGTTTAAAATCTTTAATTTCTATACATAAGCATATTATAAATAATATATTAAATTCAAAATGCTATATTAATTCACACTTTTACAGTTAACAACCAACATTTTTTCTCACTTCGTCACCATTTTTTCATACAAAAAAAGCTTTGAAAAAAACAGATGTAGGTACCTACATACATACATACACACGTACATCTGCTTCACTGACTACGCCAGGTAAGAGATTGGCATTACAAAACCTGTTTCACAAAGATCCTGCAGTTAGAGACCTTTCATAGTGGGATAGCTCGATTGTCAAAATGTTACCTTCACTATTACTACATAATATCTCAGAATACAGAACAAACCAGAAACCGCGTACGCACCCAATACCGAAGCTATACAAACTCCTCTCAAAGAGTGTAGTTTAACGTTTGGTTTACAGTTTACACTTTACTAGTCTATCTGTGGCCGCCGTGTGACGTACGCGTAAACAAATCCGTTTAATTTTATTTAATAATGCCGTCTTGTGCAGTTCCTACTTGCAGGAATGCAGTTGGAAGAATAAAAAAACAAGATGGGATTACGTTTCATGTGTAAGTAGCTCAATTACATCTAATTTTAATTAAATAATGAATTTCTTTTTCTTGTTCCTAACGTAAACAATTTGAGCGAGTCCATTTTGATAATGTTGCCAGTTTTGGTGGTTTCTTTTCCCCCTTTGCTGGTTTATTTTTTAGAAAGTTGACATTGGTAAACTAATTAACAAGTACAATTAAAATAATTTAAAGTAATTTTAATATATAATAAGTATATAAATACATACTGCATTAATTAAGTGCAAAGTATGTTTTCCGTTTCGGTACATTGTTTGAGATATTTTAACGTAAACATAGTGGCAAATAAATAATTATTATTACTTGTTATATGAAAGATGTTAAATTCTATAAAATGGTTGGTTTTTTATTATTATTGTGTTAAAATTATTCTAATTATTAAAAGTGGCATTTCAGGTTCCCCGCTGATGAAATGGAGTTGGAGTTTCTTACCGGTTCTTCTCCATGGATACTGCTTTCCGAATCGGTGGTAAATTTAAAGAATGTGATGACGATTCAAAAGTGCTTCTGGAAGAAGTCTAATTGAATAAATAAATGTTTGAGTTTGAGTTTGAGTTTTAAACAAATAATGTTTTATTTTACTAGAAAAGCGAATAAAATTTAAATAAGAGTAGGTATCTTAATATTTGTTTGTTCTGTATTCTGAGCATAATATAAAACAAAGTCGCTTTCTCTGTCCCTATGTCCATTTGTATGCTTAGATCTTTAAAACTACGCAACAGATTTTGATGCGGTTTTTTTTTAATAGATAGAGTGATTCAAGAGGAAAGTTTTAGCATATAATTTATTAGGTTTTAGACAAAGCGGGCGAAGCCACGGGCGGTAAGAAAGTGTAGACAGGCTACCAACACAACAGCTACAGGAGGTAAATTGTAGCCACAATTCGTGTCCGCGTAGTATTCCTTCTTAGTTTTTACTTATAATATCAATAATTATCATTGATTTCAAACCAAATCATAATTAATACAGTAAGTTTAAAGATTTGGCTTAAAATTCAATACAGAGATAGTTTGAGAAGCGAGAAAGAACATAGGATAGTTTTTATCCAGGAAATCCCACTAACGGGAACTATGCGGGTTTTTCTTTGACTACGCCGGCAAAGCCGAAAACGTTAAGACGAAATACAATCGTGTTTGTGCACCTTTTGGGCTACGCCCCCTGGGTGGAGCATAAGAGCGCGCGGGACGCTTCACAAAAATCCCCTCGCCACGCCACACAACTGAATAGATGACGGAAACGTACGGAACGAACGGAGGTTCAATGAACTTTACTTAAATTTAATATTCGCGCGGTTAAAGGTGAGTAAAGCGATCCGGCAACGTCTTTTCGTTGCCGGGCCCATCGGACTAGAAAAATCGACCTTTGTTCCTTTGCACGAAGGTCGATTTTTAATTGGTACAAGTCTGGTTACAAAAAATGAGCTTGCGACTAAATTATTTTATGATGAAATGATCTGTTATTGTTAGAATTGTCGCAGTCTAGAGTCTAGAACTTATATTTTAAAGATAAATGTTCTGTTTGTTTGTATTATACAGGGTGTAATCGTTAAGTGTGCACAGGCGATAATTCCGTAACTATAACAGATATCAAAAAACTTTAAACTGATATTGAAAGTACTATACCTAATGAGTAAAATGACAAAACTTAATAACTTTTTAAAAATAAAACGAGAAATATCCAAAAAATTACATCAAACGCTCCCATTAGTATGAAATATGACTATTCCAAACAGTTATTATTGAAGGTTTTGCTTTTTTATTTGACTTTATGCTTTAATTACTTTGCAAATTTTAATTAAAGTTCATAAAAAAACTGTAAATAGAGCTCGATGTGGAATACAATGGTATTCCAAAACGAGGATGTAATTTCGAACATTTGCTTTGAATACAAAATGTATGGAAAATAAAATGTATGGGAGCGTTTCATGTAACATTTTTGGATATTTCTCGTTTTATTTTTAAAAAGTTATTATTGTCATTTTACTTATTAGTTATAGTACTTTCAATATGAGTTTAAAGTTTTTTTATATCTGTAATAGTTGCGGAATATCACCTGCGCATACTTTAAACACCCTGTTACCCAAAAAGTACTAAACAACTTTTAACGATCTTCTTCACTAATAGAAGGCTACATTATTAGGAAGTAGGCATGGGCGTAGCCACGGTGGGGCAGGGTGGGGCGCTTGCCCCACCCAGGCTTTGACCTGGAAGGTACCTAACCAAATCTAAAAATTGAATTATCCAGGTACTAACTACTAAGCTTAATATCCGTAAGCAAATTCACACTCGATTCTCGAAAGTCGACAGTCGACACAGAAAATGAGACCAAAACATTAGTATTATTTACCTCTACAATGACTGATTAACAAATAATAATTGTCATACGCCCAGCGACCAAACGGCTGAAGATAGGGACACATTTTGGATCTATTTCGTGATGTGGTAGGTGAACAATAAGGTGTTTTGAATAAGAATAATTCGAATAACGAATTACACACGAAAAAAGAAAATAGCTGAGGCTTCTATGTTACATAAACTGTAAGAAAAATGAGTGTAGTACAGTTAGTTACCCCACTATTTTATCCAATTTCAATTTTGTTTTAAGTTTCACGTTCTAAAGAACGTGTCACGTGAGTTACAACTCAAAAAAATATGGGCCTTAGAAAAAAAATTTTTCAGAAAATATTACACAGAATAAAGTGAGTGTTATAAAAAAGTTTTCAAGGTAAAGAAGATGCCATCGCAAATGCCATCGCAAATGCTTTCGCAAGCGCGTTCGCAAGCGCGTTCGCAGGCGCGTTCGCACGCGCGTTCGCAGGCGCGTTCGCAGGCGCGTTCGCAAGCGCGTTCGCATGCGCGTTCGCAGGCGCGTTCGCATGCGCGTTCGCACGCGCGTTCGCAGGCGCGTTCGCAGGCGCGTTCGCAAGCGCGTTCGCAAGCGCGTTCGCACGCGCGTTCGCAGGCGCGTTCGCAGGCGCGTTCGCAGGCGCGTTCGCAGGCGCGTTCGCAGGCGCGTTCGCAGGCGCGTTCGCACGCGCGTTCGCAGGCGCGTTCGCAGGCGCGTTCGCAGGCGCGTTCGCAGGCGCGTTCGCACGCGCGTTCGCACGCGCGTTCGCAGGCGCGTTCGCAGGCGCGTTCGCAGGCGCGTTCGCAGGCGCGTTCGCAAGCGCGTTCGCAAGCGCGTTCGCAAGCGCGTTCGCAAGCGCGTTCGCAGGCGCGTTCGCACGCGCGTTCGCAGGCGCGTTCGCAGGCGCGTTCGCACGCGCGTTCGCAGGCGCGTTCGCACGCGCGTTCGCAGGCGCGTTCGCAGGCGCGTTCGCAGGCGCGTTCGCAGGCGCGTTCGCAGGCGCGTTCGCAAGCGCGTTCGCAGGCGCGTTCGCATGCGCGTTCGCACGCGCGTTCGCAGGCGCGTTCGCACGCGCGTTCGCACGCGCGTTCGCAGGCGCGTCCGCAAGCGCGTTCGCAAGCGCGTTCGCAAGCGCGTTCGCAAGCGCGTTCGCAAGCGCGTTAGCAAGCGCGTTCGCAAGCGTTTTCGCAAGCGCGTTCGCACGCGCGTTCGCAGGCGCGTCCGCAAGCGCGTTCGCAAGCGCGTTCGCAAGCGCGTTCGCACGCGCGTTCGCAAGCGCGTTCGCAAGCGCGTTCGCAAGCGCTTTCGCAAGCGCGTTCGCACGCGCGTTCGCAGGCGCGTTCGCAGGCGCGTTCGCAGGCGCGTTCGCAAGCGCGTTCGCAAGCGCGTTCGCAAGCGCGTTCGCAAGCGCGTTCGCAAGCGCTTTCGCAAGCGCGTTCGCACGCGCGTTCGCAGGCGCGTTCGCAGGCGCGTTCGCAGGCGCGTTCGCAGGCGCGTTCGCAAGCGCGTTCGCAAGCGCGTTCGCAGGCGCGTTCGCAGGCGCGTTCGCAGGCGCGTTCGCAGGCGCGTTCGCAAGCGCGTTCGCAAGCGCGTTCGCAAGCGCGTTCGCACGCGCGTTCGCAGGCGCGTTCGCAGGCGCGTTCGCAGGCGCGTTCGCAAGCGCGTTCGCAAGCGCGTTCGCAAGCGCGTTCGCAAGCGCGTTCGCAGGCGCGTTCGCACGCGCGTTCGCACGCGCGTTCGCAAGCGCGTTCGCAAATGCCTTCGCAAATGCCGGCACGGCCAGCCTACGCCCATGGAAGTAGGTAACCTTAGACACACACACAATATCCCTCGGCCAAATCGTACATTTTATTTTTATTTTTATTTTCTTAATCATTTAAGTGCTTTGTATTCTTTCATCATTAGTCACTAAAATTTATTTTGTTAACTTGCCAAATATAATGTAATATGGAATTTGTAAGGGAAGGCACTGCCTTCTGAGATACAGGTAGTGCAATTACCTAGTTCAGAAGGCAGAGCAATATTTGAAGTTGCTAATAAATTTTATTTTATTTTTTATTTTTATTGAAGCTAGATATTACACAATATAATCCTATACCTAGATGATGAAGCCACAAGAATACAGTGAAAATTAACTTTTAGGCTTCCGACTAGAGAATATGCTACCTTCTAGGTGTTAATATCTGTATTTTTTATTTATGTAGAACTACAAAAACAGCCAGCTATTTATATTAATTAAAACCATATAAACATTTGTATTTACAAGCTAAGAATTTCAAATCTATACTACCCAACTAAAGTTTGTTTCTTTGTTTGTTTGAACGCGCTAATCTCGGGATCTACCGGTCCGAATTTGAAAAATTTTTTCGGTGTTAGATAGCCCATTTACCTATTATACATATAAGTATGTATAGCCTCTTGTTTCTATATATAATATCATTGTGTATAGCCCATTTACTTATAGCCTAGGTAGGTTATCCATAGTCCATACTATATATTATAATTGCGAAAGTAACTCTGTCTGTCTGTTACTCAATCACGCCTAAACTACTGAACCAATTTTTATGAAATTTGGTATGGAGATATTTTGATACCCGAGAAAGGATACGGGAACGGGAACTATACGGGATTTTCTTTGACTGCGCGGGCGAAGCCGCGGGCGGAAACCTAGTATTAGTATAGATTCATAATCAATAGGGCCCGGATTAATATTATGTATTTACCTACATAAATTTATTTGAAATTGTTTTCTTATTTAATCATGGTGACCACAGCAAATGTGTTATTTAAATAGTGAAAATTCAGGTTTTATTTTCCATATTTTTCTATATTTTAAATGAAAATCCAATTCCACAAAATATCAATAAATGTATCCTGGATATTTTTATCAGCGCAGCGCTATGAGTTTTCTAAAAATTCTGGCAAAACCGTCCGTATCTTCATTATTTCCATATCCGGAAAAAATTAACAACATGCTGTGTGAAAGATTAGAATTATAGACAGTGCATACAGTGACATTATAAAGCTGAAGAGTTTGTTTGTTTGTTAGTTTTAACGTGCTAATCTCGGGAACTACTGGTCCGATTTGAAAAATTATTTCGTAGTTAGATAGCCCATCGAGGAAGGCTATAGGCTATATATCATCACGCTTAGACCAACAGGAGCGGAGCCACGCGGATAGAACCGCGGAGCACAGCTAGTATGTATTTCATACAGTGCTCAGACAGCGACAGTGACCAAACGCGTCGAGTTTCTAACCAAAACACGCAGTTATTGCTTATTACCAGTTCTCGGAGGTTCTAGCTAGCTATCTGACCCGAGTACGATTACTGGTCACTAAGCAATTTGTTCATTTGATTCTATAATAACAAGAGAAGGCAATATACCTAAGTATGTCTTTTTTAATACGTATATTAACTAGGTACCTACTTATAAGTATACTGAAATTTAATTATCTTTATTCTTAGTACAGGGAAGATTAGCCCCGCAAGTCTTATTTATGTTATAACTAGTGGTCCGCCCCGGCTTCGCCCGTGGTACATATTTAGTATCCTATGTCCTTCTCCTGGATCTAAACTACCTCCCTGCCAATTTTCAGCTAAATCGGTTCAGCCGTTCTTGAGTTATAGTAGTAGTAGTAGTAGTAGTAGTAGTATAGTGTTCTTGAGGAGTAACTAACACGACTTTCTTTTATATAAATATACCTAGATATTTTTTTGACAAAATCTAATCTACTTTCAAATTGTCAGAACTGGACAAAATTTTAATGGGACTAGTTAACTGTAAGTCAAATAAAAAGAGAATCATCAAAAATAGTTTGCCTGGTCGAAAACTCGAAAGTTAAGAGCCAAGAGGTAACATACTCAAAAGAATACAGTCGAATTGAGAGCCTTTCTTTTGAAATCGGTTAAGTGAAAAGCCAGAAGGACAGATAAATAATCTATATCCTCTTTTATTCTATTGTATTGTATTCTATATGTTTATTAATATAATCATAAGTCATAGGTATTACGTTAATAACGTTATCAATAGTATTATCTCTCGGCCACTGGTTTCAATTGATGTCAATTGATTATTAATATATTATGTATTAAGTTAATAGTCTTAACTCTTAACGTTTTAAAATATATTTTATTCGAAGTTATTTAATTTATTCATTAGATAACCTTAAAGTATGTACTTAGGTACATGTGGTACAGTACAGCTATTTCCATAGTATAACCACAGTATTACCATATAATATTGTAATACTGTGGTATAACTTTATACTATTTGTTACTTTTACTTAAATGAATTTGATGTCTGAAGGTAACTAGTAACTAGGCTAGAATTAAACTAGTACTTAGATTAATGTATAAAATAACCTCAGTTTATAGATGTCGTGGTCATATCGTAGATTTGATCATTTCATGATATGAGTGGCCATTTCACGAAATGGTCGCATATCGTGAAATGGCCAATTTAGTTTGGCCACATCATGATGTGGTTTGGGCAGATCAATGATAAGAAATCGTTTCACGATATGGCCAATTAACGCACGGTTTTTTTCATGAAATGATCAAAATTATTTGATCATATCGTAAAATAGTTACATTAATCGTTGGTAGAGGCGCTGCAAGCTCTGTGTTTATGTGATAAGATGGTGGCCGCTGGCGAAAATTAAATTATTCGCAGTTAAAAACTTCATAATTCGTTTAATAACAATATTATGAAGAAAGTCATAGCAAAGAATTTACGACGAAGAGGTACGAGTACTATGGAAAATGTGGATATCTTATATGTATTTAAGAAAAAATGCGACTTAAATAAAATAATTTAAGAAACTACTACTATATTATTATAATTGTTTGTTTTTTAAAAAGCGATCCGCTTCTGGCACTCGCCGGCCGCTGCCGCGGCACGCTCGCTTTGCTCGCTCGGCTCGTGCGTTGTTTATCAAAGTCTAACCTAACCTAACCTAACTGTTTTCTATTGCAAAAACGATTCGCTTCTGGCATTCGCCGGCCGCTGCCGCGGCACTAACTTAAATGATATTAAACAAGTTTTTAGAATATAGTTATTCTAAATTTTTTTAATATTTTATGGACTCTTTATATTTTATACGATCTGGCCAAATGTGGATGACCAAATCGTGAAACGTTGACGATTTAACAATCTGATCAAACTATGTTGGCCATTTCACGATATGCGACCATTTCGTGAAATGGCCACTCATATCATGAAATGATCAAATCTACGATATGACCACGACATAGATATCATAAAACAAAGACGCTTTCTCTGTCCCTATGTCCCTTTGTATGCTTAAATCTTTAAAACTACGCAACGGATTTTAATGCGGTTTCTCTTAATAGATAGAGTGATTCAAGAGGATTTTCAAGGAGTTTTAGTATATAATTTATTAGGTTTTAGACAAAGCGGGCGATGCCGCGGGCGGTAAGCTAGTATTATATTATATTCTAAGGGCTGGAAGTTTCAATCTTCTTATAATATATAATATATATATATATATCTCGTGTCACAATGTTTGTCCTCAATGGACTCTTAAACCACTTAACCGATTATAATAAAATTCGCACACCATTGTGCAGTTCGATCCAACTTGAGAGATAGGATAGTTTAAACATGTAGGTACCACGGGCGAAGCCGGGGCGGACCGCTAGTATATTATATAGGCATTTTTTACCGTGGAAATATTTCATTCCAGTGGGATTTTACTTTGCCTACACGGGCGAAAAGCCAGATAGGTACTATAATAAGTCATGGAAGTTAATAATTATTATCTTTCACGATCCTCTTGCGTCTCTAAACATGTGAATAATTGTGATTTGTGATAACTAAACAGCGTTATCAGCAATTTCAAAAAAGAGGAGGTTCAATTCGTCTGTAGGTACTTGTATATTTTATTCCGGTGAAAGCTGGGGTGCCTAACTTCAATGTTATCCCGTTTAAAATGTTTACCTAGTTCTGACTATTTGAAGATGGTTATTCTAGTAAAGTAGTAAGATGGTTATGATAGTTATTCTTTAAAAAACAAACTAACTAACTAGTGTACCTACTTTTTTTTCATAAAAAACATCTCAAAGAAATTAACTAATTTTCGATTTTCACTTGTCACACAAATTGCGACTATTGTATGAGATTGTATGGGCTAATGGCTACACCACAAATACGTCAAGGTCACGATAAGATAAGATGTTGACAATTGACATACATGGACGATGTGACATAATATTAAGATTTAACGCATGAAACCCTTTAACCTAATTTTTGGTAATAATTCTGAATAAGCATGAACCTACTACTAATCAGTAATCTACACTAATATTATAAAGAGGAAAACTTTGTTTGTTTGTTTGTTTAATTATTGTAATGAATACTTAGGCTCATAAACTAGGGGGAGTCCGGGAGACTTGCCCAGGTGGGAGAGTTGAACCACTTTCAATAACTTTTTAAATTAGGCGCCAAATTACGCCAAGTGGCAAACAAATGAACGCGCATAATACGCCAATCACAAGCAACTCGAAATTTTGAGTGATAACAGACGCGTTCGACCGTGAGTTACGAAAAAGTGTTTTCATCGTCGCGGAGTGAATTTTTTTGGATCTGTTGTTTTAATCGCTATGCACGCATTTATGAAGGTATGTATCAAACACCTACGTTATTGCATTACTAGATTATCATATTTTGTCGTAGGTTCAGTGTTGTTCTCCAGTTGATAGTGGATTTGTTGGAAAAAATCAAGATATGACCTTGAGTCGGGTGTGGGAGAGTTGAACCAGTTTGCAGTCGGGAGACTTAAACAGTGGTTCAACTCTCCCTTTGCAGTTTGTGCACTATTTAAGTTGGTTTTTGTTTTGTTTCAGAAAGAAAATTCCATTTCAGTATAAGCCTAAGGAAGGTAGTCGTCACAGGAAACCGCTTGTAAAGTGCAGACAGAGAAATAAAGAGTGGCAGAACCATTTTACGACGGTATTATATGTTAGGTTAACAAAAGTTAACACCTTTGCAAGACAATGGGAGCCAATACAAATGCTCCCAGATTTTCAATGTAAATAAAGAGACATTGCTCGTTCGTTACTTATTGACCTGCAGTAAAATGCACTATGGCTTAACCAGAAAACAAGCAATGCAACTAGCATTCGACTACGCCAATTTCATTGAATTATAGTTCCATTTATGTTGATTTTGCATGTGCCACATTTAATCTTTGAGACTGATAGCTTATTCTTAGTTTATAGTATAAAAAATGTCTTTAAATTAGTTTTGTAGATTTATGTAGCAGTAGATACTTCAAAACGAGTATTTAATTAATAATAAAAGCGAATGTTATGTTATGCAGTTGCTCTGAAAACATCTGATTAATTATGTTCACTAATTTGTTTAGAAGGTGATTCTGAATATTCTAGTTATTGTTAAACGTGTCTTAATAATACATAAATAATGTGTAATATGCTTTATTTGCTTCATTTCTCCTCTCTAAAAAGGTATGGGCAAGTGTCCCGCACCTTATGATCAAGTGTCCCACCGGTTGGGGAGACTTGAATCAAAACTCATTTTTCATTACAACTTAGTTTACTGTCTTCTCCTTGCAATTTTTATTTTCAAAATGGTATAAAATCTTAGCCAGATAATAAGGCTTCCATATGGTGTAGATTTTAAAGCTCTCAAGGTCACTGATCAGATTTTATAGAGTTTATAGTAAAAAGCGGTTCAAGTCTCCCGGACTCCCCCTACTGGACCGATTTTAAAAATTCTTTCACCGTTCGAAAGCTACATTATCCACGAGTAATATGGGCTATATATTATCACGCTAAGACCAACAGGAGCGGAGCCACGCGGGTGAAACCGCGCGGCACAGCTATTCTACCTATAAACTAAAATAGTGAATTTCTTATTCTTTTTCAGATTTATAAAATTATTAGATATCTAAAACAGTTACGTATACCTAGTCTATCAGAACAGTATCTATTTTATGAGGTAAAAATAGAAAACACGGCTAAGTTCACTCTGCTTAGGTATTACATAATCTGTGATAGAAATTGGGTAAGGTAAGGTTAACAGCATAATTATCTCATTTATCGATGAAATAGGTCTAATAATAATCAAATGTAATTATTGTAGGGGACTAACACAATCGATTCAATTAGAAAATGCAATAACTATTCATTCAGGTCTCAGCCATGTACCTAAAGTTCAAACTTACGTACCTAACGCATGACGTCATACTGCAGTCCAGACGGTGTTGCCTAGCAACTACGTCATGGTGACGTCACAATTCCGAAGTCGTTAACATCTGTCAGGCGCTTGCTCCACCGGGCGACCATTTTGATTCGATTTGGTGTTGTACCTACCTACCCAGCATGGCCATAATAAAATTTTGAACACCAAAATTCAAAATGCATTCTTGCTTATATTTACCTAATACCTACCGGGTACGTAATAAAGAATGCATTATTTCTTAAAATTTAATGCCATTTAGGTTATGTATGTAATGACTTTTTAATAGTCTAGTAATTGGCCATTAAAATTTGGTCTAAATGTAGTTATGTAATACCTAATCAATTAAATTATTATTCACTCTAATTAAGTTAATGTCATACTTATTAGGTATGTAATTTCTTATAATTTCTAATGAATAAAGTTCAGGCAGCCAATTAAATGTATTTTTAATTCTTGCATAGCATTCATATGTTTTAGGAATTATCAAGTACCTACCTACCATTTTATAAGAAACCTATGTGTAGTGTGAACAATTTAATTTTAGTCTAAGAAATAATTTATATTTACTTGTATCTGTTCTACAAACCAAATTGATTAAAAAAAAATGTATTTAGGTATATCCATTTTATTTCTACAATAATGTATGAAAAATTGTAAGGAAAAACTATAAGTGTAACAGCAATAAAAGAACAATTTATTAATAACTATCATTTTATTTACTCGTCTTGCATGAATTTTCTTTAAAAAACTCACACCCGAGCAGTTGAAAGATGTTTCCGGTCCACACCTACTAACATACATTGATTCCTACCAAATGATTGCAATGTGGGCCACCATTACACTCACAGAAACATACAAGCCTGTTACATAACAGTATAATCACAAGATTTTATACAGCAGAATGTTTGCAAATTCACTACACAGATTACATAATAAGTTAGGTTATGCTGCCTGAAACATTAAATTACATAACATCAATGCTAGGATCAATGAGATGCTTTTTTTAATCTGTACTTTGAAACCTTGGCCTGACACATGACAGAAAATGTTACATAACATCACTGGCACATATAATAACAATGCATGAAAAAGAAAAATAAGATTCTAAATTTGGAATGCAGAATGATATTCAAATGTCTGCATTACATTGATTTTTAAGTTAATATCCTAATGATTGAACATTGTTAGAATATCAGATGTTATATAACATGAAACTTTTCAATGAAACAATTACAAACTGGAATCATCGAATAACACTTTATTTAACTAAAAATAAGTTACTAGGATGCATTTTTGATCTAATAATACATGATTTCAAAGGAGTGGCTATTGTAGCGATTTTAAATCACCATTTGAAATGATGGTAACAATTCTTACATTTAAAGGAGTTTCTTGATCTCATCGTATAAGACAAGTACGAAAGCACCACCAGTGCCTCTGAGTACGTTGGAGAAGGCACCCTTGAAGAACGCAGAGCCTCCCTCAGTCTTGGCGATGGTAGCCCAGCAGTGGATGGTGTTCTTGTAGAGGACGTCAGCCTTGGCGCGGCCAGACTGCATCATCATGCGCCTACGGACCGTGTCGAACGGATATGAGATGATTCCAGCGACTGTCGTGACGGTTTGAGCGATGGCCCAGCTGATGACGATGGGGGTGTTCTTGGGGTCGGGCAACATGCCGCGGGCAGTGTCGTAGAAACCGAAGTACGCCGCACGGTAGATGATGATACCTTGTACGGAAACACCGAATCCTCTGTACAGACCCGTAAGGCCATCGGATTTGAAGATTTTCGAGATGCAGTTTCCGAGACCGCTGAATTCACGTTGGCCATCGCCCTTTCCGACGTCGGCGGCGAGACGGGTACGGGCGAAGTCGAGCGGGTACACGAAGCAGAGAGAGGTCGCACCGGCGGCACCACCGGAGGCGAGGTTACCGGCGAAGTAGCGCCAGAACTGCGTGTTCTTGTCGACTCCACCGAGGAACACCTGCTTGTACTTGTCCTTGAACGCGAAGTTGAGCGCTTGTGTGGGGAAATACCTGATGACGTTGGCGAAGTTACCGCGCCAGAACGATAGGAAACCTTGTTCCTTGGGAATGCGGATGAAGGCGTCGACGATACCCTTGTAGCGCTGGTCCGCGGCGATCTGCTTGCTGACGTGCTGCACCTGCAGGAGCAGTTTTACACGTTCGATGGGCGCTACCGCGGTCTTGGAGACGGCGGCGGACACACCACCGGCGATGAAGTCCTTCGCGAACGCGACCGGATCTGCTAGTCCTCCCTTTCCTGACATTTTTTTCAATTAGGTGGGTTCTTCGTTAGGTAATCGCCGCGAGGGCGTTTAGGTGAAATCTCAAACACACACTATATTGAAAAATCACGAATCACTAACTCCCGATGTTTTAATCAGGAGATATAGAGCAATTTCGTGAACTCGGGGAGCACAGGGGTAGGTGTGTGCCTTTTTTGAAATTCGATCGATCACGTTCTCTCGCAGTTCTGCCTAGAGGAGCGGCGCAAAAGAAGGAAGGAAGGGGTAGGGTTGCCAACGTAACGGCAGATACCACGAGGTCAATGTTGTTGAACGCTTTCTTTATTCTCCCCACCGTTTATTCAAGTGGGCAACATTATTGCAAACTTTAAACACGTTAATAGTTTGCGGTCAATGGTGCAAGTTTTTACTCTTGGTAAGAAATGGTTTTACTTTTAAGCATCTCTTACTAATTTAAAGATGGTTTATCGTAATTAGTTATTGACATTCCTCATGCGTTGCCTTCTAGATATGGACATGACCATAGAAATAACAGCTTTCATAGTAAATTATATAATACAAGATAAATTCATAAATTTTAATAATTTTTGAATATTTCCTTTTTAGTAGATAAATTTATCATAAATAGTCTCAATTTAGTCAACTTTCCACACTTTTAGGACCTTACATAACACATGGTATTACTGATGTATTCTGCGTTTCGTTTCGCACTAAGCGTGTTTGAATGTAATTAATTTTTCGTGGTTATCTGACTGAAAATGTATTCAATTACATTATATATTTTATACAAAAGCTAAAATAATATTAAGTTAATTAATATTTATGCCATAAAAAATAATCTAAGAATGAATTAATATTTTTGTAACTAATCAATATGTGGATATGAAATAATGGAACGTTATTCAGAAGTGTTATCATGTGATAAAATACTGTTAAATGAAAATTGCTCAGTCACAACTTCTATTTTAAAACTATTTTAAATTGAATGTCGTGAATATTTTTATTTACAGTGTACTTAATAAAAAATGACAATGAAAAGGATACCTTATGTTAAAAATCATTATACAGTATTTGTTGTAATTTAGCATTTTTATACGTATATTATTTCAAAAAATATATTTTAAATTATAATTTTAATATAATAATAAATTGGTTACATATTCAATAGGCTGTTATTAAGTTCATAATTCTCTTTCCTAATTTTCATTATTAGATTGTATTTTGTTTCATTACAAAAATGAAAAAAGTCTGAGCATTGTCTATGATGACACCAAACGTCATTTGACATCCTACGTTGACATCCCTCAATCCTCATCCCTGTAACTCTTTAGTTTATTAGGTACTTTCATCAACTGTGATCGCAAGGGTGAGCTTTTTATTTATAAATTACGTTTTGTTTATGTTTTTAATTATAGTTAGAATATAAATAATTTTCATTAGCATGCAGATGAGTCGTATGAACTCCCCGTCCGTCGGTATGGAGGAAGACAACGGCGTCGGGCATGCTTTGAGTGACTTCTTGCTACAACTTGATAATTATACTCCATCCATACCTGATTCTGTTGTCGCTTATTACCTGAATATGTCTGGCTTCGAATCTCAGGATCCCAGGTTAGTAATACGTTTAATAATGTGAAGTTATCTATAACATTCTATTGGTATTTTTGTACACTTTTGCAAGTTTACGACAATGAACTGTTCACTTTTTGAGTATAGGAAATGTATTATTCTGTTCTTTACAATAGAACAAAAGATCAAGGACGATACTAAATTTGAATAAAAATAGGTTTTATCTACTTCCTGATCCTTTTGTTACTTCAAAAGTTCTACAAAATACAAATATAATAAAGAGAAGATAATTTGTTGAATAAAGATAATTTGTATGCCTTGTCATGAAGAAACTATTAATATCTTACTTATAAATGATTATGCTAATAGTTACTGTCTGGCAGGACAGAAGGCTGATCACCTACTTGTCCCTAAAGAAAATGGATCAGTGAAACAGATTTATTCATAATGCATCTGCCCCTTACCCCACTTGGGGACATGCGCTTTCACTTTATAGATAATCATACAACACTAAAATTATTTTGTGTAAAACAATATCAGATTTAATTAGTTTAAATAAAACAAACATTTATTTCTAACCCACAACAAATATATAACATAAAAGAATCGAAATACCAACATATTGCTAATTAAAAACAACTTAAATTACAGATTGATTCGTCTCATCGCGTTAGCCTCCCAGAAGTTTTTATCAGACATAGCCAATGACGCATTACAGCATTGCAAAATGCGTACTTCAAGCCAACTAGCGCAGAGTTCGAAAAACCAAAAGGGGCCGAAAGAAAAGAAATACATCATGACAATGGAGGACTTAGTGCCTGCGTTACAGGAATATGGAATTATTGCGAAGAAACCTCACTATTTTGTATGAGATTTTTTTGGGATGGACTGAGTCTCAACACAGGTTTTTGGTGGGCCAAGTTCAGTTTCAATGTAATACATTAATTTAAAGTGACATTGGAGACATGTGCGTTTATCCTATTGTTAAAAGTTATTAGTCATTTGCTAATAGGTGGTTGGGTTCTGATGTTTTTTTCACGAAATTTTCACTTTGGCAGTTAAAAAACATGAATGTTATGTCTACGTTTCGTTGAACTAGATAACATCAAATTTTACTTTTAAAAGACTAACCATTAATAAAATTAAGTGAGTATGATATTATAAAAAAAAAATCTTAGCGACTAAAAATATTGCAAGCAAGTAGAAAATACATTTTAAATCTAATCTTTATTAAATAAATGACCCATGTATTTCTAAAAATTTTCAATAAAATTGTTAGAAATACATGGGTCATTTATTTAACACTAGCTGTGCCGCACGGTTTCACCCGCGTGGCTCCGCTCCTGTTGGTCTTAGCGTGATAATATAAAGCCCATATTACTCATGGATAATGTAGCTTTCGAATCATGAAAGAATTTTTAAAATTGGTCCAGTAGTTTATGAGCCTACTCACTACAATCAAACAAACAAAGTTTTCATCTTTATATTAGTGTAGATGTCATGTACTTATTCCCAGCCAGTTTACACGGTGAATTGTACTGACTGGCAAATTCATATAATACCATAATAATTAACCATGGCTGGTTATTGCAAACATAATATGAATTTGCCAGTCAGTTTAATTCACGGCGTAATCTGTCTGGAAATTGGAGGTCATAATACGGTCCCTGAATCCATCAAAATCTAACCATTTATATAAAAAAAAAAACAAGCATAGTGATAGTGATGATTGAGAAATAATGTGTACTTTGTATAAGAGCTAGCGCGCAAGAGCAACTTTTGTCTCCGCAACTATTTTGTCTCTCCCATCAACTCTATAAGAAGTTGCGTCGCTACGTGCCGCGTGCGCGCACTTTCTTACTAGCCCATAGAGTTGATGGGAGGGACAAAATAGTTGCGGAGACAAAAGTTGCTCTTGCGCGCTAGCTCTTAAGAAACCTCGGCCGCGCATTTGAAAATTTTTGTATTTGTTTAGTTTTTATGTGACAAGTGTTATTTTAGTGAATTAAGATTATAAATAAATGATATAGAAATTCGTAAAGGTTTTTTTAAAGTGAAACTTTTATTACATCGCCTCAAACTTTTTGGTCTGTGTAGCGCATGTCGCGTGTATCGCGGCAACCGAGTAGGTATTACCTACTCGGCACGCGACATGCGCTACACAAAGCAGTGTTCCGAACCGTTCGAACAATTTCATTTTACCGGGGTTTCATAAAACCACACCCTTGGATATGTCGCCATGACCTCACCTTCACCGAGTAGGCCGAGTAGGTAGACCATACCTATTACCGAGTAGACCAAGTAGACTGCACCTTCGAGTAGACCAAACCTATTACCGAGTAGACGAAGTAGACCGCTCCTTCGAGTAAACCAAACCTATTACCGAGTAGACCAATTAGACCGCACCTTCGAGTAGACCATACCTATTACCGAGTAGACCAAGTAGACCGCACCTTCGAGTAGACCAAACCTATTACCGAGTAGACCAAGTAGACCGCACCTTCACCGATTAGTCCAAGTAGACCATACCTATTACCGAGTCGACCAAGTAGACCACACCTTCGAGTAGACTAATCCTATTACCGAGTAGACCAAGTAGACCAATCCTATTATCGAATAGACCAAGTAGACCACATCAATTTCCGAGTAGACCAAGTAGACTGCACCTTCACAGAGAAGACCAAGTAGACCGCACCTTCACCGAGTAGACCAAGTAGACCGTACCTTCACCGAGTAGACCAAGTAGACCACACCAATTTCCGAGTAGACTACATCAATTTCCGAGTAGACCAAGTAGACCGCACCTTCGAGTAGACCAAACCTATTACCGAGTAGACCAAGTAGACCGCACTTTCACCGATTAGTCCAAGTAGACCAATCCTATTATCGAATAGACCAAGTAGACCACATCAATTTCCGAGTAGACTACATCAATTTCCGAGTAGACCAAGTAGACCGCACCTTCGAGTAGACCAAACCTATTACTGAGTAGACCATACCTATTACCGAGTAGACCAAGTAGACCGCACCTTCGAGTAGACCAAACCTATTACCGAGTAGACCAAGTAGACCGCACCGATTTGTCCAAGTAGACCAATCCTGTTATCGAATAGACCAAGTAGACCACATCAATTTCCGAGTAGACCAAGTAGACCGCACCTTCGAGTAGACCAAACCTATTACCGAGTAGACCAAGTAGACCGCACCGATTAGTCCAAGTAGACCAATCCTATTATCGAATAGACCAAGTAGACCACATCAATTTCCGAGTAGACCAAGTAAACCGCACCTTCACCGAGTAGACCAAGTATACCACACCAAATTCCGAGTAGACCAAGTATACCACACCAAATTCCGAGTAGAACAAGTAGACCGCACTTTCATAGAGAAGACCAAGTAGACCGCACCTTCACCGAGTAGACCAAGTAGACCGTACCTTCACAGAGTAGACCAAGTAGACCACACCAATTTCCGAGTAGACTACATCAATTTCCGAGTAGAACAAGTAGACCGCACTTTCACAGAGAAGACCAAGTAGACCGCACCTTCATCGAGTAGACCAAGTAGACCATACCTTCACCGAGTAGACCAAGTAGACCACACCAATTTCCGAGTAGACTACATCAATTTCCGAGTAGACCAAGTAGACCGCACATTCGAGTAGACCAAACCTATTACCGTGTAGACCAATTAGACCGCTCCTTCGAGTAGACCATACCTATTACCGAGTAGACCAATTAGACCGCTCCTTCGAGTAGACCAATTAGACCGCTCCTTCGAGTAGACCATACCTATTAGCTATTACCAAATAGACCAAGTAGACCGCACCTTCGAGTAGACCAAACCTATTACTGAGTAGACCAAGTATACCACACCAAATTCCGAGTAGAACAAGTAGACCGCACCTTCACAGAGAAGACCAAGTAGACCGCACATTCACCGAGTAGACCAAGTAGACCGTACCTTCACCGAGTAGACCAAGTAGACCACACCAATTTCCGAGTAGACTACATCAATTTCCGAGTAGACCAAGTAGACCGCACATTCGAGTAGACCAAACCTATTACCGAGTAGACCAAGTAGACCGCACCTTCGAGTAGACCAAACCTATTACCGAGTAGACCAAGTAGACCGCACATTCGAGTAGACCAAACCTATTACTGAGTAAACCAATAAGACCGCTCCTTCGAGTAGACCATACCTATTACCGAGTAGACCAAGTAGACCGCACCTTCGAGTAGACCAAACCTATTACCGAGTAGACCAAGTAGACCGCACCGATTAGTCCAAGTAGACCAATCCTATTATCGAATAGACCAAGTAGACCACATCAATTTCCGAGTAGACCAAGTAGACCGCACCTTCACCGAGTAGACCAAGTATACCACACCAAATTCCGAGTAGACCAAGTATACCACACCAAATTCCGAGTAGAACAAGTAGACCGCACTTTCATAGAGAAGACCAAGTAGACCGCACCTTCACCGAGTAGACCAAGTAGACCGTACCTTCACAGAGTAGACCAAGTAGACCACACCAATTTCCGAGTAGACTACATCAATTTCCGAGTAGAACAAGTAGACCGCACTTTCACAGAGAAGACCAAGTAGACCGCACCTTCATCGAGTAGACCAAGTAGACCATACCTTCACCGAGTAGACCAAGTAGACCACACCAATTTCCGAGTAGACTACATCAATTTCCGAGTAGACCAAGTAGACCGCACATTCGAGTAGACCAAACCTATTACCGTGTAGACCAATTAGACCGCTCCTTCGAGTAGACCATACCTATTACCGAGTAGACCAATTAGACCGCTCCTTCGAGTAGACCAATTAGACCGCTCCTTCGAGTAGACCATACCTATTAGCTATTACCAAATAGACCAAGTAGACCGCACCTTCGAGTAGACCAAACCTATTACTGAGTAGACCAAGTATACCACACCAAATTCCGAGTAGAACAAGTAGACCGCACCTTCACAGAGAAGACCAAGTAGACCGCACATTCACCGAGTAGACCAAGTAGACCGTACCTTCACCGAGTAGACCAAGTAGACCACACCAATTTCCGAGTAGACTACATCAATTTCCGAGTAGACCAAGTAGACCGCACATTCGAGTAGACCAAACCTATTACCGAGTAGACCAAGTAGACCGCACCTTCGAGTAGACCAAACCTATTACCGAGTAGACCAAGTAGACCGCACATTCGAGTAGACCAAACCTATTACTGAGTAAACCAATAAGACCGCTCCTTCGAGTAGACCATACCTATTACCGAGTAGACCAAGTAGACCGCTCCTTCGAGTAGACCAAAATGCATCGGTCGAACCGTACTATAATAATTATCGTACAAATACGATAATTTTGTGCCTAAGTTTCACTTTTACCGTGGTTTCATAAAACCACACAACATTTTTTTATTTTTTACTGACCCAAAAACAACATTATTTTACTTAGTCATTTTTTTATTTAAGTTACATGTTACTAAGGTACCCACATGTTATGAATAATTCGATTTTCGTGTCAAATATATGTTCTCCAATCTTTAGTAACATTAGTAAATTGCTGCTATATGACATCATGGTAACCCCCCTGATTTAAAGTAATAGGGCGGCCGTACACGGACTGCTTCAAGCAGTTGAGACCGAAGGCTTGAAGCCGCGACCGCACTTGCTCTGTGGCGACCGCGGTCGCGCGATGAACTATAGACATTCACTGCCGTACACGAACTGCTTAAGCAGCGACCGCTTCAAGCCGTCAACTCTGCGGTTTGTAGCAACAGCTCGAGCAGTCAACGACCGACCGAGTACGTCCGTGTACGTCGCTCAGCCGTTAACTGCTCGAGCAGTCCGTGTTCGGCCGGGCTTAATGTAACGTGAATGCTAAATACACCACAAAAACGAAGCCACATTGTCCCGGTTGAAATAAGAGAATCTATAACATTCCTCTTTACCTCTATAAAAATTCTATCAAACTATAGATAAACTCGTAGAGCATGACAAAAACTTCAAAATTGATTATACTGTCACAACATGCACCTCTAAAACCTATCCAAAATATTATTTTTTAAATACCTACCTATAAAGTTTTAATGAAAAGTTATTAAGAAAAGTCCATAAATAAGTTTTAAATTAAAAAAGAGTGTGTGTACTTATGTACACGCGTTAGAAGTTATACTTCTTTGGCGTATGGAAAAAATACTAGAATATAAAACTTGAACATAGTTATCAATTCATACCACCTAGAACTAACTTTAACTTCATGCTGTTAAATTTAGGTGTCGGTGTGCGCGTACCTACAGCGTAAAAATTCAGTCTCATCATTTTTCTCCATCGCGCCAAAAGAAGTATAACTTCAATATGGCTACAAAACGCAAGCAAGGCCATGCCCATAATAGTACAATGTCAGCTCAAACCAAGAAATTCCTCCAGAAGATATGTTACAAGGAAACAGCTTCAGTTGACATGACGAAACATGGTTTTGCAAATGATAAACATCCTATACGAGTATTTATACAGCCTCTGAGGTCACAGTTGGAGAAATTACATGGTTACTTTGATATCTTAATATCTATTTAGTTTTATAGTATTCGTGCTCACGTTGAACGCTCCAGAATGACAAAACAAAATCAGGTAATTGACTGACTCGTGTAAGCGAACAAACGGCCGTTGCTTTAAAATACCTACATAAGCTTACAATATTGTTGGTTGATTGTTTAACTCATTTATCATTTTGATACATCAAGGGATATTTAAACATTAATTTAAATATTTGAATTGTAGACTAACTAAATCCTATCCTATCCCACTAATTTATAAATACGAAAGTTTTTGAGGATGGATGTGTATGTTTGTTACTCTTTCACGCAAATACTAACTACTAAACCGATTACCATGAAATTTAGCACACATACACATATAGATAATAACTTGGATTAACACATAGGATAGGTTTTATCCTGGAAATCCCACGGGAACAAAGCAGGTGTTTCTTTGAAAACGCGGGCGAAGCCGGGCGGAAAGCTAGTATTACAAAAGATAAACTTTTTGCGGTGGAAACTGAAGGAGGAACGGGTAGTACGATAATGTAAAATGAAGACGAGCGAAGCAGCAGGAAAGCAAAAGAAATTATAAAACACTAGCTGCTCCGACCGTTTTTACCCCCGTGGCTCCGCTCCTGTTGGTCTTAGCGTGATGATAATTATATAGCTTATAGCCTTCCTCGATGAATGGGCTATCTAACACCGAAAGAATTTTTCAAATCGGACCAGTAATTCCCGAGATTAGCGCGTTCAAACAAACAAACTCTTCAGCTTTATAATATTAAAAGTATAAGTTAGTCTGTGGTATAAGTATAGATTTTCAGATCAAAATAGTCACGATAAACCCTCAGATAAACCTCCCAACAAGTTGACGTGGTCTGATATAGGTATTTTCCCTAAAAGTTATTTATGTGGTCCTAGTTATTTATGTGGTCTCCTCTGAAAATCAGTGCAGCAATACATTTTAATAACGGTTGCTGTTTTTCTGACGGGGAGTCCTTTTTTAACCTACTTCAAAAAAAGGAGGAGGTTATCAATGCGGCCGGTATGTTTTTTTTATGTATGTACACCGATTACTCCGAGGTTTCTGAACCGATTTACGTGATTCTTTTTTGTTCGATGCGGGATGGAGTCGAATTGGTCCCATAAAAATTTTATTCGGATAGGCCCAGTAGTTTTTATTTTATGAGCATTTTTGTCTGTATTTGTAAATGTTGCAAGTGCAAGTTTGAAGTCGGTTGTTTTTAACGCAGTTATCACTTGTGTCACCATTGCATTGCTTTGACCAGCCGGGGCGGATAGCTAGTTATTAATTAAAAATATTGTTTAATTTATTGCTGTTTTCGTATAACTTGTTTTCGAAGTTAGTTAATCTATTAAAATGTAGAAATGCACCATTTTATAATAATTTCCTAACTTACAGATGTAGAGCCTACAGACAAACGTCAAACGAAGCCCAAGAAAAATGTAAAGACTAAAACGCAAAACCAAAAAACTTTGAAATGTGAAAAAAAATAAAACCTAGTTCTTAAAAGTTGTTGTTACATCTAAGTAAAAGAATAACAATATCCGGGAATTATTGTGCATTATTTTATTAAAACATGTTATAATTACAAAATATGTGAGTTTTATTTTTCGTTAATAGTAAGACACAAATGTTCAGAATCATGGGTTTTAAGTTTTAACTGGTTTTAAAAACCAGCATAAGTACTAGATATTTTGATTTTTGAATTTTCAAGTTTTTGTTTGCAATAAAAGATTATTTTCTATTTCCCGCCAATTCAAGTTGACACAGATAAGATAATAAAATATTATGTTTGAAGTTGTTTTAATTTATAACTTTAAATGTAGCCACTTGAAAACTCAATAAGACTAAAATCATCTCTAGGACAGTCTAAACTAAAATTTAAATCTATTGGAAATTTTGTTCATTACACATGCATGATCCCGTAATATTCCCAGAACAACTAAACTGTCCGAACGCAGGTGGATACCTACATGAACAAAATCTCTTGTTTCTCAAATTCGAAGCTGAGTGACTTACTTCAGTACCAGCCTCTTTCTTTTCTTTACTTTTTGGCCCAACTTTTTGAACCTTTTTACTCTGCTTGCAAGAACATGTAGACGTTTTTTCCTCTAGCTGTGGTATCTTGTCTTGTATCTGTGTGGCATTTGGCATTATGCTGGTTATGCCGTGCGTGCAACCCGACCCGTTGGACATACACCCTTTAGCAGATAAATCATGTGTGTGGTCTGTATTTTCATTGAAAACGAAGCCCGGTCTATGAGCACCACTCATACCTTTGGACAGAGGTGGTTTATTGTCCTTCTTTTGGCTAAATGCCTTTGCGCAGCATGGAGGTGGATTAGAATCGGATGCCATCGGGTATCGAGGTGCTATGGTACTCTGAAATTTAAAGAATAACTTACTCATTATTCGGTCAATGCCTTGCATACTTCGTCACAAAACCGTTGTTTTCTTGCAAATTAGGATTGTATAGAAACCAGATAACGAATACTACAATTAATAACATCAGATATTTTGATTAAATATATTTTATCGACTCATCAACATCATGAAGAATAAAAGAAGTGTTCTACTGGCTATAGCCACGTTATGAACGATTTTAACGATATTACTAAATAGAGAAGACGTATTATAATATGAAGTACACAATGCCACTAAGTAGATTAACATTAGGTTTCGTTTTTTATTGCATGAACCTACGTGGGCATTGACCCGTATCAAAATAAATAATTCAACTTACATCTTGAAATCTTCTTATTGGGTCAGGAGTGGAATCTTGGTAACGTCTAAACCCAGAATTATTTTGCGGGCTTGGTGTCCGTTCAGAATTAAATGTTCTTTGTGAATCCGAGAAACGAGAGTTTTTACAGCAGGAACTAGGTGGAAGGGAATAATGAGGTAGTGAAACGTCTATAGAATCTGTATATTGAGGAGGTGGTCCTTGAAAATTATTGTGTCCAGATGTATCAATTTGTTGAGAAGAAGGATTAACTGAATGATGAAGTTGAGCGTTTGCATCAGGATTTTTGGTCAGTGGACGAAGTGAACTATACGTTCCTGGATCAGATTCTAGTGTTGCGTATGTAGCATTCCGCTCTCCTATAGGTACTTCTTTTTCTCTTCTAGGATATGAGTCAATTTGCTCTTCATAGCCAGTTCTTTCTTGCGCTCTTGTCATCTGTTGGTATGTACTATGAGGGTATAAGACAGACTCATTTTCTTCGAAGTTTATATGCTGCTGATCAGTTTTTTCTACGTATCTCTGGCGATCATTTCTTACAGAGGTCTCTGGGTTATTAGGACACTGCGGTGGTTGTACATTATGTGTTGACGGTGTATACGGTACTTGTGCGTGTCTCTGTGCTCTATTATCATTGTGAACTAATTGATCATATTGAGGATCAGTAACTTCAGGTGGCGTGCAATTTCCCGGGCATATTTTGTGTTTATCATCAGGTCTATTATGATTAGCTGCCATGTAATCTATGGAACTGTGACCGCTTACTGTGGGGCTTTCGGGACATTCGCAAATGTATTCGTGCCTTATGAAGGGTGCGTGATAATACGGTGGTGGGTAGAACATGTGATGGGGAAGATAAAAGTCTAGAGGTAGGTGCAGGCTGTCAACACATGGTCGTGGTGAAGATACAAATGCATGGGGGTATTTTCTGCCGCATTTCTTTCTATGACAGCGTGGTGGCATGAGGATCGAATTATCTGCATGTACCTACCAGGTACCATTGTTTTAACTGAAAAGAATTAGTGGTTTTTAAGGAATGTTCAGTAGAACGTGAAGCTGAAGTTGCTCAAGCCTAGTAAATTCATATCTGATAATTACTGGAATTTATGATAATTTTTAAATTTCATTTTGTAAATTTTAGTATATTTCTACCAGTATGTTTTGATTGTTTATCAATCGATTATGACAACATTTGATTGATGACAAATTGATAGAACCAGATAGACCTTAATCCGTGACCTAAACGTGCAAAAAGACGATAAATATTTACCTAAATATGCAATGTAAAAATATTTATTCTTAATCATTAGAAAATAATACCTTCTCACTTCAACGTACTAAAGAGAAGGAATATTTCTAATATTTAATAAATAAAATTAATTATGTATGTTAGACCTCATTTGTTTGGCCTACATGTTCATAATTAAGAACCACAAATTAAGAAGAATTGTTTAAAATAAAAAAAAAAATAAACAAGAAGAAAGTCAAATGGTGACACTAGGGTGACACGCGAAAGGATTGCTGAAGAAAAGTTGAATATAAATTAATCTTAAAATTAATATTATGGTGCATCTTATGTTTAACTTCTTATCATCATCATCATCAGCCAATAATGTTCCCACTGCAAATCGGGCGGCGGGCCTCCTATGAGGGTATATTATGTCAAAAATTCTTTATGAAATATGTATATTATAAGAGCGCCTGTACACCGGCAGCTCAAGCAGTAAACGGCTGAGCGACGTACACGGACTGCTTGAGCGGTCGGTCGTCCAACCGCGCAGTTGACGGCTTGAAGCGGCCGCGAATGCTCGAGCAGTCATGTGTACGGTAGTGTATGAATGTCTATAGTTCATCGCATGGTCGCGGCTTCAAGCCGTCGATTTCAACTGCTTGAAGCGGCCCGTATACGGGTGCCCCTAAATTGCTTAAGATTTCAGATGAAAATTGTTTATGTAAATAACGAACTACCTACTTATTAGTGACACCGAAAATCCTATGAGGTAGAGGTTGTTTATGCGGCCAACGCCGCAGACTTTCATTTGCGCTTATATTATCATTTCATACCACAATAATTATAAATAACATTACAGCCTGTGTGAATGTCCGTAAATCTAGCCAGAGAGATTTTTTTGAGATTGGTATGATTGGCAGGCTGGGCAAGATGGAGTCGAGCAGGGCCCCGATTGGTGAGAATTCTAACTCTAAAAACATACTTTTGGGTGAGTAATTATTTAAATATTAACGATAGAACTTTTATGCTATCATATTATAACAATGCCTAAATATAATAATAAGGAATGGCAATATCTATTTAAAAATATTTCCCTAAACAATATTTCACGAAGATTTCACGTGATCCGGAAAGAAAATTTCTAAATATCCAGTACATATTATACAACTTTGCAACATACTAATTACATAATATGTATGTTAAACATCTTATAATTATTACTAGCTTTCCGCCCGCAGCTTCACCCGCGTTTTCAAAGAAAAACCCAGAAAAACCCGCATAGTTTCCGTTCCCGTGAAATTTTCGGGATAAAACCTATCCTACTATGTCCCGGGGTAAAAAGTAGCCTATGTCCTTTCTCGGGTATCAAAATATCTCTATACCAAATTTCATGCAAATTGGTTCAGTAGTTAAGGCGTGATTGAGTAACAGACAGACAGACAGACAGAGTTACTTTCGCATTAATTATAATATTAGTATGGATTAATTCACAGGCGCCAGCCGGAAAAAAAATTTTTCGAACTACCAAAGCATGCTTTTATTAAAATTTATAATACGGTAACATTATTTTATCTAATCTGTGCAGCGTTCACCGCTTGTCAATAGTTTCCACGTGATTATGTAACTTCCGATATGGCGCTGTCAGCGTCGTCGTCGTTTCCTTTTGTCACTGTGCTGCAAGCGCGGTGAGGTGTGTGTCCCATAGTTTCCACAGGATATAAGATATGTAAGTTATTTTTTTAATATATTCTTATTTATATACAGGCTAAGAACTCGTACACCCGCTAGTATTACACATTTATCATTGCTATAAGTCATAAAATTATTGAAAATTCGATTATAATTTACCTTACGTAACCTGATGGAATTATGTTTGCACGTGACCTTGTACTAATTATTAAATAATATTTAAAAAGAGCATATTCTGGATAATGCGGCATGTTCTACTTGATGTAATTCGCCTTTTGGTAATATCGAAATTGTGACATAATGTAAAGTTAACGATGTTACCGAGAACCACCCAATGCCGTTCAGTATTGATCAGATTTAGCCAGTTTCAATTTGAAAGCACATATATTGACTACAATTTTCAGTTGAAATTGTTGGTCCAAAAGCCGAAGCTATGACTGAATTCTTTTTAAACTTTTTTTTCGGATTTCTCATGTCACTTTTACAACTTTGACAGAGGATTCTTTTTTTGAATACTTACTGCTTTTTGAATTTTTAAATTCTTTCTAGAACAAGGAATTTTAGAAATTGCTGCAAATCAAATCATTCGTTGATAAATTGGTTTATCTTAATTTAATTAAGCATTTAAGCATATTATACAATAATTATGTTTATTGTTAATTAGATAGTATTGTAAATGGATAGGACTAAGGTCTAAGATGTATTTTCAGTACTAATATTAACCCATAAAAAATTTATTTTGTTAATAAATTTACATCAATCAAATATGTGTCAATAATACTGCAATGCACCACTATCTAAAGGCTTACTTATATCATAAAGATAAATTATATTTTGAGTGAACTGAATTGATTACTTACATTATTTAGTAATAACTATAATTTTTTAAAAACATTGCTATATATAAATACATATTTATTTTCCAAGTTTAAATAAAATAAGACGCCATTACCTATCTGAGATAAAAAATTTGCAAGTAATTTTAAAGAAATATTTACTTTTTAAAATATTTTCATACAAATTTGGTTGAGTTACCAACTATTTCTTTGTACTATTTAGGCTTGATTTTTAATTTTGCCTAGACAGGTCTCTTCAGCTTTTTTAATATTAGTAAAGATATTATAAGAGACAAAAGCGTTAAATAAATAAGATGTCACATAGATATAAAATGCCCGATGATGAGAACTCATGCTTGAGGGTGTGGCCGGCTAGCAGAAGGTGTGTGACCACCACTGCTGGCGACAGCAGCGTGTCTGGGAACCGGTGGTGGTACCCTGTGACCAATAGATTATGAGATCTGAGGGCTTTTAAAACTTTCTACTAACCCGTGGCCCCATAAGTTCGGAACAATTTTGATACCAATTAATAATTGGCTAGAATTATATGAATAATATTATGTACTAGCTGCTCCGCGCGGTTTTACCCCCGTGGTCCCACTCCTGTTGGTCGTAGCGTGAAGATATATAGCCTATAACCTTCCTCGATAAATGGGGTTATCTACCACGGAAATAATTTTTCAAATCGGACCAGTAGTTCCCGAGATTAGCGCGTTCAAACAAACAAAAAAACTCTTCAGCTTTATAATATTAAGTATAGATAAAATGTTTATGTGAACTGTTAGAATACAATATATTATGATGAGTATTATTTGAATAATGAAATATAGTTACATATTTTGATTATTACAATATCTATACTGGCCAAATATTAGGGTTCTGATCTTTGATCTGAGTTTTTAGGATAGTTTTTTGCAAAACTCCCATATAGTTGTGTTTTATCTATTAAAGTACACTTAATTAGTAGAAGAGTATACTACAAGCTGCATTTTCTATTATTTTCAGTAACAATGTTCTCATCCTTAATGGAAACGGCGCGGAATTCGCCGTTCCGCGGCCCACTCTCACCGGCCAACTGCGAACCAGCCATCGCCGCACCTATGGAACAGGTAACTTAAATATATCTCATTAGATTTCCACCAATTAACTCAATTTACATTTTATTTTTATTCCTCCAGAGGCCGTATTATGACCTCTTATTTCCAGACAGTTTACGCCATGAAGTGAACTGACTGGCAAATTGAATGGTTATTGACTATGGATGGTTGTTGCAATCATAATATGAATTTGTCAGTCAGTTCAATTCACGGCGTAAACTGTCTGGATATAAGAGGTACGGCCTCTGGTATAAAATATTAATATAGGTAGGTAACTTTTGATTTTAAGATTTTGAAATACGTTTTAAATAATATTTAGTTATAACTTACTTATAGATAATAATCATTAGAAACTTTTAATAATTAATCATAAGAGATATTTAGCTTTTAAAGTACCTATATATTTTTATTATTTGGATGTCTCAAAATATATTACTTTATTCACATGATCGGCAATTTTGGTAGAAATGTCTGTAACATCATATCTTTGATTTTTCTCAATAAACAGGGATAACATGAAAAGGAAAATGAAAAATATATTTATTTCATACACACAATTTTCAAAGACAGAAAATGGATGAGTCCTCCTAGTACCAAAAGTCAGGAGGACCCGCTCTTCCTTAACTAAAGTTTACAAATATAATACGTGTGAAGATGTATGTGTGCGAGTGAGTGACTGTGTGCGTGCGTGCGTGCGCGTGTGTGTGTGTGGGTATAACATGATTTTAAATATATAAAATAGAGATTACTTTTAAAACACCATATTAAACAACATAAAGAAACTATAGCCCGATGATGAGAACTCATGCTTGAGGGTGTGGCCGGCTAGCGGAAGGTGTGTGACCACCACTGCTGGCGACAGCAGCGTGTCTGCGAACCGGTGGTGGTACCCTGTGACCAATAGATTATGAGATCTGAGGGCTTTTATATATTAATTATAATAATGTGTACTGTGTAGTTAAAATAAAGAAAGTTGTGTTGCAACACTTTTACTATAGAACAATGAGCGGATTTTATTTTTTTTGTTGTTGTTGGATTTGCTACTTGGACTAAGATTAGCTGTTTATATATAACTAGCGGTCCGCCCCGGCTTCGCCCGTGGTACATATTTCGCAATAAAAAGTAGCCTATGTTGTGCCAATTTGTCTGTGCCAAATTTCATCAAAATCGGTCCAGTAGTATATGAGCCTATTCATTACAATCAAACAAACAAACAAACAGTGTTCCTCTTTATAATATTAGTGTAGATGACATTATGTAAATAAAACTAGCTTTCCTTTTCAAAGAAAGTTCCCGTTACCGTGGTAATTCCGGGATAAAACCTATCCTATGTGTTAATCCAAGTTGCACTCTATATGTGTGCTAAATTTCATTGTATTGGTTATCGGATACACATACATCCAGAATCATTAATTTTCGCATTTATAATATTAGTAGGAAGTAGGATGTACAAAGTTATCAACCCCCTTGAAAATAAGGAGATCACCTTAAGTAAACTATTATTTAGTGTTCTATCAGTCTCTCGATTTCAAGTTTGATAAAAAACTTTGCCTCAAGGCTATTCACTATTTTCACTATATGGAAATTTTCAAGAAGCTTATATCCTCTAATACACTGGAGATTGCACTATGACCATTAACTTGAAACAAGAAACTATGACATTCAATGACGTCAGTCATGTTATTTGTCTCTTTCTGTCGAGTGACCACGCTGGTTTGTAAATTCAGGATTTTTCAAAATAGAAAAACTAAAAATCATGGTCTATAAATAATAACGACATATATTTTTAACAGTATTTATATTATAATATTATGGTCATACTTTATAGGTAGGTACATACAATTTTAATTGGTATAGAATGATAGTTAGCAGCCTTGCACAAATTTCAGCTAACTTTACAAAGTTTATTTTTCAAAAGGTATTTTTTTCTGGGTCGTAATCCTCAGTAACCTTGATGGGCACATATATTTCTTTTTATTTTAGCTGAAATACGTAAAACAAAAAAATATGAGGTAAGTTAAAAAAGTATAAATTTCAATGTAAAAACGAACAATCTTATAACTACATGTGAGTGCAATACCGATGTCATGTGTTTCATTACTAGTAACAATCTTTAAAATGGTGTTCTAAATTTTCATCATAATATTGTTATTACAATATATTCTCTTCGCTATCCATAAAAACTCGTCATCATGGTTACCTTACTTGTTAAATCTGTTTATTGAAAACTTGTTGAAAAATGATAAAGTATTAGGGAAATAACAAATTTAACATGACTGCTTACTAAAATGATGCTAAATTAGACAATTTTTGCCATTGAAATGATTCTAAACAGGTAAATGCAGGAGTATTGAGGAATATTGTAAATAACGTAAATATACACTTGCCTGTGAAATTCTATGCCAGAATTTGGTGTCCAAACACTTCTGCAATTTTGCACAATACAATGCATTCTTTATATTCGGAAAATATTCATTAAATAAGCAACAATATTAACTTAAATATTCGAAGCGACGCAATTTTTTTGACACACATGCCATATTGACAAAGTGAGAGTTGCTACAATTTTATTATGGTGACTACCCATAATCAGGGAGTATCGCTTTTTAATAATTGATTCAGATACTTAGTTTATTTAGCATAAATAATAATTGTCTCATCCAACAATGCTTCTGAATGACGTTGTTGGCAATTTAACAACAAACTCATGTACAAAAACTAACCTTTTGCACAGAATATTACAGCATACATAGTAGCCTTGGGAAAACTTCGTATTAACAGTGGCAATACCAAGTTAGGTGTGAAAGTGATAAAAAACATGAACTGGGCAATATTTTCTTGTTACACGTCAATGTTCATACCGAAATCTCCAGTGTATTAGATATAAGCTTCTTGGAAATTTTTAATAGCCTTGTGGCAAAGTTTGATAAAATTGTCAATGACTTACAGATTAAACATTAAAAAAAGTTTTAGGCGGAAAATTGAAATCGTTCTTTTTTTCCTACATAGTTCATAGAACAGTTTTTTTTTAATTTGGGACAAGGTATTTTAGACAAAACTGCAAACGTTTTATATATTACTAGCTTACCGCCCGCGGCTTCGCCCGCTTTGTCTAAAACCTAATAAATTATATTCTAAAACCTTCCTCTTGAATCAATATCTATTAAAAAAAGCCGCATCAAAATCCGTTGCGTAGTTTTAAAGATTTAAGCATACAAAGGGACATAGGGACAGAGAAAGCGACTTTGTTTTATACTATGTAGTGATAGTGATATAGTTGCTCGCTCCGGCTCTGTCCAAGTAATTTACTTTATTTTTTAATTCGATTTTACTATGCTAAGCAGAGACAAATCCAACGAAACAAAAAACATGAATATCCGCTTAACGCTCTTTCATTATAATTTTAAGTGGTGCAACTACACAACTTTTTTTTATAAAAATCTAAAATGTTTTGTGCATAAACCTATATGAAATGATATTTTAATATACATATCACACATCCATGTGTCAAAAAAGTATTTCTTTTTGCTGTTTTTTTACTATTTTTATTTATTTTCCCGTTTCAAGGGAGGTATGGCCGCCTCCGTTGCTCAGGGCGACTCGTGCGAGTTCGGATCGACCAAATACTTCGCGCTGTGCGGCTTGGGCGGTATCCTTTCTTGCGGTAAGTGACTGAACTTATTTATATACTAGCTGTTCCCCGCGGTTTCACCCGCATTGCTCCGCTCCTGTTTGTCTTAGCGTGATGATTTATAGCCTATAGTCTAATTGATAAATAGGCTATCTAACACCGAAATAATTTTTCAAATCGGACAAGTAGTTTCTGAGATTATCGCGTTCAAACAAACAAACAAACTTTTCAGCTTTATAATATTAGTATAGATATGAATCTGTAGATTTGAAAAAACAAGAAGAGCGTATGTGCACACTTGTCAGAAGTGAAACATCTTTGGCAAGATTCAAAGATACCAGAATCGTCGCCTTACTCCATGGCGAGACGGTATTGCCATGACGCGACTTTGAAATTTTACTCTCAAGGCTCAACGCGCCTAAAGGTAATTAAGTCTTTGCGCCTCTTGAAGACGTATGTTCGAATCTGGCCTCGAAAACGTAAAATTACTCAAAAAAATATTTGTATTGTCACACTTTTTCGAATATTATTGTTGTATAATATTATTACGCAATGCCGTCAAGGTGATGTGGATGAAAATGGCTTCTCGCCAAGCCTTAGTAACACGCATTTGAAACTGGGCTAATTATTGTAGAAAAGTAAATAATAATGTTGTTTTACATTCATAGATTGTTATTACACAAGTATATTTTAGAACTTAACTAGCTGTGTCACGCGGCGCCACTCTTGTAACCGAGGAAAGGTAGCCTATATACTAATCTATACTAATATTATAAAATATAAAGCTCAAGAGTTTGTTTGTTTCAACTCACTAATCTTAGGAACTACTGGTCCGATTTTAAAAATTATTTCAGTGTTAGATAGCCCATTTATCGAGGAAGTCTATAGGCTATCATCACGCTAAGACCGACAAGTGCGTAGCTCTGCGAACAAAACCGCGGGGCATAGCTAGTCCAGAAAATAATCTATCTATATCTCTGTACCAAATTTTATACAGATCGGATCAGCTGTTTGCTGTTTTTAGGCAAAATATTTTGACCTTTTCGGTAAATGGACTATCTATTAATCTCACAGTGAAATCCTTATTCAAATCGGACCCGTTGTTTCTGAGTTAAACACGTTCAGACAAACTCGTCAGATATTATTAGTTTATAGACCAATTATATGAAAAGCCAATGTACTAAAATGTGTTACAGTATGCTTTGATTACGCAGTTGATAGATTAGATAAACATACGACCTTGATATAGTAATATTCAAGTTCAAAGAGTAACGTAATAAAATATAATTGTCAAGTGTTTGGTTATCTACAGATTTTCGTACTCATTCCTTTATCTATATGTTTATACTAGCTGTTCCCTGCGGTTTCACCCGCATTGCTCCGCTCCTGTTGGTCTTAACGTGATGACATAAATGGGCTATCTAACACCGAAATAATTTTTCAAATCGGACCAGTAGTTCCCGAGATTAGCGCGTTCAAACAAACAAACAAATTCTTCAGCTTTATAATATTAGTATACATTTAATTATACGTAAAAATAACTTTTTTTTACATAATATAATTTCTGTTCCGAATTTTCTGATTTTCTTATGGAAAAAACTTTCAACTCAAACATTTATTCGATTAGACTTCCACCGATTCGCAAACCAGTATCTATAGAGAAGAACCGGCAAGAAACTCTAGTGGCCCTTTTAAATCATGTCAGTACCTTTTTGCCGTTGAGCTATTACTATGTCTCTCTCTTCTTCACGCTTTAACAGCTGAATCGATTTGGATGAAGGATAGGTTCTATCCCGGAAATCCCACGGGGACCGACGATTTTTCATTGACGACGCGGGTTTTTACCGCGGGCGGAGATAATATAGTAGTATATTATATTCATTGTTTTTACTACTAATAAAACTTCTAAATATAGTTATAACAATGAAATCTAAATCACTTGCACTTGTATTTGATAGTATGTGCCAAAAGATGTCACTAAGAAATGCGTGTATCAAAATAAGTTATGTCGTATGTATATATTGTGTATTCCATCCACGTATCGCTTGGCTATATATATCGTTTAGAAATAAGATTTTAACGGGTTTTAAACGCGATTTAGTCATTATTATACCGACGTTTAAACGCTATAAACTTAAACTCAAATACCTATTTATTCTTGGACTTCGTCTAGAAGCACTAATCGATCGAAAGGAGTATATAAAACTAAATATACTAAACTAGCTTACCGCCCGCGGTTTCACCCGCTTTGCCTAAAACCTAATAAATTATATACTAAATCTCTTGAATCACTATCTATTAAAAAACCTCTACAAACCGCATCAAAATCCGTTGCGTAGTTTTAAAGATTTATTAAGCATACAAAGGGACATAGCGACAGAGAAAGCGACTTTGTTTTATACTATGTAGTGATAGTGATATTCCCCCAAATTTCAGGTATAACCCACACAGCGGTGGTGCCCCTCGATCTGGTCAAGTGCCGTCTCCAAGTCGACCCCGACAAGTACAAGAATGTTGTCAACGGGTTCAAAGTGTCCGTACGGGAGGAGGGCATGCGCGGTTTGGCTAAGGGGTGGGCGCCTACATTCATTGGTTACTCGCTGCAGGTAAAAACCACAAAAAACATTTATACTTATTACTTAGTACTTACTAGCTGCTCCGCGCGGTTTCACCCCCGTGGCTCCACTCCTGTTGGTCGTAGCGTGATGATATATAGCCTATAACCTTCCTCGATAAATGGGCTATCTAACACCGAAATAATTTTTCAAATCGGACCAGTAGTTCCCGAGATCAGCGCGTTCAAACAAACAAACTCTTCATGTTTTTGAAATAGAGGTCGTAGAGAGAGCGTCACAGTTACAAGTGTTTTAAAACGCTATTTTTTGGACTACTAGAAATGATAATTGACTGATTAAAAGAAAAATCAGGCCATTTTATTTTTTATGCATATTCCCTTTTATTCCTAAGTCTGTGACAACACAAATCTTTGAAAAAACGTCCATATTCTCCCAAAAAAAAAAATTCTATTATATTATTTAATTATATTATTAAAGCTACAGGGTCTCTGCTATTTTATTATCTACTCAATGATTAAACAAAAATCAACCAATTGTTCCTACTGAAAGTCTGTGACGACACACTTTTATGAGAAAATCACCATAAATTCCCCAAAACGTCACTTTTTTTGTTATATTGTTATTTATTTATATTTATCATACAGGGTCTCTGCAAATTCGGTCTTTACGAAGTGTTCAAAGTGGCCTACTCAGGCATGTTAGACGAAGAGACTGCATACACATACAGAACTGGTGTTTACTTGGCCGCGTCTGCGTCTGCCGAGTTCTTTGCTGACATCGCCCTATCGCCCTTGGAGGCCGCTAAGGTATTTATTTATTTACTAGCTGTGCTCCGCGGTTTTACCCGCAGTGCTCTGCTCCTGTTGGTCTCGGCGAGATGATAAGCCTATAGCCTTCCTCGATAAATGGGCTATCTAACACCGAAATCTTTTTTTTAAATCAGGCCAGTGGTTCCCGAGATTAGGGCATTCAAACAAACTCTTCAGCTTTATAATATTAAGTATATAATTACTAGATTCCCGTCTGCGAAAAACCCGCATAGTTTCCGTTCCTGTGGGATTACCTACCAAATTTCATTGTAATCAGTTCAGTAGTATTTGCGTGAAAGAGTAACAAACATCCATCCTGATAAACTTGCATTTACAACATTAGTAGGATATTTAAAAATAATCCATATTTATATAAAACAGGTGCGAATCCAAACGATGCCCGGTTTCGCGTCCACATTACGCGAGGCGTGGCCCAAGATGGTCCAGAACGAGGGCTACGGTACATTCTACAAGGGCCTGGTACCCTTATGGGGCAGGCAGATCCCGTACACCATGATGAAGTTCGCCTGCTTCGAGAAGACCCTCGAACTGTTGTACAAGGTAAAAAAACAAATAAAAAAAACACTTAAAACACTTCGATAAAAAAAATTGTCTCATTTTATAAGTTAACATTAATTGAAGCTTACAAATGTACATTTTATTACACTATAGTAAATTACACATCTTACACCTAAATGTAACTAATGAAAAAAATCTATGTGAATTTGCCAGTCACTTTAGGTCACGGTGTAAACTGACTGGTAATATATGGAGGTCATAATACGGCCCCTGTTTTTTTTAAATTTATATTTTTTTACAGTATGTAGTGCCCCAGCCACGTAACTATAATTTTTCGCCTAGATGCTTTATATAAATTGGTAATTTTACCATTTTTTCCGCAGTACGTGGTGCCCAAGCCCCGCGACCAATGCAGCAAGGGTGAACAACTGGTGGTGACATTCGCAGCTGGTTACATTGCTGGTGTGTTCTGCGCTATCGTCTCCCACCCAGCGGACACTGTCGTATCTAAGCTTAACCAGGTGAGAGATAAATGGATAATAAAAATCTTTATTGACACAAAAATACAGGTGAAAATAATGAATCATTCGGCTATTGTTTAATACTGTGTCTCAGGAGCCAGAATAAATGTATATTTCAGCGTTTTGCTTGTGTTATGGAAAGCAAATGGCTGATAAACATACATAATATATAATTTTCAATATACAGGGTATACCACGGGTATTCTAAACTCAATGGAGGTTATAGTTATGCATATGCTGAGTACGTAAAAAATACTTAAAAAATTCCAGATGCATTTTTTTCAAATAGATGAATTCTTAAAACTCTTTGTGTGCACCCATAACAAGCGACCCGCCCAACTTTGCCACCCGCACGTGAGCTATCGTTTAAGATTATGTTTACATAGACAAAATGCTCAAATTAGCGAAGCGGTATATGCCGGCTGCGCGAAGCTAGAGAAGAAAACATGAATTTTAAGGAAAAATTTAGCAAAAAATTTTTGGCGCAATTTTGTTGTTAAAGTATTTTTTACGTGATCAGTGTATGCAAAACTAAAAAAGTCCCTTCGCGCTTAGTATACCAATATTGGGACACCCTGTATACTTCACTTTCACTACATTGTATAAAATAAAAAACAAAGTAGCTGTATCTTTCCCTAGAACTACGCAACGGATTTTGATTTGAACGGGTATTTTGAAGTGAAAATTCTTTAGGCGTTTGTTTCAAAATCTGTTGCGTAGTTTTGAAGATATAAGCATAGGGATGGATCCACGCTTTCCTTGTTTTTTACTATGTAGTAAAGATGTGTATTAGTATAAATATAATACCCATATACATACCGCTCTTTCTAATATAATATTCAATAATTTCAGGACAAGACGGCCACAGTTGGCTCGATCATTGGCAAACTGGGCATGGCCGGAGTGTGGAAGGGTCTCGGCCCCAGGATTGTGATGATTGGTACACTGACTGCCCTGCAGTGGTTCATCTATGATGCGGTCAAGGTAATTATTACTAATCATATATAAATAAAAAATTTGTGTGTGTACTACGTAACTTTATGACCTTATTTTTTAAAAAAATAATTTACTATATGCTACTTTACAAAAAAACGTCGAATCACGCGTGGTAGGGATGAGAAAAAGATGGCGCGTAACGGAAAAATGTCACGCGTAACGAAAAAATGTTACACTAAATTTTTTTACAATCCCGATAAATAAGTTTAAAGCCATTATTTTCCGAAAAAAGTTGATATACATAAACATACAATTTAAAGATTACTTAAAACTAAAAAAAAATTCACTGTAAAATATCCCTAATTTCGGTCAGACCGTCAATTAATAATAATAAAAAAATATTTTTTGACCACTAGCTGGGCCCTACGGTTTTACGCGCAGTGCTCCGCTCCTATTGGTCTCAGCGTGACGATATATAGCCTATAATAGCCTTGATGTTTTCTTTTTTTTAATAAGTACCTGCATCTCAATCAAAATTAAAATTCTATATTATAAAAAAAAGACAGACATATAGACTATGATTAATCAATATAACCAATTGTTCCTACCGATGTGAATTGTGGACACGAAAATTTATGAGTTGTCAAATGTCACACGTGTCACATTTGCCGCCATTTTGTCGTGTGTTAACTTTTTAATTTTTGCACAGGTATGGCTCAGGATGCCCAGACCACCACCGGCCGAAATGCCAGAATCTATGCGCAAAAGGCTTGAAGCTGAGGAAGCCGCGAAATCAAAATAAACACTTAAAAACACCTTAGGCGATATTAATTTGACCTTTTTATGTATGGCGTTCAAATTCCACTGCCAATTTTTGTTGGTGACTCATTTCGTGTTTTCCATACGGCAGAGTACAGATGTATAGTAATTTTTAAATGTCACACGCCATTTTAATTATGTCAAATAGTAATTGTAGTTATTGGTAGGAGTCGAGTGTTGAGCCGCACGGTGTGTTGTTCTACTCCACCGCTATATATTATGTATTATTGTGATCCATGAGTATGAAATCGTGTAATTTATTTTTCATTTAAATAAAAAAATATTTTTATTTATTTTTATTTTTCATTTTTTGTTTCACCATTGTTTACCGTGTAACCAAAGTTGAGAGTTAATAAATATTAGAAGTATGGGTGTGTTTTTATTGTATGTGAGTAGAGTTGGTGATAGTTGTTCTAGCTTACGCCCCCACATTTCCCGTTTCCGTGGGATTTCTGGGATAAAACCTATCCTATGTGTTCATCCATATTACCTATATGTGTGCTAAGTTTTAGTGTAATCGATTCAGTAGTATTTACGTGAAAGCGTAACAAAACATACATAGACATACATCCATCCTCACAAACTTCGGCATTTTTAAATAATGTATACCATAGACGCATATATGAATATTAGATTTCCGCTTTGCAAAAAACTTAACTTCCTCAAGAACTATTCTTAACTTTCTAGCAAGGAATGTAGGTCTCAACAGTATTATCTAGATTCTAGATTGTAATAGACTACCTAAGCATATTCAGTATGTAGTACACACAAGGTTAACGTTGTTGTCAACACTAAGTGCCCTTACGCACTAGCGGTTAACCGCGGGGGCGGCTAACCGCGGGGGCGGCTAACCGCGCGGTTAGCCGTTTTCCCATTTTAATATGCAACCGCTTTTATGAGTGCGTACAATCATAAGCGGTTGCATATTAAAATGGAAAGCGGCTAACCGCGCGATTAGCCGCCCCTGCGGTTAACCGCTAGTGCGGGCACGTGTCAACATCATAAATGGTTTTTATGCAGCATATTATGTGCGAGTATGTATTTTTGAAGTTATATACTTCTTTTGGCGCGATGGAGAAAAATGATGAGAGTGAACAGCATGAAGTTAGTTCTAGGTGGTATGAAAATTGATAACTATGTTCAAGTTGTATATTCTAGTATTTTTTCCATACGCCAAAGAAGTATAACTTCTAACGCGTGTACATAAGTAGTTAAGTACACACACTTTTTTTTGTTGGTAGGTATAAGTAATTAAATCACATATGATACCAAGCGTGATACATAATTAATTATACCCGGCCGCGGCGCGGCGAATGATGATTCCTAGACACCGACAGTTATTCTCAAGAGATAAACTTGTAATGGCGTCACCATTTAATTAGAATTGGAGGCGTCTAAAAATCTTATTTATTAATTTTTAAGTAGCTTTATGCCATAACAATGATATTCCGTTGGAATTATAACAATTTTTAACATTTACGAGAAATTATATCAATCTGACTTTACGTTTACGTCCTTCAAAATTTACATAGGTAGTTGGCATTAACGACTAAAGTCGATTAGTCGAGCCAATTTAATGGCAACATTTGACGTCTATCAATTTTATCTTCGAAGAGAGGTAACCTGCTTAAAAACATCGATTAAAGTGAATTAATCGATACGGATTTGAAACATTTGTCAATCGAATTTATTAATTTATGATGATTTTTATTTACAAGTAATCAATGCATTCGATTCTAGATGTCAGATTTCGATTTTTAGAGTAACATCTCTGGTATTTAAAAAGAAAAAAGGTTTAATGCCACAAAATTGTAGCCACGTCAGTTCTTCAAGTCAGAAATTGTTTATTATGTTTAGAATGGTTTATCAGTAAAATGAAATCTTAAAATTACTTCTTTCGGTCATTATTATTATAAATATGTAATCGTAATTGAAAAAAGTTGAGCAAATGTGCAGATCTAACAAAACGAAATATCATGTCGTCATTACTAGGTTACGTTTTTGAATTCAGTTGAACTGTCAAATGTTGCCTATTAAAATGGATCTACTATAGTGCGGAAAGTATCGATAAACAAATTTCGATACTGGAAACGAGTTCACATTTTTTCCATGCTTAAGCTTTAGTTCATTCACTATTTGAATGTAACAGAAGATCGCAGCATAATTAATTAATTAATTACCGTTCGCGTTAATTTACTAACCTATGATAATATAAGTTTTTTAGACAAATTAAATGGGGGATTCCTTTTTCATGATAAAAAAGTGTATACAATATAGTGTATAGAGTGTATACACTGTGTTATACGGGTTAAAAATTACGTGAAAATGATAAGGCACATTTTTATGTTTTGGAAAATTTTCGTTTTACTTACATACTTAGTCTATGCTAAAAAACTTAAATTAGGACTGGTAATACAACAACAACATAATAGACGTTAAAAATTCATTTTATAATATTTGTAAAAACATGTTTACCGACGTGGCTGAATGCAAACCACGCCTTTGCCTATAAAATAGTAAAGTATCGACACGACCACACGACTACACGACCCATCATACGAGCAATTGTGCGAGCAATCACAGACGAACTGTAGTAACTAATACTTAATCTGTGGACGAACTGTCATAGGGATCATCAATCGCCCGCGCCGCGCCCAAACGCGCTTAAAACGTAGTGATTACCTATATATTCTCTTTGGCCGCGCCGGGTTTATACTCCGTGCCTGCTCCGTGCAAACGAAAATTATTCATTGTCTTTCGTTGAACATTTTCCATCCTGACATTGACAAAATGACAACATACATGATACAGCTGCAGCGTCAGCATACTTGTTCTGACCCTATATTACTTGCTCTGTGGTTCTGACTTGTTCTTTGCTTGCTCTGTGGAAGACGGAAGTGTAGACGTGGACCATAGAGGAAGGATGTATAACTGAGATAGAGTGGCTACTCTGTGGTAATAAGTGCATGTATGGAACGTGCTGCCATCTGCAACTTTGTAGGATAACTAATGCTTTAAAGGGGTATATATATCTTCTAATATATAAAAATCAATGCCACTTTTCGTTGTAATTCCATAACTCGAGAACGGCTGAACCGATTTCGATAATTCTTTTTTTATTATATTCCTTGAAGTACGAGGATGGTTCTTATGTAGAGAAAACGTTAATATGTACCACGGGCGAAGCCGGGGCGGACCGCTAGTATATATATATATAGCTATGCAGTATGCATATCGACATTTAGCACCAGATATGGAGCGAAAGTATATTTACAAAAATATTACTAACACCAAGAAAAGCGTCGTTTTCTTGACAACACTCTTTTTGTGGCGTTAGTAATATTTTTGTAAACATACTCTCACTCCATAAGTTGCCTTGTAAGTTGAGTAAATAATAAATAAATAATGAGGGCAACCAGGGGTGAGAATAAAAAACAATTTCTTTAGCGGTATTCACGTTTATTAAATTGAAATTGAGATTTATATACTATACACTTGCTAAAACCTCTAAAATCTGCTAAAACCAAAAGCTTTAGTTATTTCAGTGCAGTCACTGAAATAACTAAAGCTTTTGTTCTAAATAAATAAATAAATAAATCATTTATTGCATAAAAACATGGTACATACAAAGATATTAAGATCAGAATTAAGGAACATTCATGTTTTTACTATAACTACATAGCATACAATAATTATTATTAATTGACATTATGAAATCATTTATTGCATAAAAACATGGTACATACAAAGATATTAAGATCAGAATTAAGGAACATTCATGTTTTTACTATAACTACATAGCATACAATAATTATTATTAATTGACATAATGAATGAAAATGATTAGATATTTATAGTAAAAATACGAGTCAGGAGTATTGTCACTTAAAATTAGGTTATACATAAATCATTAGTCATACAGTCAATCAATTAATATCAATATCATTATTTTATATTATTTAGACATTTTTCATATCATACAGAAATTCATTTAGGTTGTAAAAACAATTCTCTAATATGTAATAAGTATTTATTTAATTTATTTTTAAATCCTGGAAGAGGAACCCCTTGCAAGTCTTTTGGGATTTTATTAAATATCTGAATACCTATATAGGGAACATTTTTTTTGTACAAAGTTAATTTAGGCCTCGGTAAAAACAAATTGTTTGGATATCTTGTTAATTTTCCAATTTCTTTATTAGTTTTAAAATATTGAGGATGTTTTTTTATGAAAATACAAATTTCTTTGATATAAATACATGCAAGAGGCAGGATTCTCAAGTTTTTAAAAAGTTCTAAGCTTCTATCGTGTTTTCTCCTCCGTTGAAAACTCATGATCACAACGTTCACAACAGTTAACAACAATAAAACAAGTAACAAAATAACAAAACAAAACTTAACCAAAACAAAAACTTAAAAGATAACCAGATATAATTAACAAAAACAATTAATGAGATAACCTCGAAATCGCATCAACGTCCGTCCGAAAGTTGAAAACTATGGTTGACAATGACAGTCGCACATCATTACAAGATGGCGGCTTTTTTTTAATTTTAGTTATACCACTCACCGCCCGCGTCGCTGTCGTCTATGCGTTTACATGACAGTTTTGAGTGTGCCCCCCCTGACGTGGACCGTGGTTGACACGTGGACGCAACGTGGACGGTGGACGTGTCCGATTCCGACGTGACCATATATGTTCTGTGGACGTGGCAATCGAATAGGTAGTGAATAATTTTGCAAATTATAAGAAAAATGTGGTTCGTGGTTGTTCCTAAATACCTAGTTATTTGTTGTTGTTTGATAGATTATTTTTGTTCTAGGAATTGATTGCTTGATTGTTGTTATTTTTAACTTAATTTATTGGGACATTCAGCCTACTATTCCACACAAACCGTGGTTTTTCCGCTTTCGCAAATTCGACAAGTCAGTAACATCCACTATCTGTCGGCTTCGCTTCGGCCATGCGTGTACTCCTGTCCATCTGACGAAAATCGGAGTACGTGATCACTACTTGTGAATGTGGATTGGATGAAGGTACTACTAACCACCTGTTCTTTGAATGTACTAAGCTCCGATCTTCATTACTGGATGTCCTCCCTCCTGAAATCCCTCGTCCCACTTTTAAATGTCTGTTGTCGTTAGTGCCTTCCAAATTCGTTGAAATTCTATCTAAATTTATTTCCTATAATGAACGTATTAACCCCATATTATATATTTTATAAATCAAATAAGTGTATCCTGTAGTCTGTAATATAATATGACCTGTATTGTCTTATGTGTTTGTTCTAGCCGCTCCAAGTTGATCAAAATTTCTGCATTTTTTTGCAAATTTATTAATTTTTCTGCAAAATTCCAAATGTTAAATGTCACAACCGCACAAGTCTAAGTGACTGAAATTTGAGTCCTGTCTCTCCCATATATATCCATTCTCCCATATCTCCCATTGGCAAAGTCCCTTTTTTATTGGGTGGAGCCATTAATTAAGAGAAGAAGAAGAAACTTCTGAGGTCCAAAGTTGTTTGAATGTTTATTGTACTCTACTGTTAACATCTTCATGTATATAATATATCATAAAATTTCAGCATAATATATATATTTTAAATATTATTTGAAATTTTTTTATGCTGAAATTTTTTTAGATCTTATCAAATTTTTGTCAAATCTGCAAGAAATATCGAAAAGTTCTTGTTTTTTACGTTCACATCAGGGGGATTTCGAATGTTTTTCTCGACACTTGTGGGTACCTAACTAAAGTGTTTTATAGTCCTTGGAAGAATTGTGTTCATGAGTTGTTTTCAGCTTGTCATTCTCAATTCTGAAACCATTTTGGATTTGTCTCTCGAATGTATTCAGCCATTTAGGCAACCTGTTTCTATTCAACTTTATTGTTCTCGAATTTGTTGCTTGGTCTTCTTTATTTAATATATGTGTATTCCTAATAATGGTCCTATGACAACAGGAACAAAATAAACAACCAGTTAATAGTATGAAATGTGTTCTTTATTGAAAACTGATGAACACAATGTCATCTAATTAACAAAAATGTCATTTAACCCTTTATAGCCTCCTCAGTCCTTGCCTGTGAAAATTCTCTACATCTTTAAAGTTTTGATTGATTCACGTTGTTTGAGACATAATAAAGACAATATAATGAAAAAAAAAAATATAATTTAATTACTGTAATTTCAGGAATCAAGGTAGGTATCACTATTGATACCTTGGGACTCAAGCATGTCAAAACAATAAAAATTCTTAATTTTTTATTTCAGACATTTATTAAAATTAATTTGAATGAAATCTCTTAAAACAATTTCTCTCCCTAGTTAAGCACAAAAACACCTTACAGGTATCACAACAAACAAATGTTAAGCTTTTTCATCCGTCAGCACGACATTTAGACCTGCTTGCCTGTTCATCGTGGCACATTTCTGGCAAATGCTTGGTTTTCCTAGCAACCGTTGGTGGCAGCGGGACTGTTCTACGCTGCTGTGTAGCTTGAGGTTCAGCATTAGAGTCTGATTCTTTATGGTCTTCATCTACATTACTGTAAATTAGGCACTCTGCTATGTCTAGCCTAAAGAAATAATAGGATAATATTTCCTTTTTCGGCCATTGGTTCAGTTGAGCTTGTTTTCTATATTGAATCCAACAAGAAGCGATAACAAAGTCAAAGAAATGGTGAATTACCCTTATTGTCCATTTCTTTGTTCTTCCCCTCATGGCATACTTGGAAATTATTAATAATTATTTATTTTAATAAAACTATCTGGTGGCAAAAATGAATGGCCAACAACTGGAAACAGAATTTCTAGGTCCATAATGTGTACAGGTGCATAGTCTTGTAACCATTTATCTGTAATACCAAGAAGAGATTGGTTTTTATTTTGGCCGCAGCACCCATCTGCTACTAAACGAACCTGTGTGATATGGTCTAATCCGGGACTTAGAAAAATGGTGTTCAAGCAATGAAAAACAGCGCTAGCAATTTCATTCGATGCTTTCGGCAAAATCTTCAGTCCAGGTGTTGATGAACGTGTTGTTAATAGTTAATGGTGATTTCGAATTTCCGATTACCACCGTAAAATTGTACACATATCACTGCCTCGAGTAGTATGCACTTTGATCGGAAACTTTTGGACACGGTTGGTTCTTTTGGCAGTCAAAACTTAGAATTAAAATATTTTCGCTGCTGTCTTTTAATAAACGATAAAACGCTTTGGCTCTCAATTTGTGAATTCTGCTCTCAATCATTAATTGATTTTTTACCTCATTGTTTTTTTCATGTTTTAGTCGTTCTTGTAAAACTATGCAAGTGTAGCACATGTTTGTGCGAGGGGATCCAAAACCTATGTTAAATTTGGTTTTGAAAATTTATCTGAAGTAAGATAGATGCCTTAATATCTTTATGTTCATCTGCAGTTTCTGCCACAAACACTTTATAAAGTTTACTAATGCTGAGCTCCGATGACAAATACTGTCTACTTTTTATTTTACTTCTCCAGTAATGTATTTCTAAGGGCTCAAGCTTTTTGATAAAATCTTCTACAGCTTCCCTCTTAGGTGCATATTTTTGAGTTTTACGCGGGCCTCCTCTATTCTCTTGTGCAGATTCACCCATGGCTTTGAAATGTCGATTAATTACACCTGTCACTCTTCCTTTCTTTAAAGCCAAAATAGAAAGAAGGTGCGTTTGCAAATTGGAATCGAGACATTATGTCGTCGCCGTGCAAAGTATGTTACCGCCATTTCTTTTTTATTCCCACATTGATTTACTGGCCTATGTCGCTGAGTAGTAGTAACTTTCGTTTGATTAATTATAAAATTATCCTGATAAATTTTGTCCATTCTCTTTGTGTATTCCTTGACGATAAGGGGGCACCGAATATCTACTTTAGACCCATCTTTTGTGTCCTTGCCACCGTGGTTATCCCGACCGTAGGATGGAAGACATTTGACATTAATGGCACTTCCTTGTTGTCTTGCCAAACAACGAATGCTACGTTCTCTTTCACCCTCCACTTGAAACTTCCTTTGGGTAACTTCAGTTTTTTTCCACCAGGCCCTGCATTCCAGTTCAACAATACGACTGAGAGCCTTCTCGTGGTCATTGGAACACTGTTGGAAGCTGTCAACAATGTCTTGAAGGGCTGTGCACTTGTTTTGGCTATCCATATATTGAGTGTGGAGTTTAGCTAGAAACATTCACTGAACTTTTTACTCCAACAAACATGGTGGTAAAAATATTCCCTTTATCCCAAAAAGGGCTAATAAAAATTAAACAGTTATTCCAACTTCTTCTAAATATTCACAGGGTTCTTCATTTTCGCCTTCACCAGGAGTGGTTTCGTCCAAAACATTCTTGTAAAACTTTAGCTGGCTGGAACCAAGTTCTGTTTTCCAATTATCACCAAAGTGTTTGCATAACAATTTATTCACGTCGGCAAGCTTTAAGGCAGACACATTAACGCTTAATGGTGGCACGTCTCTGACTTCAAAATCAGACATCATGGTTACACCTAGTTTCATTATACTTTTGGGAACACCCATATCATTTTTGTAGTTTGTTTCGCCTCTTAGTAAAAACCGCCCCGGCTTATTTTTGACTCTTGTCCAGTAATATCTTTTGCACTCGTTAAATTTAAAGTGATATTGTGCTGGAGGCTTCATCACTTCACTACCACAAGCCTTCCAACCTTTCACTTTACAGCCTTCACCCAATTTTGTAACAACCCCATAACTCTCATAAATGTTTTGATATTCAGATGGATCGATTATGACCTCCTTATTTTTTTACTTCTTTTTTAATCAACCCAAACACTCGATCTGCCGGCATGAATGAATGCCCGGGCACAGGAAAAATAAGTTCTATAGTTAAGTAGTATATATAGGTATATTTGTTGGAGCACAAATTGTTAGCCAATGGGCAGCCATAGCTATCATTCAGTGGCGTGTGGGTGTAAGGACTGGGCAAGCCCAAATTTGTCGAAATGTTTGCTGGGTACCTTTTTCTTAAATTATACTGTGTAGTGTGTAGTGTGTACCTATGTTCGTTATAAAACTTATAAAAAAAATGTGAACATATCGAATCAAATCTTCTAAATCTTCCTTCCTTCTTTCTTCTTATCTACAAGTCTCGCTCGAAGATTTTTTTAAAGCACACCGTAAGCATAGCACCGTAGGCAGAACTTGATACACATGCCAGTTTTTTCATACTTTTAGCGGCTTCGAACAAAGCCTTTTTTGTGATTTTGAGCTGGTGATTAATTACGATATCAAAATACTAGAAGTAGACCCGCGCGCGCCCGCAAACAGTTGAGTAAATTGTAAAAGGTTTAAACTTTAACATTAAAATCTATAAATTATTTAAAACTGTATGACATTATATTATTAACTAGTTATGTCCCGCGGTTTCACTCGCAATGCTCCGCTCCTGTTGGTTAATGGTTTTAGTGTGAAATCAAAATCAAATCGGACCAGTATTTCCTGAGATTAACGCGTTCAAAGAAACAAACAAACAATATCTTCAGCTTATAAAAAATTATAATATCATAAAATTTATTTACATGAAAACTTGAAATACATTGTCTTTGACACTAAGCATATTTTTGTATATAAAAAATTACTGAAATACAGTACATATTGAAGTTTTAGTGGCTAAAACCGTATTGTGATTCATCTAAACCACTGAGAATTAAACTACGACATAATTCTCGACTTAATATTATATAAATTCATCTATCGACATAAATTCATTAGAATTTTCGTTTTGATCAGAAGACACGTTAGAGTTGTCGTTGGCGTCAGCAGGTAGTGTAGAAATGTCATCGTATGGCCCAGCGGATTGTTGAGAAGTTTTATCGTTCAAGCCATCATTTTGTGGAGAATTGTCACCATATGACTCAGGATATTTTTCAGAAGTTTTATCGTTCGAGCCATCAGGTTGTAAGGAAGTTTCACTAGATGACTCAGTATATTGTTTCGAAGTTTTATTGCTCGAGTCGTCAGGTTGTAAAGAAGTTTCATTGTATGGCCCAGCGGATTTTTCAGAAGTTTCATCGTTCGAGCCATTATCTTGAGGAAAATTGTCACCATATGACTCAGGATATTCTTCAGAAGTTTCATCGTTCGAGCCATTAGGTTGTGAATAAGTTCCGTCTGATGGTCCAATAGATTGTGAATAAGTATCATCGTATTCTCCAGGAAATTGTTGGGGATAGTTATAGTTATTCGTAAAATTCGGGAACACCAATTGAAAAGTATTCATTACATGACCTATTTGATTCATGCTATGAGTTCCGGCATTATACTGCGTTCCAAAGTAATTTTGATCAGAACCAGACTCAGCATTGATCACTCCACTATGTGGAGATAATACTCCATTTTGCACACCTGGCTTCGGCATCCACTTGTTCGGCCCCATTGGGTTCGGTTTTAGCGTCGGCCATCAATGTTGCCTAGGAGAGGATAGTTGCGATCTGTTTGGCCGTCTTGGCCATGAGTAAGGCCTCAAGTGAGACCTTGAGTATCCTCTTCCAACACTTGATGTGGGCCGACTATAACTTCTCCGTGAGCTAGTAAGTTTTGCAGAAGCGACTCCACTGCAGCTATCCAAGAGACCTAGAAATAAAGGAAAAAAAAAATCAAATTTTATAAGCACTCATTGTTTGTAGCAAACATATCATTCACAAAATCACACGAACTATGATACTATTTCAAACTCATCATAAAATTACTCCAGATATTGCACTAACTAGTCTATATGATGACTTTGTGAAATTAACTTTAACTTATATAAATTTGAATGCCATAAAAACCAAAAAAATATAACTTTAACTTTATTACTAATACTCACATGAAGTCCCGATAATAGCAAATGAAACGATAAGTAAAGGGTTATTGATGAGCATGGTGACTCTCGACTCTCCCGGTCTGGACTGTGGATCGCTACTGTATGTGGAAGCTTTTATATGATTTGTATGACGAGTCGTTATCCTGTTTCGTAAGTTCATATGCAGATAAGCTTGTTTTGAGTTGTTCTTTGTTTCATTTCCAAGAAAACCCTATCTCCTATGGCCAAGGGGTAATTCCCAGTTTGCAATCTGGAATTTATATTTGCGCAAAGAGCTTCATATCTGCGTTGGTTTGATAATAATTGTTGTTGCAGGGATGGCCTTCAGGGTTAACCGTTTACCTAATTATTATTTTTTTTATGATTTATATGATTTAACAAGGGTAGATAGGTTAATATGATATCCGTAAACAATCAAAAATGGTAATAATATTATTTATAAAAATGCAGAGAGTGACAATAAGTAACTTAGTTTAAGTTTCTTGCTCCATTAAATAATCAAACAGTTTGGTTTTAAAGACTCAATACTGGAAACACCAATAATATCAGGGGGCAGTGTTTGCCAGAGACGAATAACAGAGATAACAAATGAATTTTTCATAATAATTCGATATAAAATGCGGAATTTCAAAGTTAACATTATTTGATTTCTGATAGAAGAAACTTGTAGCCAACTAGATGTCAACAGTTACAAATTCGGAACTTGACGGCAAGTTGTTGCTAAGTTGGTGGCAACTATCTGACACCAACTTTGTAAGTCTGAAACTCTGGCTATTAGCCCTTAAATGCATGATCTTTTATTTTAATATTTGAAAAAATGTATTTTATAGAATATTGTGCTTAGATTCGAGGAAAAATAATAAAAAAATCAGTATTATGTATTTACGTATATTTTTACCAAAAATCAACATGTGCCGTTTTCGGCACTACATGCATTAGTTAGTTTATTATTTTTTGTGAAGGTCATTGAAGCAGTCTTTGCTTTTTTTAGCGCATAAATGAACTTTACATTTCGCACACATAATTACAGTCTTCAAATTGCAGGCTGGAAACATACATCTCATCCTATTAGGTGTCCTTATTTGTTCATGGCCCACGCCATCGAGTATAACGTCATTTGGGGGTAAAACTTGACAAGGCTTTCCTTTCCGTATCTTGGGAGGCGGGCCAGCTGCTGTAGTTGATGTAGAACGTGGACGACCCCTCGGTATAGGTGTGGAATATTTGCAAAGTGTGTCTGCTAATTCAGAACGAAAGTCTGCAAGATTCATGATATCTTTGCTGGCTTTCCCTCTTTGACCCATAACTTTTCTGTAAAGAATCCAGGCATTGATGATGGTCAGGTCTAACAGATGATAAAATATTCTCATGTACCATTTTCTGCTTTTGATGCGAATCCTATACCTGCCAAGGTGAGAATCCATCAGGTCGACGCCTCCCATATGAGCGTTATACTCTTTTACGAGTTTGGGGCAAGCAATTTCGATTTTTCGTTTCAATTTTTTATCATACCTATGGATTGTTTCCACAGGTTCTGCACCGACGTAAGTGGATGCCAGGACAACTTGTTTGTTGTCCTTCCATGAAACTGCAGATATGTCCACATTTTCAAAATTTGTGACATATTCTTCATATGTTCCTCGAGGTATAGAACTTTTCATTACGTCTTGTTTATGAGGCAATTTACAAGTTTTGCCCAAACGATTTCGCTGTATGGTTCCTAAGGAATGGATTCCTTCAGTGGCCAAATGATACATTAGGGGCAAAGATGTATAATAATTATCGAAATATACGATATGATTTTTTTGCTTAGGAACCACTCTGAGCAACCTCATGACAGTTTGTCCAACAACTCCTATTTCAGGTTCACTTGGCAGTCTCTCGTCATCCTTGTCTTTACCCGCGTATATTATAAAATTATATGAATATCCGAGTAAGCTGCAAAGGGCAAATAATTTGAAACCCCATTTGTGAGGCTTATTCGGCATGTATTGCTTCAAAAAGTGTCCGATTTTAGTTGCGCACATCTGTTCATCGATTGACAAGCGTTGGTCAATCGTAACACTAGAAAATTTTTCGTTCAAATGTGTTATCACAGGCCGCAATTTGTGTAACTTGTCGTGGTCTGGATGGTCGACTGGGAGATGTTTTGAGTTATCGTTAAAATGCAATACCCTTCTAATTTTTTCAAATTTGTTCACGGGCATGGTATCTCGTATTGGGCCGAACCCAAATTTGCCCCAGTATGACCGAATATTGGGGTAGTGGTAAACAGACATGAAAGTGATAATCCCTAAATATTTTCGCAAGTCTTCTACTGTGTATGTTTCTAATCTATTAGGTTGTTGCTGAGTTGCATATAAGTTTGATTCCTGAACAATAGACTCTAAGAACTCATTAGTGAAAAAGTACGTAAAAAATTGATACGGTGTATCTAATTCCAAAATATTAGAAGATAATTCTTCAGAACCTGAAAATGCTATTTTATCTTCAGAATAGACCAGGTTTCGTTTTCTCCATAGTAGACTTCTACCTCCACTTGGCATATAATTTGCGCTTTCAGGAGTTGAAATATTACGTACTATTGGAGGGTCACTGTCAGTTACTGCGGGAGGATCAATAGCATCAATAGGATCAATAGCTGGATCGATATCTTTACCATTACCATTGAATGTTTCTAAAGGAGATTCTTCCAACTCATCTAAAAGATCTTGACGAGACGGATAATAATCTAGGTCTTCCCCGTCGGATTCCAGCTGATCGTCAGAAATTTCGCCACTTTCTAGCATGCGAAGCATCTCTTCTATATTTTTGTCATTCATAGCTGAAAAGCAACACAACAACATGCAATAACCAACCACCCAGCAAAGCAAAATAACAAATAAAACATTGAAACGTGTTAGAACAGGTAGGCACTTAGCGGGAAAAAAATGTACTGAATATGCATGAAGGGTCGTTTTCGGCACAAAGATATTTTTGCGTTTTTACGAGCGCATTATTGAAATTTGAAGTAAAATAATAATAAGCACATATATTTGATGAACTTACCTGATAAAATATTATTTTTACTTGAAAGAATATAATAAACGGACAGTTATTTTTTTCGAAAAAACTTTCGTAACTTCGGTTGGCGCTAAGTACTCTGACTTCTGTCATTATTTGACAGATAAAATATACTGGTAATACCAAGTAGAGGCTGATATTCTCGTATTTTTTTTTTCATAGATAATAGATTAAAAATACAACAACCAATAGTATGACAGTTTACTATTTGGCGGGCTATTTGAACTTAAAGTTGTTGTGCCGTTTTCGGCACAATATGCATTTAAGGGTTAGGGGTATTTGCTTGATCTACTACTCTAGGTGGATAGTATGATTTATATGAGGAACAATATTTTTTAACCAAATAGGCTATGACCAGTGTGACGAGAAGTATAATGACACTAACAGATCCGACAATAGCTAGGTCAATTGACATCGACTCTGCAGTGGGTTCATCTTTCTTCAAAATAGATTGTTATGTAGGAGTTAGAGTTGATGATAATGCAGATTCCTCTGAGTAGAACTCTTCATCAGATGGCGTTGTTGATGACGGCGTTATTACTTCAGAAAAGCTATATTCCATGGTAAATGTTACGTAAAGCGGTATTTCTTCAGTGTAAATTTCTTCTGTAGTAGGTGCTAAAAATGTCGATATGTCGTTGGAAAAGTCTTGCCCCGACGTTAGACTTTTAACAGGTGTTGAAGTTGTCGCCAACGGCGTTGATGGCATTGTTACTTCAGAAAAGCTATTTTCCATGGTAGATGTTACGTACAGCGATGTTTCTTCAGTGTAATTATCTTCCGTAGTAGGCGCTAAAAATGTCGATATGTCGTTGGAAAAGTTCAGTCTAGAATCCAATTGACGTATTTTTGAGACTTTGTTTCCCAGTGATCTTCTTCATTTAACCTATGAATCCCGATGAAAGGTTAATTATTAAATCTATGTGACTATGTTTAGAACAGGGCTTGAACGCTTCCATAACTTCAGCAATTTCTGGGGAGAAAGAGAGTGTAAATTCAGTAAAATTTGTATTTATGAATCACCGTCAAATAAAATGTCACTGCTTTTGATAACGTAAATACATCAGTTTAATTTCCTAACAGGAAGCTTAGCAATGTTTCTCGTTTAAATCCCAGTTTGACTTATCTACTCCTGAATCCTATGTACTAAAATTCGCTAAGTATCGAAAACATGGACCCTGATTCCTTATTGGTTAAGATTAAGGCGCGCTATGAAAATTTCTAGTATAATACCATAAAATTAATGAATACTCACATCCTCTTTAAACTCGGAAATTACGACAGCAAGACTTCTACCTTCTGGTTGTAATCGCTTTTGAATGCTACGTCACCGTCACAAGTCCGCTAGGAGACAAAGTTCATGGTAACTGATAAAGTCTTTCCGGGTACTTCTTCTAATTTAATGTGAATAGGTACTATAAAATTCCAAAAAATATGATGGGGGAATTGTTGTTCCCTTAGAACGAATAAAAATAAAAATTTATTGATTGCAAAATTTAATTCGATGATCTTTGAAACATCTAGATGTAATGTGACATTTTTCAGTCAATGCACTTTTATACCGATAAAAAAAAATGTTTTTAATCAAATGCGTTTTAAAACATAGAAATATCCCTACACTGAATTGAATTTTGTGACATGCTGCTCTATTAGCTCAGAGATGACTTGTAATCTTCAAGTCAGAAATTTTGTTCCTGAAGTAACTGATTTTCTAAAAGTCAGTAGACTAAAGTCTAAATTTTGAGGATGTTATCTACAGCGATGGTCGTTCTCATTTGACTCAACCGGGACGAATGTATTAATCCAGAGCCGATGTTACTCAGCCGGACATTGATAGTAGCTTAGCATATTTGAGTTTAATGTTCCAGGAACAGTGACTAATTTCCTTTTTTTAATGAACACAAAATGTTGTGGGTGGAAGATATCATTGTGTAGTACAAGTGATAACTGCTTTAAAAACAACCGACTTCAAACTTACACTTGCAACATTTACAAATACAGACAAAAATGCTCATAAAATAAAAACTACTAGGCCTATCCGAATAAAATTTTTATGGGACCAATTCGACACCATCCCGCATCTAACAAAAAAAGAATCACGTAAATCGGTTCAGAAACCTCGGTGTAATCGGTGTACATACATAAAAAAAAAACATACCGGCCGAATTATACGTTTTGAAGAGAAGCCTTGATAACCTCGTCCTTTTTTTTAAAGTCGGTTAAAAGTGACCGGATGGCAAATGTGATAAAGAATAGGTATAAATTAAAACAGAACTGAGGGTGCTTCATTCAGTTTTGGACAGCAGATCGACGATGTCATAAAAAAAATAGTGATCTTTTTATGGGTAGTCATGTTGGGCGTTGTATGTAAGTACTAATTAAAATAGTTTTATTAGACATAGACATAGACACACATTTATTTACAAACAATAACACACACAACAATTGACAAAAATAATAACAAAACACAGAACATAATTATATCGACCGGCCCGCGAAGGCGCAAAAAAAACCGAAATTTACTTATTAATAATTTATTGTAAAAAAATTACATTATAAATTATTCCTAACTTAATCTACGTCCCTCCCGTTCGATGTTGGAACCAAGAGTGCTCGTTGTCCTCGGCGGGGCAGCTGCAGCGTCGCGGTGGCGATGATTGCCGCAACACTCTCTGGAATCGCAGGTGTGCGCGATGTCGCAATTGCTAACAGGTGCAAGTCCTTCTTGGGTGGCCCCATGCATCCTCTAATAGTTAAGGCGTGTTATATGTAGGTACATAACAACATTACAAATAAAGAAATAAAAATAAAATAGAATAAAAAACAATAAATAGTTGTTATTATGTGCTATAGTATGTTCCTAGGGCAGGCGGAAATTCGTACAATGACCTAACAGGGGTAACCAACCTTTGTGTAACCTGAGAACATTATTAAAGGGTGAAAGTGAAATCGAAAATCTTTATTTCAGTACATAATATGTAATCTTTATTACATTACATAACGCTTTGACTTTGACTTTATTATATCTAACTTACTTTGCAGTAAGCTGTAGGTATGACGCAATTTACAACAAAAAAAAATGTTAGACCACTTCTGCTCTTAGGTTCTAACTTCTAAGTGTTTTATAATAAAAATAATAATAAATATTTTAGTAACATCTTATGAAATTAGTGAATTATTCACTTTTAACTTTTAGGTACGTATGTATTACTATTTCAGCATTGTGTTATGTTCCAATTTGCTATATTTTAAAATAAAATAAAAGCAAATTAATTAATAATACTTGTATATTTATATAATTTGAAATTAATGTAGTGGTGAATTTCCTTCATCGTCACTGGTTTCACTATCGTTTTCTGATGACGAAGACGTGGAAGAATCAGTCACATTAATAATGACAGTTTTATCCGCTGCATGGTCAAGTCCATATAGTCCATATCGTTTCCTCCTTTATCACGTGGTCGACACAGTTTTTCCATTTTGCCTGATCAATGTTATTCAGGCCTTCCTCAAATAACCTTTTGACATCTACCATTTTAAAAGTTGTGTTATTTTGGGCTACGTAGTTTTTTACATCCGCCCACACCAGCTCAATAGGATTAAGCTCGCAGTGGTACGGCGGCAAGCGTAGCACTTCAATACCAACCTGTTTTGCCATTTCGTCTGTGACATAGATACCTATCTTTTACATCTTTTACTTTTGCAAGTAATTCCGTTTTAGTTTCTTTTTCTTCATATGCGACGTTTTTGAGGAAAGCCATTCTTGAATATTAAGTTTTCTCCAGCTTGTGACCGGCAATCGTTCTTGACGTCTCGAATGATAGCTTGCATTGTCCATCACGATGACAGCATTTGGTTCGACTTTTTTTAAAATATCTTCGAACCATTTTTCAAAACCTTCGGCGTTCATGGTCTCGTGGTAATCCCCTGTCGCTTTATTTTCAAAAATCCACAGAAATCCTGGCAGAAAACCCTTCTCGCTTCCTATGTGTACGACAGTTAAACGATTTCCTTTGCCTGTTGGATTCTTGGCTCCCGTTGGCAAGCCTTCTAAAAAGGCTTGTTTTGCAGATTTCACTGTCGTATCCTCCCACGCTTTACTAACTGTATGACCTGAAAAAAAAAAAAAACAAATACTTGTTTTAATACTGTACAATACAAAGTATCTTTAATTATACAGGGTTCTTAAAACAAACTATTGAATTAAAAATAATACGCGGTTTCGGGCGGAGCACTCAATACGTAATTAATAAACAATTTAGAAAACAAAAAGCAATTATTTTACTTGTCTTTTCTTACAACAATCAGGCTTTTAAGCAATTGATAAGAAAAAAAATCCTATAGAACTCACCTGCTTTAACCCAAGTCTCGTCCAAATATTATATTGGTCGTCCTCCATCTCGAAACTTCTTTATTTGTTTAAGGTACTTGATGCGCCATAAAACAATATCATGCCTTTAAATTAAAGCGCTGTTTCCTTTCTTTTTCACGTATTTAAATTTTAAATGTCTTAACAGGCACCAAAGTGATGTACGGCTGAAATTGGGTAGCATTTCGTCCGAATTGACCGCTTCCAGTATTTTATTTAAATTGGGTATCTCGCCCCTTAAATAAAACTCATGCACTTTTTTTTCTGATGCACGACTTATCAAACTCATACACACTCGCAATCAAATCAGATTTTTTTTTTTGGCAGAGCAGGAGGCGTCACGGTGTTCGTTTCTTTATATTCCTTTAGATTTTAGAACACGGTAGAGAGAGGTTTTTTCAATGCCCAAAATATCAGCCGTCTTCTTTTTCATATCCGTTTTTGACGCATATTTGTCAGTGGGCCACGTTTCTTGTACATACTTAAAACCATTTACAATCATTGTTTTTTCATTTTCGAAAATATGCGTTATCTTGCGCTTCTTTCTTGGTGACCTAAAGTCTTTAAATGTTTTTGATGTTGAAGGACCCGACTCCATATCGTTTAAAAAATATAACACTTATTTGAACAAGTCCAGCGAAAAACCAATTCTCACACAAAACTTAACAACAAAATAAAACTTAACAGAAAACAATAACAAAAAAACAATAATTTAAATTATCGAAAATATCCAAACTCAAACTGTCCACACGCAAGCGCATTTCAAAGCGAGATGCGTGAATGCGTGTCGCTGTGCTTCTTAATCTGCACCTCATCCAGACATGTCAAAACAAGTTTGTTATCTCTGAACGACCGCGTCGCTCACCTCTGACCTCACCTTGTACCATGAAAAGCGGTACGCTGCGTAAACGATAAAGTAGTGTATGAAAAGCGATAGGTATCGTTTTATTTTGATGATAAAATAATACTTCGTGTCATTGTATGAATTTCCGCCTGCCCTAGAAATATACTTGACTGTAAAAGGTTCTGGCTCAGCATATGTCATGAGTCAGTGGACTCATAACGCTGTTGATTCTGCCAGAACCCAGAAGGCAGATGGTAACATAAGAAGAGGAAACAATAAACAACAAAGTAAACTAATAACATTATGTAATATAGACCGTATAGGTGTGATTTTTGTTATACAGGGTGTTATGGACCACCCTGTATAACAATGAAAATAATAATCCCTTGAAATGTAAAAAAATAAATAAAAAAAAACTAATGACATTATGAAAAAGTTTTTTATTTTTTCATAATCCTTATAAAATGGGAATTATTTTTTGAAAATTACATCATCTAAATGTAATCCGTTACGATCGCAGTACTCCTGTAAGCGACGTTTAAAATTATCCACCTTTGCGCGGCAAGTAAGCTCTGTAATGTTTGCCATTTCTCTTTGGATTTTTTTCCTTCAGGGTGTCAACTGACCGCGGGTTGGTTTCGTACACTTTATTCTTAAGATAACCCCATAAGAAAAAGTCCATTGGGGTCAGATCTGGACTACGTGGTGGCCAAGGAATATCTCGTCTTCGAGAGATCACTTTACTAGGGAAAAGTTGACGGACGACCGGCATAGCGACGTAAGAGGCATGTGCGGTTGCTCCATCTTGTTGAAATCAGGTCTGCGTATTGAAGCCTGGAAAATTCTGCAATTCTGGTGCAAAAAAGTTCTCGGTCAATGCACTGGAACGCTTACGAGTAGACTGGGTGGGATTTTCACGAATTGAGTGTTTCACTTTATCGATGTTTTCTTCCGTCTGTGATGACCTGACCGTTGTTTATCCAACGTCGAACCTCTCTCTTCGAACTTAATAACCCAGTTCTTAATCGTTTGAACACTTGGATTGTCTTTTTATTTATTTATTTATTTAAGCCTTTATTGCTGATACAAACATACATATAAAACTAAATATTCTATCTTAAACACTATTATTTAACACATTTGGATTGTCTTTAAAGTTGCGTAAATACTGATATTCTCGAAATTTACGCCGCGCAATGGTAGCCGAATCATTGTTTCGATAAAACTCGCGCACATAAAACGCACGGTCCACACCGGTGAAATGCTCCATGGCGACAAAATTCCCAGGAATAGCCGTTTCTCCCCCCGTACCGCGTGCGCCACTCACGCGCGCATTTTGTATTTTAATCGAAATTTACTTTTCAAACGACTTATGGGCCACCCTGTATAAAGAGTCGAATGTTAAAAAGAAGAAAGTAAATACATACATATATATTATTATATATGAAATTACATAAATAAGAATAAGTAAATAAACATTAGTAAGAACAAAAGGTAACATAAATAAATGAAAGCTACATGAGAAGTAAACAATAATAAAGGGGGAAGTAATAATAGATACAAATGCTTCTTAAAGGTGCACTCACACACATCAGTCACCGTCAAGTCACCGATGACTGATCGGTGACGGTTTGTGTACGTATCCACAAACACCAGTCACCGTCATGTTGTTCGTCAGTCACGTCGCCGGTTTGACTGAATCATTGAACACATACATCAGTAGAGAACAGATACTGCCCTGACGGATAAAATTCCACGTTTCACTACTACGCAATTGGCAATGATCGCTTTAATTTTAGATGAAGAAGAAGAGCAACTTGTAAACAGGCGTCGGGTCTGGCTTCATGAAGCTTGGAGAAAAAGAAACGAAGAGGGCGAATACGCTACTTTGTACCCCCATTTATCGGCAGATGGCAAAATGTTTTATGAATATTTTCGAATGTCTGAGAACACTTTTAACCTTTTACTTACAAAGTTAGAAATATACCTGAAAAAAGAGGATACTCATTGGAGAAAAGCTATTACTCCAAAAGAGCGTCTGGTTGTTTGTTTAAGGTAAGTAAAACAATTCTCATTTTAATTGTTATGTATTATAAAAATTAAATCAATTTTGACATAAGAAAATCAGCCGAAAACCAAATTAGATACATTAATCCTTGTGCAATATTATGATCACAGTTTCATAACAAAATTTGAGAAATTCGCGGAATAAAAAGAATTTAAAGTGTCTGTTTCAACAAAAGTTTAATAAGCGCCTAGCGCACCGATAAATTAATGTAACAGCGAAAGTCTGCCGGCACTACTTGAAATTAATGTGTGAAGTTGCTATAAAAATTTAAAAGATTTTGATTCTGTGCATAAAACTCTGTAGCTCTCTCTTTAGGTGCATCGGTGTACAAATTGTTCTCAATAATATTAGTTAAATTCGTGTTTCTAGACAATTCAATGTTAGTGGCGGCATCAGAACTGGATTCTTGGTCTTCAGTGTGAGGATTTTGTATAGCAGCATCGGTGAATGAAGTGTTAAACGATGTAAATGACTTCGTATTTCCCGACAATTCAATGTTAATGGTGGCGTTAGAAGTGGACTCTTGGTCTTCAGTCCGAGGATTTTCTATAGCAGTATTGGTGAATCGAGTATTCTCAATGATAATGGAACCAGTTGTGGATGAACGGCTATCTGCAGAAGTTTGTACTGTGGGGACGGTAATACTTTGGAGTTCATATTTTTGTGCTATTCCAAAAAGCTCGCTTTTTGCCAATGCCAACTCATATCGTGGTAACGATTTTAAAATTGGAGCAATAGCACCCAATAAAAATGCGTCAACAGGGTTTTTGAAAGATTCTTCAATTGAGTTATTTGACTTAATTAGTTGTTCTATGACTACTGCTGCAGCTGTCGGTTGGGAGCATGATTTTTAAAAAGTTCTTCGTGCCTTTTTTGGGGGTTGTAAGTGCACAGAATATGCTGATTGAGAAGATTCTGGTGATGGAAGTGACGTTGACCTAGACGTCGTAGCTCTTGGTTCCGTTGATTTTTGATCGCCCAATAATTGAAGTTATTGGGCTGAAATTTGGCATGCAGGTAGATGTCATAACGTAGGCGTCCCCTAATAAAGGATTTTAGAAAATTCATCCCCTAAAGGGGTAAAATAGGGGATGAAAAGTTATACCATGTGTTGTTATCTTGATATCAACTTATATAAGAAAAACTTTATTAAGATGAAAAATATACGTGTTACACGAGCAATGTCCGCAGAGAAGAGAAAGTACAAAACAAAATGTTTCCATTACATAAAAAGTGACCACAGATTATTGAAGGCGCAAATTTATTACAACACCATGAAAATTTATCTTTTCCACGCAAGCGTAGCTGCGGGCAACAGCTAGTTAGTATTAAGTTAAAGTTAATTAAATTTCACAAAGTCATTATATTATAGTGCAATATCTTGAGTAATTTTATGATGTTTGAAATAGTATCATAGTTCGTGTGATTTTGTGAATGAAATGTTGCTACAAACTTTGCTCTTGGATAGCTGCAGTGGAGTCGCTTCTGCAAAATTTACTAGCTCACGGAGAAGTAATAGTCGGCCCACATCAAGTGTTGGAAGAGGATACTCAAGGTCTCACTTGAGGCCTTACTCATGGCCAAGACGGCCAAACAGATCGCAACTATCCTCTCCTAGGCAACATTGACGGCCAACGCTAAAACCGAACCCAATGGGGCCGAACAAGTGGATGCCGAAGCCAGGTGTGCAAAATGGAGTATTATCTCCACATAGTGGAGTGATCAATGCTGAGTCTGGTTCTGATCAAAATTACTTTGGAACGCAGTACAATGCCGGAACTCATAGCATGAATCAAATAGGTCATGTAATGAATACTTTTCAGTTGGTGTTCCCGAATTTTACGAATAACTAGAACTATCCCCAACAATTTCCTGGAGAATACGATGATACTTATTCACAATCTATTGGACCATCAGACGGAACTTATTCACAACCTAATGGCTCGAACGATGAAACTTCTGAAGAATATCCTGAGTCATATGGTGACAATTCTCCTCAAGATAATGACTCAAACGATGAAACTTCTGAAAAATCCGCTGGGCCGTAGAATGAAACTTCTTTACAACCTGACGACTCGAGCAATAAAACTTCGGAACAATATACTGAGTCATCTAGTGAAACTTCCTTACAACCTGATGGCTCGAACGATAAAACCTCTGAAAAATATCTTGTGTCATATGGTGACAATTCTCCACAAAATGATGGCTTGAACGATAAAACTTCTCAACAATCCGCTGGGCCATACGATGACATTTCTACACTACCTGCTGACGCCAACGACAACTCTAAGGTGTCTTCTGATCAAAACGAAAATTCTAATTAATTTATGTCGATAGATGAATTTATATAATATTAAGTCGAGAATTATGTCGTGGTTTAATTCTCAGTGGTTTAGATGAATCACAATACGGTTTTAGCCACTAAAACTTCAATATGTACTGTATTTCAGTAATTTTTTATATACAAAAATATGCTTAGTGTCAAAGATAATGTATTTCAAGTTTTCATGTAAATAAATTTTATGATATTATAATTTTATATAAGCTGAAGATATTGTTTGTTTGTTTCTTTGAACGCGTTAATCTCAGGAAATACTGGTCCGATTTGATTTTGATTTCACACTAAAACCATTACCCAACAGGAGCGGAGCAATGCGAGTGAAACCGCGTGACACAGCTAGTTAATAATATAATGTCATACAGTTTTAAATAATTTATAGATTTTAATGTTAAAGTTTAAACCTTTTACAATTTACTCAACTGTTTGCGGGCGCGCGCGGGTCTACTTCTAGTATTTTGATATCGTAATTAATCACCAGCTCAAAAACACAAAAAAGGCTTTGTTCAAAGCCGCTGAAAGTATGAAAAAACTGGCATGTGTATCAAGTTCTGCCTAGTAGTTTTATGCTTACGGTGTGCTTTGAAAAAATCTTCGAGCGAGACTTTTTAGATAAGAAGAAAGAAGGAAGGAAGATTTAGAAGACTTGATTCGGTATGTTCACATTTTTTTTATAGGTTTAATAACGAACATAGGTACACACTACCTACTACACAGTATTACACAGGGTCAGTGGACAAGTCAGTCGCAGCGCCAATTTCGGCGCCGCGACTGACTTTAACTGTTTACATGAAGTAAGTAGTAGTGGTGCGTTTCTCACGGTGACCACACGTTTGTGAAGTCAGTGGGAAAAATGAATTGACGAAAACAACTGAAACGACGATTTAATTATTTGTTGAAAAATTTATCAATTTTGTTATCTCATTTTCTACAATTTCTATTAACTTATTCAAGTTAATAGAAATTACAACAAATTACAAAACTAAAAATAAACGACAATGCGTAAGAAAATGGATTTAGGGATTTAATATTCCAAAGGCTCTCGTTTTTGCCATATAATTGTACCAATTTTAAGGTTTCGTCTTCGCTTACGGGTCATTTTTATCGCCAGCGAAAAAAACGTGGTCACTCTACAACGCAGCGGCAGTGACTAACCAAGCACTGACTTGTCAGTCAGTTGGCGCCCCCGGCCACCCGCGCACCCCCGCGTCAGCCAAATAAACCCCGTGTAAACAGACAAGTCAGTGCTTGGTTAGTCACTGCCGATGCGTTGTAGAGTGACCACGTTTTTTTCGCTGGCGATAAAATGACCCGTAAGCGAAGACGAAACCTTAAAATTGGTACAATTATATGGCAAAAACGAGTGCCTTTGGAATACTTGATACTTAAATAAGTTAATATAAATTGTAGAAAAATACCTTAAAAATATCATTAAAACTGACTTTGTTTTAATGAGTCTTAATGGTGCGTCCAGATCTGACGAATGCGCCGCTCGCGAACGGTTTGCAAACTGCGCGCGAGCGGCGCATTCGCCAGATGTAGGTGCACCATATTATATCACGTATATAAAATAACGTAATTTTATTATTAACTAGCGATCCGCCCCGGCTTCGCCCGTGGTACATATTTATGTTTTCTCTACATAAGATCCATCCTCGTACTTCAAGGAATATAATAAAAAAAGAATTATCGAAATCGGTTCAGCCGTTCTCGAGTTATGCGCTTACCAACACATAAGATAACGTTATTTTATTATTAATAAAGCTGCTTTCGAGCTAATTTTCCGTTTGTAGCTTTATTTTGATGAGACGCCCAATAATTTCGTGTACGAAAGTCTCGATTGTGGTAGCTAACAGAGATAACAAGGATAAAAAATTTTGATTTGATGGTTCTCAAATATTTATTACTAACTGAATTTTTTTTTGTTCAATCTCAAGATAATTACCTAAATTATTCGAAAAAATATTTGTCCTACAAAATCTATGGTTGGTTCAAAGAGTCCCCCTTTCCAAAGTGTATCGATAACGAGGTCATCATAAATGATTACTAACAAGCTGATTTTTTTGTTTTCACTTAGTTAATGTTTATATAATTCAACAGACATATTGTCCTACAAATTGCGTAATAAATATTTGAGAACCATCAAATCAAAATTTTTTATCCTTGTTATCTCTGTTAGGTACCACAATCGAGAGTTTCGTACACGAAATTATTCGGTGTCTCATCAAAATAAAGCTACAAACGGAAAATCAGCTTGATAGTAGTCACTTGCAAAAATGGGCGATGTATCCTGAACTATTAGTAGCCAGCAGTTTCTTTTGGTGCAAATATAAACCAATGTTCCTATTATTGTGATAATATGTGATTCTTGTCTAATTATAAAAAAGTCAGTTTAAATAATATTTTAAAGACATTGTGTTAAGAGATTTTATGTAAGATTTTTTTTTGTTTTCCTTATATTCCTTTTCACATATTAATGTGTCCACAACCAAATCATTTCGAAGCTAAAACAAAATGTGTCCACGTCCAAGGCCAAATGGGGCGATAGTGTAGATATTGCGTAAAATCATTTTTGGTTAAAAACTTATCTACATACATAATGGTATCATTTATAACCATGTTTTTGAACCCTTTCTGGTATCTTGCGATGGCAAAGTTGCAACGGACTTATGATTTTACCTGGAACAATTGATATATTTTAAGAAACACCAGTATTACTGAAAATAATCTTCTGCAGCCCCACGCCCTATATCTGGTAACTTGGGATCGTAGATTTCCTTACGCAAAACATTTTTTTGGATGTGTGGGTTGACAACAATGGATAAAGTGAGAAATGAGTACATAATTCGAGGAAGTTTGAAAGTAGCTCCAGTGACTGAAAAATGGAAAGGAAATCGTCTGTCACGGTATGGGTAGGTAATGAGGAGGGATGAAAATCATGTGATCGTACGAGTGATGAGTTGAATATGTGTGTTGACGAATGTAGAGGGAAGAGGTAGGTCAAAGAAAAGATTGTGGGAGAGAGGATATCTATGAAAAAGGAGTGAATGTTTAAATGACTGCTGATAGAGGAGAATGGAAGAAGAAAACATTTTGCGCCGACCCCAAATAACATGGGATAAGGGCAGGCAGAAGAAGAAAACATTTTCCCGTATTATAGAACCTCACTCAAGATACAAGTAACATTACTTATCTAGTTTCAATTAATCAAAAGGCTTTAAACGAGTTTTAAGTAATGCTTGAGTCTTGAGTAAGGTTCTGTAATTTAATACGAACCTTGGTATCCCAATCAACTACACACCTTTTTATTCTTCGCCTAAACAATTGTTACATATGTAATCAAAATAAGTATAGCCGTCGCTGCATTTCGAACAAATAGATTTTTTGCATGCCATGCATTTTATTATTCTTGATCGAAATGGCGACACGTTTTGGTTGCAGGTGGCACATTGTATGGTTCGACTTATGGAAGTTTGTGGTTTAGGATAGACAATTGGTAGTTCCGTTCTAGTATGATTATTTTTTTTTTGTTTGGGTAATAATTTATTTTGATTAGCTTCGGTTAATTTACGTTTTTTGAATTGCATGGTTTGGCCACTAATATCTTGTCGACCTTCGCTAAGTGTATGAGGACCTAGTTGATTTGAAACTGTTATATCTTGTGAAATTGTATTCAAAATTGAATCAATGTCTTGATCAAATAGACCTATATATTGTATTACAGGAGATGGACATAATTGGATTGATATTTCAGGACATATTTCAGAACACTGTGTATTTTCTTCATCAACCTCTGTTGTTCGGTAACTCGTAAGCTCGGCATTGAGTAATGTCGGGTTTGGTGTGTCATTATAAACTTTTTTATTTGCTTCTTCAAACTCCAAGTTCTCGACATGTAGGGTGGGTTTTGAAAAATCGTCGTTCCGTCTGAATGTCGTGTTGAAATCTTCATCAACAAATTGGATAATCTCATCCAAATTGTCAAATTGACTGTGATGAATGACAGCTTTAGATGAATTCGTGTCTGTCGAACGAGAGTCAGCTCTGGGTGGCGATATTGTACCAGTTGGATGAATGTCAGCAATGAATGAGATTATTTTTGAATTACTATTTATTGCACCAGAGTCTGTGAAAGTATGAGATGAATGTGTGTCTGTCGAACGAGTGTTAGCTCTGGGTGGTGATATTGTACCAGATGGATGAATGTCAGCTTTGAATGAGATTATTTTTGAATGACTATTTATTGCATCAGAGTCTGTAAAGCTATGAAATGAATTTGTGTCTGTTGAACGAGTGTTAGCTATGGGTGGTGATATTATACCAGATGGATGAATGTCAGCTTTGAATGAGATTATTTTTGAATGACTATTTATTGCATCAGAGTCTGTGAAGCTATGAAATGAATTTGTGTCTGTTGAACGAGTGTTAGCTATGGGTGGTGATATTGTACCAGTTGGATGAATGTGAGTTTTGGAGGATATTATATTTGAATGGCTATTAATTGCACCAGACTCTGTGAAACTATGACTTAGTGGAGCAAAAACAATCACATAATCCTTTGTTAATTCCACAAAAACATGAATGGGTTCTGTGTTTAATAACAACTGGGTGAGTCGATATGATTTGGTGAATTTTCATTGTTCCAACTATGGTCTTTAAGTCCTGAGGAGTTATTATACAAATATTTTCAATATCGGTGCTCTTAATATAAAAACATCGTATGGACTTCATGAGCTTTTGCAATGCCTCATGAGCTTTTGTACCATTCGTGACATCATTTCCATAGGTAACATGGCGGTCAAGTGCTCTTTTAATGGAACCACCAATGCCATCGGCAACTCCTTTTCCATGACCACTTTCCGTAAAAGACCATGTAGAATAGTTGAGATTCAGTTTTGACGTGAACAAATTATGAAGATAAAAATTTTTCTTTTGGCGATACTGAGAGCTCGGGCCATCCGAATAAAAATGAATAATGTTTGTCTCAGGTTTCAGCGTTTTATTCATTTTTATAACAGGTATAAGGTGAGCCCATATTGTTGCTGGCTCGTGGCAACTTTGGTCGACTTTGGTCTTTCCAGAATATCATGCCTGTAATAAAGAAAACAAATAAATTTAAATCAAGTTACTACTTAACTAATAATCCTAAAATAATGTTGATCACATTTGGAAAGTATGTAGAAAGTAGAATAACAAAAGAAGTATATTGACTGATTATGAATGGAGATCTCTCCTATAAGCGCATTGACCACGAAGAAAATGTGCTAAAAAAGAAGTCTTAAAAAAGGTACCTGTATGGAGAGTGATTTCCTGTTGTGTTCCTTTGATCGTTTTTCAGTACGATATTCTTTTTTGCCAGCAGTACATCTGCTGATATTGCCCCGTAAGTAGAAACTTTCTATTTCTCTTTTTATTGCATTATTTTTTAAAGCTTCTTTACGCTTTCTTATTCTTTTCCTTTCAAGCCTATTAAGTTTGTTATATATGTTTTCTTCCTAGCACGTATTACATTTTTGTTAAGAACTATTCTTTTAGTGATCCTTTTTTATTGTTGAGTTTTACATTGTTTTAGTGTCTGTTTTAGTGTAAATTCTAAAATTTCTTGCCTTGTTTTCATTTTATTAACAAGTTCTTCAGTTTTTTTCATATTTTTTTTAAGTCTGTATAACTCTTTTCGAGCTGTTACTAAACGAGTTGTTAGTATTCCTATTCTTTTAAGAGCTATATTATACTTTTTCGCTAATGTGGTATTCCTTCGTTTTATCGCTATGGAAACAATAGGCTCAGGAGTCTGCAGTGGTGGTACGCAGCTTCCAGAACGATTTTCCTTCTTAATTTTTTGTTTACGTTTTTGATTTCTTCATTTCTCTCTTTGTTTTTCTTTCTCAGCTTCTGAGAGATCAGACACTTTTTTGTTTTTTTTTTCAGGTTTTTGAGAAACTTTTTTATCCACCACTTTCCTGGCGGTTTGTTATTGAAAACATGTTCTCTATTGTTACCTTTAAGGTAGTTGAACACAACGAGACTTAGATCGAAACGAGATAGAGGTGCTCCGAAATCACCTGCTGCTCTCAGGACATTAACAATATTTTGTTCTTCTGTTTCAGAAAGTCTTTGCTGTCCGCCTGGCTTCTTACTATGCTTATTTTTCACTTTATTGTCTATAGTTCTGCGTAGTATGTGGAATCGTTTTTCAGCTTCAAGGGACGAAATTTCTTTTCTGCTAACTAAGTCCACTGCAACTTTTAACATTTCTTTAGAATATTCCTTATATGCTCTGTTTCCTAACAAAGGTCGGCGGCGTCGTATGTCCATCTTCTAAAAAAGGAAAACTAAATGTTTATTTATTCAATATTTTGTACACAAGGTACCTACTCATGAAATTAACCTAAAGGTAAACTGGATAGCGACTACAACATTTAACGACTCACACACATCCCATCTATATTAAACAGGTTCTAGTCAAATCATTTTGGACTCGGAATCCAAATCGCAATGGAAATGGAATCGCTGGTATTCTGTCAAGACCATTGGAGGGTGTGATTTCGACTTTCCACTGCATTTAGTTCATGTGAATAGATAAATAATAACTGTGACCGGGGGGCGAGGGTTAATGGAAAATGCAGGCCTGGCTCGACAGTAAAATGTACTACAGACTATTTGACAATAATTGTGATGCGCGCCGTGCTATCAAAGTGAATCCCAACAGGGGTGGAAGTTCAATATAATATCTGGGTAAGCAACGGGAATATCTGGGTACTTGACACTAAGACGTCTCAGCAGAGGTGAAAGCGTATATAGTGCGTTTCACGGAAGAGTTCCCCTGCCGTTATGTTGGTAGTGCTTGAATTAGTGTTGCCAGATTGCGAAGATTGTTATTACCTAATAGTGAGGAGATTTCCTACATTAGGCAGCCGACCCCGTAAGATACGGGATAAGGCTAGGAAGAAAGGAGAATATTTTCTCTGTCATTTTTTATTAAAAACAAAATATTTTCGATAGATGTTGTCTTCCTTTATATATGAATGCGTGGGAATTATCAATTTTATTACGTACACGATCAAAATGAAACTCCTGTAATTTAACCATATAAATATTTATTTTAAAAAGGCATTATTTTTTAAAATAATTGTGCTCCTCCAACGGTCCTACACCTGATATAGTACTGCTGTCACTATCTCCAGGGTCACTGCTATCTGAAGTATCACTGTCATCCCCTACTGCGATTATAAATCGATCTATTTCATTATCAACAGCTATACCATCGTTAAAGTACTTGTCTTCAATGCTCTCGACGTGACAGCACTCTTTCATCCATTCTTCTGGTGTGATACTACGAAATGCATCTTCGGTTATTTTGACTATATTTTTTGCTTCTTGACCCACGTTTTTTTCTGCTATCCGCCTTTTTAAAAGACTCCATATGAGCTCGATTGGGTTCAAGTCACAGTGGTAAGGAGGAAGTCTTACCACTTTATGCCCATGATCTTGTAATAGTAAATCGACTTCGTAGACAGGTGGTTCTTTGTGTTCTTTGATAATTTCAAATAATTGACTTTTTACCATATTACTGAAAATAATCTTCTGCAGCCCCACGCCCTATATCTGGTAACTTGGGATCGTAGATTTCCTTACGCAAAACATTTTTTTGGATGTGTGGGTTGACAACAATGGATAAAGTGAGAAATGAGTACATAATTCGAGGAAGTTTGAAAGTAGCTCCAGTGACTGAAAAATGGAAAGGAAATCGTCTGTCACGGTATGGGTAGGTAATGAGGAGGGATGAAAATCATGTGATCGTACGAGTGATGAGTTGAATATGTGTGTTGACGAATGTAGAGGGAAGAGGTAGGTCAAAGAAAAGATTGTGGGAGAGAGGATATCTATGAAAAAGGAGTGAATGTTTAAATGACTGCTGATAGAGGAGAATGGAAGAAGAAAACATTTTGCGCCGACCCCAAATAACATGGGATAAGGGCAGGCAGAAGAAGAAAACATTTTCCCGTATTATAGAACCTCACTCAAGATACAAGTAACATTACTTATCTAGTTTCAATTAATCAAAAGGCTTTAAACGAGTTTTAAGTAATGCTTGAGTCTTGAGTAAGGTTCTGTAATTTAATACGAACCTTGGTATCCCAATCAACTACACACCTTTTTATTCTTCGCCTAAACAATTGTTACATATGTAATCAAAATAAGTATAGCCGTCGCTGCATTTCGAACAAATAGATTTTTTGCATGCCATGCATTTTATTATTCTTGATCGAAATGGCGACACGTTTTGGTTGCAGGTGGCACATTGTATGGTTCGACTTATGGAAGTTTGTGGTTTAGGATAGACAATTGGTAGTTCCGTTCTAGTATGATTATTTTTTTTTTGTTTGGGTAATAATTTATTTTGATTAGCTTCGGTTAATTTACGTTTTTTGAATTGCATGGTTTGGCCACTAATATCTTGTCGACCTTCGCTAAGTGTATGAGGACCTAGTTGATTTGAAACTGTTATATCTTGTGAAATTGTATTCAAAATTGAATCAATGTCTTGATCAAATAGACCTATATATTGTATTACAGGAGATGGACATAATTGGATTGATATTTCAGGACATATTTCAGAACACTGTGTATTTTCTTCATCAACCTCTGTTGTTCGGTAACTCGTAAGCTCGGCATTGAGTAATGTCGGGTTTGGTGTGTCATTATAAACTTTTTTATTTGCTTCTTCAAACTCCAAGTTCTCGACATGTAGGGTGGGTTTTGAAAAATCGTCGTTCCGTCTGAATGTCGTGTTGAAATCTTCATCAACAAATTGGATAATCTCATCCAAATTGTCAAATTGACTGTGATGAATGACAGCTTTAGATGAATTCGTGTCTGTCGAACGAGAGTCAGCTCTGGGTGGCGATATTGTACCAGTTGGATGAATGTCAGCAATGAATGAGATTATTTTTGAATTACTATTTATTGCACCAGAGTCTGTGAAAGTATGAGATGAATGTGTGTCTGTCGAACGAGTGTTAGCTCTGGGTGGTGATATTGTACCAGATGGATGAATGTCAGCTTTGAATGAGATTATTTTTGAATGACTATTTATTGCATCAGAGTCTGTAAAGCTATGAAATGAATTTGTGTCTGTTGAACGAGTGTTAGCTATGGGTGGTGATATTATACCAGATGGATGAATGTCAGCTTTGAATGAGATTATTTTTGAATGACTATTTATTGCATCAGAGTCTGTGAAGCTATGAAATGAATTTGTGTCTGTTGAACGAGTGTTAGCTATGGGTGGTGATATTGTACCAGTTGGATGAATGTGAGTTTTGGAGGATATTATATTTGAATGGCTATTAATTGCACCAGACTCTGTGAAACTATGACTTAGTGGAGCAAAAACAATCACATAATCCTTTGTTAATTCCACAAAAACATGAATGGGTTCTGTGTTTAATAACAACTGGGTGAGTCGATATGATTTGGTGAATTTTCATTGTTCCAACTATGGTCTTTAAGTCCTGAGGAGTTATTATACAAATATTTTCAATATCGGTGCTCTTAATATAAAAACATCGTATGGACTTCATGAGCTTTTGCAATGCCTCATGAGCTTTTGTACCATTCGTGACATCATTTCCATAGGTAACATGGCGGTCAAGTGCTCTTTTAATGGAACCACCAATGCCATCGGCAACTCCTTTTCCATGACCACTTTCCGTAAAAGACCATGTAGAATAGTTGAGATTCAGTTTTGACGTGAACAAATTATGAAGATAAAAATTTTTCTTTTGGCGATACTGAGAGCTCGGGCCATCCGAATAAAAATGAATAATGTTTGTCTCAGGTTTCAGCGTTTTATTCATTTTTATAACAGGTATAAGGTGAGCCCATATTGTTGCTGGCTCGTGGCAACTTTGGTCGACTTTGGTCTTTCCAGAATATCATGCCTGTAATAAAGAAAACAAATAAATTTAAATCAAGTTACTACTTAACTAATAATCCTAAAATAATGTTGATCACATTTGGAAAGTATGTAGAAAGTAGAATAACAAAAGAAGTATATTGACTGATTATGAATGGAGATCTCTCCTATAAGCGCATTGACCACGAAGAAAATGTGCTAAAAAAGAAGTCTTAAAAAAGGTACCTGTATGGAGAGTGATTTCCTGTTGTGTTCCTTTGATCGTTTTTCAGTACGATATTCTTTTTTGCCAGCAGTACATCTGCTGATATTGCCCCGTAAGTAGAAACTTTCTATTTCTCTTTTTATTGCATTATTTTTTAAAGCTTCTTTACGCTTTCTTATTCTTTTCCTTTCAAGCCTATTAAGTTTGTTATATATGTTTTCTTCCTAGCACGTATTACATTTTTGTTAAGAACTATTCTTTTAGTGATCCTTTTTTATTGTTGAGTTTTACATTGTTTTAGTGTCTGTTTTAGTGTAAATTCTAAAATTTCTTGCCTTGTTTTCATTTTATTAACAAGTTCTTCAGTTTTTTTCATATTTTTTTTAAGTCTGTATAACTCTTTTCGAGCTGTTACTAAACGAGTTGTTAGTATTCCTATTCTTTTAAGAGCTATATTATACTTTTTCGCTAATGTGGTATTCCTTCGTTTTATCGCTATGGAAACAATAGGCTCAGGAGTCTGCAGTGGTGGTACGCAGCTTCCAGAACGATTTTCCTTCTTAATTTTTTGTTTACGTTTTTGATTTCTTCATTTCTCTCTTTGTTTTTCTTTCTCAGCTTCTGAGAGATCAGACACTTTTTTGTTTTTTTTTTCAGGTTTTTGAGAAACTTTTTTATCCACCACTTTCCTGGCGGTTTGTTATTGAAAACATGTTCTCTATTGTTACCTTTAAGGTAGTTGAACACAACGAGACTTAGATCGAAACGAGATAGAGGTGCTCCGAAATCACCTGCTGCTCTCAGGACATTAACAATATTTTGTTCTTCTGTTTCAGAAAGTCTTTGCTGTCCGCCTGGCTTCTTACTATGCTTATTTTTCACTTTATTGTCTATAGTTCTGCGTAGTATGTGGAATCGTTTTTCAGCTTCAAGGGACGAAATTTCTTTTCTGCTAACTAAGTCCACTGCAACTTTTAACATTTCTTTAGAATATTCCTTATATGCTCTGTTTCCTAACAAAGGTCGGCGGCGTCGTATGTCCATCTTCTAAAAAAGGAAAACTAAATGTTTATTTATTCAATATTTTGTACACAAGGTACCTACTCATGAAATTAACCTAAAGGTAAACTGGATAGCGACTACAACATTTAACGACTCACACACATCCCATCTATATTAAACAGGTTCTAGTCAAATCATTTTGGACTCGGAATCCAAATCGCAATGGAAATGGAATCGCTGGTATTCTGTCAAGACCATTGGAGGGTGTGATTTCGACTTTCCACTGCATTTAGTTCATGTGAATAGATAAATAATAACTGTGACCGGGGGGCGAGGGTTAATGGAAAATGCAGGCCTGGCTCGACAGTAAAATGTACTACAGACTATTTGACAATAATTGTGATGCGCGCCGTGCTATCAAAGTGAATCCCAACAGGGGTGGAAGTTCAATATAATATCTGGGTAAGCAACGGGAATATCTGGGTACTTGACACTAAGACGTCTCAGCAGAGGTGAAAGCGTATATAGTGCGTTTCACGGAAGAGTTCCCCTGCCGTTATGTTGGTAGTGCTTGAATTAGTGTTGCCAGATTGCGAAGATTGTTATTACCTAATAGTGAGGAGATTTCCTACATTAGGCAGCCGACCCCGTAAGATACGGGATAAGGCTAGGAAGAAAGGAGAATATTTTCTCTGTCATTTTTTATTAAAAACAAAATATTTTCGATAGATGTTGTCTTCCTTTATATATGAATGCGTGGGAATTATCAATTTTATTACGTACACGATCAAAATGAAACTCCTGTAATTTAACCATATAAATATTTATTTTAAAAAGGCATTATTTTTTAAAATAATTGTGCTCCTCCAACGGTCCTACACCTGATATAGTACTGCTGTCACTATCTCCAGGGTCACTGCTATCTGAAGTATCACTGTCATCCCCTACTGCGATTATAAATCGATCTATTTCATTATCAACAGCTATACCATCGTTAAAGTACTTGTCTTCAATGCTCTCGACGTGACAGCACTCTTTCATCCATTCTTCTGGTGTGATACTACGAAATGCATCTTCGGTTATTTTGACTATATTTTTTGCTTCTTGACCCACGTTTTTTTCTGCTATCCGCCTTTTTAAAAGACTCCATATGAGCTCGATTGGGTTCAAGTCACAGTGGTAAGGAGGAAGTCTTACCACTTTATGCCCATGATCTTGTAATAGTAAATCGACTTCGTAGACAGGTGGTTCTTTGTGTTCTTTGATAATTTCAAATAATTGACTTTTTACCATAGTTGGTAAATATGCAAGGCCTTTGTTCACAATCCATTCTTGCATTTCTGATTTTGTACTTGACATGGTGGGTGCTTTATTTACCGCTACCGTGTGGTACGACGCATTATCCATTACCACTATTGACTGCGCAGGCAGATTTGGCAAAAGCTTATCTTTTATCCATTTCATGAAGTTTTCCCTGTTCATATCATCGTGGTAGTCTCCTGACTTAGTTTGAGATTTGAAAATCAACTGCGCATCGGGTATAAAACCCATTTTACCGCCTGCATGTAGAATGATCCATCTTGGGCCTTTTGAATCTGAAGACAAAACCCCTTCCTCAGTTTCACTTTGCCAGCATTTACCGGCACAGTATGTGGAATGAATGTATGTTTCATCCAAATAGACGACTGGTCGTGGTAGGTCACTGAGACGATTGCTTCGAATTTCTTCTACATAACTATGGCGCCATGCCACGATGTCGTATCTTTCCATCAGTATCTTTCTTTTAGATTTACATTTTTTGAAATAAAATCCCAACTCTTTTAAGATTCGCCACAATGAGGTACGACTACCCTTGAAGTCAATTTCGCTTCGCATTTCATGCAACAATTTAGTAAGAGTGGGCAACTCCTTCTTCACGACATAAAATTCGTGAATTTTGTGACATATAGCACAAAGTTCAAAGTCATCAAGCTTTATTTTTTTTTCTCTAGGACGATGCTTGCCCGGTGTTGAAATTTTTGTTTCTGTAAGGGCAGCAACCTCACCTTCTTTCGTGATTTTTGAAACGGTTTTTTCAGAAATGCCTAAAACAAAAAAAAAACAATATAATAATTTTATAAGTATCTAAGGCATTTTTTAATAATTAGCACATTGGGCGAGTCAAGTTGACGGCGGAGTATTAGTGATTGGTATTATATGTTATCGGTAAAGTAAAGTAAAAAAACAAATATAAGTTTACACTTTAATAATAATAATAGAATAGGACTTTAGGATCCTTTAGCTGGTAACCCTATTTTACTAACCTGTCATGGCGGCGACTCGACGTCGTACACATTCTAATGGAATTATTGGCACTTTGTTACGTTTTTCACTCTCACAAAATGTTTTAACTTTTAAAACCATTTCTCTTTCACCACTTCTAAGCGTATGCGGCATGATGCCAATCTCTAAAACATTTATAAATCTCGGAAAACCTTGACATCTCTGTATTTTTGACAGTCAGGTATGCCAACATAACGGCAGGGGAACTCTTCCGTGAAACGCACTATAGTTAAATTGTCATTTATTAAAATTGTCAAATATTATCAAATATTAAAATTGTCATTTATTGAACACTTACATACATAATTATTGATCAGAAAAGACTCGAAACGATCCATATTTAAATGGCTCAACTTAATAAAGTAGTCTGCTTCTTTCATGAGCTAATTTATCTGCCTTTGTAGCAGAATATTTCTGTTTTAACATCATTTAACATATGACTTGAAAAATCTATTTTCTCCTTTAGTTCAGATGTTTCTATATCATATAATATTTTATAATAATCTAGTTCCCTCTGATCCTTTTCAACCAGACTTTTATTATCTTTCTCGTGGTCATTGGTCTTGGGTCCACAACGTCGGGTAGGGCTTTGCACTTGTTTTCGCTGTTTATGTATTTAATGTGCAGTTCTGTTAACTCGGCCTTCAGAAGAGAATTCTTTTTAATTATTTCCTGTATCTCTATTTTACTGTCATCTCGCTCTAGAATGAGTTGGTCACATAAGGACTGTGAAGTTTTTTAAATCAACCCTTAATTTTTTTTTCTAGATTCACGGCACACTTCTTGATTTATTTGCCATCGTTCCTTATGAGCTCATCATAATAGGACCTCGCTTGTTTTGACCTCGAGGCGATTATGACGGGTTGATGACCGGTCATAGCCACCTTGATTACTGTGGCTTCTAAGTTAATTAGAGGCGGCGTGTCGATGGGCGTGCAGTGCAAGGCCCTTCTGTAATAAATGAGAGTGCCGCCTAAGGGGCTGTTTACGCGGTCGTTACGCACCAACATGTAGTTGGCGAGTCACGGATTACGATTGAATGGCTTAAGGAAGGTTTCTTGCATTACTAGCACATCGACCCGCCGCCGCCGTCTGGTGACAAAGTCTCTAACTAAGTTAGTCTGTTTGAGAAGGCCGTCCGCGTTAAAAGTAACTACGGAGATCGCTCTGGGTTTAATTCTAGTTGTAGTAGCCATTAGGAAGTTTTGTTGATTTTTGTTATTAACTCCCAATGAGCTAATACAGTACTGATGGCCTCATCTTGGCTTTTGGCTTTTCTTAATTTATTGACCACTAGATTTACCTCATCAAGGTTGAGGTTGAGGTTTTGGACATAGTTCTTTATGTAAAGAATGTTTGCTAAGGTCTCGTTAGGCGAGACCAATTCAGGTGAGTGCACTTTAGCTGAGGGCTTCGGTGCTGTTTGTATGGCGGGAGCCGCTGAAGGCGGCACCGCCACGCTCGATTGGGCCTGCGTCACTAGTGACGGAGGTGTCGTTCAAGCGTTTGTCTTGGATGGTGGAGCAGGTATAAAGGCCGGCTTTGATTGAGGGGGTTGAGCCCCGGCACGGGCGATTCCGCGAGGTTTGTTCGCCTTCTGGCGACCACCCGCCCTGTGTTTTTTTTTAAAAAGCACCCGCCATCGCAGGGTGTTGTCTGCTTTTTTCTCCAGAATATAGTCTAGAGACATTTATTTTCCTTTTAATCAAATAAATACACACAAATTTTTTATTTACAAATTAGGCCTGAATTATTATTACAATTAAAATTACAGTTACAAATATAAAATACGAAAATGAAATACAAATTGATAATACAAAATTGAATAAATACAAATTAACAATATTCAATAAAAAAAAATTCAAATTGATTATAAAATACAATGGTAAAAGATCACATTTAAAACATAAAATTACAATTAAAATATTACAATTTACAATTAAAACATAAAACAATATCAATTACGCGGCACAACACTTATAAAACTTAACCCTAACATCACAACTTATCACAGTGTTTTTTATTAACCACCCTCACAATTCGTTCGCAATATTCCAAGAATTCAGTTCTCATCTTATCCCTCAGGGCCGCATGCAGATTCTCACCCGTCATCGCGATGCCCAATTTTTGCTCAATAACATATCTATCTCTTGCAAAAATCGGACACTTCGAGCAACAGGTAAAAACCGTCTCGTCGTCTCCGAGCTGACACAGACACGATGGATTCTCCTTCAGCTTGAATCTGTTCAAGTAGAAGGCGAATCCATCGTGTCCAAACAAAAACCAGGGGCTTTATTTTAAAGAGACGCTTCTATTCATGTATAAAACTGCACTATACACTGAGTAAATATAAAATGTCTTCGCCCGGCTTAAATAAAAATCTTGTTGTTTACCTTTTATTTTTGGTCCAAAAAATCCGAAAATTCACAAAAAACACTCGTCTCACCAACACGCACAACACTGCAGTTTTCGTCCGCTAAGTTCCCGATATAAATCGGGACTTTCTAGCGACGTTGTAATTTTGGTTAAAAATGTGAAATGGCTGTAACTTTTTACACTCAGCTCCGATTTTTATAATGTTTTCGCGTCCGTATTCTTTATTTAAGCGCGCATCTAGCGGTATATGATACTTATTTAAGGTTTAAGGTTTAAAGACATTTATTCCCATTAAGACATTAAGTCACTTACATGAGAAACTTAAATTTTAAACATAGGTATTTATAAAAAATATCATTCGTTAGTTAAAAATTTAGAGTAAGTTACATACTATAAACATAAGTTTAGGTTAGGTACTCATTCATTGCATTCAAAGTTTGAGCGTGTGGTCTTCCAGGATGTGTTTCGCTAATTGTTTTTTGAATACAATGAATGAGTTTACACTTTTTAATTTGCTTGGCAATCCGTTATAGAAACGTGCTCCCTCGTATGTTGCCGTTCGCCTTCCATAATTCGTTCGGATCTTCGGGAGGGCAAGATAGCTAGCTGGTCTATTAGGATAGTGGCGATTTGATGTTGAGAATATTATATTTGTATTTATGTTTTTATGTAGCGCTTTGTGGATGAACATACACGTATTATAAAAGTATAATTGTTTTAAATTCATTATTTTAGTATCGTCGTAGATTTTATTTGTAGAAGTTAAAAAAGGATATTTAAAAATGGTTTTAATAATTTTATTTTGTAAAATTTGTAGTGGCGCTAATTTATTTTTGTAAGCGCTACCCCATACTTCTATTAAATACATTAGGTGAGGTTTGACTAACGTGTTGTAGATGGTGTGGCGTAATTTATGAGGAATGCAAGAAGTGATATTACGCAGAGATCTAAGAAGTGCTGATAATTTATTTTTTAGGTGGTCGATGTGATAATTCCATTTTAGAGAGCTGTCGATTCGCAAACCTAGGTATTTCTCGTGGGTTTTATGTTCTAATACAACACCGTTAATTTTAAGTGGAGCGTGTGGAGGAATAATTTTGTTCTGAGCTTTGAATTTAATATAACACGTTTTAGATATATTTATTGTTAGTAGATTGTATTGAAACCATTTATTTAATTTATTTAAATCATTTTGTGCTTGCTTTATCATGTCATGTATAGAGGGACCAAAATAAAACAGACAGGTGTCATCCGCATAAAGTGTTAGATGACCATTTAGTTTTAAATCTTGTAAATTATTAATATAAATTAAAAAAAGCAATGGGCCTAAAATCGAACCTTGTGGTATGCCACACGTAATTGGTAAGGGAATGCTATTGTAGTTATCTATTTTAACGATTTGTGATCGATTTTTTAAATATGATTTCAGCATGTCTAGTGCTTTACCAGTAATGTTAATGGATGCTAATTTCTTTATTAAAAGTTCGTGAGAAACGGTATCGAAGGCCTTTTGTAGGTCAATAAATACTCCCAAAACTAAATTTTTTGCGTCAATGTTCTGTTTTATTTTAGTAGTCAGGTCTATAGTCGCTGACAGAGTGTTACTTTTTGGCTTAAAACCGTATTGACGCACTGAAATAAAATTAAATGAGTCTAAATATTTTTCTAATCTCGTGTGTAAAATTTTCTCTAATATTTTTGACAACACTTGCAACACCGAAATTGGCCTATAGTTACCAGGTTCAAATTTTGAACCACTCTTATAGATAGGAGTTACCTTCGCTATTTTTAACGAATCCGGAAAACGTCCTTGACTTATAGCTTGGTTGAAACAATCGCTTAAGGTATGATTCAATTTTTCTTTAATGCATTTAATTGCTTTTGTGGTAATACCATCAAGACCTGTACTACAGTTTGAATTAAGGTTATTTATAATTTTTAAAATTTCATTAGGTGTACACGGATCAAAAGTGGATAATTCGTACTTTTTTGATGGTGATTTAGGTAAGGTTGAGGAAGAGTTGGTTTGATATTGTAGGGGTATTAAATTTGCTAGACGAGATCCTATTGTAGAAAAATATTGATTAAATATCTGGCATATTTCATTTGGCTCGGTAATATATTCAGAATTTATAAGTAATTTAGTAGGTAAAGTACATTTTACAGTTTTGTTATTAGCTAATTTATTTACTAAAGTCCATAATTTCTTGGGTTTATTTATATTCCTTGTAAATTCTTGGTAATAGTAAGAATCTTTTGTGTCTTGAATAAATTTTTTTACCTTAATTTTTTGGGTGTTAAATTTTATTTGAAGGTTTTTATTTTTAGGGTTGTTTTTTAGTTGAGACCATAATAAATTTCTTTCGTTAATTTCTGTTAAAATTGCTTTGTTTATCCAGTCTTTTCGGGGCAGATTTAGAAATTTAGTTTTAGTAATCTTACTTTTATCTATAATAGATTTAATTTTATTTTCTAATATTGTATAATCTTTGTTTATTTCAGTATCAACTATGGAGTCAGACAGGGATGATAATCTTTCGTAATTAATTGCTTTATATTGAGTTTTAACACTTTTTGGGGGTAAATATTTTTTTAATTCTACGTATATGTGCTTATGGTCGGAAATACATGAGTTTATTATTGCGAAATGAAAATTATAATTTTGAAGGTTCGTACTTACATGGTCAATGATAGATTTTTTTGAAGAGTCTCTTGTGCTGTATTTTTTAGTTAGTTTATTGAGTAATATATGTCCATTACACTTAAGAGTATATTTGTATAGTTTGGTATTTTTATCTTTTGTTAACAAGTCGATATTAAAATCTCCAAAAATAATAGCTCTGTGCCTTTGTTGTAATTGCGATTCATACATTTCAAGGAATTTTTGACAGTTAGTATAGCCCGGTTTATAGATAACGCCTACATCAATTTTACATCGTTCTAAACTTATCCATAAGTAATTGTTCCCTTCCTCGTATCGTGATTCAATAAGATTGTGTTTTAAATCGTTGTGGATGTATGCTGAGACTCCACCTCCTCTTGCGTCAGTCCGGTAGTTAAAATAATGTGTGTAATTATCAATATTTAATTCTGAAGCTTGCGCATCAGAATTTATCCAAGTTTCAGTAATTAGAATTACGTGGATAGGTTTTATTAATGAGCTCAGGATACATTTTACTTCATCTAGTTTACCTTTTTTTCTTATGCTTCGCGCATTGAAGTATATAAATCTAAGCCTGGATCGGGAGAGTTGCAAATTTTCATAGCTGTCTAGTATTTCATAGGAGTTGATATTTTGGTTGTTTGTCTTTAAATTTATTTCTAGTTTTTTGACATAATTTTCTTTATAGTAGGCATTCCGTTAACGTATTTTATTGTGAGATCTGTTTCTCCTTCACCAATGCGACGGTTTAGTTCATCCTGTAAACTTTTAAGATATTTTTCCTGAGCTGGCGTTTGATCACTAAAAGCTTTAATATTGTTGGGTAGTTTATTTTTGTTACGTAGGATTATTTTAGCAGATTCAATTGTGTCATAGCAAACCTTTATTCTACGATTTTTCCCCGGTGAATACTTGCCAATTCTATATATATAAATATATTTATAAATTGAAAAAATACCACTTTACTAAAAATAATGCTTAGAGAGATGCAAATTCACTGTAAACGGGTCGCGTTCGGGCAAATGACTCCCTCGCCCTGTGTTTGGGAGCTTTCGGGCAACCCCGGTAGTTCGCGGGGTGACCCGAAGTCTCGCATAGTACACAGGACGGTGGGTCCTCATTGGGCAAGTTCTTAGACCTCGTGCAATCTTCCGTGCCGTGGTCGCCTAAGCACTTAACGCAGCGAGGCCGCGAAAAGCAGTTGCGAGCAGAGTGCCCGTAGAGTTGACAGCAATGACACTGTCTGATGTAACTGTGGGAGTCGGGTGTTTCTACCTTGAGCCCTTAAAGTTTGCAGCATTTCCGCATTTTAAAGATATCTTTACCATTCGGGGTACGATCAAGGACCGCGAGGACCATGTCGTATGCTACTTTCGTGACGCGATTGTGCATACGGAAGCATTCTTGTACGGGGAAGCCTTGGCCTTTCAAGTCATCGAAGACTTGGTCGGCAGAGATCTCTTTAGGGATCCCTTTGATCACCGCTCTTAAGGAGCGTTCCTCCGGAAGGGGGAATGAATGACCGCCTATGTTTTCGGCTCTAAGATAAGCCGTGAATACCCTGTGATGGGTTGACGTTAAAAGTTGGACACGAATGTTGTCCTTAGTAGGTCGAGCTTTGAAGGAGATTCCTTCACTGTCTAAATAGGCTGAGATTTTCAGCCAGGCTGACTTATCCCTCACGTAAACGGGAGGGGGGGAAGGCGGTTTGCGCGTCGCGGCGTTGCCCGCGGTCGGGTCTACGGATGCCTGAGGGGCGGGGGGCGCACGGCTAGGCTCGGCGCGCGAGGAATCGCAAACGGTCGCGTTCCGTTTAGCGGGCGGCGCAGAGTCTTTTAACTAGCGTTTCTTTTTATTTTTGACGGTTTCGAAACCGTCCGATGAATCTGAGGACTCCGCCTCCGAAGCTGCTGATGACTGCGGAGCGCTTTCGCACTCCATTCCGGTCGGGGCTTCGAACCCCGCTTCGACTGCCACTGGGGACAGCGGTGGGGAATCAGGAGAGTCCCTCTGCGGTTGCGCAACGGGCGCGGCAATATTTTGAGCCCCGGCTGTACTGCGCGCGTGAAAGGCGTGCAATATCTCCGGGTTCTCCCTAGCTAAGAACGCCAGAAGGGCGTTCAAGTCTATATCGTGGCAGACATCCTATCTTTCTAACGTCGTCCTAGCGTCCCGCTCTCCGCTTCCTTGGGGGTTGTGTGCCTACGCGTGCGTGAGTGTGGGTGTATTAATGCGTCCCGCTGGTGATAGCGGGGTGAGGTTGTCACTACCTAACTGTCCGCAGGGGTTTTGGGGTGACCCCCTGCGAATACGTGACGTGGACCCGTCGAGACCGAGTCCGGGCGCTAGCGAGCAGTTGGAGTACCTGCCCGCCGTGGCAGTGCCTACTAAGAGGACCCCGGACTCACAGTCACCGAAAAGCTCCCGAAGCGGTGTCGTAGTCAAGCTTCTGCGTAGGCCGGACGTATGTTCTATGTTTGTGAATGTATTATCAGATTCGTTGTAGGCGGATTTGAACCAGAGACACAGTTGGTGTGACCGAATATTGCGGTAGCTCAGTGCCGTATCTTGATGATCCAGTCATACAACAGTATGACCGGATCTTGCGGCAAGTTCCGCTATATTTATGTTAGATGAGTCTCTCGTCGTCTTCTTCGCTGATGTATCTTCTCTGTTTTAGTGACGGCTGTCTACACGGCTGTCAAAACTACAACCGACCGACTACTATGATGACTGCTCGACTTTTATTTACATCTCTGAAGCCTCTATCGAGTATGAATGCATCACCAGCTTAAAAGTACTGCTGTACTGGCACAGCCATTTACATTACAAAACTCATGCTGCATAATTTGAGCGTCTGAAGAAGTTGCTGCATAACGGCCCTGAAGTCTGAACTTCACTAATGTCACCATCAGTACAGTCTATTAAAAGTGGATTTACTAAGTTTTCATATTTGTGGATAGTATATATTTTTGGTACAAATAATTAGAGCTTTTTTGCACTTAACAATATGTGCCATCTACAATTACAATGGGCTTTTGTACACTATCTTCGTTAACAAACCCGTTTGGTATTAAGTTTCGATAAATTATTTCTTGCCTATTTATATGATTTATAACGACATGATGCGGTACAAAATAATGATACAGTAATTCTCTGGCTTTATTTATACAACCTTCCATCGTTCTTCCTGGTATGTTAAATAATATTTATATTCTTTTATTTGCATCTCCTGTCCATAGTTTTAATAAATATAAGGCTAGTGCAGTTGCACCATTATTAATTTCATTAAATTGTGTCACTTCATTTAATTATATGTTAAACTAGCGGTCCGCCCCAGCTTCGCCCGTGGTACATGTTTACGTTTTCTCTACATAAGAACCATCCTCGTAGTTCAAGGAATATAATAAAAAAAGAATTATCGAAATCGGTTCAGCCGTTCTCGAGTTATGCGCTTACCAACACATTTTGGGATTCATTTTTATATATAAGAAAGATTGGTCTTTTATAAAGCCGAACCAGGGGTATAGACTGGGGTAGAAGCCTTTAAAAATAATAAAAAGATAAAAAAAATCGCAGTCGGATGAAACCCATTAGAAAAGGAGGGGAATATGATGAAAATAAAAGGAAAAATAAATTACGGTCAATCCGAGTTCGGGAAGTGGGAGGGGGAGCTTTTAAGAGAAAAAAATGGATTCTCTCGATTTCCAACAAAACTACAAGTCCTACGGAAAAACGTTCAATGGCAAAGTTGTAGGTAATTAAAAGATCTACAACTTTTGTCTTAACAATTTTTTCACATAACCTCAAAATTTAGGTGAAAAATTCAAAAAACCATGTTTTTCGTTTTTTATTTTTATCTACTTCAAAATTTATTTTTTTTCTACGAAATTTGGTGGAAACTTACTTTATTATGTCCCAAATACACTGTAATTTTTTTGATTGAAAATATTTATTTTTGCGCCTTATTTTGAATTAATACCAAAAAAACAACCTAATTTTCAATCGAAAAGTCACCCGTCAAAATATTAGCTTTCTTCAAAAACTTGGAGAGCCTTTTGTTCATTGAAATCTCTACTTTCATATTGTGTAAAAAAATAAACATTACCATAGTAAATGTTCTCAGGAAATGCATACAAACAGTGTGATAATGAGCTTTTACTAAATCAGGCACACTTCTCGAACTCTATATCTTCTCTTGTATCGGCTTTTCGGTAATATTTCAAAAGAAAAAAAATAATCTGTTCTAAGTATAATATTTTACAGCATATTCAAAAGCAAAATGACGTGGATAAAAACATTTCAGGTAGTTCGAGAAGTGTGCATGAAGTGTGTTCGTTTAACTGCTGTTTCAGCAATGTAATTCTTACTCAGTTTTTGATTTATGATTTATATAGTTGCATCATGAGCCAGGCCAACGAGCAACAACATTTTGGAACATCTATGAAGCATTGCAAATAAATGCCATATTGCCATATCAACATAATAATTTGAGAGCAACTGTTCTGATTCTTGTGTTGCATGTTGTGAATACTCTGGCGATGTTACTATGAATGTCGTACTGGAAGACTGGGGACGACGAAAGCTTGTGATGCCATTATGGATTATGTTAGCTATTTTTAGAGCTTCTGAACGAAAAGCCAATTTTTGAGAGATGGTAAATGTATTTGTAATTGGCACAAGTCTATATAACTGCGTTAAAAACAACCGACTTCAAACTTGCACTTGCAACATTTACACATAACAGACAAAAATGCTCATAAAATAAAAACTACTGGGCCTATCCGAATAAAATTTTTATGGGACCAATTCGACACCTTCCCGCATCGAACAAAAAAAGAATCACGTAAATCGGTTCAGAAACCTCGGAGTAATCGGTGTACATACATAAAAAAAAACATACCGGCCGAATTTATAACCTCCTCCTTTTTTTGAAGTCGGTTAAAAAGGGAATTAAAGAATGCCATATCGTCATTTTGAAGGATTTTACTATTGTCTTGAAATATTTCATATGTACTTTGGGAATATTCCAATGTAGATGGATTTGGTTGAGACTAATTTTCCGTTCTTGGCCGGATGTAATATGTATGACCTGTATGACCTTGACTATGATTTATATTACTTTGATTACTGTGTATAGTAGTTAATAATTGCGAAGTATATAAATAAATAAATATTCCAGGACAATTTACACACACGGCGCGATCTGATCCCATACTAAGCTTTCGCTTGTGTTATGGAAACCAGATGGCTGATAAACATACATATATAATTTTAAATAAATACTTATATAGATAATTAACACCCAGACACAGAGCAAACATCTATGTTCATCACACAAATATTTGCCCCGAGTGGGAATCGAACCCACGACCATATCTATACATATAATAAAATCGTAGGAAAGTCAAAACTGTACATTGAATATTTTTTTAAAAGAATACCTGGGCCGTGATCTATAATCGATATAGAAGCCAAAAACATAGTTTTTAGAATTTTTGTCTGTTTGTCTGTTTGTCTGTTTGTCTGTTTGTCTGTTTGTCTGTATGTTTGTCCGAGCTAATCTCGAAAAGTACTGCATAGATTGACTTCAAATTTTGCATGAATATTACTAACAGGTCGGGTGAGGCTATAGGCTACATATTATCAAGCTATCACCTATCTATACATATAATAAAATCGTAGGAAAGTCAAAACTGTACATTGAATATTTTTTTAAAAGAATACCTGGGCCGTGATCTATAATCGATATAGAAGCCAAAAACATAGTTTTTAGAATTTTTGTCTGTTTGTCTGTTTGTCTGTTTGTCTGTTTGTCTGTTTGTCTGTATGTTTGTCCGAGCTAATCTCGAAAAGTACTGCATAGATTGACTTCAAATTTTGCATGAATATTACTAACAGGTCGGGTGAGGCTATAGGCTACATATTATCAAGCTATCACCTACGGGGGAGGAGCTGTGAACCTTTATTTTTCTTACGTATTCCGTGTATTACGACAGCGTACAATCTAAAGACTCATGTTTAAATGTTGGTTTCGAGTAAGCCATGCTATTATCTAGCTTTACAAAATAAAAACTATGTCATTTACGTAATTTGGGCAGAGAAACAGTTTAATGAATTTAGTAGTATAAAGACAAATTAGAAACAGCGCCATCTATTAAATGTTATAAAAATCAAATCAATTTACACGTTAACTATTGGAAATTAATAATCAAATGACGCATATATAAATGTTGTTTGACAATATCTATATTGACACTATAAAAATTATGCCATTTAAGTAACTTGGGAAGAGAAACATAGCTTAAAGAATGTAAGTTGTATAATGTTAATTTTGTAACAGCGCCATCTATGAGATTTCGTAAAAATCAAATCAATTTACATGTTAACACTACTGAACACAATGTTAAAAATTAATAATTTAAATATAATTATGTTATTTATTTATTTAACTCTTTAACCCATATCTTCCGTTCCCTATAAGATATATTTCGTGTAAATAATAAACTACATTTTTTTAAAGTGAGGGTAGATGTTTATTATTTTAAGTAAAAATAGACACCATTATCTACAGTTAATCTAATGATTGTGTTCCAAAGAGTATAATAATATATTGTTGTGTTCATTAGTTACAATTTTAAAAATCTTCGTGTTTTATAAATTTACTAGCTTACCGCCCGCGGCTTCGTCCGCTTTGTCTAAAACCTAATAAATTATGTACTAAAACCTTCCTCTTGAATCAGTCTATCTATTAAAAAAACCGCATCAAAATCTGTTGCGAAGTTTTAAAGATTTAAGCATACAAAGGGACATAGGGACATAGGGACACAGAAAGCGACTTTTTTCATACTATGTAGTGATATTTATAAAGCAATTGAATGCCATAAAACCAAAAATATCAAATGCAATCTTCGTGTTTTGTGAATTTTCACCATCATGCGTTCCCACAAAAGGTAAGTTGTTACTTACAGGTATTTATTGAAATGAAATGAAATGAAATGAAATGAATGATTCTTTTATTATTTTGAGGTGCATTGGGAACAGAAGTTTTTGATAAAATTTTATTTGTAAGTAGCTTTTTTTATAGATTTACAGTTAACTTTTGATTTTTTTATTTACAGATTCAATGCTAATAAAATTATATCGCCTTTGGAAGACGATTTCTGCTGATATTTTTACTACGCCACTTGAAAATTGATGATTTGATGATAAAGACAGTAGCAGCGAGGATTAAGTGGAAATTAGTAATCATCCGCTTCGTCAATTTTTGACTGAAGTTAATGTCCAACGTCCAATGGTTCAATCATTGGAAGTATCTCGGGAAATTTTGGAGGATATTTTTCAGGAAGGAGAGGAGGGCAGCCAACCACATATCAAACTACTACGATTTAGTACCGAAAAAAAATTTATTGCCAAATGAAACGTAAATTTTGCACTCACAACTTTACAAGTAATGTTTTTATTTTGACTTTGCGGTTATCTGATTATAATATTTATCGTTATGGCTATCGACGTACCGACCGTACTGGGATCAGAGTAGGTACATGATATACAGTTCATCATCCAGGATTGCTTAGAGCATTTTCACACTGAAAAACCTGTTTTCTTTGAATCGTAGTTGCTTCATTTATTTATTTTTAATCATTTTACATAATATGTTTTATATTTTATAAATATATCATTTTCATTATTTAAGTAGATAAAATAAATTATGTAACGGTTTTATAAGAAAACAGATTATATTTGTTAGGCGACGGCGATTTCTTCCAGGCAAAAGATATTCATCAGCTCAATAAATTGAACAGTATGTTGTTAGTTATTCTTTAGATTCACAATTGTAATGAGCATTTCCGCATGCAAGTTGTATCGTAGTTTAGATATATCATAGTTTTTACATATTAAAGTTCAAACAAAACCCTCAAATTTTTTAGTAGAGTTGAGCAAGATAATTTGAAAAATGTGTCGTGTTAAGTATTATAGAAAAGGTTAGTTCGTTGGTAATTATTATTTCTTTTTCATTTACATGTTGTTAGTAAAAATAAACTTTAACTAACAGTCAAAGTAGTCAAAGTATATTTTAACTAATACTACTTAATATCTATTATACTTATGTTCAGTATTTATCTGTATTATTATTGCTTGACAATTAATATATTTTCATGTCGTATACCAAATTATAAACATAAGTTTAATATGTAATTAGCTGGATTTATTTTTACACACTCACAGACTTATATTTTATGTTAAATGTTAAAAGAGTGTTAATATGTAGTGTAAATCATAATACATTTTTTCACAATTAAAAATAATCCTTTTTTCTGATGGTGTTGGCATTGAATTAAACCGCGCTGTCGTTTCGTTCACAAAAAGTGATGTTATGAGGAGCATATTCGGTCCTCATATCATAAAAAATCTGTGCGAAAACAATAAACACGTGTGAGGCCCTCACGGCAGATCGGGGCGGTCTGACGCGAAGTGGGGACAGCGTTGTCACTGTATCGCTCTAGCCACGCTGGTCAACAGACTTATTCGTTAGTTCAGTTTTGTATTAAGACCGCTGTGACATCCAACCCGTGAGACAACCAAACCCGGTCTCCCCTACTATCCCGTGAGACCGAACCTTCACTGAGAGGGTATGACGTCACACAGCTGATCATCATCATCATCAGCCCATATACGTTCCCACTGCTGGGACACGGGCCTCCTATGAGGGTACAGGCCATAATCCACCGCGCTGGCCAAGTGCGTGTTGGCGGATGACACATGTCGTCGAACTTTTTAATTCTTCGACATGTCGGTTTCCTCACGATGTTTTCCTTCACCGTTCGAGCAGTGGTGATGTTACAACATGCGCAGATAAATTGAAAAATCAATTTAATTCCTGCGCGCTCGCCTGGTCTCGAACCCCGGACTTATCGATTCGAAGTCCGAGGTCTCACCACTGAGCCACCACTGCTGATCGCAAACGGCATATTGTACTATCCCGTGAGACCGAAACCCTCACTGAGAGGGAATTTCGTCTCACTACTGATCACGACAGTCATATTTTATCTCGAGAATCTGAAACTTTACTCAATATGAAGACCGTTTGACAAATGATAGGGTGCATCATAATAAGATGAACATGAGCATAAGCAATGACTAGAGTAGGGACGCGAATATTACAATTATATGAGACAAGAACGATTAATAAGTTTGTTTAATGAAAGATTAAGAATTGAAACTATTCGGTCTCCGGAAACGTACGAATAGCGAGAGGCCCGTCTTACTGCAGACAGATTTCGTCATAGTCTTAATGTCTTGAGGTAAACAATCTACGAATTCGGTGGTGTGGTCTGACAAATATAAAAGTGGGTTTGCTTATAACCTCACAATTGATTACAGATCATTTTCTGTATAGGCGATATTAACGTAGTATGTTCTTTTTGTAATGCTTTAAAGTGTAGTAAGGCGAGTCGGCTTTCGTTTGAAGATACACCGGAACCTTTCACAAAATCACTACTTTTAGAGGAACATACTGTGCAATTAGCGTTTAGCTACTATTATGTATTCTGTGGTGCAATGTAAACTGTTATTAGACAATATTCGCTCTTATAGTAGTGCGTTTCAAATGATCCTTTGGTGCTCAATAATTATCAGAAGATCCGTTCATGCTTACTTTTAAGATACAAGGTCAAGTTTACCATTTGATAGGATCCCTTTTGCCTGAAGGCCAAGCTAAGTTTGTTTAAATATATTTTGTATTCGACTACAACGAATAGTGGAATACAAGAAATCAATATTTCTCAAATTTAAAACTGAACTCATTTCACAATTTTAGAACAGGTTAATTCGTATGTATGCAGTTTTAAATCGACATTAGAAGCTTTTCCTCAAGATGGTGATATCGGCACTCAGGAACTCCCTGGACGTGTTATAACGCCCAGGCCACAGTATTACAATTTTTCCTACAGTAGGGCGACGAATGTATTTTCGCATAGCAACGGAAGGGAACTCGCGGGGGGTCAAGTGACGCGGGCCACGTACCACAAACATGCTTAGTTTGTGGTATCGAGCGCGAAAGATAGTCATCGTGTTTTTAGTAAAGTTACTATGTAAACTAACGTAATTTAATACTTAGGTACATATTCTATAATGGTGTCCTCAAACTGTTAATCTACATTTAATTTAGATTATTATTTGATACTAAGTAATGTAGAATTTAAACCACATTCATGTTTTCTTCAGATTTTAAGATTTTCTTATCAGAGTGTTCAATTTTAATGTAGTTAAATTTTATAAGAGACAATAATTAAGAAAATTTTAAAATAAAGTGTCACGTATTTTTTTAAACGACGAATGACGAAAAACGACCTAATCGCGGACGAAGTCGCGGGCAACAGCTAGTTATAACATATTTAAGTTAATCTTAACGTGTCTGTATTCTTTTAAATTTTTATTTCCTTTTTTATGAGGTATGTATGTACCTATACATACATACCTATTGATCTTTCAAAAAGTGTAGTTACAGAACCTACTTTAAAATAAATATAAAATGTGGTATTTTTAATTTAGAAATAAAAGAATAGACTATAGTATTGAAATATTTTATTTTTTATTCACATAGAAATAAAAATTTCATAAAAATGAATTCATACACCATCTGTATGCTACCAAAAAACTAGGATTAGATGCTATCATAATAATATTATTACGAATTTAAAAAAAAATAGAAAATGAAAAATTGTGAAGGTACATAAAAAATAAATAATAATTATATAAACAATACATCTCTTGGTTGGTATTTTGGTTATATTTTACTAGCTTTCCGCCTGCGGCTTCGCCCGCGTTTTCAAAGAAAAACCCGCATAGTTCCCGTTCCCGTGGGATTTCCGGGATAAAACCTAGCCTATATTACTCGTGGATAATGTAGCTTTCGAATGGTGAAAGAATTTTTAAAATCGGTCCAGTAGTTTATAAGCCTATTCATTACAAACAAACAAACAAAGTTTTCCTCTTTATAATATTAGTGGAGATTAATAAATGAAAAAAATATTGAGTATGTTACTTGATTTGGTTTTCATTGACCACCTCTAAGTTTTTCAATTTCTAATTTCAATTTTTCATTCTGTAATAAAAATAAATTCTTTCTTAGCATGTAAGCATTGTTTTTTGGCAGTATAATATTCTGCTATTGCTAAATTTCGTGAAGAACTACTGCCATCCATACTTTTGAGTTTCTTCTTACCTGCAAACCAAATTAATTTTTTATTGCACGAGATATAATACGTGATATAATTCATCTTAAGCCTACTATCATCTTAAGGCTAGGATTAAGGTTCTTTCAAAAGAGAAAGGATGCTCCTATGTGGAAGCTATGACGTCAAAAAATGGCGGATTTTGACGTTTGGGTAAAAACAAACACAAGAACGCTTAGATTATATACCTATAGATGTAACCATGGCGTGACCGCACTTGAAACAGAAATAGAATATGTGCCTAATAAGTTGTGCCTAATATGTTGCCTAATAAGTTGGCAATTCCCACATATTAGGTAAAAAATATTATGAATCTTACTTGATCGCGAACAGACTTTATAAATACCTGTAAGTACTTCGCAAACTAAAAATTCTGAATTTGTATATTTTAAATGCTAGCTTCAATAATGTAACTCTTATGTCGTAGTCGTACGAAATACTTTAATAAAACCTCCGTACGTTCAATGTTGAAATAAAACCAGTCTATAACATAAACATGTTTATTATTTATTACTATATACATATATGAAATAAGTACAGCTTGGCAGGCTTGAGTGAGGTTTTAATTGTACTCGTTTATTTTTATACAGTAATGAATCATCATCAAAATGAATGGAACAAATTTTTGAATTGGCAGCCAATTTTCTCGTCCAGTGGCATCCAGTCATTTCTTTTTATCAATATTGGATGGAAACCTGAAAAAAGAAGATTTTATTCGCATGTTACGAAAGTTTATCTTTATTGAGTAATAAGTTAAATAAACTACAATAAAGCCCTTAAATAAATGTAACTAAAATTAAAATTTACGTACAGAAGAATTAATTTCCTCTCAATAAAAATATTATACTACTAGCTTTTACCCGCGACTTCATCCGCGTGTTAATCCAGGTAATAAACTACTCATGTGCAAAATATCATTGAAATCCATCCAGACGTTATTGCGTTTATTTTCTCTTCACAAAACAAGTAACACACAACAACACACACCTCGAATCGTATGTATGTACTGACAATAAAGAAATACGATTTATTTGGGTAAATTAAAGTACGCCATTATGGGTCCGTGGGTTACGCCCCCGGTGTGTTTTGCCCCCGTGGTGGAAGCCCCCGATTTTAAATTAAGTTATTATAGTTGATTTCGCCGAAATAAAAATATTTTTTACTAGATACAGACGATGAAAAAAGTGTTTCGGAACCAAATACGTAGACAAACTTACTAAATAAGTATTCTAACTAACACAATATTGGATACTATAAACATGCTACAAGGATATTCACTTTATTACTATATTACAATTATTTACTTTAGATGCATTACGTGGTGGGGAGCAGAACTCAGGGCTGCTTGAGTGTGTGAGTTTCTGCGTTCCCACCAGATTCGCGTGGAGACGGCGCCGCTCGCCGCTGTTGCTGGTGCCCACAGCACGAACTGGCCTTCTTGCGAAGGCACCAATGATACGAGTCATCCGCATCATAAATGAAGCGCATGAAAGGGCGGACTTATTTCATAGCCCAATGAGTGAGTTCGCAAGGGTGGTGTTACAGTTGATTTGTAATTTTTAGAATCTATTTCTTTATTAATTTATGTATGTATAATAATATCTAAGTATTTAGTTTTTTTAAGTTAGTTAAGTTTATTTGGTAATAAAATTGTATCTTTGTCGCATTGGGAATGACCTGTAACGGCAAGTGATATTTTTATTAAATAAATAAATAAATAAATAAATAAATAAATACTTTGTACTTTGTCTAAACGAGGCGCCCGTGCCCGGCCAAACTGGTTTTACACAATAGCCAGATCGAATTCTAAAAGAAAGAGATAGGTAGTCAAAGAAAGGGAAAGATAGGGTTGAAAACAATAGAGTCCAGGGTGACGGACAGTGAAAATAGCAAACATAGCGATGGGCACTATTTCTATCCCTTTCCCACATAGTTGCAATATGTTACTGATAAGAAAGTTTAGTCGGTCATGTTAACTCAAAATGGCAAGTCCAGGTCCTTCACGGGGTTTAGCACAAACCAATTACAAAATAATTTCAAATAAACTAGGTGGAAGAACTTTACTACATGTCGGATTTGCTTATAATCTTCATAGGAAAAATAATAAATCGAGTGTGTGGACATGCGTAAATAAAAGACATGGCAAGTGTAGTGGTTCTATAAAATTAAGTGAGGAAAGTGACAATGTACAAATCCAAAAGTGTCATAATGCTGAGTGTCAACCTAACTTAATGAAAAATGAAGTTAGAGTTGTTATGGAAAAATTAAAAAAGGAAGTGAAAACGAGTTTCTCGAGCTCTATACAACAAAAATTTGAAACAAAATTTGCCGAGTTAAAAAACACAGACACAGCCTTCGATGAATACATACCCAAATTCAATAATATCAAGCAACAGTTATACAACTCTCGAAAGAAAGCCTTAAATGTAGAAAAGACACAGTTTCGTAATCCAGCTGAAGTCATTATACCTGAGATTTTTCAAAAATATCTATTAGTTGATTACTGTGAGAACGACAACAGAATTATAGTATTCGTATCAGCACAGGCTTTAAAACACATCAAAAATATACAACACTACTTCGGGGATGGTACATTTGATTGTTGTCCAGGTCCATTTTACCAAATATTTACCATTCATGGAGATATGGGAAGTGATGCACAAGCAACCAATATTGTGCCTATATTTTATGTGCTACTAGTTAATAAAGAAAAAAGTACATATGAAGTCATGTTTAAAAAAATTAAATTTTATTACATATTAAGTACCTACGTATTACCTATTATTACCCATTAGTACCTATTATTAGATAAGCAAACGTTTGTTACACCGACATTGTTAATAAAGATTTATAATAATAAACTATGATTTTGATTTTAATAATGAACCATGACTTAGACATTTTTTATAATAGGTTACACTTTGCTATCTGACTGTACTTTTGATAAAAATATTTAACTAATAAATATTATAGTACTAAAACGAAATCGGGGGCTTCCACCACGGGGGCAAAACACACTGGGGGCGTAACCTACGGACCCGCCATTATGGCAACCCTGAACCGTTCATCGTTAATCGTTATTTTATTTTAAGATAGTGAAAACACGTATCACAACTCATTATTCTTGGCATCACATCACTGAATTCATCACAAAACATCATAATCGATGTTCATCTGGCGTTGTAATAACGAAAGAAAAATGATAATTTCGCCTACTTACGTGTGAAATGTTATTCCTTCAATTTTTCGCTCACTCCGGCTTTTACAACCCAAAACACTGCAACCCACCATCGCACGTACACTAAATATTCTGTATTATCCAATTTTTATACGCAATAAACGCTGTAAATTCACACAATCACAGAAAAATACAAAAGACGCCAAGTTTGTTTGTCACAATCTGTCAAACTCAGATCTTGACAAACAATAAAACCGGCCACGTCGACAAAGACAAAAACTATTTATTCTGTCCTGTTTCTTTGCATGGGTTTGACAATTAACGATCTCGCTCTTTCAAGGAAGGTCATTTTAGTGGTTACATCTATAGGTGTATAATCTAAGCAAGAACGTATTGCAATTTGGGTTAATTTGCATTTTGAATATATTATCTAGTATTTAAGAGGTATATAATGCCTAGTATGTCTCTAGAAGAGAAACCTGCAGGTTTTTTAGATTTCCTGCTAGTGAAAAAATCTTTAAAAAATAGAAAACCCTCTGTTTAACATAGGTTTACATACGGATGGAAATCCAAAACAATACAAAAATATTTTTTTATTTCCACAGAAAATTAAAAACAAACCAAGCATATCATTTAATGTGTGGTAATCATGTAGACATTAGGCAAAAATAGGCCAAACTTAGAACATCATGCGATCAATAAATTGTTATTGATAAAATTTCAGTAAGTTTTGTATATTAATTAGTTCCCAATTTGGGTCTTTTTCTACTGGCAAAATGATGGTTTCCTTTGTGGTCCAAACTATAAAATAACATATTGATCTGTCTAAAATTGACAGTTGACCCTGTATTTGGTGGTAGCATGCATGGTTTGTTTTCAATTTTCCGTCAGTATCAAAACGGACGGTGTTTCCTATCATTTTTGGATTTCTTCTGCAGTGCTCATTCTGTGTTTAAATGGACACTTCATTTCCACTATGGCATCATCTCCAACAAGTCCGTCAGGTGATGCTCCTAAAGCACTTGAGTTGTGAAGCCAAAACCCACTTGGTGTGACTTTCTTTTGTGTTGCTTCCTCCTTCTTCTCTTCATGGTTTATTCCCCACTGGATACTTTTAACACCGTCCAGATTTTTTTTACAAGAAGAGTTGAAAATAATGATGGAGGAAATCTGAAATAAATATTTTTTATAGAATGAAGTATTGGTTGGTTCCTTGCGAAGCATAACAAATGCAAAACTTGTGCAAATATGTACCTGTTACGCTGAACAGCAGCAATCACCATCCCCAAAATTGCTTGCAGTAATGCGGCCTAGCCTCATTTCATGCCATAGAGGATTGCATCTTAGCCCAATAGTGGCATATGCAATGGCCAAAATCTCTTTGTGGGAAACTTTGATATCGTTGAATTGAATGACATACTGCATCATTTTTACAGCTGTAATTAGTTAGAACTTGCTGAATAGTTTTCCAATCAGCCTCTTTATGAGTAGGTTCTTCTTGAAGAAGCCAATAAAATCCTGAAAACCTAAATAAAATCATGAATAGATTGCTTCGTAATGACTAAACATGAAGTAAAATAAGTATTATAATGTTTGTATTGGTACCTGTTTAAAAATTTTAGTTTGCTTAGAAAAAACTGTTTGTCTTCCTCATTCACCGGTCTATTGGTTGCTTTGTACTCTCTAGCAGGGTACATGTCATTTACAGGTTCCTGTATTTCATTAGTTGTAGTTGGAGCCTTCCAGGAACAAGCATTGTCAGTTTTACTGATGTTTTTGTTGGCATAAATCAGCAGGGCGGCTACGTGGTGACACTGGTACAACCCCCGGGGACAGTCACAACTAATGCGGTCTATGTCACCATGACTTCCAAACGTAACCTGGGTCATTTTCAGAAAAAGTGTACACTATTAAAAACATGACGAGTTTTTTTAATGTTATTCGTTTTTTTTAATTAAATTAAGAATTAATATTCTTTTCACGATATGAAAATTATGATAAAACCTCTTAATCAGGATTATTTACTGAAATACAACTAATTTATTGCCCATGGAGAACAAAATTTATTCCATTCCGAAACGAATGGCTTTTGGTTATAGAAATAAAATAAAACTCATTTGGATTTAATCAAATAGTATAATTCAGCTCTTTATAATGGTTAACGGTATTTTGTACTTCAATACAAAATAGATAAAACATAAAATCAACAATAGCAAACATACATAATCATCATTTTAATTTCCATTAAATTACTCTTTGTACCAAATTAGTTCAATAATTTCTGGTATGTTTCTTTTCATAGGAACTCTTTTTTTTATTATATTAATCAAATGATTAAAATCTTAAGTATCAAAATCTAATAACAATTAAATAGCATTTCGCTCTAAAAATAATATTTATATTAAAACATAAAATAGGACAGTCACGGAATAGACTATTTCTATAACGGAATAGAATTCTCAAGACTATTGCACATTATCAAGAAAATGAGATCAAATTATTACAAATATTCTAATATACAATTGAACACAAATCAAATTTTACACCTTGTTCCCCTTTTACTGTCGGCGGTAAAAAACAATAAAACATAAATAAAAAATAGGAATAGGCACATTGACAATATACACGCAAAAAAACATCGGGTTTTTGAATTTAAATTAACAGATATTTTTATTTACAACCATTTAGTTATTTTTTTTTCAAAATACTTTATGTTTTACATATACTCTTCTCCAAAACATTTTCGACAAATAAAATCAATATTATTATTACCTTCACTGCATCTGATACAAAACCATCTTTTACACGATATGCATTTTGTAACTTCTACCGATAGACCGGGAGATATTGACACAAAATTTCGAGTCATTTGTAAAAGGATGGCGGTTCTACAGGGGTCTTAGTACGCAATGACAAAAAGAAAAACGATGGTGTGAGCACTGGTACCGGCGGCTTAGTCGCGTGGTTAGTCGAACTCGTCGGAAAAATACCTCTAGCGAAAGTCAAACGATTGGTAACACAAAAATTTTAGAATTTACCGATAGCCCATAAAAAAGAAGTAGGCGGTAGTGTCATGCCATACTTTTCCGGTGTGACTTACAGCCCGCCATACCGACGCGAATGTGTTGATTAAAAAAAAAACAATTCAACCATTTGTACCAGGCTAACTTTTACACAGGTAACCATCGTCGTGCAGCTATTTACGAAAATCGCCATGCCATACTTTTCGGACGATTCCAAATGGTCGCCAATCGCCATACCGCCGAAAATCAGCGCTGACGGTGCGCGTGCCGTCGACGTAAAACTAAAACCAGCCTAAGCATCAGCATAATTCGGCATTGTGCGCCACTGAGTCGCATTATGCTCTGTAATTGGAAAACAGCCACAAATGCCTTTAAAAAATAAAGTTCATTGTATTATGAAACTAACAAAAGATACCCACGGCAAAACAAAGCGAAGGCGCTGCAATCAATGTTGGCGCACATTAAAAAAAAGGGTGCAAACCATATTTGCATGCGAAGATTGCCCTGGTCAGCCTGGATTGTGCATTGAGTGTTTTAGAATTTAGACCGTATCATAGCTATTAAGAATAAATACAAGAGTGTTGCCTAAAAATTTGTTGATTATTTTGAGTTGATTTGTTGAGTTGATTTAAATTGTTTAATTGTTTACCATATAAGTTGTGTAATAAAAAACGAGTTTCGATTAATTTAATGTTTTATTTACCTAACGAATTTCAACTTAACAAACATAACATTATAGATTTATTTTTCATTAACACAGCCCTTTAGACTAACTTAGTCTTGTAGATCAAATCGTCACTGGAAAGCCAATACTACTGAAGCGCCAAAAGGCCTTTTTACAGTAGATCAATTCAAAGTTTTTTTTTCCACAAAACCAGACATAACTTTTTTTCTGATTTATGCATCGAAAAATGCTTAAGGAGAAAAAGTTTTGTGACATTATTACGCATCTAATAAAAATAAAACCTTCTGCATACTTATTTTAATTCAAGAAATAGCTGTCGCTTTAGTACTTTTACTTTATGAAGTTAGTAAACAGAAAGTACTTAATCTGTGAAATATATTTGGGGTGCGGTGTCAAAAAATACTAACAGCGCAGGTTTGTTAAATTGTACTAACGCAAATATTACTAACGTGCATTGCGGATTAATAATGTCTGAGGGTATTATTACTGAACGTTCTAATATGTCACTTATACCGTACGTTAAAACGATTTATATTATAGTAAGTTAGTACTATTGTGTCATAAAAAAAAAACTAATGTATGAAAATATGATTTAAATTTAAATCTATTTTACTTATGGCGCAGCTGCAGTTGACATTAAGTAAATTAGACAAGTGGCAACAAAATAACTCAATCCTGTTTATTAGCAGTCGCGCGAGGTCTCATCCAGGTAGTTCTAGGTATATCTACGCTAAAAAAACCATAATAGGTTAATCACATAATATCGCAAAAAAATATAATGGTTTTAAAACAAAATGTACACAGTTTCGTAATAATCTTTATTGAAAAAAAAAACGTTATTTTAATCAGTCTTGTCTTAAACTTCTTATTAAATAATTATTACTTGATAAAAAAAAAACTTAAACAATGTCATTTAAAGTAAAATATAATAATCACAAATGTTAGCTTTATTTGGTATCATTTACGAAAAGTTCAATCAATTAGGATGCATAATTAGATCCTTCATACCCGTATGAAGAATATGTATTTATGTAGTATTTTGAAATAATCATAGTTATAAAATTTTAGGTATAAAAAATATTATTTAACTTAATAATAATTAGAATTTTAATTTGTTGCCATTTTTTGTAATTAAACGTTGTCTTCGACATCCGTTTCTTGAAGGCTGTCCTGGATATTCATGGCATTTGGAAAATTTGCATATTCTTGATGGTAGTTTTCAGGAATTATTTTTGTTGTACAAAGTTTCCATAAATCTTCGTATTTCTTTTTTGATATAGGTAGGCGACTCTTGTAAATATTTTTCGGTTGTAGATTTTTGTTTTTATTAATTATTTCAATGTTTTCCTTTGCTTCATCCGTCGCCATTGTATATTTAACTGTCATCTTCTGTGGTTCAGCTTTTTTAAATGTCGCTGTACGCACCTGTAATATTTTTAAAGTTAGAATATTTATATCAAAATAGTCTCCTAAGTGTAATTATGAAAAGACAACGATTGAGTTACCTACTTTCGATATTTTTCCCGTCAGATTTCCCTTAAAGTATTTATCTGCGACAATATCCCAGCCGCAAAAATCCTTAAATGTTAAGACATTCACATGATAGGGCTTAGGATTCTTTCGGGCTAAATTAAACACTGTCGGCCATTGAGATGGTGCCCAAACAATTGTGTTTGTAACACTTTTTTCTATAACAGAATGCATTGAGTCCACTGGCATATAAGTGTGTCCGGGCAAGAGATAATTCATTTGGATGCTAGTTATATTCTTGCATTTTTGTAGACAAATATGGATACAAGCAAGGACGATTTTGTTTTTATTTTGTCCGGGGCAGGCATCACTGTAAAACAGAAGATGTTTGATAGAGCCACGACCGTCCACCATCTTGATGTATTTTTCTAAGACAGTGCACACTTCGTTAGCTCCGCGTTTTCCTTCTGTTTCCGTCCAAGTGTAACAGTAGCCTTCTCTAGTTCCAGATTCGTAAAAAGTTAGATTATATACAGCCAATTTGCGACTGTAATACAGTAACATACTTTGGCCATACGGCGTATTCAGAACTTTCTGTAAATCAAAAGATACGCAAAGTATGTTTCCATTTTGAATTTTCTGATGCGCTTGAAATCTTTCATAAGTCTCCTCTTTGTCTTTCAGATGAGCCAATTTCTCTTCTTCTTTTTCTCCTTTTTCTTTTTCGAAACGCACACACTTAGCACATTTGTCTTTACGAGGTATATGAAAACCAATATTATATTCTTGAAATATCTTCTGAAAAACTCTTTCTCCTATTAATCTTTTATCTTCGCGTATCATAGATTCTTTGTAAATTTTATACAAATTACTCATATTTCGAAATTCTTGAGGCAGATAAAATCGTTTTGAGTTTTTGCGGCAATAATGAGACGGTAAATATGGTAAACTTTTAATGTAATTCCTTGTTTCCTCTACAATGATCTCTGGTGTTTTATTTGCTGGAACATGCTTTCCCCGTAAATCGTCTTTAGATGAGCCGTATGCAGCTTCTGTAATAATGTTATATAAATATTTTTGTTTTATATCTAATGTGTTCAATAAAAACTTCAAACAAACTTTTCTTTTTCCTTCGCCTTCATTAATAAAATAATCAAAAGTGTATTGTCTACGACTTTGGTCTTCTTTGATACGCTTCCTCTTAATCGTCGTCCTCTTGGCATTTCCCACTAACCAATCTCTTCGTCTTTCAGTGCTTAGACTCCAATAATGATTAAAAATAGCTTGTCTTTTTTCGGAACCAATCTTATAGCATTCATTATGGCAATTTTCAGGTGTACATAAGTTATCCTTCATACTCTTCTCTGCAACAACTTTGCCAGTTATAGATACATACTGCTTTCCACTATTTCTTAATTGTTTTCTAACTTTGTTTTTATTAATCTTTCGCTCTTTTTTTTTCGGCTCTGAATTTTCTTTTGTATCGTCAAAATTATTCAAACGTTTCTTCTTTAAACGCTTCTTTTTTTCATTAACACGGTCTGTATCATTTGATTCTGTTGAATCCTGTCCAGTGCTCGAACTATAAACAAATTCGTCACTGTCTGACAAGAAATCAATATGCTTATAAATTCGATTATTCTTTACATTTTCTTTGTTTATTGTTGTATTAATATTTTCAATCTCTTCTTCATACTCATTTTTGTTTTCTTCTGGTTCAATATTAATAACTATAGTTGCGTTGTTTAAGTTTTCAGTAGAAGCAGTTTCATCCCTAATTTGCTGTATACAAATGTCCATTTCCTTAAGATGCTCGTATAATCTTCGTTTTTTATATGGTTGCTTCAAACATAGTTCAGAAGATGGAGATCCAAAAGATGTGCTTGCTTGTTGATTATCTTCATATACTTTTCTTTTACCAGCTTCTTCTTCTTCCAAATTGTCGTCGAATCGCGAAATTACTGTTAATGAATGATTTATGGTCGGCTCTATGAACGTGTTTGACTGTATGAAATGACTTTTGAATGGGATTGGTGCCTGTTTAGAATGTATGTTATTGACGAAGGATGTTCCTTCCTGAGCATGATCTTCTATTGGTAGTAGATTATCTTGATGTATGTATGTTTCTGCCTGTATCAAATCGCATGTTTGTGAGATTGATGCCTGTGTAAAATGTATGTTATGGACGAAGGATATTTCTTCCTGAGCATGTACTTGTATCGGTATTAGATTATCTTGATGTAAGTATGTTTCTGCCTGTATCAAATCGCCAGTTTGTGAGATTGATGCCTGTGTTGAATGTATGTCTTGAGCAAAAAATGTTTCTTTATGAGTGTGGTCTTCTAGTGGATTATTCGGATCGATGCATATTTCTGCCTGTGCTAAATCGCCTGTTTGTGAGAATAATGGCTGTGTAGAATGTATGTCTTGGGTGAAGGATCTTCCTTTCTGAGCGTGTTCTCCTGTTTCAAGAGGATAATCTTTATGATTGAATATTTCTGCCCGTTCTAAATCCCTTGTTTGTGAGTTCGTTATTTGAGTGGGATAGTTTTTTTGGACTAAGGATACCCCTTCTTGAAAAGTACAGTCTTCTATTTCTGATGAATTCGGATGTATAAATTGCGATAAATCCAATCCTTGTTGTGAAAAACCAGCTTCTTTCATCATACCTGTTTAAACGACAAGTATTATTAATAAGTGATTTAATGCCCCATTTTTTTTTTGTTTTTACTTTTCCATATTTATATTTTTTAATATTGTAGAAAAAAATATTATAATTATATTTCTTGTAAATAAATATAATTATTAAATGTTGTTTATTCACACATTTATACACACGACATGACATTCACCCACATCGTCAGACAGGCAGAGTTATCTTAGCTAAAAGAATAGTATTGATAGCTTAGTGCTAGTTAAAATTTAAAGTTAAAATAAGTAACTGAAACTTCACCGTCTTTTGTTGGGAGTATCTCCAAAATTTTATATTCTTCATTGCGTGGATGCCGTAAATTTGTGACGAAACTATCCTGTTCGGAGTCTGACCCAATATCGCTTTCGTCTTTGGCAAATAGTCTACGAACAACATTTGGCTTAGGCGATGATTCTTTTGAATTTGCGTTTACAGTACGCATGTTTGTAAATTTTCTAAAAAATGAGGATCGTCGACTGTCCATGCTCCGTTTTCTATGATTCTGAAAATTTAGATTGTAAGTGCCTAATAATAATAATACAATAATTATGAATACCTAAGGCTAAGTTCATATGACCGCGCGGAGCCGCGCGGTAAGAGCATTCACATGACGGCAAATGTATGCGCGGCAGTCTGGCATCAACATTGCTTAAGAATGGACGTGGAGGAGGCAATTTGCTTATGGATTTTATACCGAAGGCTGAGACGTCGCAGAAGAAGACAAAGACGATACTGGGTGCATCCCATTTTAAGTGAAAGACTTTCTTCAAGACCATATGGAGGTAAAATGTTGTCAAAAGAAAAAAAAATATTTAACTACCGTCTTTCTTTAGCACGAAGGTATGTTGAATGCACATTTGGAATAATGTGTAACAAATGGCGAATTTTGCACCGGCCAATAGACGTCAAGATAGATTTTGCCAATGATATCGTCAAAGCCATTTGTGTTTTACATAACTTTGTTAGGACAAGAGATGGTATAAAATCCGAGGACATGAATTGTCCAGCGCCATTACCTGACATAAATCCCACTAACACTGGACGTCCAATTCATGAAGCAGATAATGTTCGAACTAAATTAACGAATTACTTTGTAAGTGAAGGTAAATTAGATTGGCAAGAAAAATATATATAACTCTTATATAATATTATACATACCGCACCTTTAAAGTAAAACCGTTACTAAACGAAAATTTTCATGAATTGAGTTATCAATGCCATCTATGTAAAATATACGTAAACTACAACATAAACTTGTCATTTTTGTAAAATATTGTATTTTACGCCATCTAGCGGTAAATTAAAGCGTTACCTACTAAACCGAGTTATGATCGGCTCGCGAAATACAATATTGTGTCTATATCAATAAGAAGGAACATGTTCGTAGAAGAGTCATAACGGAAGTTTAAAGTAACAGTGTTATTACCTATTTGGATAAACACGGCTGTATGTCACAGAAAAGGAAAAGTGTTTCAATTTATGGTAAAGTGTTACTGGTGTTACTATAATAATATAAATCAAAATAAATAATACTGTAAATGAAAAAAAATTACTTTCGTAAATCACGTGTCATAATGTAAACAGAGATCTATTGTTGTGGAGTGGACTGTATGAGATTTCATAACGGTTTTACTTTAAAGGTGCGTACGATTGTAACTTACCCAAGTTTTTCTTTTTTTCTTCAGAATCATTATTATTGCAGAAAATTAAAACTAATTCTTCCCAAGATCTTCTTTTTATTATTTTATTCGAATATTCCTTGGAGTTGATATTCCAGATAGCTTCTCTTTTTTCAATCTCGTCGATAAGCAAATCGATAGATATGTCGTCTTCGTCGGTGATCATATTTTCTGCAATCTATGCGACTATCCGTCTCAACACGCGCGGATCAACTGAACAGGTCGGTACAAGTTTGTAGAACTTGAAACGCGCGGTGCCGCGCGGTTTCTCGCGGTTCAAGAACCAGCGCGCGGGTCGGAGCGCGACGCGCGGTACCGCGCGGTACCGCGCGGTGATGTAAACAATACTAGCTGTTTACTTCGATCTTGTACCGCGCGGTCGAAAGATCCGCGCGGCTCCGCGCGGTCATATGAACTTAGCCTAATACAAATATCTGACGATAACTAGTATAGGTAGAATACGCACTATTTCAAGAATGATGAAATAGAAATAACAGAAAACATTGTACCTATACATATCTATGTATTATTTGTGTAGGTTACTAGTATGTTATCAATATTATTAAACTTCCGTAATTTGTACACACATTCTCGTTACCTATCTTGTCTTGCAAGAATAATCTTTTTAATTAATTACCTTTCCTAACAATATAAATGGGCAATAATACCAATGAATACCTACTTATTCTTAGATAGATAGGTAACGACAATTACGACAACGCAAACAAAGCCAGATAATAATATGCGAATAATAGATCAATAACCATACAGAAATAGTTTTGTAAAATGCAGGAATAATATTTACTTACCTAGTTTTAATTATACGAACAACTAACTCGGCCGCCGCGTAGGCGGAACAAGCAAAAATGCGTCACTCAGTCACCGCTGCTCGAAACCGACTAACAACGGTCAAGTGAACCGCCGTCAAATCCCGCGCAATGTAGGTATTCTAAATACTTAAAAGATGTAACCAGAACTTATTTGAATTTCAAAAGACTAAGGTTAATCTTTATGATAAGTTTACGAACTTCTTAATACTAAACGACTAATGTAATTTTTTTTTTGTAAAATAATCCATACTAAAAGTACAATTCTCTTCAATTTCACTGATTGCAAATATTCTTACTAAAGACTCAAACAAATATTTAAGTAAAGCAAATATACTTACACTATTATCTATTAAAAAACTGTGTAAACAAAATATACTAACGCGCCACCACATCTGTTTCTACGTAAAGCAAATTTACTTAACCACCGTAACGATTTGTATTGTAAAGTGCTAAAGCGACATCAATGAATAAAATAGCGTATTTTGGGCTGTTTTCCAATTACAGAGCATAATGCGACTCAGTGGCGCACAATGCCGAATTATGCTGATGCTTAATTGGAACGTGAATAAATGCACCAGCAGGTTGCGCTAAGTTCAGTGTTGACTGTTGAAAAAAAAAATATTCATAGTTAGCAATAATCTCATTAATGTGTTTATACTTAAATTGGTTGAAAACTATTTACCTACGGTTATTTTAAGTAATTTGGATTTTGATTATTTCAATAACATTTTTTTTGTTTTGAGTAATTTTTTTAAATGAGTTCTAAAAGAATTATATACTTTTTAATTGAATCATCTTACTCAGATGATAGTGATGATGACTATTTATCGAGTACTCAGAGTTTAAATCAATCAATTAGTTCCTTATCAAGTGATATATTTATTGAAAATATATATGATAATGCATCAGATGAGTTATTTGAGCCATTGATGAAATATTTGATGACAGGTTGTCGAAAGCAAAGAGTAGAAAATTATCTCAATGTAGTAAAAGCTTGGACGGATGCTGAATTTAAAGAAAATTTTCGATTATCGCGAACTACTGCATATCATCTGATAAGTACGTATTTTAAGAATTCATATTTTTGAGTTTTAACTATATATACTATATAATAATATATTACTTTTACCTTTTTTTGTAGATGAACTTGAAACATCGGCTTTTATTCCCAAGAATACCTTTGGGATGAAACCCATCAGCGCTGAAATAAGCTTTTTAATATTTTTGTGGTTTATTGCAAATACTGAACCATTGCGGACTATATCAAATTTATTTGATATTTCAATTTCATCAACATTCCGAGTCATTCGCCGTGTCATAACTTGGATTCTAACGAAATTGGATGATATCAAGTGGCCTCAGACTAATCATGCAATAATCAATACATGTGAAGGTTTTTTCAGAAAAAAAAAATATCAAATGTCTTAGGAGCAATCGATTGTACACATATAAGGATTGTAAAGCCTCATGAGAATGCAGTAGATTATTGTAATCGGAAAAAATATTTCTCTATAAATCTTCAAGCAGTAGTTGATTCTAATATGAAGTTTACTAATATTTACTGTGGTGAACCAGGATCTTTACATGATGCTCGAGTTTTTCGAAGATCACCGTTATACGAAGAATCTCACAATAATAAAGAAAATGTATTTCCAAATAATACTTTTTTAATTGGAGATTCTGCATATCCATCGCTATCATGGCTTGTTCCACCATTTCGAGATAATGGTCACTTAACTCCTCAACAAAGAGAATTCAATTATTTGCATTCATCTACACGAATGTCAGTTGAAAAAGCTTTTGGACTATTGAAAAGCCGTTTTCGACGAATTAAATTTTTTACTGAGTACAGAAATTTATCATTTGTATCTGAGGTCGTTACAGCAGCATGTATTTTGCACAATTATTGTATCGATGAACATGACAATTTTGATAACGTTGAAGTCGATAATATACATGTAGGGATAAATTTAGAGGAACATGGTTACGAAGAACAATATCAAAATAATAATAATAATAATAGAGATCGTAGAATGGTATTATTCAGAGAATTGTTTCCAGATGTGTAGTTATACCTAATAGTACTTAACAAAATATAGAAGTGAAAAATAAAAAATAAATTAAAATATGTTTTTTATTTGTTTTTGCATGTTATTATAAACTTTTAATAATAATAATAATAAGCTTTATTTATTTCCACCTTACAATTAATAATAAATACATATACATATGATATTCCAGTTATTTTTTTCTTTTATTATTATAATAAGTATATATTTTTTTTATTTTTATTTATCGTAGTGATAATAGTACTTAACAAAATATAGAAGTGAAAAATAAAAAATAAATTAAAATATGTTGTTTTATTTGTTTTTGCATGTTATTATAAACTTTTAAGCACAACAAAATCTTAATCATAGATCTTAATAAAAAGCATTTGTTTTGACATGTTAAAATAAACTTCTTAGGTACAATAAACTCTTAAACATTAACTTTTGGTAGTTTAATCAGACTCTTCGCTGTCAGTACGATTTTTTAATAATTTTTTTAGAAGATCACATTTCAATTTTTCTATATTTAACCAGTCTTTGTGCTTCTTTTCATTAAACTTTAGTTTATCACTCGCAACATCTCTTTTAACTTGCATTTCAGTTTCACGAACATCGATTGCTTTTTTCTTTAAATCCATTTCTTTCTCTTTTATTTTTAAATATTTAGTCATTTTTTCATCTCTAGCCTTCTGGTTTTCTTGAATTTTTTCAAAAATTTCCATACTTTGAATGTGTTGATGGTTTCTTGCAGTTTTTTTAACGTCTGCAACCGGAGTTGTTTTGAGTTTTGGAGACTCATCAACTGGTGGTAGATTCTTTTTGTTGGATGTAGCATCTACTTTTAATTTTTTACTCTTACTAATGTTCTTTGATCCGGTTATATCATGCTTTCTTTTTTTTTCATCTGTAGTAAGTATCGAAGAAGAAAATGTACTTGAAGTAGCAACGTTATTCTCTTTATGGAAAATTTCTTGGAATTGCTCATAATATTCAAATGTCATATGAGCTCTTCCACTCATATTGTTGTTGTCGATACACTCCTTATATTTGTTATTTAAGCGATTAAATTTCCATTTAACCTGATCTGCTGTTACCTGTACAACCATAAATTAATGCTTACAATGAAGATTTCTAATCAACACACTATCAATAGTTTAATGCACCTTCAGCATTAATGATAATAAGTATTTTTACCTGTATACATAAATCTTTTAAGCCTTCTGATATTTTCTTCCACACCCTTGATTTCTTGCCGATATCCATAAGCATCTGTATATTTACTTCGTATAAGCTAAGCATCGCCATCGTGGCTTGCTTTGTCCACACAGCATCTAAAATATCCAGAAACACAACACACAATTATAATTTAATTAAAACTTCAAAACCTAATGTACAGTCTAATCAGTAGATAATATTTTTAACTTGTTGCTAAGAAAATTGAACATTTTAAAACATTGAAAAGTTATTTAAAATATAAAATTTATTTATTACGTTACTGTTTGAAAAAATTGTAATTTATATTAGTGAAAGCCATTCTATGTATTGTAAGACATTAAATTTTATTTAAATAAGAACTATTTGTACCTGATAATAAAGAATTATTAACTTCAGACTCTTCGTTGTTAAACACTTGCTTTTCATGGTTTTCTTTATTTTCATTATCGTAATTATGAACAAATAAGATTGAGTTGTCTTCTCCATCTTGATAAATATATTCTTTTCCACGAAAACATTGATGATTGCCTGCTTCATTAAATGATTCGATCAAGCCATTGCAATGTTTACAAAAGTATATTCCTGTAAACAAATTTGTTTGTAGATTCGAATTCTAAAATGAAATTGTATTCACATTTTAAATATGAAATATAAAAAAAAAGTCAATGTTTGTACCTTCATCCATACTTAAAATTTTTTTCCAACAATTAAATAATATTTACTAACGTTAATAATGAACAAAACATTTCGATCAATGCCAACCTAAAGGGGAAAACACTTGTTAATTTTCTGTCACAGTTGGCATCGATTGCACGCATCAATTCACGCGCATTACTTTTATTTGTGCTCGATTGTGCGAAGCGTTGCTGTAGTTGGAACATTCAACGTTAGCATTATGCCGCATAATGCGCTTTAGTGCTGTAATTGGAAAACGGGGTTGAGTTGCTGAACGAGCTCAGTGTGGCTAATGTCCGGTAATATAAATACTTAAACGACAAATTTTAAAATTCAAAGATAAATTGTATTATGTAAGCATTTCTCAAAAAAGCAAAGTTATGAAAAACGTCCGACATTTGAGGTGCTAAAACGCCACAAAAGTCCTCAGATCGCCATGAAACCTAGACCATTAGACGCGGAATAAAAAATCCAATCCATCGATATATATAACTCATTTTGGCCAAAGTGGCGCTTTAGTAGTTTTGGATTTTCACTGACGAAATAATTTATGTAACTAATCAACATATTAATAAACTATTTACTAACAGTCTTTCATAATTGAGGTTCAGTCATTCTATAATTTTTAGTGCCAGTTATCAGACCTTAAATATTTTGTGAATTGTTTTCAATCAGTTTAATTATCTGATACATAATAAAACGCCTTTTAAAAATAGACACATTTTGAATTTCACGTCCAATAAAAATGACAAAACCTTCGTTGGCCCTCTCTATATAATTTGAATTATCAGTATTATTAGTTTGAGTGCTGCTTTCAGTAAGATTTAAGTTTGTCGTATTTGTTTAAATGTCACGTGTCTGATACTTAATATTGTTGTCATCCCAGTCTTGAGAATTATTTTCAAACAGCGCCATAGAGTCGTCTTCTTTAAAATTTTCAGAATGATCTGAAACGAATATGAACTATGAATGCAACCAGTTTGAGTCGGTAATGTTGTGGAACGAAATTACATCAAATGTTTGAAACTAGTTAAAGTTAATTAAATGAAAATTCCATCAAAATAGGTTTAGCCAAATAAAAGATAATCTCGGAAAAACTTACATACTAGTTATACTGAGAACCTCCTTATTTTTTAAATTTGGTTAATAAGTTACCTTCTATGCATTGTCGCTTTCTTGGTATCTCCTCCTCCATTTGAGTTAAATCGTCGTCGTAAGACTCCGTTTCTGGCAATTGCACTAAAAATATACCAGACACTTCTTAATAAATTTCGAACGTAATCAAAATGTAATTTTACTTAAAACATTATAATATAACAAGTGATAACTGCGTTAAAAACAACCGACTTCAAACTTGCACTTGCAAAATTTACAAATACCTACAGACAAAAATGCTCATAAAATAAAAACTACTGGGCCTATCCGAATAAAATTTTTATGGGACCAATTCGACACCATCCCGCATCGAACAAATAAAGAATCACGTAAATCGGTTCAGAAACCTCGGAGTAATCGGTGTACATACATAAAAAAAAAAAAAAATATACCGGCCGAATTGATAACCTCCTCCTTTTTTTTAAGTCGGTTAACAAATTGAATAATCATTACATATGTATTTAAACGTTATTCGAAACTTCACAGTAAACATTTTAAAACTGTACTGTTTTTACACGCTTTATATTAGCTTCACCTGTATGTTTGTAACCGACTTCTTTGGGCGCGATTTTGACCCACTTTAAACGGCCAGATTTCGTTCAAACTTTGTAGATTTATTGAGGACCGATGACAATACACTAATTTGATAAAATTTTCTATTTTTTAGTTCGGTTTTCTATAAAAAGCGTGTTTTTTAGTTTTTTTAAACTATTATTATTATTTTAACTATATTCTTAAAAAGCCCGTATCAAAATGTTTCCGGGTAAAATTGTTTTTTATTTAGTCGAATTGAAAACCTCCTGTTTATAAAACTGCATATTAATATAACACGAACTTTTAGAAGCTAACGCAATAGCAACATTTCGGGACAGACGGGAAAGTGTCTGAATCAGTGTGCCTAGTGCGAGTTTTCATCGAGTACGAAACGTTACTATCGTAAACGTTATATACTAAAATGACTTTTTTTAACGTTGCTAGCTCCCGTACGATTATGTGATTTGTTAACTTTACATGTTATTTAATTATGTATTGGAGTATTTTTTAATCTGTAAATACTTTTAAGTGGCTGTGATTATAAAAATAATGGAAGTTGTTTAATAATTTGTTGATAAGTAAAAAATGACTTCATTATATTAATACTTTTATTTAAATTTTATCAAAGTGCTGGAAAAATTATTTACAGCCTTACTTATAAAAACTGACAGTTTGTAAGTAAAGAAAAAGGACCGAATAAAGATTTTTGATTGATAAACGTTTTTTTTAATTGTTAGTACTTACTAATTGAACATTTAAGAGGAGGCTCCCTAAATTTTATGTGAATTTGCATTAATATTCTGAAACAGTCACACATACAATCAATATGGAACTTTAGTATATGATTTATTGGGTCTTTTTCTTTCCATGTACAAGACAGTTCGTAAGTGTAACTTCGCTTGATTCATTTTTTATTCAAAAATTATGCCTTTTTTAAGGATTATTACATTTTTTTTAAGATTTACTTGGACTTTATGTATAAAATAAATGTTAACAGTAAGAAAATATAGTTTACTATCCAATCCCAAGATATTTTTTCTCTAGCTCAATTTTTACTTTAGTTATAAACGAAATATGAATTGAGACTTACGAGGTTTCGAGCACAGTATTACAATATTATTTCCTACAGTAAGGAAACGCCTTTGATGTCGCGCGATGCCGCCGCCAGCGTAGGTACAGTTTACGCTGCCACACGAAAATACGCTAGGGTTGCAACTAGGGTTTGCACTATTCGTTTAATTTTACTATTCGAATAAAAAGAATACTTCTAGAGCTAAATATTCGAATATTCGGATATTCGAATCATTTATTGAAAATAATGAAATATCAATTCAACACAATCATGAGCAGCTATACTGGGGTTTAGATTTATTGCCGCATAAATTCTATTCAAATAAAATCAAGTATTGTAATTAGTTTTATTGTTTTTTAATAAAAAAAAAACACATTAATTATCGTTTTACACAGTAAACATAGGTAAGTCTTAGGCGTCTTAGGTTAGCTTAGGGATATGATGATACTGATGATGCTTTGGATAGGTAATCAGAAAAAAACTTAACATTCAACTACTATATCAATATTTATCTTCACTAGAACTAGAATAGGAACTTTGGTTACATTTTACATAACATTCAGTTAAGTTTTATAATCAAAACAAAATCGTATTTATTTTAGACTCAAACATAACCAATAATTAGCATTACAAATTAACAATCAACAAATCAATCAAGCAATCATTTTAAACTTTGATAATATGAGCGCAAAAAGCTTAGAGCGTCCAAAGTATCGGCATTCAGTTTTGTTCTTAAGCGGTTACACAAGTAACTCGCCGAAGAAAACACCCTCTCGGCTTCGACACTGGAGGGTGGAATGGAGAGCAGTAAATTATATGCTCGGGTTAAATGTGTACCACGTTGTCCACCGCCGTCAAAGAGACCCATCTCCACTTGGATTTTAGTGCCAAGATCCAAGACCTCTTCTCCGAACTGTCGCAGCTGTAAAGATTCAGCTGCGTCATTTTGTAGCTTACGGCGGAGCTGATCTTTCATAGACATACTGTTCTCATCATTGCTTTCTGTCTCTCTACTCTCTGTTTGTACTCGTGGGCTGCTGCTGAGGCTACGGTCTTCAGAGTCTATTAATGACTTGAAGTAGCTGTTCAATTTACGGCCGCTTTCTATATTGAATCTCAATCCCTAATTTGCTGGTCGAGATTGATATTTCAATCCATTTTCTACTTTTAGTATTTCAATAACCGATCGATGGATCGCTAACTCGATCTTTTTTTTCAATCCATCTTTGGGAGGGCCGATCGGGTTTTTAGATTGGTATTTGTATGAAAGTGAGAGTATGGTGTTTTCTTTAACCGATCTCTGATTTTGACAAATCGATTTTTGAACGTTATAGATCTTTATTTGTGATCCTCCAATTTTGACCGATTGTATTGATAAAAGGCGTGAAAATGGAAATATTTTCAAGTGATAGTGATAGTGATCTTGAATTATTAGCTCAGTGTCGGATTGGGATAGTAGCGACAGCGAACAAGAGAGAGCTGTGTCCTCAAAAACTTTTCGACGAATAAACTTCATGGCAAGTTTAACTGACGCAGAGTTTACATTCAGATTCAGAATGAACAAAGCCTCAGTAGAATCTGTCTTTAATGAAATAATGCCCTATATCAAAGTGAAATCAAGACGGTAAGAAATTTATTTGTTTGCTCAAATTGCTTCAAAATGTATATAAACATAACCTAAAAATTGGATACATAACTAAAGTACCTATCATTTTCAGGAATAATGGTATACCACCATTGCATCAACTTTTATTGGCACTTCGATTTTATGCATTGGGTACAATGCTTAATTCAGTGGCCGACTTTGCTGGAGTATCCTTATCATCAGCTTGTAGAATAGTGGCAGATATATCTGCTGCTATCGCTAGATTGTATAACAAATATATTTTTCTGCATTCTAGAACTACAGATAAATTTTATAACATAGCTCAATTTCCTAGAGTATGTGGTGCTATTGACTGTACACATGTACACATTCAGTCTCCATGTAGGTATACAAGTACTGATTTGTTATCAATAAAAAATTTGCAATTTACTTAATTACTATTTGTTTAGAAAGTTGCCATACATTTGCTACAACAAATAAAATAAAATATTATGTATTTCAGGTTCAACAATAGGAGAGGAATATAGAAATAGGAAAGGATACTTTTCAATCAATGTCCAAGCCGTTTGTGATGCAGACCTTAAATTAATGAATGTTGTTGCTCGGTGGCCTGGTTCTGCTCATGATGCTACAATTTTTAATCAGTCAGTATTAAAAGGTAAGTAATATTGGGTTTATTGCCCTTTTAAATGTTATTAACATTTAAAATAATATGAATTTCTAATGTATCTAACTCTTATTACAGCCCAGTGTGAAGATGGTATTCTAGGAAATCGCTGGTTGCTCGGGGACAGTGCCTATCCAAACCGGCCTTACTTGCTCACACCTTTGTTAAACCCAGCAACTGCCCAGGAAATAAACTACAATGAGGCCTAGATAAAAACTAGAAACACAATTGAAAGGTAAAATCACCATTTTATAAAGCTTTCACTATACTAGAGATTATAAAAATTAAGTACCTACCTATTCATTTACTTTTTATTAACCAAGTTTATAAAAAAATGTATTTGTTTGTTTAGGACATTTGGAGTCTGGAAACGTCGCTTCCCAGTAATATCCTTGACCATGCGGTTGTCATTATATAACATACAAACAGTTATAATTGCTACAGCTGTTCTTCACAATATCTGCAGAAATTATAACATTGAAGAAGTACCCCCTGAAGTAGAAATGCCAGACGATAATGAAACTACTGTGATATCAGAGAATTCGGACAGTATTGAAAATGATATCAGAAATAGACAAGGACTGATTTCTAATTATTTTTAAAACTTATTACCTACCTATTTATTTTACAAAAATATGAATAGTCTGTCTTGAGATAATTTGTAAATTCCTTTGATTAGATTTTTATCATTAACATTTTGTCTTTATTATCATACCTTTTATTAGCTTCAAATTATTAAACAATGATAATTTCAATAAAACATTAATTTTTCAAAATAGTTTATTTAGTTACATACCTACATAAAATATATTTACACGAAATTATATAATTTTAAAAATCCTCACCCTTCAGCTTCCTTATTTCTAATTTTAATTTTTCATTTTCTAACTCTAATTTTTCATTTACTAGCGTTAAGTTTTTATTCTGTAATAATAAAGTTTCATTCTTCTCTCTCATTTTAGTTTCTAACATTTGTTTTTTAATGTTATAATACTCTGCCAATGCCTTGTTTCGAGCTTGACACCCGTTGTCTGGCTTCAGTAGCTTCCGCTTAACACCACCTGTAAAACAAAAATGCATTAAATATAGGAAAACATAATGTTTAAAATTTCATCAAAATTCTTTTAGTAGTTTTTGCATGGAAAAGTATCAAATATCCATCCTCACAAACTTTAATGTTTATTCATCTTCACAATCTTCATGTAGGTACCTAACATATATGTTCCAGGTCATAGTCTACCTGTGTGCCAAAATTTTATCCATATTGGTTGAGCCAATAAAGCATTATTGTGTAACAAACATGCAAAGTATCACATTATTATTATGTAATAGGATATTACCACTAGTTTTGAAATTCCTTTTTTCAATGGAATGGATATTGGGCGTACCCAGCGACACCAACTCATCCCCAATGCCATTGGCTGGCACTTCATTGCCCATGGACACAGATGTATAATCCATGGACGGCGTAGGATTTTCCACAGGCAATGGAGTGTCAATCAATAGCATTGGATGATCAGCTGGCACAATATAAGCTGTCCCAACACTCCCATCACCATCACTATCACCAATAAGTTGGGGCTCAGCATCACCACCAAACCTCACTGTGAGACCCTCTCCAGTGCTGCCCAGTAATGCTGCTACCCTGTCCAGGATCTCATCTGGAGGAAAGTACCCTGGTGGCCCACCTCCAGTCTGGAACATAATTTGACATAATCATTAATTATATATTTAAAAAAATTCCTCATCAACATGTTCTGGACTACCATTTACAGTACCTACTTAACTATAAGTAAAATATAACATAACATCATGCCCTGTATTCCCCAACAGGTTGAGCAGCGGTAGCACACCCTGGCACACCCACATTTTGCCAGTTATGTTTTAAGGCAAGCCTATTGCCATCTACCGGGCACATATCCAGACTCCGGGCAGCTACTGAGAAATTCCTAATGTTAAAACTTAAAAACACTGCCCAACCTGAAAATACTGACTAATACCTCATGCTCAGCAGTCGCTTACAACCACTAGTCTAGTTATTAGACTAACAAGCAGGCAAGGCTAGTCCAAGTTTTGTATTTTTAGGGTTTATCTATTTTAAACTTAATTTACCTTTATCCGTTCCATCCGCATGAGACCAATGCGCTTTCGCGAATTCTTTTTCAAGTTTTCCCACTTAAGACGCAGTTGTTGTGGTGTACGGCGACAGGTGCCTATATTTGCATTGAAGACCCCTGCAATCCGTGTCCATTCTTCTATCTTCATTTTATTACTGGTGGCATTGGTCTTCTTGTTATACAATATCTTGCTCCCCTCAATTAAGGAGAGCAGCCCTTTCGTCTCTTCCTTCGAAAGAGGTTTAGTTTTACTCTACAAACAAATAAAATAAAACTTAGTAAGTTTTGTACGAAATGGCGCGAAATACCGCGCCACGCGTTTATCTTTTACATAGAAAATTATACATTTGTGGACGTGAATGTTTATTGCACGTATATTTAGTATAATTATTTACTTACAGTTTCTGCCTCTGACTCCATTTTTTATTTAACTTTCTTCTTTCCAAGGAACAAACAAACTTGAGACTATAATAATATAATATAAGTTAATTTTGCCAATGTCAAACTGACTGACTGACGTTTGCGATTGACTGACGTTCCGTTCCTCTTCAACAAAACGTATGTTACTAATCTAACGTTAACGTTATAGTACTTTACCGCTGCAACTTTGCAATCAATTATTATTATTACTGTGTATGCAATTTCTTGTGATTATACATAAAATAGATTAGCTATAAGAAAGCAAACACCATTTTACTCATTAACAATTGCTGATGTTCTTTTACTGCAAATGCGTAAAACAAAACGTTAAGGAGGGCGCAAATTTATGACCAATCCCTTTTTTCTAATGGATTTGGAGACGAGATCGGCTTATTGAAATGCAGATTCAACATCAATCGACGGATCGGATAAAATCTGGATCAATAGAAATCTAAGATTCACGATCGAATATTGAAAGCGGCCGTTAATGATTGTGTTTTTAACCACCATATTATGGGGATTTTCAAATGGATATGAAGATCTCCCTTCATTGTAAAATTTTGCAGAATTATCCAGGTATTTGAGAGTGCCGCTCAGCTCTGGTAGTCGTCGTTCTCCAATTCTTTGTTTCAGTGATACTAAGAGATCACGGCTCACGTCATTTTGGATTTCACCAAGTTTCTCAATCATAAACTTCAACGCTGTTTCTGTCATTATCAGGTTGGCATTTTCTTCACACAGAACTTCAACAGTAGCCTTGATCACATTCATTGTGTTGGAGAGTTCTTCGAGTCGCCTCATCTCTTCTTCTGAAAATGAGATATGGTTGTCATAATCAATCAACGCTTTCTGGACTACAACTTTCAGTGTTAGAAACCGGGACAACATGTCAGCAAGGCTGCTCCAACGCGACAACTCTTTTTGGGCTGCGAAATTGTTGCAAAAATGGTGTATTCTCTAGAATATTTAAAAAAGCTTCTTTGTTAAACCCAGTATAAAACTGAAAAACTGACTTGTATTTTGATAGTAATACAACATTTTGAAACCCTTTTATTACAAATTAGAAGTTGTATATGCTTTGTCTTAACGTTTAAGTGTAAGAAGTAACAAATAATTCAAAAAACTAAAAAAAAAAAATTTTTTTAAAACTCTTATTTATTCCGAAACCGTATCAATTACGACATTTTACCAAAGAGTATTTCCTATTTGTATTTTGATGTACTATCGATTGGCACATGTTTCATCTCTTGCCGCCAAAATGACTTTTTTTTTATCGCAAATTGGTAGGTATACCAGGCTTCATACTAAAATGTCCCATGCTCTTTAGGTTTCTTAGATACCTTACATTATAATACTATCAAATTAAAATGTCAAATTCATGTGAAGCCTCAATGCATTTACTGTCTAACTTCATTTTACAGACTTATAATGAAACGTTTTCTCGTTTGCCACTATTAAGATTGTCACCCCTGATTACATTATTATATGTAGCTTGTGCATTCAAATGTAGATTTATATTAGCTATGCTTTAAGAGAATTTTCAGAAAATATATTTTTTCCATAATGTAGGTAGGGTTGTTGAAAATTTCAACTTGAAAGTATCAAAATATAGAAATGGTACAAGTAACGCCATCTAGTGACAGTTCTGTCAAAATGTATTACTGTGGTCTATTGTGTCTGTGAGTGTTTGAATAAATGAGTATGGCTGCAGGTGAGGCGTGTTAGCTTATAAACACGTAGCAATTCTGGCTCCTGAGACACAGTATTTAACTAATCCAGGAGCCTATGGATTCATATTATATTAGAAGCTGTACCTATATTTTTTTTAATGTCAATAAAGTTATTATAATTAACATAAAAGGGGCCTTAGACAAACGTACGTAACGCCATGGAATAGAAACTGCTAACGCTAATTATTGACATAAGCTCATGACATTTTGGTAATGGTTCGATCACACTACCAACGACGCAGACAGCCACGACCAAAGTTCCAATCTTGCCGAAATTTGTTCAAAATCAATATTAAAATCTCCCGTCATTCTGGTACTCAGGAATAAAAAAATTCGAGGTCAATTAATAAAAAGAAATAGGGTTTTTTGCGATTTTCGCCGAGACGGTAAGTTTATCATACAATCACCTGAACCAAAATTGTATATGGGTATGACCGCGAAAAATTGTACCGTAACATTCATGACATCATAACAAACGTTACATACATGACTGAATGTTACTTACATGACCATTATAAAGCTTAGTACATATAACAGTCATCTTTTCTTCCTAGCATTAAAAAATTAACGTTGACACGGTGTCTTACACTCACACGACAAGAAAAAATGGAGATATAGGTAAAACCAATTCATATCATAAAATAATGAATTAAAACAAAAATATGCATAAATCAAAATTATATTGAAAAAAAATTGAATTTTTTCCGCTATTTATTCTTTTCTGCATTTTTCGTTTGTAGTTCTTTATTATTTCTCGGGATTTTGAACTTGTAACTTCTCTCGATTTTTTTTTTGCCTTTCGGCATTCCTCAACGCCATCTGTAATTTGATCTTCTCATCTGAAAAAAAAATTAAAAAACCCGACTAACACTGCAAATTCATAACACGCAGTCGGAGGCTACAAGGCTACAAAATATTATCCTCCTTTTAAGCGCAGTCGGGTTATAATATGTGTATAGATATTATATAGACAATGATATTCTAGAGATAAATACCAATCCGATGATACCTTGCACATCAAAATCTATCCAGCCGTTTAGATTTGAAAACGTTATCCTTTTTTTATGCGCAGACGGGTAAAATATAAAAAAATATATTATATAGACAATGATATTTTAGACCAATCCAATGATATCTTGCACATCAAAATCTGTTCAGCCGTTTTGATTTGAAAATAAGTATTTCGCGCAATTTTTTAATAGACATATGTGTTCTAAGCCTAACAATATGTCATGACTGTAACGTAACACATTTCGTTACACATCGTTATAATCATGACAAAAAATGCGTGCGACACAACCTTAAATTAAAATTACTACTCGATTGTGAATGCTAAGACCCACGAAGTAGTCTGATTCTTTAGTTTTATAGTAAAGCTACGTAAAGATTTATAATAATAAGACAGAATATATACAGGGTTACAGGTAAAGTCGATGTAGATCCGTTAAGGGCATGTAGTACACATCATTTCTGAATGATTTCACTATATAACCTCCCATCCTAAACTTAACTGTTTTCGAGATATTCGAGTTTTAATTTTTTTTATGAAAATGCCCAATTTTTCGGCTATTCAATTGAATATTTTGAATTTTTTTGACTCTTATGATTATTTTTTTGGTTTTTTACATGAAGAATGAGATGCTTAATTATCTCAATGACTAAAATTGCACGTAAGTTAACTAAATAGGTCATAGTAGACGATCGAAACTTAAGAAAATAAGTACAAATTATAAAAATATATTTTTCTTTTCTGGATATCTCAAAAAATTATTATGGCACTTGCTCTGCAGATGTGCTTAAAAACATCTACATTTTATCAGCTATCCAACGAGGTATAACACTCTAGGGTATTTATTAACCTCAAAGGTGAAACTTAGTTTCTAAGGCTACATGGCAGTCAGAATAAATAGCCCTTATTTAATCTTATTAATTTGACTTAAGTTCAGCATCATCATTTCAGCCTACTGGCTTCCACTATTGAACATAGGCCTCCCTCGGCTAGGTACAACCTACATGCATCCATCGATATCCCGCTATCCTGACCTAGGAGATCATTCAGTTTTATAGCATTTTTTTTGTTCACATCGTCGATCGTACAAATAATGACCGTACGCCAACTATTACTTGAGCGTAAGTGACTAGTTACTGGCTATTGTTTGGAAAATAACGTAATCGGTGCGTTGTTAACGCTAGTTGGCATACAAAGTCACTCACGCTCAACTCATAGTTGGCGTACAGATCGTCGGTGATTGTAGTAAGCTAAATGAAACAATAAATCAGTTCAAAATAACATTTATTCACCTAATGTTTTTGAATAAAATTTTATAGTTCATGTTCTACGTGTCCACCTCTATTTCGCACACATTTTCTCATTCCTTCACGTGGTCCACTTTTCACTACACCATGTGGTTAATGTTCTTCTTATGTCGTTAGCAGCATTTCAACAGCACACAAGCAGCATCCTTTCTTTGAGAACTTCCACTAACGATATGGGGTTGGGCTCACTGTAAACGAGGCTCTTGATGTGCCCCCATACATAAAAATCAATGGGGGTCAGGTCGGGACATCTGGGTGGCCAGGGTAAAGGCCCACCTCGTCCAATCCATTTGTTAGGATAGTTACGTGTCCAACCATTCGCTAACGCTTCTTCTGAAATGAGCAGAGCAGCCATCATGTTGAAACCACATGTCCCGCAGTAATTGTAATGGGAGATCATTAGTAGGTCACCTAAGTCACACACAAAAGGCGTGTGGGAATCCGAAAGCACAATAATTCGCATCTACCATGGACGAATCGCATGAGCAGACTAAAATGGATGGCAAGCAAACAAACGACCAAATACAAAACAATGGGCATGTTGTATCCCCAAACTTGTTTTTGTACATTATTTTTCTCACTCTCATTTGCATAAATCGTAAGTTTTCTCGCTCACACGCACCGGATTAACTTGAAGGACAATAGCCGAGGGACCCGTTAGACCTACTACCTGAACCTTTTCAACTGTGTTTTTCTCTATGAGTTTAAATACAACCATAGGTTGTTATACCTCGTTGGATAGCTGATAAAATGTAGATGTTTTTAAGCACATCTGCAGAGCAAGTGCCATAATAATTTTTTGAGATATCCAGAAAAGAAAAATATATTTTTATAATTTGTACTTATTTTCTTAAGTTTCGATCGTCTACAATGACCTATTTAGTAAACTTACGTGCAATTTTAGTCATTGAGGTAATTAAGCATCTCATTCTTCATGTAAAAAACCAAAAAAATAATCATAAGAGTCAAAAAAATTCAAAATATTCAATTGAATAGCCGAAAAATTGGGCATTTTCATAAAAAAAATTAAAACTCGAATATCTCGAAAACGGTTAAGTTTAGGATGGGAGGTTACATAGTTAAATCATTCAGAAATGATGTGTACTACATGCCCTTAACGGATCTACATCGACTTTTCCTGTAACCCTGTATACTTACCTCGCAATCGAACACTTTAAATACACTTTTTTCGAGCGACAAATCTCACATCAACACAAAACATCATTTCACTCAAAGAAAAAAAAGGCTGCCTTTGTTTTTTAAATGTTGCCAGCATGCCAATTGTGTTGCCACTCAAGAAAATTAGAGAAGGATTCTGATAATTCTTATAGTATGGCAGTTAGAGACGTTACATACGTGACGTTACACACGTATAAAAAAAGTGGACAGTTTTTAAAATAATAATAAAAAATAGATTAAGGCCTTGTGCATTAAAAGATTTTTATGTACATGTGGAATAAGAATCGAATAACTTAAATTTTTCATAAAAATACGAGGCAGTCATACCATTTCGTAGGGGTTATCAGTTTTTGTCACAAGGGTGTTAGGTGGACAAATATTTTTTATATGGAAATAAAAGTGAGGCCAGTAAAAAAAATATAAAATAAAATATTTCTGCAAGAGATAAATTGAGTTTTATGAAATAATCTAAAAGAACACAAGCATACCTTTTACTACATATCTAAAATAACACTTGTTGTTAAAAAATGTTGATGCTATACGAGAAATAAAATGGGAACATTGAAAAAAAAATTCATGTACAATTTTTCGCGGTTATACCCATATAATCTAATTATCTATAAAAAAGGTTAAATACATTTTTTTCTAGGAGCCACCGTTTCTATGAAAAACCTGTTTGTTTATCCATTGATCTCAATTTTTTTTTTCCAAACACCAATACGACAGGAAATTCTTAAATTTCATTTTTAATTGTGTTTTGCACAATTTTATTTAATTACGACTGGATGAAAATTTTGTTCGTGGTCGTCGTTGTCGTTGGTAGGGTGACCGAATCCTTATGCAAAACATCATACGCTTATGTCAATTTCTATCGATAGCGTATTCTATTCCTTGGCGTTTTGCCGTTTGGCTAAGGGTCAAGGCAAGCAACGCGTGCGCGATCAAATTTGCTCTTACAAACGATTTAAACGGGCGCGTGAGCCGTCTTGATAATATCACGGTTCGTAGCCAAACGGGCACCTTCCAACTTTCCCTAACACCATGTGTTTAATAAAACCGCGACATTTTTTATAGTTTGATACGGTAAAAAATACGCTTTTTGTTGGTTATTATTTCAATAAAAATGATACAGTTGAAAAAAAAAAAAAAAAATTTGAAAGATTTTTGAAGTGAAAACTTCTTTAGCGGCGTTGGGTATAAAATCTTAAACTCGCGTCAGGACACGTGGCCAGTGGCCTGATCGAAAAAGCGTAAGACTGACTTTTTTTTTTAGCCCTTATCTTCCATGCGTAAGACGGATACCATTCCAATATATCAAACATGCTTAACGTTAAGGGGCTCAGAAGAGCTAAACGAGGCAAAACTCGAGTTTTATAATGCGTTAAAGTATATGATTATCTGCAGTAAAAAATCTCAGACAAATATATGATAGATATCGTGCTGAAAACACACTACAACTTATTTTACTCGATAGAAAAAAATCACAAAGGTACCTCTTTTTAATCTTTTGATGCTTAAAAACCAATAATATTAAGTATGGGAAATGAAACAAAACCCGTCAAGAGGACTAAAAACGTTCTTATAAATCAAACGCAAATCTGAACGATATGGTAGTAAAAGGTAAGAGCATTTTAGTGATATTATGTTTAGTGATATTTAGTATATACTAGCGGTCCGCCCCGGCTTCGCCCGTGGTACATATTAACGTTTTCTCTACATAAGAACCATCCTCGTACTTCAAGGAATATAATAAAAAAAGAATTATCGAAATCGGTTCAGCCGTTCTCGAGTTATGGAATTACAACGAAAAGTGGCATTGATTTTTATATATTAGATTTCAGAGGCGGCTCGTGACAAAATTGTATGGGTGTTCACTTGAAATAAAACAACGAAAATACAATAGCGTTAGCAGGATAATTTTATTACAAAAAAAATGAGCACCACATTATAAATGTCTATTTAAATTAAACACTTAAAATTAAAAAGTATTATAAAACTAATTCATTGTGTGTATATTACTCAGATCTTAGAGCGCGTTTCCACTATATCGTTCAGGCCTATACAAAAATGTTTCGATATCCTAACATTACTATTTAATTTTAAAAATTTCTCTAAACTAATTTACCTGTACCATACTTACTGATCAATGATCATAAATGTGAAGTTATTGATTCAAGTCCAAATTCATCTAAGCAATTACTAGAAGAAGCATATATTGTACACAGGTAATTTTCAAAGTATTTAATACGATTAAAATATGTTTTTTTTCGATCGCATATTTTAAATAATAAAAAAAATATAAGTATCATTGATTTAGTTTTACTTAATCACCCATATCCTTATTATCCAAGTAATACAACAAATCAAAAATAAACAAATTGTCTCCTCTAGTAGTTTCTTAGTCACGTCAGTTTTTCATGTCGCTGTGGCGCCATCTAGTACAATACTCCGGCGTGATCTCCATCAGCCGTCGTCGATTGTGTTAATGTGTGCGCCAGTCACTCAATTTCAGCTAGCTCTTGTAATCCTCATAATAATCAAGTTTTCACTTCTGCCGGCACTCCCGGATTGCAACCCGTCTTTTTTTTCTAATGTAAATAATATATGCCATGTTACTATTATGTGTGACAATCAGTCCGCTATTAAAGTAACCAGAACTGAATGTATTAAAAAACTAAAACATATTGATATACGTTACCATTATGTTAGAGTATTAATTAATAAAGGTAAGATTGTTGTTAGATATGTTAAGACTGAGCATCAGTTGGCAGATGCCTTAACTAAGCCTGTAAATGCTTTGTTATTATTAAAATTTGTTAATTAGTATGTGTAACTTAAGAGAGTACTTTTAGTTGAGAGTAATTAATATTATATTGAAGGGGAGGGTGTTGGCATTAGTCTATAATAGACAATGTAATATTAATTAAGTTGGCAACACTCCATCTTGAAACAATATGTCTATGTCCGTCCATTACTACTGCACTGTTATATTGTAAAAGTCGGTTAAAATAAAACTCCACATCTAAAAGTATTTGCTGTTTATTATTTCAACTACACAATGGTTTGTCAACAGAAGAGGCTTTACAAGGAGAAGAAAAGAACCAGTGGTTGTCAGCGGTAAAAGAAGAACTTCAGTGTTTTAAGGACAACGATGCTTGGTAAATAGGCCTACGAATGGTGAAACTATAGTGAAGTGCAAGTGGGTTCTTAAAAAGAAGTGTGATTAGAAAATAATGTTCGTTATAGAGCTAGGCTTGTAGCTAAGGGGTGTTCTCAAAAGTACGATGTGGACTACAGTGAAACATTTTCCCCTGTTGTGCGGCATACAACACTTAGGTTACTTTTTGCATTGTCAGTACAGTTGAATCTAGAAGTTACTCACCTTGATGTAAAAACCGCTTTCATGGGACCTGGCTGAGACAATATATATGCAGAAACCAGCTGGTTATGCCTGTTCAGATAATAGTAAGGTGCTTAAATTGAAAAAAGTCTATATATGGTCTCACGCAGGCATCCCGGGCTTGGCATAAGAAGGTAGATTCTTGTATGTTAGTTGATGGTTATATAAAGTCAAAAATAGAGCCATGTTTTGCCAGCCAATGACTGTTTATAGCAGCCTTGCAAAAATTTCAGCTAACTTTACAAAGTTTATTTTTGAAAGAAAGAAAGAAAGAATGAAAATACATTTAATCACAAATCTTATATATAAAAATGAATCGTAAAATGTGTTGGTAAGCGCATAACTCGAGAACGGCTGAACCGATTTCGATGATTCTTTTTTATTATATTCCTTGAAGTACGAGGATGGTTCTTATGTAGAGAAAACGTAAACATGTACCACGGGCGAAGCCGGGGCGGACCGCTAGTACTTAATACAATTTTTCACTTATAACTAATACACTTTTGAGAACAATACACATTAATAAATTTTAAACCTTAAAATACACTAAATATATTCGAATATTAGTCGGTATTCGTGATTAGGTGGACTACTCAGCATTTGCCTCTCCTTTTTCTAAAGGTATTTTTTTTCTGGGTCGGAATCCTCAGTAGTTTTACCTTTGATAGGCACATATATTTCTTTTTACTTAATTTTTTGGAAAGCTAAAATACGGCAAACGAAACATTATTAGGTAAGTTAAAAGTCCTCGTAAGGCTCAGTGTAAAAAATACCTTCGTAGTCTTACGTACATTGTCCTCATACAAGTTTAGTCTTTATGTGACGTCTGCATCCTTCTTGAATTCGACTTAGTAGTGGCCTTACTTTCCATAACTTATCACTCTTACGAATATCTTCTGTAATATCATTGTCAAAGACTAATTTGATGGAATTCCTTAAAATTAAGAATCAGTTGCGTGACATATTGTCGGTTATTATAGGTACACGCCATTTATCTTCCCAATACATACGCAGCCACGGATAATGGAGTGTTGCCATAATAAATGTAATTCCTATGTAGGTATATAATTCCCTTTTGTCCAAATTCAATGACCTTCTTTGAATTACAATTGAAGATCTTTTAGTACATTCCACAATTTTATATATTATTTCATCATCTATGTATTGATAAAAAAAAGAAATTTTGTCGAAACGTTCATCCCAGTTTGGAATATAATTGGGCTGGGACATTTCGAATTCCTCTACACAAAACTCTTTTGCAACCCATTAAGAATTCCTTGTAGAACCACTCGTTGATGGCCGTGAAGTCGACATATTATTTCTGTCTCTTCCTCTGCGACCTCTTGATGTACGCCCGCGAGGTAGGCCGCTTCATCAGACATTTCTCACTCAGATTCACTACTTGTATGAGGTTCCTCAATTGGATTGTACCTACGCTGGATCATCTTCATCGCTTTCACCCACGTCAATGTCCGAGCCCTCTAAGCATCTTATAATATCTTGAGGGTCTGAAAATAAATATTAAAACATATGTCACTCAGAGATAACATACCCACCGCCACCTGATGGTGAAAGAATTTTTAGAACATAGTAAATATACCTATACAACTTAATAGGTGATCCTACTGCCCAGTTCTTACTTTAAATATCTATTTCAGACATTCAACGGATAATCAGCTCTCTGAGCTATTAGCGGAACCTTCAGGGGAATTTGAAAACTTTCTTCGCATGTCGCTAAGCGATTTCAATTATTTAGTTGAAAAAATATCCCCATTAGTTGCAAAACAAGACACTACTTGGAGGGATTCTATACCAGTTAAAATCCGTCTTGCTATAATTTTCGAGATTTTTAGCTACTGGGGATAGTTATAGAAGCTTGCATTATACGTTTAAAGTTTCAAGCCAAATTATATCTTAAATAATTCCTCAAGTATGCCAAGCACTGACCAAAATATTGAAGAGGTTTTTTTATTAAGGTAAGTAAAACTTAGATTAGATTTATCATTCGTTTATTTTAAATTATTCAAACTCTTTGTTTACATTAGCAATTTAGCATCCGAAAATGCTCTATATAAAATATCCTGCGATTGAGCATTTTGTGTAGACATATTTCGATTGTCTGGAGGTGAAGGGACAACCGAATAAACATGTTGAGACATGTTTTGCTGATTCTGTATCCGTTGGGGAAATTCATATTATGTGTTCCGTTTGACGTCCGTAGTCCATTATGAGAGAGTACATCGCCTTTTTCCCCGTGAAGTCGCTAGATGGTGCTAGTTTTAAGCCCGTCACGTGGTACCGCCGCCAGCGCCGCGAGTGGTGGGGACAAAACTCACCACAGTTCCGGCAAGCCACCAGAAATATCCTCATTGTTGCGTCGTTTTTCAAACCGTACGCAAGTCGTTAGATTATATGTTATTTTAAAATACTGTATTTTAAAATACATATATTCATAATTTAAATTAAATTTAAGTAACAATTTTAAACGAACTTTCGAGATTGAAGTAGAAAGTTAAGTTTTTTATTTTTAAATAGTTTTATAGTTTTATAAAAAGTCCGTTACGTTTCATAGTGAAATGAATATTCAAGTGTTACCTGCGTTATCGTTATTTCAAACGAAGAACGAAATTCGGATTTATATGAAGTATAAATCTGCAACCACGAGCGTGGCATCGCGACCATAGGTCTATAGCGCAGGCCAAGGGCCTACCGAATCGTGTTGAACGTCTTAACAGTGCGCTTTCTACGTGTTTCCGAGCTGAGTTCTACTTGTTCGGGGTCCAGCGACGACGAGGAACCGCCGCAGCTGTATGGCGCCGCCAGCGCGCGCTCAGCCGCTCGTGTGCAGGTTTGAGATATTGTCTCAACACGGTGAGTCATGTTATTAATAAATTATACGTGATTTACGATGATTTCAATACAAATCTTTCAACGTGAATGGTTATTACTGGATGTTACACGTTAGATAATCCATTTTCACAAATATCGGTTTTAAGATAGTAGGGTCATTGCGCTGGTTTTCGTCCAATTATAGGAGTTGCCAACTTTGTGATACGAAATAAATATTTTGGAGCACCCTTCCTTAAACATATAATTTTTTTTTTAAGTCCTTATATAGTCTTCTTTAAGATAATATTAAGGGAAAATAAATCATTTTGATGTATCTTTTTATTTAAATTATTTTCTGCAAAAGTAGGGTAAATGCTAGTTTTCGTCCAAAAAAACTGGTTTTCGTCCTAGTGTAAGCTAGTTTTCGACCACCGTGTAGAAAAAGGAGGGTAGGTCAACTATTAAGTTTCAAATCAATTACAGGTAAATATATACGTTTATTTAATTAACATTACAATTTCTCACTACCCAGGTTTAGTTTTACTTGTGGTTTTACTAATAATAATCAATATAACTAGTCAACACTGAGATCTATGTAGCACTTGGCAGTCCTTATAGGCGTTAGTGATGACTGTATAATCATTCGTAATAAAGAAAGGAATGCGTTCCTTACAATGTAAATGAAACAAGTAATAATTACAGGACTAAGAAATAACATCAAAAAACAGAAATATTCATTCTAACAACAAAAATTTTCATTCTAATACTTTGTTTATCAAATGAAACGTACTATAAACACACAGCCATAATAATAAGTTTTAGCTACAGAATCTTCAGTGTACGCAGCGTCTTTTTTTTTCTAGATTTCTTAGACTCCTTCGAGGCCATCTAAAAACAATAAGATCTTTCTGAGGATACGTTGAGTAAGTATAATAAAAAAATACTGCATTGGCAAAACAGACCTAGAATAAAAGATGATACTCAAGTGAATGATAATCAAGAAAAATACAGTGTATTATGTCTGACCTACCCCCATTTATGCTACGAATAATTGACTCTACTTCACATAAGGAGAATGATACATGACTGAATGAATGACAATATTAGGTACCTACAACACTCTGGCCCTCACCAATTATTTATAAGGAAGATACTGAATAGAAAACTTTTCAATACGTAAAAATAGACGAAAAGTAATGCAAAAGAATGGCTATATTTAATTTTTGGATACTCCAATACTCATTCATGGACGAAAACTAAAACATTTAAAGCTAAATTTAGTTTTCGTCCACTTCTTTAAATATTTTTTTATTTTGGCAGCAATGACATAGCAGTGGACGGAAACCAAAAAAACTAAACTAATATCAATAAAGATCACTTCGGGAGAAACTATTCAGTATTTTAAAGGTCCGATAAAGTAAAATGACCCTAACAAATATTCACGTAGCTGTTTGAGTTTCCGTCCACTTGGACGAAAACCAAATATTTTGAGAATTTGGTAACCTAGTATCCGTCCACTTAATATTTCGAAGAGTATTATAAAAATGTATGATAAACACTTATAATTGCGTTTATTATGCTTATAAATAAACATACGTACCAAAAACATTACGTAAACTAGCTAAAACAGTGATTTACCTTACCATGAACTTTTCTCGCCGGCAAATTTTTCTCTCGCGCGATGACATCTGCAAGGCACGTATGCGAAGCGGCCAACATTTACGTTAATTTTTTGAACTCTCTTCTTGTCAAATCAAATTTTAATGTTGATAGTACTGTTGCTTAAACATTATGGACCGTAAAAAGTGCAAACTTGCGCGGGAAGGTAGGTTTGTATTCAAGTTTTACGCACGTGATTGTAGCAGGTCAGTCAAATGGACGAAAACAGAAGCTGGACGGCAAACCAGCGCAATTACCCTATTAGTTGCCGAAAGCAGATCGGAAACGTGTTTCGATCTTTTGATTTTATTCCTCCTTGAATCGTATTCGCTACGCGGACATTATAAATGTATGTGAATTGTGCCTTCCTTTTCCGAATTGAGGGTAAATATTAAAAAAAAAAAAAAAAACGATTTCTTAATATCGTTAGATTAGAAAATCCATCCGATACGAGTCGAATCAAGTAGAATGAAGTTGCCTATATCTTGTAAGCACAATAGAAATAGGTAAATTATTATTATCAATTTCTTACAAATATATAAATAATAATTTTTGCCTGACGTATTAAATTAGTCCGCGACTCTGTGCCTAATTACTGCTAAATTTAAATGCGATTTCTATTCTCTATACAAATGTTTAAGAATTAATAGAGATGCTTTGAAGGAGATTATTGATAAGTTTAAATTCATATAAAATTCCTCCCGCTGTGGAATGTATTTTTTAACTTACTAATCATGGCATACGCCATCCGCCTATCTGCATACGCAGATAGGCGGATTTGATAAGTTGGTTTAAAACTCGTCACAATCAGTTTTTACCAGTACATTCAATAACCGCTAAGATCGACTTTTTAAGTCGTTTCAAATCATTTCATCAATACAAAAGTTAGAATCAGGGGAAACACCAAAAGAATAAAAAGGGGGGGGGGAGAGATTTTCAACAAACAAAGCTCAAATTAATCTCATCACCCTCGAATACCATGTAATTCGAAAACCAGCCATAGTTTTCACTTAGAGGTAATAATATTTATTTATTCTTTAACTCGGACATCATATTTTATGTCTTTGGAGATTCAAGCCACTATTGAACATCAGGGGTTCGTCAATCGAACACCATGACTCTATTGTTAATCACCCCTTTTTATAATTAAGAAAAGCAAGTTCTGCAAATACAGAGTAATTTTCAATTTCACACCCACTGTTAACTGTGACATGACATACTCTACTTAAAATTATAATTTTTGTATTTGCGAGGCTATCGACTACCCGTACGTATCGACGCCTCCTATATCCTTGTATCACTATTGAATACCATATCGATATTATAAATACATCATAAACGAAGGTCGATTACTTAAGATAACGTATCAGCCCTTCGGGCTAGCGTCAGCTCATAGAATGTTTGCGACAGTCACAAACTGGACTGCTCAAGAACCAAGGGACTGTGGCCTTTACTTGGTGATCTACGTGGGCAATGATTTGCATTCACCAGAACAGCATGTATACCACATTGAAATGAAATGAAATTATTTATTTTGCAAGAAATGTAAAAAATTTACATATTATGTTATATTGTTTCATTGTTCAGCACAAATCGCCAATTGATTGGCTTGCAGAGACTTTGGAATTGCAATTCAACTCAATTCGAAATAAAGTTCGTCTCTAACCTACTTTGGAATATCAATCCGATAGAATCTATTCTGACACCCGAGCGTTTAAGATTTTCTACGAATGGTTTGGAGCACGGAAGCAAGTTGGAAATAGGCGATGGAAATGGTAAATTGAAAGTGTCAGTGCCTAAAAACAGGTTTAATAGCAGGCAGTTGGTCCCTCAAGCAGGCACACCACCTCTTAGGGTTTCTCAACTTTGCAACCTTCATCACCCTCCGGGGAAGGATGCACTGCCGCATGCTATAGCGCCAAGGGAACGCCTCTCGGGGCTTATTACCTTTGCAACCTTCATCACCCTCCGGGGAAGGATGCACTGGCGCACGCTGCAGCGCTACAGAAACGCCTCACAGGCTTAGCACTTTTGCAACCTCTATCACCCTCCGGGTAAGGATGCACTGGAGCACGCTGCAGCGCTACACGAACGCCCCACGGGCTTATTATTTTTGCAACCTCCATCACCCTCCGGGGATGGATGCAGTGGCGCACGCTGCAGCGGTACAGGACCGCCTCTCAGGCTTTTCATTTTGAAACCTTCATCACCCTCCGGGGTAGGATGCACTTACGCACGCTGTAGCGCCACAGGAACGCCTATCAAGGTTTGTCATCGTTGCAAATTTTATCATCCTCCGGGGAAGGATGTACTGACACACGCCACAGCGCTACAGGAACGCCTCTTAGGGCTAATCAACTTTGAAACCTTTGTCTCCCTCCGGGGAAGAATGAACTGCCGCACTTGTTAAAGATCTAGTTCAAAAACATCTTTTAAAAGCAAGTAAGTGTAAAAACAATTATATCTACCAGCCGTATCCAATTCACAGGAAAGTCAAAGCATTGAATGAAAGGACCTTGGACCCAGTGTCAAAAAAGTTGGTATGGAAATTGAAATGTTTGCAGTAATAGCTTTCCTAACCTTGACAGTCGAGGTAGTAAGAAAAAATTTCATTCAAAGGCAGAACGAGATCTCTTCGACAAGAGTTATTAGTTTGAACGTTTGAACACTTCACAAGCTGTACAGCTAGGAAGCCGAATCCTCGCGCAATCGCGCCGGCTCCTAATGCAACGTGCTCGAACAGTCGACACAAACATTTCCATTCAGAGGGGAATTCTACAAATAAATTTTAATCACAGCTCAAACAGCTTACGTCATCTCAAGTAAGACAGACTTAAACTTAAACAACCGGCTCTATTGCCTCGAGTTCATTATAATACTACCCAAGTGGAAGAACCGGTCTTTGCACCCAGACCTCAAAAGCCGTGCTACTATCAGGATAAGTCTTCTCAATCGTTCACTGACAAACACGCACAGGTTCAGCACCAACTCAAATACAGAACCTACAGCTGAAAGTCTGGCTCATTTTGGATAGGTCAATCTGTTGTACACCTTGATGGACAGCTAAAAAAAAAAAAAAAATAGAAACATACATAGACTGCTGGTAACTACTGACCAGGCTATAAAAGGATGCTAAATGCTTAGCTAAATTATGTATAACTGACGGTTTAGTACACTATTCTTATACATAAAATCAGTCAGTTTGTATTAAAATAAAATTATATAAAAATTTCATCTGATCATTTAAGCAAACATTACCTCAGGGTATTTCCTTAGCTAGAACAAATCTTTCAAAATTACAAATCCGGAAGGCAAGGAAGATTATTCAAGAACTCTTATCGAAATAATTTTCAAATAAATCAGCATAATAATTATTTATCTATGTGATTAATAAAATAAACAAAAAATTGTTTGCATTTATTATCGCGCAGCTATGTGATTACTGTTATTAGCTTTTGGACGTGTTCTCTATTTATTCCTGTTTACATTACAATTCAAAACAATGGGTCGATAGTGAAGACGCGTTTTAACCTCGCATTCCGCATTGGGCTTCAAAACATATTCTTCCACATACTAGCAATTATTATGTAAATATAAATCCAGTTTCAAGGCACATAAGAACGTTTCTTTGCATTTCCAATCCATAAGAGGTTCTCTGACTAATTTGTTTATTACTACACAGCATCCGGTGAGACCAGCTACAGCGGCTATCATAGGTGGCAGGGTAAAGCGAGCTGTTTTCGAGTCGAGGTCGAAATCTGGGTGATGTTACATAGTTATAGTAGCATCATCAATCCATTTGGAAAAATATCTAGTTAATGACATTCTTGCAAAAGTAAACTAGAGAGATGTTTATAAACATTATTATTTAGTATTTACATACAAATTTTTTAAAGAATATAATAAATTCGATCACAAGGTGGGATTCGAACCCCCGTGTTTCCGCCACATGGTGGAATTATTATTATATTGTCGTAGTGTATATAATGCTAATCAAAATAGAAGTCATTAGTAATCACAATCGAGATTTTTCAGCCTACTCAGGTTGAAAGGCATATACTGATTAAAATGTTGACAAGATATTTTATTTCAGACACACACACACACACACACACACACACTTACACAAACACACGCACACACATACACATACACACACACAAATATATATACATTCATAAGATACAGTTTCATTCGCCACACCCGCATTCTCTTATACACCTTAAATTTTACACATTTTTTTTTTTCTCTTACTCCCTATTGTAACCAATTTTAATTTATAATAATGAAGTACTTGCTAAGAGGCTTTTTGTGTATTTATATTAGAGGCAAGCTGTTTCTCCTAAACACAGGTTGCCCAGTAACCTAGCTAGGGAAACATTGGCTTGTATAAATAATTGTTTTGGTAGCCTTTTTATTTATATACTTTTACATGTATATTAATTGTATACCTATTGTAATAAATTGTAATTGTAATTATTGTATGTATGTATGTTTAATAATAATAAATAAATAAATAAAAAAAAAAAAAAAAATCTGATAATTGTCTCTCTCCTTCTCCTTCTCCTTCTATATAGGTACTTGTAGTATATTTATGATGTATTATGTACCATGTATAAGGTATTGAGACAAATTTTCAATAATTATCAAAGTCATGATTTTATACATTAAGTATATACTTTGTTTATAGGATATTTATAACCTTTTTGGGGCATTACTCTATCACATTGTTGCGTTTTATTTATCAAGCCACCAGGAGATAACAAACAACTCTCTCATAATGGACTACGGACGTCAAACGGAACACATAATATAGAAATTTTACCTGAAAATAAAATTTGTATTATGTTTCCTAAGACGTCCGTAGTCCAGATAAGGTCTTCCTGGTGTTATTTTTGCACCAGTGCTACCGTATCATTTATGAGACGAACAATGAGGATATTTCTGGTGGCTTGCCGGAACTGTGGTGAGTTTTGTCCCCACCACTCGCGGCGCTGGCGGCGGTACCACGTGACGGGCTTAAAACTAGCACCATCTAGCGACTTCACGGGGAAAAAGGCGATGTACTCTCTCATAATGGACTACGGACGTCTTAGGAAACATAATACAAATTTTATTTTCAGGTAAAATTTCTATATTATGAAGGTGAAGTGTACATGCTCGCCGACGAGCAGAGCCGATGTATGGCATTTTCTGGGATAGGTAAACGAATAATTACAAGTATTGCTTTGGTCAGATGATGGATTGGTATCGTTCAGCTGTTCAGAATACAATTTGTGTGAAGTAGAAGGGCGATTAGTGCTTATAATAATTTGTGATGGTGAGCTAACATAACGATGCCTAGCCAATGAGCACTTTTTCTTATTCTATTATTAAACCATCTATTTCCCGTCTAAGTTCTAGTCTGTCGATGTCGCTAAATTCTCTCAGCGCTTTGGCCAGAAGCCTACCATAGAGATCACAATCGTCCTCTTCAACTTTCCCACCTCTATTCCTTTTGACTGTTAATACGTCATTAAGGGATGTCACGTTCGATTTCCAGAAAACCTATCCGAACTTTCAGCGTTCCAACTTGTAGAACAACTCTCGGTTCAAACTCACCAGTTTTTCGCTTATTGAGAACCTACAATGAATACCTCACTAAAGTTCCGAACCTTGATATTTTTCACGATATTTTGCCAATTTTTAAACGAAAAGTGCACGGATCATATCACATCAAGTTTTAAAATTAAGCAATATTGAATTAAAATACTTACTTTAGTTGTATAAAACATCCTCATTGACTACATTTATCTTTAGTTTTTCTTGTAATGCTGTGTACATCTATAATAGGGTCAAGCATTAGAATATTCTTACTTTGTATTTATTATTAAGGAATGATGTATGCGTGATCTGTCGATGTTCCCTAATAAATAAATAAATAAATAAATAAATAAGGGTAGATCGCGTTGATTTTATTTGTGCATTGGTTTTTGCGAGTTCAGGCCGTTTTGTACTGCGCCGTTTTTGAACTGGGATAGACATAGTACTTGATTCTTGCCCCTGTGTTGACTGCTGCATGTCCGGGATTCATCAGCACCTTCTTCTATCTAGAAAACTGCTCGTGTGTGAAACGAAGTTCGCGCGTCATTTACAGATTAAATCTACTTTTGTTATCTGTGCTTGCAAAACGTATAGCTCGCGCTTTACTTTTTTCTTGTATTCACTCTTATTCAATATGGCTGTCGATTGTGACACAATATACGATGTGATTTAGTAACTGCGTTTTAATTCTCTGCCCAACAAAAACAATAAAACAGGACAGTTCTTTGGCATATTATGATATATTATGTAGTTAGATATAAGTTACATATTATGTAATATTGACATGATTTTAAAAGAGCAACTATGGAGTTTCTTGCCGATTCTTCTCCATAGATACTGCTTTCCGAATCGGTGGTAAATGTTAAAAATACTTACCTATGTAATGACCATTCGAAAGTGCTACTAAATAGTAGTCTAATTGAATAAATGAATGTTTGAGTTTGAGTTTGAACATAGCATTAAAATACTTATTCTATTTTTTTTGTTATAGTTACCAAGTACTACACAAGAATGGCTTGACAAGGCAAACAAATTCAGATTCCCTCACTGCTTCGTTCTTGGCCTATAAAGGCTCTCATACTGACTTACTAAAAAAAAGTAGGGTTCTGTAACAAAAATGAACATTCAATAATGGAAGTATAAATTGAGAAAAAAAATTGAATAACTGACTAATAAATGATTAATTTTCAAGATAAACCCATAAGGTGTTAAATAAAATGTATAATGAGCGTTAATCATTTTCGCCTCGACGCAAATTCTGAGAATGCAAAAAGAAAGATGTGGCAAAAACGAACAATAAACATTATTTAAAAAAATACACTATTTTTTATAATCGTACGATCGCTGAAACCACAGACTGTGAAACAAACTTTGAGGAACTAAGGGAGCATGGTCAATCGAAAGAAAACGAACAAGGTAGAGCAAATAAGGAAGTTAGATAAAATGAAGAGTCTAAAAAATTAAGAAGCTAAAGACAGCGAAGAAGCAAGAGAAAATGAAGAAGTTGGAGATAACGACGAAGCTAGGGATAATAAAGGAGGTCGAGAAAATTAAGAAAGTAGAGAAAATAAAGCAGATAGAGAAAACGAAGAAACCAAAGAAATTGAAGATGGAAAACGAGTAACAAATCAGAGTGGAAAAGGGTAAAAGAACAAAAAAAGAAACGCCAATGTTTATCATATGTAAATACTAAAGGAAAATTGCTAGCGGCCAAATTACCAAAACCTCCAAAATGTGGTGTTTTGTTGTCTAAATAAATGCACAGAATTATTTTCAGAAACACAGCGTTTAGACTTATGTAAAGAATATTGGGCTATCGATGATTTTCGCTTGCAAAAAGAATTCTTGTTAAAGCGTAACTTAGTTAAACTAGTTGCTTAACCTATTAAGAACTTACCGCCAGAGAAACAACGATCTTCAAGTAGAGTTTGGGTTTTTCAAGGACAATAAACTTATGAAAGTTTGTAAAAGCTTTTTTACTACTACATTATGTATTTCAAATGGTCTGATTGAAACGGCAATCAAAAATATAAATGAAAATGGATCGTTCCAGGATAATTAATGACTTTCGAGGCGAAACAAAACCTGCAAATAAGACTACAGAAGACCAAGTTAAAGAAGTAAAAGAATACATCGAAAGTTTTCCAAGAAAGGATTCTCATTACTGTAGAAAACAAACAACAACCTCTACCTATTTCAGAAGCGAAAAAAAAAAAAGGATTTGATAAACTTGTACTTGATCGAATGGTAGCGAACGCTTAGTCTCTTCAAACTTTCGATAAAAATAAAGACTTTGTCTATGGTTTCGGTCGACACATCACGACATGTCAAAGAGAGGTGACTGACATTTAAATAGGAGCGCGAGCTTTATAAAGTTCTCGTCGTAGTTTTTACCCAAAAAGTTTTTAAAGTTGTAAAAACTCACTGTAAAAAGACTTTTGACTAGTGAATGTGATATTCGTGTGAACAACTTTCTATTTTGCAATGGTAAGTGCTGCAAAACAAGCGCATATTTGCAAGTTATGTTTGCAAGTAATGTTGTATCTAAGGGTGGATTGCACCGTAGGCTTGGTTATAGTTTCCGTTAAAGTTAACTTTAACAATAACATTGACGGTGACAACAGATTTAACAACTTTACGTTGCACCATTATCGGTGGTAGCGATTGTCAAAGTTAACCCTTAAATGCATATTGATGCAGTACTACATCATACCGATTTTATGGCAATATCTCTGTCCAAAGTCACACTGGCTGGATTTTTTTTTCTTTATTCAAAATAAAAATATTCGGTTTTTAATTTCTGAACGCATCTTTTCAATTTAGACACTTATATTTTTTTATCTGTGACGTTTTTTCGCGCATTACTTTCGACTTGGTCAACTTTAGCGGTTGATACAAATTGTGTTTTTATTCGACAAAGGTGAATAAAATACTGAAAAATAATAATTTGCGGCAAGATTACAGGTAAGTGTAACTAATAATAACAATATTTACTACAATTTACTTAAAATATTAGAGATTACGAGCATATTACGTTTGATGTAGAAATACATCACCATGCAAAATCGGTACGAATAAATTATATTTCTCGTACCGGTAATTCTTTGAAATTCATTATTGTTATACTATTTATTTTGATAGAAAACCATTAATTTTACATATTACAGATTCCACTATATATATATTACAATAAATTAATCATATATTTCCATAAAATCGTAGTTTTCATGTTTTTTTTTTATTTTTTAGAATGTCTCGTCGTCCACTTCAAAACCGCGACATTGAGGAGGTGTTAGCTGCTTTGGAGAGTGGCAATATATCCGACGATGGCTTGGAAGACGAAAACGATGATGAAGAGGTATTTTATAACAATGCCAGAGAGTTGCTGCGAGATTTAGCTGAGGACGAAGTACCACCCGAAGACGAAGTCACCGATTAAGCTCCAGCGGAAAATATTGCTGATGAGAGCGATCCACCGCTAATTGAAGAGGAGCCGGTGAGACAGGAGGAGATTCCATTTGGTTTCGATAACCGAAATCTTTTATGGAGGGTAAATAATTTACCTTACAACGACGAAATAATAATACACGAGCCAGCCACCTTCAATAGCGAAATAGCAGACCTGGACACGCCGTATAGATGTTTTTTATATTATTTCACACCTAATTTTTTACAAAAGATAGCAGATGAATCTCATCCAAATCATTCAGTACATATTTCTGTTTTAGATATAAAATAATACATAGGTATTTTGATATTTATGTCGGTCGAACATTTTCCTAGCGTGCGATCCTACTGGAATGAAAAATTTGGATACAATCCCATAAAAAACATCATGTCAGTTAATAAATTCGAAATGATAAGAAGGTTCCTACATTTTAACAATAATGAAAATCATAAACCCACAACAGATCCGGATCATGACAGACTACATAAGATAAGACCAGTAATAGAGCACCTAAATGAAAGATTTTCATCTTTACCTTTAGACCAACGTCTGTCTATCGACGAACATATGTGTTCTACAAAAATTGGTCACTTTTTAAAACAATATTTACCCAATAAGCCGCATAAATGGGGCTACAAACTTTTTGTATTGTGTAGTCTAATGGGTTATGCCTATCGCTTTGAAGTATACTCCGGTCAAAACGATAGGCACAACCCTGGTGAACCCGATCTTGGCGTAACCAATAATGTTATTCGTTTAGCCCGCGTGATACCTCGTATGGTAAATCATATAGTATTCTTTGATAATTTTTACACATCCCTTTAGTATATTATCTGTCGAAACAAGGAACCCACTGCGTTGGAACTGTACCGCAAAATAGGTTACATAACTGCAGACTACCAGATAAAAAAGCTTTGATGAAGACATCAGTTCCTCGAGGTACCTATGAGGAACGAGTCGCTCATCACGACGGAGTTGACTTTTCCGCTACTGTCTGGAAAGACAATAAAGTGGTTACCTACTCTTTTATCTACATACGTAGGATCACAACCCGAAGGAAAAGTTAACCGTTATGACAAAAGGGTGAAGCAAAAAATCGATATTCCTTGTCCCAAAATTGTTCAGGAATATAATATGCATATGGGGGGAGTGGATCTGATGGATAGCTTCTTAGGGCGGTACAGAATAAGAGTCAAAAGCCGCAAGTGGTACCTAAGGCTATTTTATCACTTGCTGGATTTAGCGATAATAAACTCTTGGGTGCTAATGAAAAAAAATAGCACTGCAAAGGGCGTTGCTAAAAAAGATCTATTGAATTTAGGCGAATTCCGTAATGAGTTGGCAGATGCCCTTTGCAACGTAGGTTCCGCTAATGGATCCAAAAGAGGACGGCCTAGTAATAGTTTGATTGAACAAGCGTACCAAGCTAAAAAGCTACGAGGCCCGACACATCCACTCCCCTCAACGGATGTGAGGAAGGACGGGCCGGCGTTTTCTTCTAGACTCAGATGCAAAATGCCGGCTTGTACAGGTACAACGCAGTGGTCTTGTACCAAATGTCAGGTACCACTGTGCCTAAACGCAAAAAACAACTATTTCACAAATTTTCATACTCAGTAATACAGAGCGTATTACAGTATTACTAAGCATCTATGAAAATTTGTGAAACAGTTCTTTACTTTACTTTGACCAATTACCTATAAAAAATAAGGTAGCTAAGTGCATACTGATGTATTTCTACATCTTAGGTATTTTATATAAAAAATAAAAATATTAAAATTGATATCGATTTTTTATTATGATTTTCGTAATTCTGACTTATTTTCCCATCCTATATATTTATTTCATTTTTTTACATTAAATCATGCAGGTAAGGCCCAGCACACATGGTGAAACGCAACTGCAACGAAACTGCAACTACTACATAGTTACTTTTGAGTTTATGCCATAGATACCTTTGAGAGACAACACACGTTGCAACTAGTTTGAAACCGGTTTGAAACGCGTTGCAGATCAGTTGCTTTGAAATCAGCGTGCAGGAAACTCGTGTCGGATTTGCCGTCTTTTCTGTTCGACAAAATGGCTGACGACGAAAATAAAAACATTCAATTCGTATTGGAAGTTGAGAAGCATCCTTGCTTGTACAATACAACATTTTCAAGCTACTCTCGCAAGAATGATACTGATACGGCAGTTGGTATTCTTCTCAATGTAGGAATGTAACCACATACTTCTTCTTTTACGCCTCTTTTTTTGTCGAAGATATAAATACAGAACCAGAACTTCTTCATCACTTGAACTAGACGTTTTGGAGACGTCTGTCTGGTCTCAAAATCGGAATGATTGTGACTAATTTCATCATATTTAGGTTGCGGCGTGTGTGGAAAAAGTTGGAAACTGATTTCAAACCTATAATTTCAAAAGGGTTTCGTCGCAGATGCGTTTCACCATGTGTGCTGGGCCTAAGGGTTAAGAGAGTTGCCCTGTAAAGTAACATATCGCACCTTTAAAGCAAAACCGTGACTAAACGAAATTATGAAATTTTATAGGGGAGCCAATATTAGAAAATAGTCACTGTTTTTTCTAAATAAAATCTGAGTTCAGGGTTTTTTAAAGTATTTAATGAGTTTCTATGATAGATCTCTGTTTCTATTATGACATGCCATTTAAAAAAAAATTTTTTAATATTTACAGCTTTATTTATTTTAATTTATATTATTATAGTAACACTTTACCATTTTTTTTGTTCATTATTGTATCTTACTATGAAATCACAGTGTAACTAATGTTACTAAATAAAAGAACTATAAAAACTTCATAATTTAACAATATTTTAATACAATTAAATTAAAAATCATAAATTGTTCATTATTGCAATGTTACACTTAATTAATAAAAAACATTCAAAATTAATAATCATTTATTACAAAACAAAGAGAGATCCATACAATCACTTGGAATAATTATTATTTATCAATCAGTCTTAAGAAAACTGTACCTTTAAATCACAGCTAGTCCGTCTCAACTTTTAATTATCTTATGCTATAACATTTTAAAACACTTTGTCTAGAAACAAAACAACTTGAAATAGGAATAAAAAAAAGAAAAAAAAAACATAGTAATAATCACAGCCTTATTTCTCTATCCACGAAAGGTGATTGAACTAAAAAAAGTAATGTTCACTTATTATCACTTACTTAATAAAAAAATGAGTCAAATCTATTGACATACCTTATAATATTTTTAACAAAAATAAACAAAATATCTTTAAATAACTTAATATAAAGACATTCTCACAAAATTGTGTTCATAAATCAATAATAATCATCAATATAATAATATTAAGTAAGGCTAAAACAAGATGTTATTGTAATAAGACAATGCGTAACTTTGTGGTATGATATTACTATTAATTAAGCTTTTTAAATCGCAGTTTTTTCTTTCACTTAACTTCAATCTTGACTGATATAAAGGCCTTAGCTGGAAATTTTGAAGATTAGTGCTCGTACGTGTTCGCGACGAACGATTATTATGGAATTTTATTTCTTTGAAATCTGTATCTAAATAGGAAGTTTTATAATAAATGCTAATGTGGTTCGAATCTTCAAGTTTTTCAAATTTAATTATCTTTATGTCACTTGTTTTAACTGTTTCTCCTTCAGTATTTTTTGAAAATTGACCACCGCATGCCTCTGTAAGATTTTTTATATCAACGAAATCTGAATAGCACATTTCAGTAACATTGTAGGGATTGCCTTTCTTTCGTGCAGTTCTGATTATGGTCACCTATTGATCTGGTGTGTACACAGGACCAGAACGTAAGCACTTTGTGACGGCTTTTTCTATCACAGAGTGAACAGAGTCGTTTTCGTTTTGTGTATGGCCACTAATTAAATATTTGTGTGTAATGGACTTTATTTTAAGAACAGTTAAGGCATATACATACATAGAGAACTTAAATTTGTTATTTTGCTGGCCACAGCAATTATCAGAATAAAATGTGATTTGCAAATTATTATCATTTATTTCTGACGCCCTCTTTGTCAGATATTTCCAGACACACGTTGCTATTTCGTTAGCTCCTCTAAGTGCTTCGACCTCGCTCCAAACAAAACAATCACAATAGTTTTTTGCTAATTCGGTTATTGTAAAATTACAAACATTGAGCTTACATTTGTAATATAAGGTAGATACATCTCCTTTCGGTAGAGGCAGTACTGCCTGGAGGTCATAACAGGTAACAATGTAGTTTCCCTGGACCATTATTTTGTCGTTTGATTTTTCCTGGCGACATAATTCTTTTTCAAGCTGGTGTTGGTCATATCTGGTCTGTAACTCTGTTTTATTAACAGCATTTTTAAAGCTAATGCATAGTTCGCACTGGTCTTTTTTAGGTGTGTGAAAGCCGATGTTGTAATCTTCATTTAATACTCTCCTGTAGGTATGAATTTTAGCAGCTTCAACACCATCATTCAAGCATTTCGTTTGGTAGTCGGTATAAAGATCTGTAATGCTTTTACCCCCATCAATAAATTCACGAGTCGTTTGCTGTCTTAGGTAATGGGATTCTATTCTTGGTATTGAGTCTATATGGTTTTTTATTCCTGTAATAATATCTGACCTTATTTTGTATTGTTTCCCGTGTTTACCCCTTTTTTCTTCTTCAACAGTTCCCGCTTGGTTCTTTTTTGCTATAACAGTTGCAATAGGTCGATTATTAATGGCCAATGTGTTCCTAAAGAAAAGTTTACAGATACGATGCTTAAAATTGTTGATTTCGAATGAAAATGAATGTTTAGGTCCTCTATTACTATTATGAATTTTATATTGATATTTAGGTTTTATAACATCAATACACTTTGCAATATAATCTCTTTGTCTGGATAAATCTCCCATTTTCCAATAATTGTCAAAAATAATTTCTCTGTCTTCCTGTTTGATTATTTCGCTGCACTTTAGTCTACATTTTGCCCCGCATGGTGGTCCTATCTGCTTCTTTGGAATGACTTTTTTAGACTTAGACACAGTTCTATATTGCTGACCACTATTACGAAGTCTTTTAGCATCTTGCCTCATGGATAGCTTTTTAAAACCTTTCCGCCTTCGTTATATCGGAGTTCTGTTTTCTTCTGGAAGATCCAAATTATTTTCTTCAACTAGTGGCACAGAAATACTACTTTGAGGCGTTGGGCTAAACGATACACGCTGTGGTGGGGTTTCCGGTATGTAATCAGGATCACAATCTGCTTCATCAGGGGAAAAATCCTTACCCGATTCAGACGCACTAGATGAAGATGATGAGGTTGATCTTGTTGATGATGAACTCGAAGATGATGTTGAGCTAGTTGAATGGGATCTTGCTCTACTGCTAGGACCTGGTACAATAACATCTTCTGAAGCTTCTGGAAAACCAGTACCGTTTGTCATTTCGTCATCAATTGGATGAGCATAACATTCAGCTTCCATAGTCTGACTAGCGTAGACTGAGGACAGTGGTAGCGTTTGCTCTTGCAATAAAGAAGGAGATCTACAAGTATCGGTAGTTACCAGGTTTGCATCGCGTGAAAAATTATTATAAAGATCGTCCATGGATATTTGCTTGGGATTTTCTGTGTTTACAAAATGTTTTTTAGACTCCATAGCTTCTATAATGCGTGACAAACGCGGGTTTCGGTAATGTGCCATGACCTGAAGCAAATAGTTTTATTATATTTATCAATTATTAACATAAAGTTCATTTTAACAGGAATACATTTAGTTCCTATTATGTATAACTTTTATTTATGTTAGTAGTAAAGTGATACTAAAACAAATATGTAATGTAACATTAACAATTTCATACATTATGGAGTCAATTTAAATATTAAATGGAGTTTAAACAAAATGTAATATTTTACTTCTTAAATGTTTATACAAAAGATACCGTGCTTAAAGAAATAAACCGTGACTAACGTAAATATACCACTAGTGTAATTAAGTGTATGATTTAATTTACTCATAACACATGGAAAAACTGTGACTAAAAAAATTGTTACACTCTAGAGATAAACCTTATTGGATTAATCTCTAAAAAAATAAACGCAAACTGTGACTATACAAACTGTAACATTTCATCAATGAAATTGAATTATAAATTGCGTAATTTCATAACACGAAAATTGCGTCTAAACAAATTGAAACACTTTACCTATTTAAAAAAATCAACAACTTACCTTTTTGTGACTTCGAGCCGTGTTTATCCAAATAATCACACTGTTGTTACAAGGGCATTTTCACAAAAATGTATACCCCCCTGATTTTCAACTGTCCCTCGAATTCATTAAATTCTATATAATGAAGTAGTTGCCAGAATTATTTATATATGTTATCAAAGTGATTATACGTATACAATATTTTGTTTTTTTAACAAAAACTATGACAAAATCTAAAATAAAGTTAAGTTAATTATAAATAACAATTGAAAAAAGGGTAATTTTACGCTGTCCCCTGCTTACTCTTACGCGTTTATTAAATTATTTCTTAACTTTTTTGTAAGAAAGGTACCATCTTAAGGTTTTATTTGGTCCAGGATAATCAGTTACTGTGATAATAGTTAAAATATAATAACCTTATATAACAAAATAAAAGATAATAAAATAAAAAAGAAAATCAAAAAAATTGTCCTTCCCGGAACATTCAGTTGTGTCACCGATTTTCTAAAAAGAAAATTACTGTGGTTCAAATAGTTTTACATTACTGTCAACACCATAGTTACTGCTATGAAACTTATCAGGTTAGAAGCCGTCAGGGTCAAAAAACTGCTTAGAAGGAGTGCACGCGTGTTTGCCAGCCGCAGGGACCAAATTCTTCATTCAGGTATGTGACCATATTTTGGCTTATTTCTATCTATTTATCTTGTAGTATTTAGTTAATTTTGTTTTAAATGTTTTTATATGTAAGTTGATCAAAAGTTTTGATGAATATAAGTGTTGTGGTTATATTTTAAACCGTTTTTATTACTAGAGGATTATCAAATGTGACTTCCGCTGTGTGGCTATTTGAGCGGTCACATATACGCTGAACGAAAAGTCACAACATGCCTGAACACATAAAGCAATGTTACATGGCGATTTTCTTGAGCTATAAAAATATTTTTCTAAGACATTTTTGACTGAGTAGGAAACTACGGCAAAAAGTAGATTTCAAAAATAAAAATTATTTCCCCATACAAATCGCAACAGCTGATTGATTATTTTGCATGAGGAAGTAAAATTTAATTTTGAGGAAAAAAAAAAGAAGCATTATGCAGAAAAAGAAACAAAATAAGCCGGCAGAACTAAGAATCTAGACAATGTGCCTTGTATAACTACGAAAGATAATAATGGAACAAAAATTAATTTTTATCACGATATTTTTCATTGGTTTTTTTTTATTTACAGATTAACCTTCGTGTTTGCAGCGTCCACTGAAACAAGATTTTTTTATCCAATATGGTGATTGAGATTATTTAAGGTTAATAATAAACGAATCACGAAGACTGATTATCGACTGATTAATTTGATTAGTGCCAATATAAAACATAAAAGAGACTTCTTATTCTTGAATCTTGATAGTAATTTACCCTTTAGATAAATAATAATAATGTGATGGCTTAAGCCCGAACTGATTGTGATAATTTAGTTTGAAGTTAAGTTAAGTTAAGTTTATAATTATATTTATTATGTGTGCCTGCGTACTTTTTTTTCGCCATGTAAACGCACCCTTTCCCTTTTTAGGTATTCGGTTGTGTGACTGTCCCTATATTACGGAGCTGATTTTTTTAAATATATTTCAGTAGATTTTACATTTAATGCCCTTCAAATCAGTCTCTTTAATGGAGAATAATACATAAGTGTAATATTTGTTGCCTTTTCTCTAAAAAAGTATCTAACATTTTAAATGTAAAGATAATAATGACAGTTGAAGTACCAGAGTCACAATACTGAATATACTATTGTTTTTTTTTAATTAGCTGAGATCCAAAAGTTGGGAATAGTGAGTGTTTAAAATATACAAAATAACGATTTTAAGTTAATAAATAAACAATATCTAAAAATTCTTATATTTTGCACTGTTTTTCCAGCTACTGAATATAGTCACACAACTGATATAAAATTGCTTAGAGCATTAAACCAACCGGAGACGACACGCGCAATTCTTTCATAGTCAAAAAGTCTGTCATTTCCTGCGGGGGGAACGAGTAAACACATTTAAATAGTGTTAACACAAACGCATTTTGAGATTACGTCGCTACAACACGCACACGACAAAATAATCAAACACCAGCATGACTATACACATACAAGTACAAACCTTGGTACAAACACACACATAGACACCGTGTCTGTATTCAACGTCAATGTAAACATCGATAGTGCGAAAACGCGTCGATAATTTAAGTCGATAATAATTATAATACTTATCGATACTTTATGCTCAATGAATTTAGAATTTTAATTTTAATGATAAATTAAATATTTGTGATTTGTGACATCTAAGTATTCATAACGAATAACAAGTTGAGAGGTCGTCGTGACGTCGATTTGACACTTTCAAAACAATGAATATGCGTAACAAAAATAAAGATGTAGTATAACCTCTATAGTAATTTTCTAGTTTTCAAAAATTCATATCTCAAAAACTAAAAGTTTCCGTCAATTGCAAATTTTAGATTTAGGTTCCGTAGGACAACAGCTAACCACAAAAAAATTTACGCCTCTCAACTCGACGTCCCATAAAGTTTAGCCTAATACCATTTTTTTGTGAATGTCACAATTTACATATAAAACAAGAAATAGTGAACAAAAAGACAGCTTCATCGTTCATTTACATCATTTATTTACAAATATTTACATTTATTTTAACGCAGAAACACTAGTTAGTGCTAGTCCGTTTAGGAGTCCATGAAACATGATTCGCATTCGGAGATCGAATCCAAACATCCCGAATCACAGCAGCTTTTAGAAATCTGAAAAAAAAATGAGAATGAAACAAACTGATAAAATTTATCATCATCAGCCATAAGACGCCCACGGCTGGATAATATTTATATCGATATTATTCTTTTACCGTCCCATCCCTAATTTTTATGCAGTGATACCAGAATAACGAATTAAAAATGCCTTTTTACGTACATGTTACGAACGTAAGTAATTGCATTATAATTAATAAAATACAAACTTAAACTTAGTATACTATAAAATATTAAAGAAAAACATGTGTTGGAGATAAACAATAAATGAATTTGCAAACGGTATTTATCATTAATTCATAAAGTTTGTACAAATTATACTTCACGTTATTTATGGTTTCTTTGGCTAAATTTTATTACTCTATAATAACAAATATGAACGGTGATAAAAGTTATAATTAAATATTAAAACAGTCTACGTACTTTAAAATTTACCCAAAAGTGGATGTAGTACCATTATGTGGCAACACTTTTACATTGACAATATATTTCAGTATTTTGCAAATTTGCTGCAATATTTCACAATATTTTGATGTAAAAGTACTTACAGATGAAAAGTAACATTATCCTTAATTACATTCCACGTTTCTGACCACTTCTTACACGTAAATTCACTTCAATTTGGCATATTTCGCTCCGGTTTTTTCACGTTCACTGACATTAGCAAAATGGCGTTGGGCGCGCGTCAACTAGTTTTATATAACAGGTATGTAACGCGTACTCAAACCTTTGGCGAGCGGGGAACGCCTGCCAATGGCCACTCCGGTTGGTTTAATGCTCTTACTGCCACACTCAGAAAGATTCATTAAATTAGTCCTAATGAGTAATTAACTAATTATCATTAAATCTGCTAATTAACGCTACATCCCAGAGACAAAATTTAAGGGTTCATTATTTAATGACAACTTTAAGTATCCATAGGGCGGAGTAACGTCAAATCATTCTATCGAATGCTTATCGATAAACGGTGAGTGTAGCCACACTTGAAAAACTGTTATTAGTAAATAGCAAAAAACTTTATTTAACCCTTAAATGCATGATCTTTTATTTTAATATTTGAAAAAATGTATTTTATAGAATATTGTGCTTAGATTCGAGGAAAAATAATAAAAAAAATCAGTATTATGTATTTACGTATATTTTTACCAAAAATCAACATGTGCCGTTTTCGGCACTACATGCATTAGTTAGTTTATTATTTTTTGTGAAGGTCATTGAAGCAGTCTTTGCTTTTTTTAGCGCATAAATGAACTTTACATTTCGCACACATAATTACAGTCTTCAAATTGCAGGCTGGAAACATACATCTCATCCTATTAGGTGTCCTTATTTGTTCATGGCCCACGCCATCGAGTATAACGTCATTTGGGGGTAAAACTTGACAAGGCTTTCCTTTCCGTATCTTGGGAGGCGGGCCAGCTGCTGTAGTTGATGTAGAACGTGGACGACCCCTCGGTATAGGTGTGGAATATTTGCAAAGTGTGTCTGCTAATTCAGAACGAAAGTCTGCAAGATTCATGATATCTTTGCTGGCTTTCCCTCTTTGACCCATAACTTTTCTGTAAAGAATCCAGGCATTGATGATGGTCAGGTCTAACAGATGATAAAATATTCTCATGTACCATTTTCTGCTTTTGATGCGAATCCTATACCTGCCAAGGTGAGAATCCATCAGGTCGACGCCTCCCATATGAGCGTTATACTCTTTTACGAGTTTGGGGCAAGCAATTTCGATTTTTCGTTTCAATTTTTTATCATACCTATGGATTGTTTCCACAGGTTCTGCACCGACGTAAGTGGATGCCAGGACAACTTGTTTGTTGTCCTTCCACGAAACTGCAGATATGTCCACATTTTCAAAATTTGTGACATATTCTTCATATGTTCCTCGAGGTATAGAACTTTTCATTACGTCTTGTTTATGAGGCAATTTACAAGTTTTGCCCAAACGATTTCGCTGTATGGTTCCTAAGGAATGGATTCCTTCAGTGGCCAAATGATACATTAGGGGCAAAGATGTATAATAATTATCGAAATATACGATATGATTTTTTTGCTTAGGAACCACTCTGAGCAACCTCATGACAGTTTGTCCAACAACTCCTATTTCAGGTTCACTTGGCAGTCTCTCGTCATCCTTGTCTTTACCCGCGTATATTATAAAATTATATGAATATCCGAGTAAGCTGCAAAGGGCAAATAATTTGAAACCCCATTTGTGAGGCTTATTCGGCATGTATTGCTTCAAAAAGTGTCCGATTTTAGTTGCGCACATCTGTTCATCGATTGACAAGCGTTGGTCAATCGTAACACTAGAAAATTTTTCGTTCAAATGTGTTATCACAGGCCGCAATTTGTGTAACTTGTCGTGGTCTGGATGGTCGACTGGGAGATGTTTTGAGTTATCGTTAAAATGCAATACCCTTCTAATTTTTTCAAATTTGTTCACGGGCATGGTATCTCGTATTGGGCCGAACCCAAATTTGCCCCAGTATGACCGAATATTGGGGTAGTGGTAAACAGACATGAAAGTGATAATCCCTAAATATTTTCGCAAGTCTTCTACTGTGTATGTTTCTAATCTATTAGGTTGTTGCTGAGTTGCATATAAGTTTGATTCCTGAACAATAGACTCTAAGAACTCATTAGTGAAAAAGTACGTAAAAAATTGATACGGTGTATCTAATTCCAAAATATTAGAAGATAATTCTTCAGAACCTGAAAATGCTATTTTATCTTCAGAATAGACCAGGTTTCGTTTTCTCCATAGTAGACTTCTACCTCCACTTGGCATATAATTTGCGCTTTCAGGAGTTGAAATATTACGTACTATTGGAGGGTCACTGTCAGTTACTGCGGGAGGATCAATAGCATCAATAGGATCAATAGCTGGATCGATATCTTTACCATTACCATTGAATGTTTCTAAAGGAGATTCTTCCAACTCATCTAAAAGATCTTGACGAGACGGATAATAATCTAGGTCTTCCCCGTCGGATTCCAGCTGATCGTCAGAAATTTCGCCACTTTCTAGCATGCGAAGCATCTCTTCTATATTTTTGTCATTCATAGCTGAAAAGCAACACAACAACATGCAATAACCAACCACCCAGCAAAGCAAAATAACAAATAAAACATTGAAACGTGTTAGAACAGGTAGGCACTTAGCGGGAAAAAAATGTACTGAATATGCATGAAGGGTCGTTTTCGGCACAAAGATATTTTTGCGTTTTTACGAGCGCATTATTGAAATTTGAAGTAAAATAATAATAAGCACATATATTTGATGAACTTACCTGATAAAATATTATTTTTACTTGAAAGAATATTGCAACGTAGTGATTGTTAAATAAAAGGTCCGAGAAAATATGATGAGCGGTTTTATTGAACAACGAACAATGAATAATAATGCAATCGTACAAGTGTCAAAGAATCAAAGTGACAACAGATAATATATGAAATGAAAACTATTTATTATCTATGTTTATACTTCACATCTCCCTTTCTTTGTAAACAAACTAAACAACCATAACAAACCAAACTTTTTTTTTTTTTTTTTTTTTTTTTAATATATGTATACACTATGAATGAACATTTTTATTTAAAGTATTAAATTTCTTTATTTTTACTTATCCAGTAATTAAAAAATTATATCTATCATATGATTATATAACAAGATACATGGCAAAGCATTCAGTTCTAATTAACAATGTTAATGTAAATGATTACTGAACAAGTTCTTATAAAATTATAGTAAACAAGTTATAATTAACTGATACTTAATGTTAATGATTAAGATACATGAAATAGTACTACAGTACTTATTGTTTTTTAACAATATTAGAGATTGAGTTTATTAATAGGTTTTATAGGTCTACCATATCTTGAGACTTGTGGTGCAGTCGCTGGTTGTGTCACCATATTAGAACTCTGTGTATTATTAGAGCTAAGCATCTCTCGCATCTCTGATGGATGTGTAGTTGTTGGGGTTGTTGCAGGAACACCCGGTGATTGAGTTTGAGCTGGCATCTGTTGTACTACTGGTTCTTCTGTGTATTTAGTTTCAGGTACAGCTATTCTGTTGCTGGGAATATCAGCTTGTGTCTTGTGCAAATGACTTAAGTTTCTTCGTAAAATTTGTCCTTTATCTGTTTGTATAATAACAGATCTTGGTAGATTTTTGGGCTTCTCTATTACTCTCGCCCCTTCCCAGTGTTGGTGAGCTACCTTGTGTCTGATTTTATCATTAATTTCCAAATTTACTGGTCTTGTAGTATGTTTATTACTGTAATTGGCCTGTTTCTCTCTTAATGTCTGTAGTTCAGTTGTGACTCCTTGTATGATTTTTGGTTTTAAATATTTGTCACTTACAGGTATTGGTGATCTTGTAATTCTGCTGAAAAGTCGTTGGTTAGGTGAGCCTAATAGGTCATTTCTAGGTGTATTTCTCCAGTTCAGTAACGCAAGCTGCACGTCTGACTTGTCAATGCTGCATTTTTTTAGTATGTTTTTTTGCTGTTTGAACTGCTCTTTCAGCAAGTCCATTACCTTGATGGTGATGTGGACTAGATGTGACATGGTTAAATCTCCATTCTTTTTGAAAGGTCTTAAATTCTCTAGACATATATTGTGTTCCATTGTCAGTTTGTAACTCTTCTGGTATACCATGGGTAGAAAACCATCTTTTAAGTTGTTCAATCACTTCATATGACGACTGGCTTTTTAGCTCTTGAAAATCAATATATCCAGAGTAGCTGTCACATATAACAAGGTAAGTTTTTCCTTTTAATTCAAATAAATCTGAAGCAATTATTTGCCATGGAAGTGTAGGAAGCTTTTTAACTAAGACTGTGTCTTTAATGTTATCTCTTTGTGTTTGTTCGCAGACGGTGCACCCTTTAACTAGCTTTATGATATCATTATATTGTCCTTTCCAATAAAGAAATTGTCGAGCTCATCTCAAACAGCTGTGTATACCAAGATGTCCTTGATGAATATTTTTTAACATTTTAGGGATTTGTGATGCCGGAACAACAATCTTATCACCTTTGAATATAATTCCTTTCAGATAGCTCAATTCTTCTTTAAAGTTAAAATAGTGTTGTAGTTCTGTAGGTAGTTCTTTCATGGTTTCAGGAAATCCTTGCTTTATAGTCTTCATTAGTAACTGTAAATGTTGATCTTCTTTAGTAGCCTTAATTAATTCTTCTTTAGCATCTAGAGACATAGGTAGTATAACTGCGATTTTTAAGTTTTCTTCTGGATCATATCTCAAGTTAGACGCATCACAGTCTCGACTAAGGAAGTCTGCTAATGGAATTTCAGTTCCCTTTTTGAATAATACCTTGGGTGAGTATGGTGCTAAGTTAAACATTATTCGTTGAAGTCTTGCGGGGGCTGATTGTATGTTTTTCTTAAATATTGTCTCTAGTGGTTTATGGTCGGATTCTACTGTCAGTTGTTTACCATAAACATATTCATGAAATTTCTTACATCCAAACAGTATGGCGAGCGCTTCTTTTTCTATCTGTGGATAATTCTGTTCAGATTTGGTCAATGCTCTTGCTCCATAGGCTACTGGTTGTCCTTCTTGGAGAAGTGCAGCTCCGAGATTTTTTGAGCTTGCATCTACAGACAATGTTACAGGTTTGTTGACATCATATAGTCTCAATACTGGGGGATTTTGAAGCACTTGTTTTATTTTATCAAGAGCTTTTTCATGATGAATTTCCCATGTAAAGCTTGTATTCTTGTGTAACAGGTCTCTAAGTGGATTTGTCAAATCCGACATGTTAGGGATAAATTTATTGAGATATGTAATCATTCCTAACAGTCTCTGTAACTCGGTTTTATTTGTAGGTTTTTTCATTGCCTGAATAGCTTCTACTTTGCCTGGGTCTGCTTCTAAACCTTTAGCTGAAATAATGTGTCCCAGAAATTTTATCTTGGTTGCTTCAAAGATGCACTTGTCTTTGTTAAGTTTGAAGCCAGATTTCTTTAATATTTCAATGACTTTGTCAACAGTTTTGCGTAGTTCTTCTTTAGTTTTTGCATGTATAAAAATATCATCGATCGATACTCTCACATTTTTTATATTACTGAGTAGATTTGTTAATATTTCTTGGAATATTTCTGGTGCTGATGAAACTCCAAACGGAAGTCTCTTGAAAGAATATCTTCCCCATGGGGTAGCGAATGTTAATATTTTTTGTGTTCTTTCTGATAGTCTAATTTGCCAGAACCCCTTTGTGCAGTCTAATAATGCAAAGAATTTAGAACCTTGAATATCAGCTGAAATTTCTTCTATAGTCGTGAGTGGAAAATGACGTCTGAGGATATTTTTATTGACATCTGATGGATCTAGATTCTTATTTTGTCCTTTTGTCTGACAACTACCATAGGACTCACAGCAGGAGTTGGCTCCGTTTCTGGTTTTATGACATCTAACTTTACCATCCTGTCAAGTTCTTGCTTAACTTCGGCTCTTATAGCATGGGGTACTCTTCTTGACGGTTTAATCTCAAGCTTTGGGTTCTCAATTAGGTCAATATCATACACATAATCTTTATAACAGCCTAATCCTTCAAATATATTATCAGTATATTGGCTCACCTTCAATGTTTTGACTCTTGCGACAAGTCCTAATTTTTCACAGGTCTCAAGTCCTAGGATTGGAGAAACTTTTTCTTCAACTACTTTGAATATTATTTTTGTTTCTTCATTCTTTAATTTACATAGTAGCTCTGTTTCACCTAGAACTGCCATCTTGTCTTCTGTGTAGCTTATTAAATTTTTTGTTCGGCTTGGTTTCAAAATTGCCTTTGTTTTGTTCATCAAGTGTCTTGGTAACACATTGCACTCTGCTCCTGTGTCTAGTTTGACTGTAATCCTTAAATTGCCAACTTGTAATTTTTCTGTCCAGTTTTTCTTTTCTCCAGACCTTATAGCGGATATATACACTTCATCTTCGGATTGAGAGCTTTCTTCTACTGCGTTTACTCTATTTTTCTGTTTGTAATTATTATGTTTCATTTTTGTGCGACACATATTAGCAAAATGACCCTGTTTGGAACATTTGGTACAAGATTTGTTAAAAGCTGGGCACTCTCTACTTTTATGGTTAGTACCACATCTTCGGCAGTCAAAAGTCTTGTTTTCGTTAGATCTTTTATTTTTCACAGCAAAAACTTTATTTTTACTATCAAATTCATCTAATTGTTTAGATGCTTGTTCACTAGTTTAGCAGATCGTTATTGCTTTTGTCAAGTCCAAATTTTCTTCCGTTAGTAATTTTTCTCTAACCTGATTTGATCTAATTCCAAAAACGATTTTATCCTTTATCATTTCATCCAGTAAGTTGTTAAATTCGCATTTACTTGCTTGAGTTTTTATTTTGATTAAAAATTCATTAAATACTTCGTCCTCGTTTTGTTCGATCTTAAAGAATACATATCGTTCAAAAGATATGTTCTTTTTCGGCGCGAAATATTCTTTGAATTTATTTTTAATGATTTCAATATCATTTTTTTCCGCGTCGACAAGGTTAAAACTGTTAAATATTTCGATGGCGTCTGGGCCTATGACCGCCATAAAAGTTGCTGCCTGGATTGCGGCTGGTTTTTTGTCTAATTGTATTGCTGTGGCATACCAGTCAAATTGTTGCACCCACCTTGTCCAACACGTTGACTTGTCGGCGTCAATTAATTGTAGGTTAGCTGGCGGCTTTATTCCAGCCACTGCGTCGGATGTCGTCATTTCACAGCTTTCTCATATATTTTCTTATTACATACTTTACAACCGCTTCTGACACCATGCAACGTAGTGATTGTTAAATAAAAGGTCCGAGAAAATATGATGAGCGGTTTTATTGAACAACGAACAATGAATAATAATGCAATCGTACAAGTGTCAAAGAATCAAAGTGACAACAGATAATATATGAAATGAAAACTATTTATTATCTATGTTTATACTTCACAAATATAATAAACGGACAGTTATTTTTTTCGAAAAAACTTTCGTAACTTCGGTTGGCGCTAAGTACTCTGACTTCTGTCATAATTTGACAGATAAAATATACTGGTAATACCAAGTAGAGGCTGATATTCTCGTATTTTTTTTTTCATAGATAATAGATTAAAAATACAACAACCAATAGTATAACAGTTTACTATTTGGCGGGCTATTTGAACTTAAAGTTGTTGTGCCGTTTTCGGCACAATATGCATTTAAGGGTTAAACACATTGAAAGCATCTATATAAATGACATAAATTAAAATAAGTTCTTTTACCGGTCGTTTTTAGTGAAAGACAAAGCAAAACATCTATTTCATATAAATAATTTAAAGCAACCAGACCCTTTTTTTTCTGGTATCACTTATTGCTAACTGTCAATGTTTTCAAGTTTTTTTAAAAACTTTGCTTGCCGCTTGGATTGTGTTGTTGTGTTTCACCCGACAAGAAGTTTTTCGCGCTATTAAGTTTAATTACAGCTATATATAATATCATGGTAAGTATCGTTATAAGTACATTCAGTGAATCTATCATAGCAGTTAAACGACACAAACTTCGGTTCATATATGTTTCTTTTTAGGAGTCTCAAACAAAAACACCACGCAGTAGAGTAGCCAATTTCACCGCCGATGAAAAAGCTTTATTGGCACAATTGGTTAAAAAAAGACCAATTGTTGAATCAAAAATAACCGATGGCAAGTCGGTCGCCAAGAAGAAAGCGGCATGGGAGTTAATTACGCAAGAGTTTAATTGTAATGCGAATGTACACAAGGTATTATGGCCACTATTAGTGCATGATTTGTTATGATAACTTTCATACTTACTGTGTTATAATATGTACTTGTTATTTCAGCGTGAAACTATCACTTTAAAACGGGCGTGGGACAACATGAAAGCCGTTACACGTAAAGCTCGTGCTACAGAAAGGGGAAATTTGATCAGGACTGGAGGTGGACCACATGCACCTCCGCCACCTCAACATGGAGCCATAATAAGCATGGTTGAAGAGGTTTGTATAATAATATCCTCTGAAATCCTTCGTATGGGTTGTCTCATACTAATTATTTCTGTACTCTCTTCTAATTTACATTTTTTGTTTATCAGGCTGCACCTGTGATTTTAACTGAAATCAGTAATTCGTTTGATAGTGATGGTGCCATTTTACTGGCTATTGATAGCAGTCAAAACCTTGGCTTGAATGATGAACCAACTATCACTTCTGAATCAAATAATAACTTGGGTAAGTAATAAAGAACCAATGATCCATAAACTTATTACATATATGCTTATCACACTCTCTGCACTCAACACTTTCTTATTGTTTGGAATATTGTGAGATGAATGTCTGAATTGTGTACTTGTTTTCTTTAAATAATGTAATTGGCAGATAGCCATTTTGTGTTAAAGTAAGAAACAATCAATAAACTACATTATAATACAGCTTTTCTATGATGTCTACAAATCAACCTGTTGTTTTCAGATATTTTGGAGGAGTACAAAATGGACTCAACACAAGTATTTGAAGTCATGAATACTAATCAAATTGAAAATGAACAAAATAGCATAGGTATTATAAAATTTATCTTTATATAATACTATATTGTTTTATTTGCTTTAATATACTAATATCTTTTATTTACCTTTCAGATTTAAGTGATAAGAAAAATGATACAGGAATCAAAACCGCAACTGAACAAGTGCGTAGGCCTATAGATTACATTCGGAAAGAGGCTGTAATGAGGCTGCGAAACTTAGAAAATAAGAAAAAAATTGAAATACAAATATTAAAAACACAGGTACTTAACTATGGATACCAATATTTTTTAATTTATAGCCAGATTAACTTATATACCATTTCTTTGCAGTTGGAAGCTGAACAAATAAAAAAAAGGGCAGCGATTTTACAAGAAGAGACCAACAATTAATGTTTATTGGAAAAAGCCAAAATAGAATTAGAGGAAGTAAAGAAATTAGTGGCAAAACAAGTTATAACTGATTAATTTGATTAGTCTCAAGAATTAAAATAAAAGTATTATTGTTTATTTTATGGATTTTTATTTATTAAAAAACTAATATTAAGAGAAAAACCTATCAACCAAAGATTGTCGCACCATAAAGCCATTGCTGTTAGAGTTTTCACTAATTGGTACAACATCATCATTTTGAATATGAATGTCTTCGCAGTTCATTGGCACCAAATCGTCTACTAATAATGCGATGTTATGCAGTGTTGCACATGCACATATGACAGCCACAACTGTATCCACCTTGATACCCATTCCCACTTGAAGACAAGGAAATCTTCTCTTCCAAATGCCAAAACATCTTTCCACAGTATTTCTGGTTTTAATTTGGCTTTTGTTATAATTTTCTTGGGGAGTTGAATTGGGTGATAAAAATGGTGTCAGTAGCACATTGCTAACTGCATATCCGCTGTCCCCTAAAATAATCCCTTTTAATACACCAGTATTTAGTCTTTGCTTGACAGCACTGCTGTTGTAGATAAAACTATCATGTGTACTGCCAGGCCACCGGGCTACTAAATCATAAAATTCCAAGTTTGGCCCTGTGACTGCTTGAACATTGATTGAAAAATACCCTTTTCTATTCCTGTATACCTCTGAAGCTATTCCTCCAGGACTTCTTATTTTAATGTGGGTGCAATCAATACAGCCAATCACTCCAGGAAAATGAGCTAATTCATAAAATTTGTGCCTGCAACAAAAACAAAACATAACAATACCTATGCATAATATTTAGTATAGCTATGATGTTCATAAAAAATGTACTTGCTTAACTGTATTAATTTCTTCTACAGTAGATGGAAATTTAACAAAATCTTTCATTTTGTTTGCTATTAATACAGAGACTTGTGCAATAATCCTTGAAACTGACTGCTGGCAGATATTCATGACATCTCCATCCAATTTCTGTAAAAAAGGACAACCACATACATACACGTAGGTATCTTACAAACTCATTATTATCTACACAAAAAAATAAAAGATTCAATTTGCAGTTAAATTTAGTAAACATGTACATAGGAACCTACAAAATACAAACCTGGAAACTGCCTGTAGCAAAGTAGCGTAATGTCAGCAGCAACATTATTTCCGGAGCAAATGGTAATCCTCTTTTCGTTGGTTTCCTTAGGTCGGGTGCCAGCAAAGGCAATATAACATTTTTTACAGAATCTGGTGTGAATCTATATCGTGCATGGAATTCCTGAACAGAGTATTTTTTGAAGGGATCAGAATTATCTCGTAAATACCGCCTCGGCCCGACTTCTCTATTCCTTCTGGCATAGTCCACAAAGTCAATAAAGTCTATGAGATCAGACATCTTTACCAATCTTTAATATTGAAAAAACTTTTAATTAATGCTAAATGTGATTTTTGTACCTATTATAAATAAACATATAACCTCAAGTCCGCAAACGCAAATGTCAAAATCAACCATTAAAAAGTTAAGTAAAGGTTTTGCTGTACTTAACTTTAATTGTCATTAAGGGACGGTAATGAATCGTTAACTGTCTCTGAGAGCGAACTTTTTTAAATCTGTACTAAGGAACGACTTATGTAACCATTAAACGTCTCTGAGTGTGGCAGTAAGTAAAATTGCGAGACTTTCCATTGTGTCCTATTATTTTTACAGTTTTCTCATTTTAAACCCATCATGTTTTCTTGAAGTATATATTGAATTTCCGTTCTAAAGAGTGTTGATTAACAATGATTTATATAATATTGTATGTAGCAACACTGCGTTGGTTGTGACACTGTGTCAACTGTCAGTTATGAAGGAAGTTTCATATAGTCTGTAATCTGCAAGATGTAAGAGGTTCCCCATGTTGTTGTGTGATTAATAAAGGCACGCTTCAATGATCAAAGTTTGTATCTTTAATCATCCCCGCAATCCTTAACAGGGTTATGGGCCCAGTAACACAGCCAAGTAAAGCCATCGGATATATGGTGAATTAATGAGTATTAAAGGACAGAAAATGTCAAAACAACAGGACAATTACAACGCATGGGAGTTTAGATTGAAAAGTATCCTGCGGGATAATGGAGCAATAGAGGCGATCGAAAAGGAGGATTTCAGTAAATCTACAAATAACAAGCAATTGGAAGCTAAAGCCCAGGCTATTATAATAGCGGCAACCGCCGACAGTCATCTCGAATACTTGAAGGACAGATCTGCATATCAAATGATTAAAAGCATGGAAGACAGCTTTAAGAAGAAAGGTACACGATCTAAATTATTTATAAGAAGAGAATTATCCGATATGAAATTCGATGAACGGAAACCTTTAATGGAACATTTTATTGACATAGAAAAGCTATTTGCACAACTCGGGGATGCTGGCAGTGAGCTCTCGGAAGAAGAAAAGGTTAACTATTTACTACTATCCATGCCGAAATCTTATGAAGGCATTATCACGGCGTTGGAAACTATGGAGGAATTGAAAATGGACTTTGTGAAAAACAGACTGCTTGGAGAAGAGGAAAAACGAAACAGAGGAGCGATCAAATCCCTTGATTCTTCAATCTTTTTGTGTTATGGATGTGGACGCCCCGGACACAAAAAATTTCAGTGTAGGAGCACTCAGCAGGCACGACACAGGACTGGTGACTGGAGACTTCACAGCCGTGGACGTGGCGACTGGAAGTACAACGGAGGCCGAGACGACAGTAAGGCTACTCGTCATCAGACCCAGGGGAGAGGTAGAGGAAAGTCATTTCTTACCGGCACTGAAAATACTGAAGGTAACAAATTTGTAAGTTTTATGTCCTTTAGCGCTGACACTGAACAGCAGATTAAGAATAGTTTTAAATGTGTTATAGACTCAGGTAGTTCATTTCATCTTGTAAATGACATTAATTTATTCTCTAATTATTGTAAACTGGATAAGCCAATTAAAATTTCAGCTGCCAAAAATGATGTTGATTTAGAAGCTGTTGGTATAGGAAAAATAAAATGTTATTTAAGTGATTTTAAGGTTAATATTATATTAAATGATGTGTATTATGTACCACAATTAAGGAAAAATTTAATATCTGTTTCCAAAATGGAAAAGCATGGTTTAAAGATCATCTTCAATGAAGGAGAAGTTAAAGTTTTCTCACAAACCAATGAATTGTTTATGGTTGGGCATAGACTAGGATCCCTTTATTTTGTAGAATTTGAAGTAATTTTTAATGATTGTTATTATGGTGAAAAATCAGACACAAAAGATAATTTAGTAGAAATTTGGCATAAAAGATTTTCTCACTTAAGCTATAGTAGTTTGAAAACTTTAGTAAATAAAAATATGGTTGATGGTTTAACTGATTTGAAAGAAAAAAATTTAGAAAATAAACATTGTGAATCATGCATACTTGCTAATATTACACGCCTTCCTTTTAATGGGAGAATGTATAAGGCTAGGAAACCCTTAGAACTAGTACATACCGATGTTTGTTCTGTTAGCCCGTCTACGTGGGACGGATATAAATATTTTGTTACTTTCATAGATGATTTTACCCATTTCACTGCAGTTTACTTATTAAGAGACAAGTCTGAAGTTTTTGAATATTTCAAGACATATTATAATTATGCTAGTAATCATTTTGGTCATGGTATATTGAAGTTAAAGTCAGATAATGGTGGTGAGTATATTTCTAGAAATTTTAAATCTTTTTGTGATGAAAAGGGCATAGTATTGCAGTATACTGCTGCATATAATCCTGAAATGAACGGAGTAGCTGAGAGAATGAATCGTACTCTGACTGAAAAGGCGCGTGCATTATTGTTAGATTCTAAACTTTCTAAAGAGCTTTGGGGCGAGGCCCTGAGATATGCGGTATATGTCACTAATCATAGTCCCACTGCTTCTCTTAATGTTACACCATTTGAAATGTGGGAAGGAAGACGTCCTAATGTATCGAATTTCAGAATGTTTGGGTCATCTGCATATGCCCATGTTCCTCAAAAACTCCGAATGAAGTTAGACCCTCGTGGTATTAAATTGAAAATGGTTGGTTATGCTCCAGGGGGATATAGATTATGGGATGATAATAAAAGGAGAATATGCATAGAACGAAACGTATTGTTTAGGGAAGAAACATGTTCAGAGTCACCTGAAACGGTTAGTATTGATGCGGAGTCTATCTCGGATAGGAAGGAGAAGGTTGGTAGTAGTAGTCCTGATAAAACCCAAACCAATAGTACTGAGAAAATTTTAATTTCTGATAATAATTTAGAATCATTACAATTTGAAGAAAGGAATATAGATAATGTTAATTCTAGGGAAAATAGAAAGAAAACTAAACCAAAATATTTACAAGATTTTGTTACTGATGATTCAGATTTAGGTGATATATTAATGGCATCATTTTTGTCTTGTTCTAATGGTAATGTTCCAGAAAAGTATAATGATATAGATTCTTATGACGATACGGATAGGTGGTATGAAGCGATAAATGAGGAAATTAAATCTTTAGAGGATAACAAAACTTGGGAAGTTGTAGAGAAACCAAACGATGTTAAGTTAATTGATTGTAGATGGATTTTTACAAAAAAGGCGGGTGATGTATATAAAGCTAGATTAGTTGCAAGGGGATTTCAACAGGAAGGTAGCTTTAATGAAATTTATTCTCCCGTTTTGAAATTACAAACTCTCAGAGTTCTTTTATCATTAGCTGTTCAAAGGAACTATTTAATTCATCAAATGGATGTTAAAGGTGCTTTCCTTCATGGTGAAATTGATGATGTTGTATACTTAAAGCCCCCACCTGGTATAAATATAGATAAAAATTATGTTTTGAAATTGAATAAATCACTGTATGGTCTTAAAAAATCTTCAAAAAATTGGTATAATAAATTTTATAGTTTTATGAAGAGTAAAGGATTTCAAAGAGCAGAAAGTGATTATTGTTTATATTTTAAGGATGGTATTTACATTTTGTTGTATGTGGATGATTTACTAATTTTGGGTGAGGACAATTTAAGGATAGATAATGTTAAAGAAATGTTATATACAGAATTTAAAATGAAAGATCTAGGATCTAAAAATTTAAAATATCTGGGTATTAATATTATTCAAGATAGTGATTGTTTGTATATTAACCAGAAAGAGTATTTAGAGTCTATATTAACAAAATTTGGTATGTCTGAAGCAAATACTAGTGAATCACCCATGGAAGTTAATGTTAATCTTGATGATTGTACAATTGATTACTCTTTAGAGCATAAATGCAGAGCTTGTATAGGTTCTTTAATGTATGCTGTAGTAGGTTCAAGACCTGATTTGTGTGCTTCTGTTTCATATTTAGCAAGATATCAATCTAGACCATCAGAAAGGTTATGGCAATGCTTGAAAAGGATTTTAAGATATGTTAAAGGTACCATTAATTATAATTTAAAATATACTAAGAATTGTAATTCCGAACCACTAGTTGGATATGCTGATGCAAGTTTTGCTGTAGATAAAGATAGGAAATCTGTAACTGGTTATATATTTAAAGTATTTGATAACAGTGTTATTTGGCGTTGCAAAAAGCAAAGCACTGTAGCTTTAAGCACTACTGAGGCAGAGTTATACTCCCTCAATGAAGCAACTCTAGAGGCTTGTTGGATTAGGAAATTATTAAATGAGTTAGACGTTAATTGTAATACCACTACCATATATGAAGACAATAAAAGTACAATATTTTCTGTATGTAATCCTGATCAAAAAAGAATGAAACATGTGGATGTAAAATACAACTTTGTTAAACATAAAATAGAATGTAAGGAAATTTGTGTTATGTATATACCTACAAAGCAACAAGTTGCTGATATTTTTACGAAACCATTAAATAAAATCTCCCATAATTATTTTGTACCTAAATTAGGATTGGAATAAAGTTCAGTTCGCATTGTGTATTTTTTAGTTTGTTAGTTTTGGTTAATACAAATTATTGTATTGTTAGTTCTTACTTATTCATTGTAGGTAATGTTAGTTAAGTTGATATAAATCATTGGGGGGAGGTGTTGATTAACAATGATTTATATAATATTGTATGTAGCAACACTGCGTTGGTTGTGACACTGTGTCAACTGTCAGTTATGAAGGAAGTTTCATATAGTCTGTAATCTGCAAGATGTAAGAGGTTCCCCATGTTGTTGTGTGATTAATAAAGGCACGCTTCAATGATCAAAGTTTGTATCTTTAATCATCCCCGCAATCCTTAACAAAGAGACCAAAAAAAGTTTAAAATATAATACTATCAAAAAATATATATTTTTCAAGGAGGGGGTACATTTTTGTGAAAATGCCCACAAACTTCCGTCATCACTTTACCACGATCATGTTCTTACTGGTATATGGTAGACACAGTGTTGCCAGATCCAAATTTTATTTTCCGGGAGGCATACCTATAAAAATCCGGGAGTCTTAGGGTAAAATTACAAAAATTATCGGGAGATTTTTTAATATATATCTTTATTATGTTTTTGTAAAATTTTGTCATTAATTTCAAAATTAAAGCAATTACAATTATTTTTTAATAAATTTTTTGTATGAAGGACTCCCGATATAACCGGGGTAGACAGCTTATTACGTAACTTTGTCTTGGTTAAATTTATTTGGGAAAACAGCCTTTCCACAGATGCACTTGAGTGTGGCAAGCACATAAAACTCAAAACTGTCGAAGTTAAATTTGGAAACATTTTGCTGCCATCACCCAAATGCATCTGGGCTATCTTTTTCCAGAAAGCTCCTACTTCTAAATTTTCATCTTCCGTGTTTAACTTCGTATTCCGAAGAAGCCGCCATTCGGTGTCAATCTGTTGGATAATATTTGAAGGTGCTATATTTGGGAACCTTCCCAATATGTCGGCGATGGATAGTATTTTGCCACTACAAACTATTTTTGGATCCATAAACTCCATTTTTTTCAAAATTTCCATATCATCTTCAAACGGAAATCGCTGTAATAGTTGTTTAATTGCCTCAATGTAAAACTCCAAACAGCGGAACTTGAATTGTTTTATTTCTTCGGGACTGATTGTTAATGTTGGTGAAGATAATGTCGCCCCTACTTCAGCGCCTAAATACCAATCTTTTATATCCATGTACTTTCTGGGATTTTTATAGTCGATGTTTTTGTGATCATTTCTTGAAATGTATTCATCTTTCACATAACATCCCAAAATTGTGTAGATTACGGTCATGACCCTGTTGTAAATTATGTGTACATTCGTATTTTCTGATTGCATGGTTCTGTTTAGTTCGTTGAATATTCCTAAGGCATACGCCATAAATTGCAGATACAGCTTGTTCACTGGGTTTTCTAGCATTCTTAATATGTTTTCTGCAGCTTTAATACGGTCACTGAAAATAGCGTCCCTAAAGTACAACTTTAAGGCTTCGTATTGTTCTAGTAGCCTCTTTACTACTGCCTCTAAAGAGAGCCATCTTGTTTGAGAAGGTTGCAGTAATTTGTGTGGTTTTAGTTCCAAAAAATCTTGGAATTGTTTCAATAAGCCGGTACGTTTTGGGCTACCATTCAAATAGTTATACACATCCCGTGCTAGATCTTCGGGTTCTCGAGGCAATTTTAAGCAAGCGTTAGACGCTACAAGATGTACAGAATGGCATACACATTTCATAACGAAAAGGTGTGGTATGTCTTGTTTGAACTTCGTAGCAAGAGAATTGTTTTTTCCCATCATTACGTTGGCACCATCTGCGGCCAGCCCTATCATATTTTTTTTATATGGAATCCTCAAATCGGTCATTTTTTTTGTAATTATTTCATGCAATTTTTCGGCGTTACCTTCAAGAATTTCAAATATTTCAAAGAAAAAATCTTCCACCTGAAAAAGAATAGGGTTTAAAAAGTATAAAAGGTAACATATTTAAAATGAAAACTTTACATTATAAACATAATATTTACCTTCAGATTATTTCGAGCGATCCTCACAATTACTGCTAAATGCTTTTTTGTACTTTTATCAGTACTTTCATCAGCTGTTAACGAAAATTTATTTGTCTGCATGGCTTCAACCATGGTGTCAACGTCACTTCTTCCCAACACCTCCGTAATAATTTTTGTTGTTTTAGTACGTCCACAGGTAATCCTTTTTGCGACTTCAGAATCTGGGCATACTGCTCTTATTAAATCTGGGAAATGTTCCATGACATTGATCGGAATATTATGTTCAACTATGAATGCGGCGATTCTAATTTCTGACTGTTTGACTAGTTTTTCTAACGATGTAGATTTTTTTGTAAACATCTGGTCTAGACTCTGTTGACCTCGAATTTTCAGCTTATTGCTTTCATGTTTTTTTGTCTCTTTGTGTCTTTTAATATCATTTTTACCCCCTCTCGTTATATTTATATCGCAAGAGCACACTTTACAATAAGCAAAATCTGGACCTGAAAAGAATATTTTTTAATGTAGCCTAAATATTGCAACAAAAATGCGTTAATTTCTCAAGACGAAAATACTGCCGTACTTTAAGAATACTTTTTTAAACTGGCAACTTTTATAGGCCGCCTTATAGATGATGAGTCTTAAAAACCAACTGTGCAAACAGTACTAAAAAAACAAAAATATCATAGACCATAAAGCCTCAATGACTTTCTTGGATCAAAGTCAATAACTTTGCAAAATAGAACGCAGAAAAAAAATGTAGTCTGCATAGTCCAAAAATAATCATTTGAACTGTGAATTTAGAGTTCAAATTAGTTCAACACGTCAGTACTTTTGTGTGGTGTTGTGGAACTACAAAACAAAATGTCAAAATTACAAATTGATTACTGCACTACACGCACGAACTATTTACATGTGTATGCATACAAATCCAGGAGGTTTCCTGAATAACGAATGAAATGGGTTTTTTGTATTCAATAAGTTTTTATCATTGAGTAACTAAGTAAGGCTTTTATTATTATTTAAGTCCCCTTTGACCCTTACCTTTATTACTTTTTGATAACCATCCCTCAAACAGATCATCTTTTTCCCAATCCGGTTTATAGCTGACACTGTACTTCTTTTTCTTTGGGGGTGTATTTTGCACCTCTTGATCATTCTCAGAACTAGACATTCTAAGTTCTGACAATTACAGCTTTAAAACTTATATAATTAACACTTTAAAATGATGATACTTAGAAACAAACAAAACTTTTCTCACTTCACAAAGTGCTCACAAGTAACAACATGTTTATCTCTGGTAACAACAAAATTTTGCAGAAACACAAAGTTTATCTTGTAGTTTACATTTATTTCAGATAGATGGCATTGATACCTCAATTAATGAAAATTTTCGTTTAGTAACGGTTTTACTTTTAAGGTGCGATATTTTCCCTTAAAAATGTAAGGGTAATATTATTTTCAATGGCAACACCTGAAGTTTGCCTGTCACCGACAGCTTGACTGACAGTGACGTTGCATTGCAGTGACGTTTTCGATTGGCGGCTTGAGTGCTTTGTTTGTAATCAAGAAAGTTGTTTTATTTTTACAATTTATTTCTTGCAAAATGGACCGTAGTGAAGTAAAAACTACTATGATCGACTTTCGTTTGAAGTAAGTAAACTTTTCACTATGTTAAAAATCGCGTTCCACCAAGATTAAATGCCTTTTGTTAATTTTCGATAAAATAACACGAGCTGTTACTTTTCACTTCTCCATTTATATTCATTGTTGTTTTTCAGGGAACGCAGTATTAATTTTAGCAGAGAAGAAGTTAACAGGCTCCAATTGCTTATTGACAAATACGAAGCAGCGCCAAACAAAAAGACCATGCGTGGTCGTGTATTGAAAAAGAATTCAATGCATTAGGCGAAACGCCTAGAACTCTTAAACAATTAAAATATAAATTTGAAAATATGAAAAGATGTGCAAAAAGGGTGCAGTGTTAATTATATTGTGTTATAATATACCTACATCTTATCTTATTGTATGTGCACATATTCTTACCATTTTGTAATTTCATTAAAAAAAATTATACAGGAGGCCTGTAAGGAGCGCCAGGAAATGATACAAACAGGAGGAGGACGACTGCCCACTCTTCCTCCAGAGTCAGAAGAAGCTACAGACTGGCTGCGATCAGTCATGTCAGGCTCCATAGACGGCAATGAGGCTGTTTATGATGATGACGTTATGACCCCTAAATCGCATTCTGTAAGTAATTTATGACAGACTTATCATTGAGTAATAAATCAAGTTTCTTTCTGATGATATTGTTGCTCCAATACCAAGGGGAAATGTGTTACTCCATTGGAAGAGTACCGTTTCAATAATGTGTTTTTGTTACAGACTCCAAAACAAGAAGCAAATGTTAAAAGGAATATACCCGACTATGATGATATTTTTCCATCGCAGAAGGTACCAAATAAAAAAATATAAATAATTATTATGTGCACAAATGTATTTATCTCTAACATATTTTTTTTATTGATAGTGTGATGTGTACCTTTGAACCAGGTGCTCTTCGGGGCGGGCTATTTGAATAGCTTTTCTCTCTTTTACCCTTTCTTCTTTTCTTATCCTTTTCTTTTACTGTTTTTATTTTTGGAGTAGGCATAAGTTAGTGTTAATTTATTTTCTTTTGTGTAAATTAGTATTAGGTATATTAGTGTTTATGTTATGTTTAATTCTTGTTATGTATTTATTATTAATTGTATAGTATTTTATAATAATATAATTGCATTAATTTACACAATTATAAGTATACTACTAGGATTTTATTATTTATTTGTTGCAGAAGACAAAACTCATTATCAACATTAGTGATTGTGAGAACATTGCACCCACAGAAAACTTGCAGGTAAGGTATCTTGTAATGAAAACCATATAAGATAGTTATCGACCACTGCAGAGATAAATATACTATTTTGTTACAGAATTCAGCGATGGAAAAAAAAATTATTATTCATGAAAACATAACAAATGCTGAGGAAGCCGAGTCTGCCCACATTTTTGACAGCAGTACACCTCATTCCTCCTTACGGAAACCTATGGCAGAGTCACTGAAACGTATGTATTTTATAATATATTGTCTTTAACTAGCTGTTTCCCAAGTCTTTGTTTGTAAAAATGTTTTCAATTTAGGCATGCTGGGTTCGGACCTATCACAGTATATTATATTCTTTTCTCCTATATAAAATGTATATAATATATAACGTCAACAAATTATCTTAAAAACACACCGTTTCTAAGACTTCCCAACGTTTACAATGATAAATTCTCATCTGTTGACATTTTCCACTCATCTCGCGCTAAATTTAAAACTGCGATCCTTGATTTGATTAATTTAGAATATAACAAATAATTTGCATACCTAGTTACACTATATCTACTAATATCAATATACTCCCTCATAGACACTCTCATTCACCCACTCACACCCACACACACACACACACACACACACACATACACGTACATACACATACTTGTTTAGGGTTGAAATTTGCTTTTTAATTATAAAAACCAATTCCAATTTGTATAATTTTAAGTACTTTAAACACTGTTTCTATAATTTCTTTGTTTTTGTCACTTACGTTGAACTGATAATGGTGTACCTTGTTATTGGCGTACTTAATTATTAATTTACTATTTCTTGTATTATAAGCTGTAAGGTACCTTTTTATAAATAAAATAAAATAAAAATAAAATAACTATAATAAAATGTTATCTACAAACTATAAAAACGTTAGATCTATATATCCACCCTAGCCTTGCTCATGGTAGAAACATAGCCTTTTTTGCAATAAGCCAAGAATTTAGTAAATCAGTCCAGGGCCTCAAGTCTGCTATTACAATAGTGTCAGAATGGTCTATCATTGATTTCAAAATTGTTGATTTTGACAAGTTTGGTAATCTACTATTATAATGGTGTCATTATGACTTTCCAATGGTCAACCACTGACATTCCATTGAAAGAAATGGCTTAGAATGGTAATCTCGTACATAATGACAAATGAATGACTGACGTATGGGGTAATCTGCTAAAATTTTGACAGTTCCTTTGATCATTGACCTACCATTGGATCGTCATTGTGCAGTCATTGCTTATAATAGCTCGGTTGTCGAAAAGAGTTTGTTATCTATCGTGTTTGTATTGTACTTTGTGAAATATTGAGTGGAGAAATGTATTCACTACGAGCAAATATTCTCGAGCTAGCCGCAGTGGATGCTAGAGAAAGAAGACGGGCGGAATGCAAAAGACGTCGTCGAGCCCGTCGCTTGACGAGAATTAGTACAAACCCCTTTATTGATATTTCCGAGGCGGAATTTGTAAAAACGTTTCGCCTTGGAAAGGACTCAGTAAGGGGGTTAATTGAAGAACTCATTCCCCTTATGGCCAGACCGCGTCGAAACGATAGCATATCGGCAGAAATGAAGGTTAGTAATCTGAATTTGATTTTCATTGATTTATTGTTCTGTAGCTATAAACACGAAATAGTTGATTTGTTATATTTTTTATTGCAGATTCTAATAGCACTTGCATTTTATGCATCAGGGTCCTATCAAACTTTGATTGGACAGAGTGCCCTCCATAATGTTGCACAAATTACTGTGTCAAGATCAATTAATGAAGTGACAAAGGCACTCAATAAAATATACCACAAATATATTAAATGGCCTACACAATGTGATGAAAGGAATATTATAAAGGCCAAGTGAGAAATTAAATATACCCTGATGTTTTGTTTGTATTGCCTGTTGTACCTTATCAGAATTACTTAGTTAAAAAGTTTTCAGGTTCTATCAGAAATTTAAATTTCCTGGCGTCCTGGGTTGTATTGACGGCACACATGTAGCAATATTAAGACCACACATACATGAGGAGCGATATTATAATAGAAAGGGCTTCCATTCTCTTAATGTTATGATTGTAAGTATTGGGTAGAAAGTAGAAATTTCTACCTACTGCCCAAACTTTTACTAATTGAGGAGGTGAAGAACAAAACCTCACTTTTCCACTTTTTCTGATTTTGGAGAAAACAGTAAAATGTAAATAACTAACTGACTACAACATCTGCATTTTGTTTTAGTTGTGTCATCTAAAGTAGTGTTTCAGTCAATCTGATGTACCAAATTACTGATAAAAATGATGAGAATCTTAGCTAAGATTTTGAAATTAAATTTGGAAATGTGAGGTTTTGATTAAACATTTTTGGAAAAGTGTGGTTTTGATAAAGACTTCTGGAAAAGCGAGGTTATGATATTTACCAAAAAAAAAGGTGTGGTTTTGAAAAAAAGCTTTCTGTTCTTGAGTACTATAGGAAGGCTTAACTTATTGCATTTGAAAACACTTTTCACTTTCTCTGCAAATTAAGTGCAAGTGGATCAGAATCCACTTACCTGTAACAGGGAAAAATAGGTATTATAGAATATTATTTAGGTTTATAAATAAAATTCCCGTTCAAATTGATGTAAAATGTCACTCACTTGGAAGCTGATATTGTAATTCGTGTACGTCCTCGCCGTGGCCTTGTTTTTGTGCCACAATTATTATTGATGGTTACAACTTCAGCAGTCCCGTCTTCATCCATTTCAATAAAAAATAACAGTAAAAACCGCACTTTATCACTTAGATAAACCACCGACTACAAAAAGTTCTAATCCGAAAAACTTTGACAACTTGAAAAGTAAGTTAACTGAAAGTAAGTTTTTGCCACACTTAAGACTAATAAAACTACCATAAACTATTTAGCAAAAAGACCATGCATTAGAAGTTTAACACCTTTATTCTAAACTCAACGTTTTTATGTGGTTTTGATGAAGTCTCAGTGATAACATTGAATTTTACTCCAATAAAGTGAGCTTTTGAAAATAATCAAGGGAGACTGATTTTTTTAAAGTATAAAGTGTGGTTTTGTTCGAAACTCTCTATTTCAAATGAAAATTTATATAAGAAAAGAGGTGTTTTTGATAAGGTTTTACTTATTTGCTTTATTCAATTTAACATCATTTTGCACATCCACTAAAAAAAAACATTTTTGTTATAAATGGAAAAGTGAGGTTTTGTTCTTCACCTCCTCAATTATAATATGTAATATAATAATAAGTAATTATATGTAATATTTAATTCATTTACAGATTTGCGATGCTGATTTAAATATTTTATGTGTGGACGCAAGCAGCCCAGGCTCTGCACATGATTCCACTGTATGGCAGAATCATCCACTCAGTCACCACTTAAAGGAAATTACAGAAAATACTAATGAACAAGTATTTTTATTAGGTACATATTTATTACAATTCTTTTTGTGGGTGTACTATAGGTACACCTCTACCTAACCCTTTGGGGAAACAAGGCGTGATTGTTATGTTTGTATTACAATATTTTTTTGATGAATATTATCCTATGACCTTTATCATGTTCATGTGTTAGTGTTTGTTGGAAAAATGATTATAATTTTCAGGTGACAGTGGGTATCCACTAAGGAAAACAATGATGACTCCAATCCTTAATACTATAGATGGGACACCACAACACCATTATTATGTGAAACATGTGACTGCACGTAATACAGTGGAGCGTTGCATAGGTGTATTAAAAGCACGTTTCAGGTAAAGAGCATTTCTAGGCATTTGTTTTATAGGCTCAAAAAGAGTGACTATTTTTATATTGTATGAATTTCTTCTTTTAGAAATGTCGATTTAATAGTTCTTGTAAATGTCAAGAACAGTAAGCATATAAAAGTAAATCTATTAAGACATTTAGTTAAATGGGGCTGTATAAAGGTAAATTGATTTTTTTGCAGGTGTTTGCTTGTAGCACGTACTTTACATTATAGCCCAACAACTGCAGGCAAGATTGTGAATGCATGTTGCATATTGCACAATATTGCAAACATGGCAAGAGCACCGTTGCCACCTGATGAAGTTTATGCAGAAGCACTCCGCTTGCAACAGGTATGTGATCTCTATTCCACTATTTTGAAATATAATGAAGTTGAAATTTTAAATAAAACTACTATGTTAAAAAATCAACATTTAAAATACTTTTTATTTCTCATAAACTAAATATTTATTTTATAATATTAAACTAGACTTTCAAACCAATTGAAAAATCTGATACTTATCTATAGATATATACTATATTAAAACCAAAAAGACATTTTGTCATTTAAATTATAAAATCCAAGTTACAATATCAAGTTGTAATAATAATAAGAAATCAATAATCAGTCTTCATACAAAATATAAACATCTTCAATATTTTAATAAACACAAATTTCACCTTATATTATTATAATAAAAAGAATAACATGATAATCACTAATCAGTCTTTTAATTTAGGAGGAAAATAATTATGCAGCACCTAATTATCAAGACCATCGAAGGGTGAACCGGGATCTTCTTGAAGGTCGGGCACTGCAGCAGGCTCTTGTTGACAGACTGTGGAGAAATGCATAAATTAAATTAGCAGGTATGTAATGTAAACCCACCTCAATATTCTAGTACAGTACGAAAAAGCTCTAATTATTATTAAAATGATTTAACTCTTTGTTACAGATCCACAGTATTGCACAAAACAGATTTAAAATAAATTCTCTTTTTGTAAACACTGTTTCATTTAATATATAGCTATTTGGAATCCACTGCTGGACATAGACTCCTCCTAAAATAGATTTCATTTATCTTTTAATAATCTGCCAAAATTACCTCTTGCATACTTCATTCTGCTTTAGTCAGATTCAGAATCTGATGATATCAGGATTTTGCGGAGTTTCTGTGAAAACAAATTTAACTTTAATACAAAAGATGCAACTTCGTTTACAGCATGTGTATCCTAGTGTTTAGTATCAGAGTTACAATCAAGATGTCAAATTCTGACCAATGCTACTACTGAAGTGAGCCTACACACATTACACAAGCTTTTAAGCTTAGCTGGAGGGGTTTATATTAATTATTATAATTTTTATTGTATTGTTTTCAATGCTCCTTAATACTTTTGTGGGTATGTTTGTAGCACACATGATGAGTAGAAGTTCAGATTTTGGGTGAAACCATAAAGATGAATTAGCTATAAATCAACAGTAATTACCTTTTTTGGCACAGATGTCACAAGTTGGCCTATAAGGTCCACCATCTTTTCTGTGGTGGAGCTCAGTCGTTCAATGGCTGCAGCTAAGTTGTTGGTTGCCTGAGCCTGTTTTAAAGTAGCCTCGGCGTTCCTGGCTTCAATAGCCTCCAGCCTTGATTGAGCAGCTTCGAGAGCTGTATGGTCTCTATCTCTATCTATAAAAAAATATTTATTTTGTTACATCAGGCAACACACTTTGCCCTAGCGCGGCAATAATGGTCAAAACAAATAATTGCAAGAACCTTCCGCTGCATAATGCCGTGCAGGGCGATGGCGTCGCTTTGGAGGCCGGTCGGTGGTAGATGGCTGACCCAAAGGCTGGTCGGTGGTAGATGGCTGACCCAAAGGCTGGTCGGTGGTAGATGGCTGACCCAAAGGCTGGTCGGTGGTAGATGGCTCACCCAAATTTTCCTGTTCCATGCTGAAAAATAAACAATTACAATGACATTAGTCTACATGTTATCCTATTTATTTAGACCCATTTGCAAAAAGTTGTAGTAAGTATACCTTATTTCTACATTTTCCCCAAGCTCATCTGTGACAATTGTCACAGGCACTTCGTAATTGTCTAATATTCTGTAATAATAAAAACAATGTAATCAAAATAGTTAGCGATTATCAATGTAAGCAAAATTATAACATTATGGTACCCTAGAGGCTTCAAAAGAAATAAGGGTAGGCAATTTAAAAGATGGGCTGATGAAATTATTGAAATGGCTGGTAAGACGAAAACCTGGACTAGACTACCACACTATAAAGAAGAATGGGGGAGGCCTTTGCCTGCAGGCACACAGAATCAGTTACCGTAGTATGAGATAAACTGTTAACATTATAACATGTCATACACTTTGCATTCTGATATAAGGCTATAAATAAATAAAAATCAAAATAGTTAAGAAAGTAGTTACCAAGGTAGTACTACTTACGAGAAAGAATTGTTCTCAAATTGAAAATTAGTACTAGTAGTAGGACTAGCAGGCACCACAGGAAGCGTGATAGAAGGCTATTTAACAAAAAAAAGCAGTTGTTAAAACAGTAAGCAAGTCCACAAAATGTGATGGTGAACAAATAAATAATATAGATACCTAAGCATGCAAATAAAAAAGCACATATTAAACAACAGACTGTGACATATTAGTTTTGTTCACAAGTTAGAAGTACTTCATAATGTGCAATACAACAGTTATGGATGATAAAAGATAAAACCAATGTCCAAATGCTTACAGTGAGTGGGTTGTGTCGGACACCTGGAAGTGGCTCTCCTACATCTCGCCCTAATATTGAGTATAAGCGCTCTTGGAGTGGGGTTAATGATATTTTTTTTGCAGGACCACCACCTTAAATGCAAATTATACAATATTATTACTATATGCTTTCCACTATAATTCAGCAAGGCTGCCAGAAGAAAAGAATTGCTTACCTGTTGCACTTATTTCACTCTTCTGTGATTTAATTTTCTTTAAGGTTTTGCTTTTGTATTCATTGTAGAACTAAAAAAGTGCAAAAATTATATTAATGATACATTTTGCATACCTATTATTAAATAATACTGTATATAGGTACTTACTGTGCGCCATTCTGCGGGAGTTTTATTGGGGCAGTCCACCGATATGGAATTTAAAATTTGGGCGCATTCCATCCAATATCTTTTGCTTAAACTTCGCCCTTCATTGGTGCGGCTGCAGTAGCCAAGCGCCAGGTCTTGGTGGTTTTCCAAAAAATCAATTAGAGCCGAAATTTGCTCTATTAGCACCATTTTTCAATATTATAAATAAATAAAACACAATGAAAATAAATAGCTAAACACCGGCCGCTAGAATTGTAAACAAGTAGTAATGTCACATTTGACTTTGACAGCTAAACAGATAAAACATTATTGAGTTTCACTTTTATCCGCGTTACACATTTTAATGTTTTTGCTATTTACGAACTTCTTACTACTTCAGATTGCTTATAACATTATTAAATAATATGTAAAAATGTTTAAAAATGAAATCTGGCATGAGTAAATGTTAAAATTTAGTAGTAGTTTTTCGAAAATCATTTCTACTACCGGGTTTTATAATAATGGCAATACGACAATGTCATTCTGCCACGATTCCATTACGAGACCACTGACCGACCACTGATCGACCATTATGAATTTAGCAGATTACAAACTTTTATCAAAATGACAATGGGATCGTGTTGGAATGACGAATTTATAAAAAATAGCAGACTTGGGGCCCAGTTGTTTCGGAGCCTACTCAATAAAAACCTTTCCTCTTTATGCAAATAAATATATGATATATAAGTGCAGATGTATGCTAGACTTTAAATACCCACAATAATGTTATGGTTTATTCTCAATTTCAGGTCTTGTCAAGAAAAAGGCAAAAGGTGGATCAGAAAATGAAATTAAAAAAGCCTTAAGACTTAAAAAGCTTGCTGTTTTGGAAGGTCTCCATGACCTGGAGTTGGAGCGAATTAGACAAACCATAAGTCAACAAAAGGAGCTTCATGAGCAGCTTATGAGGCACACCAAAGAAACGCATGAACTTGAAATACTGAAGCTTCAGTTAGAAATTAATGCTCTCAAGGAAAATAAACAATAAGTTGTTATGTAAGTATCTATTTCTGAAAAATAAAACAATATTTTTTTATACTACATTATCATTTATTTTATTGCTGCCTTAGGGTTCATACGCACTATGCGGGTAGCCGCGTTGCGGGTAGCCGTCCGGCTGACCGCAAGCACAATTATGTACGTAATATTCATTTCTATGCGCACTGCGATGCGGCTACCCGCAGACCGCTCCGGTTGCTCGGAGAGCTGCGGCCCGAGTGACGGCCAGCCGGACGGTTGCTATACGCACTGTGCGGTTCAGTCTGCGGCTGCCCGCCATTGAGTGAGTGTGTGCACGTGGTTGCAAAATGCTTGCTCTCATCTCGTGTTTGCAAATAAGGATGCACCCAGTACTTCTTTCTTTGCTTTTCTTCGTAACGTGTGTAAATGTAGTAAATAGCTGCAACTTCTTCCATTTCCATCTTTGAAAATGGATCGACATGACCGCAAATCGCAACGGTTCTTCAACCGCACTATGCGGGTAGCCGCATTGCGGGTAGCCGTCCGGCTGGCCGCATTCGCAACCGCATCCTGCGGTCAGCCGGACGGCTACCCGCATAGTGCGTATGAACCCTTATACTATTATACACATAATTGAAGGGCATAATATTTTAATTCAGGTTATTGTAATCTCCCGAAATAGTTATTAATTATCCCTATTATGATTATCATTTCTCCTATATGTATACAATTCTTCTTCATCAGATGAAGATGAGTCTGTTGAGTCTTCCAAGTTATTTTGTTCCACTACCAATGGCATCTTAACTCTGAATTTTTTTATACATGTTGTGGAGCACAGCCATTGCCACTATAGCACATTGAGCCCTCGCTGGGTTTGTCCATAGTTTCCAGGATAATGCAGGAAACCTTTTTTTCCAGCAGCCAAATGCTCGTTCAACAACATTTCTTGTTCTTATATGGCTTTCATTATAGAGCTGTTCTGCTTCTGTAATAGGATTTCGTAAAGGTGTAAGTAGATATGGTTTCACAGCATAGCCTTTATCCTCCAGTAACCAAAAACCAGCAAACTCTCCAGCTTCTAGTCGTCCTTTAACCTCCTCACTACAGGGACCACTTTTTATGTCAGATTCAATTCATATTCAGGATTTAAGCTGTTTAGGGGTTACTTTTTAACTGAAAAATTACTGAAAAAAATCTATTCCTGTAACAAAGAGTTTTTCCTTATGTCCTGCCACTAGGACAGATGCAGGCTACTTATATTTTCAGGACTATTTTATGTTCTGCATACAAGACAATTACAGCCAATGTGAGTATATTATTGTGTAATGAAATAAGATAAGCCTATAAAGTACTCAATTTTTTATTGAAAAAACATATTATTAAACTTTAAACTTAACTTTTTCGTTATTTATTTTGAACAGATAATATTTTTATAACATTACTTATTGATAATTGTACATAAAATCAGTCTCAATAAATCAGTCATCAACAGTTATAGAATCCTATCTAGCATACAATCAAAATTGACGCCATTTGCGTAGCTATATAATAATTATGGATTATGAAAAGCTTCAAAACAATTTCTCTGAGCCGTGAAACATAAATACACAGCACATTTTTTGCAGGTAACTGTAGTTTTTTTATAACAACCCTCATTTCTGCATCTATTTTGCTTTGAGCTGTGTTGTGGCATGTGATTAGCTTTTTTTTGACGAATAGCTTTGGTTGGTAAAGGAACTATAGTAGTCTTACGTTTCTTGTGCTTTGGTAAAAGTTCTTCGAACTCATCAGCAGGGTCATCTGTATCTGTAGAATCTAAGTTATCAGCAATCAACTTTTCACCAAGTTCCATCTTAAATTCACGAATGCCTATAACGTTTTTAACGCCTTTTTTCTTCTCTCTCTGTTTGAACTGAAGGTATGAGTTAGCAACAGCCAAGTCTATCATATGAGATATTACTCGTATTGTCCACTTTTTTGTTCTGTTACGTGAAGGGCATACAGCTAGCATTCTATCAACTAAATCTACACCCCCCATATTTTCGTTATATTCTTTGATAACTTCGGGGCGTCTTACACGTTCATACACTTTGTTTTTCTTCGACCATCTTTCACACTCATCTGCATGTGTATTAGATAATCGCGTTGACAACATCACGACGGGCTTATTGTCCATCCAACGTGTCACTGCCATCTTGCCATCTGCTCGTGTTTTTATTTCGCAATAACCACGTTGCTTTTTCATAAAAATCTTATCTTCTTCCATCATACAGTTTTTGGGCAATCGGTTTCTCATAATTGTTCCAGTCGCGTGAAAACCTTTATTCAATAATTCATCACACAATTTGATAGTGGTAAAATAGCGATCAAAAAAGATGTGGTGACCAGGGACAAGTGCTTCGGTCAGCCGAAGAATAGCTGCTTCTCCAAGACCAAAACCCATCTGTCTAATTTCTGGAAAAGTTGTGTCTCCTTGATATATCTCGAAATCTATAACCATTCCCTGAGGCGTTGCTAAAACAAATACTTTTAACCCTAAGGGATTAGGTTTGTTAGGGTTATATAGACGAATACAACATTGACCAGTAAACGGAATGATCATTTCATCAATAGACATTTTTGCTGTGCGAGGTTGAACTAAACATCCTTGTCGTACTTTCTCGAAAAGGGGACGCACTTTCCAAATCTTGTCTTTTTGACGCTCTTCGGCGGTAACATCAAGATCATAAACCACTTTTAACGACGTTCTAATTGCGTAAAAACGCAGACGTGTCATAGCTGAGGTAATGATAGGCTGTTTCCATTTAGACGACCAATACATGTCTATTTGAGGATATTGCAATGAAGCCATAATCATTGTCACTCCAATATAAACTTTTAATTCCTTAATTGTAAGACCAAGTGACCTGCCTTTTACATGAACTGCTGTTCTGTTTGTACAATCTACAATTTTTATAAGTATTTGTTCATCTATATAACGTTCAAAGAACTGTTCGTATGACCATCCATGGTCGAAATTTGGCACGTATGTTGGTTCGTATAGATTTATTTCGAGAGGTTCAAAATTTCCAGTCCATAAATCCACAACATCAGGTTGAGATTGAGACGGTATTTGTCTGTAGGTTGGCTGAGCTGACCTTCGAGGGCGACGAGAAGATCTTGCTCGGCGTAAACCAGAGCCAGTGGCCTGGCGTATTATAGATCCACTCGATAAAGCCGGCGATGGTGGCTCAACAACATCATGGGAGTCTGAATTTACAGAAGAATCACTAGAATCATACCTTCGACGCTCTTGTGTAGCCATTTCCGTGGGTTCATTATATGTGGGATCTTGGGTATCATCGTCGCTGCTAAAATCGACATCAGATTCTTCTAGTAATGCTAGCACGGTATCGTCAGAACAGGCTAAAACAAATATCAAATAAAATATTATTTACATAATTCCCTTACAGGTACCTATACACAGGACATAACAATATTATTTCAAAAGTAGCAGTCTGCATGATTCCTAAATACAGGACATATAATTTTTATCCCCAATGAAAAGAAAATCATGGCAGAATTCGCGTAAATATTGACAAATCAAACTAAATCTGCTATTCGAAAACGTAATTTGAATAAGTTTTGATAGAAATAGCAACATTTTTATAAGATTCAGAAAGATTGAACTTACCAATGCCCGAGCGCGGCTCGACTTCAGTTGAGCTGTCAAATATTTTTCTATACCTACAATAATCTTCAATAGATGTCGCTAGGGGTTTTTATTTGACGTGACGTGGATATTTAACTCGCAAGATTTTTTGTATTTTTATGTTCTATAGGTAGTACAAGTTCAGTGAGGAGGTTAATTACACTACTATTAAAAATATGGCTGTCATGACTGCTTCGGGCTTCCAGGCCACCGAGCTACTATATTAATTATGTACATATCGGCATTTGTAATAACCTGCACATTTAGAGTGAATACTTGTTTTCTATTTCGATAGGTTTCAGCATCTTGCCCACCTGGAGATTTTATTGGGATATGAGTGCAATCTATAGCTCCAATAACTTTAGGAAAACCACTTTTTTCATAAAAATTTTTGGCTTCTGCTTCCATTTCTTGTATATTTTTTGGCATTGAAATCCACTCAGATCTTAGCCTTAAAATGATTGAAAACCTAAATATTTATTTTTTCAGATACCATCTCAACAAAGTGAAGAACCAATCACTGAGGAACGGAGTAAAATAATATAAGGGATTCAGGATGACATACACAGTAAGATATTATTTTCATACATTGCAAACAATGAAAATGTAGCCTTATGCCTATTTGCCTTATGCAGTATTATAAAGTAGATTTATAGCTATTAGCCAACATAATGTAAATGATTAATATATTTCATTTTATTCTGCCTATGATGGAAGAGCAGGGGGAGTCAACTGTATTCGGATTGCTTGGCTCAGTGGGTGGGTTTGATATAGGGCTTTCAGTATCAAAAAACAAATTTAAAAAATCGATTGTAAAATGGCAACATCAACATTTTCAATCAGACGTCAACTGTCAAAGTGTAAAATTTTCAAATCAAACGGTTCAAAACAGTTAATCGCTGCGTGTGTTAATTTGTTTTTGTTGCTGTTTTTCCTGTGAAAAATTATGAAGGACAATAACCGAAAATGTGAAAAATGCAATGCATCCACAGCACAAGATTCAGAAGTAGTCTTACATCGTTTTCCGAAACCAGGACCTTCCAACGAACAGCGGTATGTATAATTGAATCCAAAGTAGAGTATGAATTTCAATCCGTAGTATCATTCGATTGTTGATAAAAAAATTCACCCTGAAATCTTTTTTTCAGGTTGGTAGCATGGGCAAAGTTTTGTTACCCAGAGGAGAACTGGAATTCTGTAGAATTTCAGAGAAGCCTTTATGTAAGCCATAAAATGCTTTGTTCTAAGCATTTTCCCGAAAGTGCATTTGTTCTTGATCATTTACAAAGGAAAAAGCTGCATAGATATTCCATTCCGTCTGAACCTACCACATCAACACACAACTCTCAAGTTGATATTTCCTTTGCTGCAACTGGAGTCAGTCAGGGATGGACTGGAACTTCAAGAGCATCTGATTCAATCAACTCATCTGATGTAAGTTTTATTAATAATTAATAATCTAAATGATTAAATATATTATTAGCATAATTCATAATTCACTTATTCTCCTGGTGGATATCCTGTATTTAATGTTGCTATTAATATCCATCGCAGCTTAAGACAAAGTCTAAGAAAATATTTTTTTTACTTTCTTCTATTAAGGAAGAAACATTTTTGTTCTTTTTAGGCAGCACTTATTATTACATTTTGTCTGTCTTACATTTTTTCTTCCACTAATTCCCATGATTTTGTATTGTTTCAGTATTCACATTTGGAACAGCCTGGAACTTCAAAAGCAACAAGTTCAACTATTGATAGTATACAGACACCAAACTCATCTGGTGTAAGTAAAATATTTTTTATTCATAGTTTTAGTTTAATGTTCCATACAAAAATCCTTATAAGATCACTTTTGCATCCGTCCGTCATCACAGCTGTTTTTACACGACTGTCTCAAAAAAGGAGTGTTATGTTTTCAGGGTTCATATATGTGTGTATGTATGTTTGTTTGTTAATATGTATGTGAGTTTATTTATTCCACCGTAACTGTTAAATGCCTGGACAGATTTGTATGTATGTGGTATCGTTGGAATCCTTACATCATCCCGAGTGACACTGGCTATATTTTTTTAAAGAAATCTTTTTGTTGGAAGCATGGCACCAATCACAAATGTAAAAAAAAATCTTTTATTATTACAATACGAGTATCAAATTGAAGGCCTTGATGAGCACATTCCAAAAATAATAAAACTTGTCATTAAAATGTATAAATTAAAATTAAATAATTTAATAAAAATTACGACTGCCTGCCTAATACTAACTAAAAAGTAGAAAAACAAGTTGTATACAAAGCGAAATGTCACTCATTTAATCACTGACTAAACAGGTAAATAAAATTATCAATGCAGTCAACTCTCAGATCAAATAGTGTTTCACAAAATGGTCCCCCGACAGCAATGAGAATTTTATTTCTGTTTAGTCAGGGAGTAAACGAGTGACATTTCGCTTTGTATACAACTTGTTTTTTACTTTTTACTTGGTATTAAGCAGTCGTGTTTTTCATTTTTTTAATTATTTTAATTTATTTCAATAACTACTTACATGCTGAAAATAGACTAATGAAAAAGTGAAAAAATGGCAGTTCTACTGTTTCTAAAATTGTGAATAATAATTTATGTTCATACTTAATTTAGATTCCTCTATTTTTTGTTTTAGGTTAAATCCATTGAAAAAACTACTCGAGAAAAGCGACTCATGAACAAGTGCCGAAGAAACTTACGCAAAATTTGCAGCCTACAAAAACGAATTAAAAAGCTGAAAACACAAAAGATTTTGGAGGCTCTCATTGATGATGATGCAGTACAAGAGTTGTCAACTGACCTGACTAGTTCTTTTGCTGTTTTATTACAAGGGCAATTGTTAAATTGCAAGAGAAAAACAAGAGGACGCCGATGGAATTTGCATCAAAAAATTCTCGCTTTAAGGCTATACAAAAGGTCACCTGCCACTTACAGACTACTACGACGTCTGTTTTGTTTACCATGTCAAACAACACTCAAAAACTTGTTAAATAAGCTTCCTTTAAAACCTGGCATCAACAATCATCTTTTTGATGTTGTGAAAGGAATAGCTGTCAATAACAATCCACTAGACAATGAGTACAGTTTGTTGTTTGATGAAATGTCGATCAGAAAAAATTTGAACTACAATTCAAAATCTGATCAAATTGACGGATTTCAAGATCATGGAGGAGACCATGGGCGAGATCCACAAGTAGCTAGTCATGCTCTAGTATTCATGATTTTATGTATCAGGAAAAAAATTAAACAGCCAGTGGCATATTATTTGTCAGGAGATCATGTTACTGCAGACAGATTAATGATCTTGATCAAAGAGGTATGTTATTGTATTGAAATTATTTTCATGTATTTACATGTTTAACATAATATTGTTTTTAAATATCTAGTCAGCTACAGCCAGGAACTGATAAAATTGTATAGTACTAAAGTTACCGTGGCGTGGTGTTTGTTTATATGTAGGTAGTAAAATATACATAGTTTTTTATGAACTGATCATCATCCAGTAATGCATGCATACTTGTGTATGCACTATGTGTGTGAAATACATTGCATACTTGTTTGCTCAGTGTACGCTATGAAAAGATCCTCTACATATCAATCAATATGGATAAAAATTATTGAATTTTCCTACTAAATATTATTAACCAACTAAATTTTCTTATTACAGGTCCTCCATGCTTGTTTTCATGCGGGCATCATAATTGCTGCAACTGTTTGTGATATGGATGGGGTAAATAGAAGAGCACTTACACAACTAGGGGCATCTGTTGAACAACCATATTTTAAATTTGAAGAGCATGAAATTGTTGCTCTATATGATACACCCCATCTTCTCAAATGTTTTAGAAATTTATTTCTAAAATACAACATTAAATGCAGCAGTAATGTTGAATGCAATGGAAGACAAATTGCAGGTAATAATATCTTTAAATTTTATACTTTTCTATGGTATATTACCACCAGGAAATTCTCTTTTTGGAGTTTCATACCTCAAAACGTAAAATTGGAACGCTTAAAGGATCACTTTGATGTCCGTCTGTCCATCTGTCCATCTACGCGTCTGTCTGTCTGTCAAGACCCTTTTTATCTTGTAACATTGAAAAAGTTAGTAGTTGATTTTGACCCACTACTAATGCAGATAAAACTAATATTACTTACGTCTTTTTCAGATATCGCGAAGTGGAATCACATTGAAGAATTTTTTGTATTGGATAACAACAACCCATTTTTCGTGTTTGCGCCTGCCCTAACCAAGAGCCACTTAAGTCCGAATAATAAACAAAAAATGAAAGTGAAATTAGCCGCGCAGGTTTTGAGTCATACAGTGTCCGCTGGAATGTATGCAAAAATTACCCTAGGTATGTTGATATCATATGTTAAAAAATATCAGCTCAAAATCGTCTCCTGCCTATTAATATTCCCATTGCTAGGATTTGACTTTGTGCTTCAAGCTTAAAAATATAGGAGTTCTATAATTTTATTGTCTCATAACTACTTAGTTTTTAACAATACTATCACACAGTCATTTTGATTTTTTCAAAAGTCAGTTGTTTATTGCAATTATAATTATTATTGTTCATAAAAACTCTTTAACATTATTTTCAAATAATATTACTTACATAAAAAATAAAAATGTTTCTATTTTTACAGGAGAGCTGCCAACAGAAGCACTTGCTACAGTCAACCTACTAAACAAAATCGACCAATTGTTTGACAGCTTAAATGCGGACTCTCCAAGTTTAAAAAGAGGCAAAAAATATTTGAGAAATATTTCAGACCGGAGCCCTCATTTTGCATATTTCAAAGAAATGAAATTATTTTTTAAGAACTGTCAGTTTATTGGTGCAAAGTCGAGGGCTCCGTCACTGGATGGATGGATCCAAACCATGGCGGGAGTAGAAAGAATATGGCGGAATTTAAAGTTAAAATAACCCGAAATTGGGAGTTTATCCACCAGGAGACTGCAACAAGATGCCTTGGAGAATTGTTTTGGGTGTGTCAGGAGTAATTGTGGATCTAATTGCAACCCAACAGTCTCACAATTTGTTGCAGCTTTAAAAACAGGAATCATTTCAAATTTGTCGGCACCAAGCTCAGCAGCAAATTGTGAGACCGATGATGCTATCATTCTTGATAATTTAAATTTATTTTTGACCCACAATGCCAAACCTGACGTAGGCCGTCCATCAGCAGTAAGCAATGAGGCGGATTGTTGCAGTTTATCCATGGATCAAATGGATGAATGGATGGACGAAAATACTGGGGAGATGCAGGCATGCGCCTATGTTTGTGGTTATATAATTAAGAGAATGGAAACAAATTGTGAATCATGCCTACAATCTTTGACCTCCTCTACGGATACTGTGTGCCATTTGTTTTCTATATTTAAAGAATATGAACATGACAAACGATGTCTTAAATATGCAAACATAAAAATGGTTGAATGTGTAGAAAAAAGTGCAACAATCATGTATGATTATTTAAATAAAAATGCACATAAGAGGAATGTCAAAGATTGCATTAGAGAATTACTGCAAAAAAATATTAATTTTGATTTTCTAGACAGATGTAGGGAACATAAAGAACAAAATGTAACAAATATAATAAATGCAATATTTTACATAAGCATTAACAGATTCTGTAATGTACAAAACAGGATGTTTGCTGAAAGTACTGCGCAAGCTAGCCTACAAAAGAAAATAAATATATTAAAGAACAAATGATAATTGTAATGATGGTAATGAAGGTTTGAGGAAAGCGACGATTTTCTCGAAAACTTCTAATGTACCAATTTTGTTGTTCGAGTACTAATTAGAACACTGCATCCTAATTGCGTAACGAATTATCAATCTGAGTTTGAGTTATTTTGTAACAAATTGCTAATACAGTCTTCATATGTTTGAAAAAAATTTAATTCAGCAAAACATATTAGTTTCAATTTGCAGAGTTGTCTAACTAACAAATTTCGTCTTTTATGGATTCGATGTAAATGGATTGTATTGTATTATATTTATAATTTCTCTTTATTAAAGACATCTTACAAATTACAATTAAAAATATAGTAGTAGTATCGTTTAAGTATTTGGTATTATATCCAAAATCATCATCATCTGCCTAGCCTTTTTCCCAATTATGTTGGGGTTGGCTTCCAGTCGAACCGGATGCAGCTGAATATGTATTATATCCAAAATATATAATCTATATCTATAGTTTCTATACTAATATTATAAAGAGGTAAAAGTTGTTTGTATGTAGGGGGTAATCTCCGGAAGTAATGAACCGATTTTTTTTTTTTCACTGGTAGAAAGTTACATTATTCGTGAGTGCTATAGGCTATAAATTATAAATATATCATGCATGTTTACCGCCCAACGAAGTGGGCACGGGTCATCTAGTCCTTCATAAACAAGCGACGTGTACTGTGTACTGTAATAACATACTTAACCCTTAGCTGGTATCGGGGGTCAAAAATCACCCCAGTGCAACGAAATTTTGGTCATAACTCTTTAGTGTTATAACTTATACTCTTGTTCATCTAGCTAATCTCATAACATCTCGGGCGTGAGATGGACGACATACAAGTGTTACTTTTCTGTTACAAGGAGCCGAGGTACGTACACTGCTGGGGTCAAAAATCACCCCCGATACCATTTGTGTAAGTTTGTCTGAATTTATTCTAAAATTATTTTCTTTATTTTTTGAGTTATAAACGATCATTATGGAGAGTTTTTTGACTGACGATCAAATAGCTGAATCATCAAATAGATGACGAAATAGAAGAAAATGAACCGGAAACCTTCAGCAGACCAGCTGCTTCTGTAAGTGATGATGAACAAATAAGTGATTGTTAGGAAGAAGAGTATGTTAGAAGCTGACTCCTCAACTTCAAGTTCTGATAGTAGCAGCGAAGGAGATGATGATGAAGAAGAAGCAGCTAGTCATACCTCTGGCGAACAGCGATCATATGTTCTAAATGTTAGAAATTTTACTAAGAATTTTGTTACTGGTTCATATAAGTTGTCATTTTTTTTGTTTAGACTGTATAAGAAAACTAAAGTTAGAATATTTTTATGTTAATTTTTAGTTTTTGTAGAATTTATGGATCTCAAAGTGAACATCACTAAAATTAAACCAAAAATAAGATATAATTTGATTTGAAAAATTAGTATGGTTCATTACTTTATAGAGCACTATATTGTCGTTAAATGCTTACTTTAAGAGTTACTTTATTAATAAAAGAGGATTAAAAAGTAAAAAAACCTGTTTTTATAACAATTATTTTTAATTTTCTCGTGGGGTCTTTTTTTACCCCCGATACCAGTTATGTTGGCCAAGTTTAGCGATACCAGCTAAGGGTTAAATAAAGTTATATACGTTTAATTCTATGCTTTTATTTAATTTTGTTTTTAAACTTCAAGTAACATGAGCACATTCTAAATAAATTACTGATTCCTATTATTATCGAAAAGTCGCTAATAATATGAATTAATAATTTTGTTTTAGAACGAGCTCTTCCTGATAAACACAATAATAATAACCCCGGCACCACACGCTTGCCGTGTTTGCCAAACAGAAGGGGACGACGCTATACCAGAAAGCAAGACGCAAAGAATTCTATCTCTTTTCTTAGTATAGCGCCGTCTCCTTCTGTTTGGCAAACTTGGCAAGCGTGTGGTGCCGGGGAAGAAATTAAAATCACCAAAAACATTTTCAAATTTCGCGCTATGCCTAAGTTGCCAAAGGGTCCCACTGGCGGCGCTAGTAGTCATACTTTTAAACCATCATTTTTGTATGAAGATGACGTTCTTCTCCGCTAGGAGTAATAGTGTTCTGTGTGGAAGAGTACTAAGCTTTTTCTTTTTAATTTACAGTAACACCTTCACCACCAAGACTACCAGCCACACCTCCTTTAGCACCGGTTACGTCAACGTCATGCCTACCGCCTCCACCATCACCTCGTTCTCCGTCTCGAACCCGCGAAGCATTGAGCACCAGGCGTTCATCTCTCCACAAACCGAGATACCCCGGCGGCGGTTGGTAAGAGCGCGACGGAATCGCGGGCCTTTCGACCGAGCAACCAGCGAATTTGTTGCCATCGAGCATAGCCGCCTTCGACTGGAGGAAGTCCGTGACAGACGCATGCATGAGCGTGAGATGGAAGGGCTGAGACTGGAGTCGCAAAGGATTGAGGTGGCTCGGGCACACAACGACCTTCTCAGGCAATTGAGTGTCATTGCTCAAGGTCTGGTACAAACTCTCTCGAGAAGCGGTAGTTTACCGTCAACAGTCGTCATCCCAGATAGTGATATGACTGAGGACTGTTGATGGATGTAAAGATAATAGTTTAATACTAATATAAAATCAAAAGCTACTTTTCTGCAGGCAAAACCAAGTGAATACGAGAATATACGTCGAGGTTTGGTACCATCGGCGTCAGGGTATAACAACAATAATAACAACTCTGCATTTGTTTCGTCAACAACGACGTGCAGCGGCAAGCGCAAGTACAAAGATGATGAAAATATATCACGAAAAAAGTAAAACTATTATTTTGCGTGTCTTAACACGTCTCCATATAAGTTTAATCAATTTATATTATATTTTGTCATAACAAGTTAATAAATAATTGTATTGGTATTGTATGTACTTTCATTATACCCTGTTAGGCACTCTCATATCTACTTTATGTAGCCAGGTGCAAGACTTAGCTTGAGATCACAATTATGAATTATAAATTTAGTGCAATTATATGAGTCATATAAAAGCAAAGGCAGCAACATCCACTTTTTCTACTCTAGCAACTTTAAATGTAGTTTTGTAGTGTTACGCCATCTTTTACTAAGCAAATATTTAATTCGTAGCAAAAACAGTAATATCCCAAACGTTTGTTGCAAAGCCAGCATCATCCCTTTCGACCAATCAGGTGCCGGTATTTGGACGCCATTACTATGGCGTCTTTGTTGTTTATAGTGTTGTGTGTCTGCAGTGATTTAGAGAATTAAATGTGAAAATTGTTATTTTTTGATAAAAACTAATAAAAACATAAACATGGAATGTTATCAAGCCCCTGTGATAATAAACACAGTAGAAAGAGAAAGGCGGAACCAGAAAAATGGAAAAGAAATCTAGCTAAAAAGGATAGGTAAGTTATAGAGCGGATTAGTGTATTTGATCATTGCATTTTTTGCTGTCCTAGTTTTTTTTTATGTTCTAAATGTCTCCGCTGCGGGGGCACGGCTTACTCTCTTACAAGGGTGTTGTAGGTCATGATCCACCGCGCTGGCCCAATGCGTGTTGGTGGATATCACAAGTCCTCAAACTTGCTAGGTTCTTGAACTTGCTGGTTATCTCACGATGCTTTTCTTCACCATTAAGCCTGTGGTCATTTTATATAGAAAATACGGACTTGAGAATTCATTGCTGCCCCTGCTGGGATTCGAAAATGGATACTACGATGTAATAAATTATTTTTAATAAAATGTAAGTAGCTATTACATTTTAGTGTAGCTGTGTGTAGGGAGATGAAATTAAAGATAGCGGCCAATTAAATTTTATATTTCTTCTAAATTACACAAAAATATACTATTTATATTCACTAACTACAAAACGTGGGTCGGTGGCGCGAGCTATGGGACAACTGAGGGGCGACGCACAGTGGGTCGAAACTGCAATATGCGGACATAGCAACTTTTTTTGTCAAAATCAATTTTAAAAAATGCCCATCGATAGATCTTATCTTACTTATGAAGACATGTTATTAAAAGTTTTTGTGTAAGACTTGCGGTTTCTCAGAAAAAAAATGTTTTCTAATTTTGTTGTATGAAAAGGGACTTTAAGTGGTCGTTTTCCAGTAAGTCTTGCGAGGTCTTGCGTCGAAACCATTTTAGTATCATTGTTTGGCTCACTGACTATAATCCCACACTATGAGCGCGCACCCAAAGTTGCCCGTTCGTGAAATATTTAATTAAAAAAAACATTCAAAAATTTCAATTAAAATTCAAACTTTTTATTTCTTAAATCATTAATCTGCACATATTTAACAAAAATAAATATAATTAACATAAATTTACTAAGAACTTATTATCTAAATATATAAAAGGCAAAAGTGACTGACTGACAGATCAACGCACAGCCATAACTACTGGACGGATTGAGCTGAAATTTGGAATAGTAGTAGCTTATGTAGCGTAGACATGCGCTAAGAAATTTTTTTTGAAAATTTACCTCCAAAGGGGTTGAAACAGGGGTCCAAAGTTTATAATTCATATTTTTAATTATTTTTTATTCACTTTTTCAGGCGTATAACTGTTATCTCTATTTTTGTGATCTAAGCAAGTCTTCACTTTTTCAATATCTTCGGGGTTGCTTAGTAAATGAGACATTATTTTTCCTAATTCTTCATTTCCGCAACTTTTAAAACTTTGCAAAGTAGATTTTTGCAGTTCTTGTGGTGACAGTGACTTGCTCAATTGCTCAACACGTCTTCGTTTTTGCCTATCACCTAACTCTTCAAATGGTTTTCGTGGTGAATAGAGTGAAGAAGAAGTTGAAGCTCTATTTGAGAGGGTGCCAAATTTTCTAAATTTTCATTTGTATCATAATTTTGAGGATTTTGCTCTTCTTGGGGGATGATATCTTTAGGCCATATAATGGCGCTCTCTAACCAATCTCCATTTCTTTTCACAAAATTAGAAAATGTTCTATGTGACCTTTCCCATCTACCAGAAATATTTGAACAAAATTTACGACAAAACTTCAAAAGCGTTGCACTATTTTCTTCCGTCCAATTGAAATTTAACGTCTGCTTTAGATATTCACATAGTTTTTTACTATCAGAAAAGGAACCAACTTTTTCTCTTAGCACCATGAACAAATCGATATTATTCACTAGACTTTCCATAGCACAAAAATTTTTATGAACTGCACGAGATGCCTTGGTAGTAAGTACGTATCTCTTACTGATTTTGATTTAAATTAAAATTCTTCTTTATATATGCTACAATTCTTCCCTTTCCTTAATAACACGGTAATTGAGTTGTTTGTCACATAAAAACAGAAGAATCATAACAATGTAATTAGACAAACTGTGATTACCTATCTGCTCATAATACGACATATACTTACAGATCATTAACAAAGTTACCAGCCTAATAACATTGCAAAATAAGATAATCACCTGCATATTTTTGTCTTTTTGGTTTTTTCATTTCATTTTATAGCATCATTTTGAATAATATTAAAAAAAAAATTCTATATTTTATTAAAAGCTTAAATTTTATACATATATTTTGAAATGCTGTTTGTATTTATTGATAGTGCTAGTTACGCTTCATCCTGACTTTTTTTATAAGAATGCTTCAATATTTCAGTTTATAATTGTATATATTTTATGTCAAAATTATTATAAGTATCTAAATTTAAAGTAAATTTTACAAATTTGTATTAAAATTGATCAAATTTAGCATTTAAAAAACAATAACATTGATTTTAAATTGAATTTTTTATTAAATTTTTGAATTTAAATATTGATTGAACGGGCAAGTTTGGGTGCGCGCCCATAGTGTGGGATTATAGTCAGTGAGCCAAACAATAATACTAAAATGGTTTCGACGCAAGACCTCGCAAGACTTACTGGAAAACGACCACTTAAAGTCCCTTTTCATACAACAAAATTAGAAAACATTTTTTTTCTGAGAAACCGCAAGTCTTACACAAAAACTTTTAATAACATGTCTTCATAAGTAAGATAAGATCTATCGATGGGCATTTTTTAAAATTGATTTTGACAAAAAAAGTTGCTATGTCCGCATATTGCAGTTTCGACCCACTGTGCGACGCTATGTGACTGTGCGACGCGGCCGAAAATCCTGCGTCAGCACAGCACCTACAATATTCCCCCCTTTTCAAAAAAAATGTGGAACATTTTTAAACAAAATCAAATTAAATTATCTTTATTTAGATTACTAACTCGCACAACGAACCCTAACAATTCTGCTGACAGACAAAAAATAACAATGTGAAACATAATACAAGATTAGTTCAGGAGTCGGTGAAACATTTTTATAAACACACGAACATTTATTTAAAAAAAAAAGATACTTAACATATAAAAATTACTAGTCTGCAGCCATGGTGTTTGATATAACGTTATGATGTCCTCTCTTGGCATCATTGCGGCCATTTGCCAACAATACAATCTAATAAAGTCCTACGATCGAACAACATAACATTACATACACACAAACATTATAATGTAAAGTAACATTATTAATAAAAAAATACGCAATGTATAATATTAAGGTATCATGTACCTAGTACATTAACATGCAAATAAAATCATTCACAATTAATACGAAAATATAATTAAAATTGTTCCCGTCTCTTACACTATGACGATAGATACAATAACAATGCAATATATGAAACGACATTAAAATTTTAATAACACACAAATATAACTTACACGTTTGTTAATACACAACTTTATTTAATTCTCGTGTTCTTTCCACCTTGATTTCAGGAACAGATAAGCTAGTAGTACTCATAACTTCTTTTTTAAACCAATTACTAGCAACTTTAATACACTGTTGTTTCAAAACACAACAAACAAAAATAGTTAATATAAGTGCAATGAAAATTATTATGATTCCAAATATATTAATTTTATTTTCCAGCTTTGAAACATTGGAAATACTTTCGTTAATGACAACACTTTCCTTGGTTTGATTTAATCCCATAGTAAAATTGTAAAATATTGTATATAATAAAATAATTGTATAAAATGTATATATTTAGTTGTATATAGTTAGAAAATAAAAATGTTGAATATAATATTTAAATATAACCATTCTTTAAATTCAAAGAATTACGTGACCTAAAACAACAACATACAATTTGCAACTTTGCATGGTTGCAATAACAATGGCTATGTACATGATTAAAACATAAATTTACTTGGCGTTTTTCGTATTCGCCCTGGTCGTGTAACATAATTTTTACAGCTGGATTTGTCTGTCTCAAACGTTACCTTTTTAATTACCTTTTTTGTATGTAGCGAATCATTAATTTTACTATCACTCATACTAACAGACTTACCTGTGAACTTAGTCACAATATTATTATCATCAGGTAGAACGTATGCAGGTTTTAACCTATCTACTGAGACGTTAAGTTGTCTGTCCATTAATTGAATTTTAAAAGTTTTATCCTTTCTACTAATGACACGATATGGCCCGTCATACGGCGGTTGTAATGGTTTCCGTACGGTGTCATTTCTTAAAAATACATATTCGCAATCAATTAAATCTTTATGAATGAACATTTTACACGGTAATTTATTAATTCTAGGTACCGGTTTCATACTGTGTATAATCGACCTCAATTTATCAACATAACTATGTTCGTCACACGGTTTTATATTACTTGTGTCATAAAAATCACCAGGCAGCCTTATATTACTGCCATAAATCATTTGAACTGCAGTTACGCCTGTGTCTAATTTAACAGTTGTGCGTAACCCTAACAATACTGTTGCTAGTTCATCAAACCATGAATTACAATTTAAACGAGCCTTAAGCGCTGCTTTTAAAGATCTATGCCAACGCTCTACTGCACCGTTGCTCTGTGGATGATATGGGGTGGTCCGCAACTTTTGTATTCCCATTAATAACATAAGCTGCTTAAATAAATTACTTTCGAATTGTCGACCTTGGTCACTTGTAAGCCTAAGGGGACAACCGAACCTACAAATCCAACCCTCATACAACACCTTTGCCACAGTCTCCGCAGTAATTTCTTTTAAAGGAAAAGCCTCGGGCCACTTGGTATACCTATCTATGATTGTTAGACAATATCTAAACCCTTCTGATGAAATTGGCAATGGCCCTACAAGATCAATATGTATATGCTCAAAACGGCTCGAGCCTTGAAAACTTCCTAAATCGGATACAGTATGTTTTGAGACTTCAGCTCTTTGGCACTTAATACATGTTTTAGACCAAATTCCTATATCCTTATTCATTTCTGGCCAAAAATATCTATCTGTTACTAATTTTTTTGTGGCTCTAATACCCGGGTGACTTAAATTATGCACAGCATCAAAAGCTAAACGTCGAAATTGTTTAGGTAAATATGGTCGAATTCTATCTGTGGATGTTTCACAATAAATTTGTTTATTACAATCGAACATTGCAACACGCTTAAGTGTAAATTGACTGTTTACGTTTGACCGGTGTCGCATTTCTGCAAGTTGTTCATCCGTTTCCTGCGCTCGGGCGAGTTCTGCGAAATCTAACACGGTGGGACATGTTATTGTTTCAATTCTCGATAACGTGTCAGCGACTATATTTTCCCTACCTGTTACATGACGAATATCTGTACAAAACTCACTAATAAACATAATTTGCCTAATTCTTCGAGCAGTTTCCCTATTTGTACCTATTTTACTAAATGCAAAACAAAGCGGTTTATGATCTGTATAAACTATTAGTTCGCGCCCTTCAACCATGTTGCGAAAATGAATAATTGATAAATATATCGCTAACAATTCTCTATCATAGGTACTATATTTACGCTGAGCTTCCGTAAGTTTACGTGAAAAATATCCTAAAGGTTGCCAAATATTGTTAATTTTTTGTTGTAAAACTGCACCTATACACGTATCTGAAGCGTCAGTCATAAGAGACAATGGAGAATCTAAGGAAGGATATGTCAACAAAACTGCATTTTTCAAATCGATCTTACATTGTTCAAAATTTTGCTCTGCTAATTTATTCCAATTAATTTTACTTTTGTCTTTCCGTTTCGCACTACCAAGATATTTATTTAACTCTGACTGATGTTCAGCCGAGTGAGGAATATGAGATCTATAAAAATTTAACATGCCTAAAAATCTTCTAAGTTCTTCTATAGTACTAGGCTTAGGAAAATCTAAAATTGCTTTAACCTTGTCTTCGAGCGGCTTAATGCCCTCAGTAGAAACTTCATAACCTAAAAACTCTAATTTTTGCTGACCAAAACTACATTTTGAAAAATTGATAGTTATACCGAATTGATCAAAAACTTGCTCTAAATGTTCTCTATGCTGACTTTCTGTAGGTCTTTATTGTAGGTGCTGTGCTGACTTTCTGATTCTGAACTGATAATGACGTCATCGATATAAATAAATAAGAAATCTAAACCTTTTAAAACTGTTTCTTGCATGAAACGTTGGAAAGTTTGCGCAGCATTTCGCAAACCAAATGGCATACGCATAAATTCAAATAAACCAAAAGGTGTAATAACTGCTGTCTTTTTTATGTCATTTTCTGCAACAGGCACAGAATTATAGGCTCTATTAATATCTAATTTAGAGAAAATTTTCTTATTACCCAAAATATATGTAAAATCATGTAAACGTGGTACTGGATAACGATCTGGTTTCGTAATTGCATTTAAACGTCTATAATCACCGCAATGCCTAATATTACCATCTTTTTTGGGAACTATATGTAGTGGACTTGCCCAAGGACTACTACTCGGTCTACAAATCCCTAACTCTTGCATAACAATAAATTCATTTTTAGCCTTTACGTACCTGTCAGGAGGAAGCTGCCTCGCTCTCGCATGCACCGGCGGTCCTGTCGTCTCGATATAGTGACAAACATCGTGTTTTGGCGTCTCTTTGTAAGAAATAGGTTTAGTTAAATCAGGGAATTTATTCAATAAATCGGAATATGGACATTCCATAATTGTTTTTAAAGTGGGCACAGTAGAATTTGAGATATTTCCCATAGTACTCAAATTAGTTACTTGATCAATCAATCTACGTCCGTTTAAATCAATTAATAATTTATGATTAGCTAAGAAATCCGCACCAATAATTGGTTGCTTTACATCCGCTAATATAAAAATCCAACGGAACGGTCGTCTCAGACCCAAATCTAGAGACAAAAAATGAATACCATATGTTTTAATTTCCGTTCCATTAGCAGCAAATAATTTATATTTATTACCTTCTGCATAAACCTTACCATACACCACACTACGCGGGATGACGGACACATTTGCACCACTATCAACTAAAAAGTTTAGTCCTGAATTTCTGTCCAAAACACTGAGACGGTTATTTCTGTAGACTCGGTCGCAGGCACCCGTCGCTGGCTGCACCGATGCTAGTTTTCCGCTGGTTTCTCACGCTGACTAGGTTTCCAGTTGCACGGTTTCACACATTTCGTCGCTTTGTTTTTATATTTGTAATGGTATTTACAAAGCCAATTGGGATTATGCCTTTGATTACATTGAAATCTACCTCTTGACCTGGATCGTGACCTCGTTCTAAAATTTGATGTATTATTTCTTGTTTCCAATCTTCTCAGTCGATTATTTAATTTTTCTATCTCACTAATCAAATTATTTTCTGGACTGTTGCTTAAACTGGACTGTTGAACTGCTGATACCGAGTTTAAGGGTGTCATGCTCTCCATAACTTTATCTGCTATTGATGCCAAAATATCTTCACTTTTACTCTCAGATACGGCTAACACAGCACTTATTGCCGGCGGTAATAAATTTTGCCATAAAACTAGAAGTGTTTCTGTTGTTACTCGTCCACGCGCCAAATCTTGCATTTTCCTCATTAATTGTGACGGTTTTTGATCACCCAATTCCATTTCACCAATTAATTTTTTTATTTGTCGATCTTCCGATTCTTCAAAAATTTGTAATAATCTTCTTTTTAATTTTTCATATTTTCCTGTCTCCGGCGGGCTAATTAAAATGTCCGTGACTTGCTCGATGACTTCTGGCGTTAATTTAGAAATTACTATTTGGTATTTCGCTTCATCTGACATTTTCTGTGGCGTTAAAACTGCTTCCGTTTGTATAAACCATATTTTCGGCGATTTCTTCCAAAAATCTGGGATGCGGGACGAAATGGAGATTGACGATAAACTTGCAAATTCTTCTTTAACCGGTTCCATGGTGATATTTAATTTTAATATGTACTTTTATGTGTTATTAAATTTTATTTAGTTATTTAAATTTTACCGCTGCCACCGCCCTGTAGTTTCTTCTTGAGTTGTCCGTATATATATATTTATTAATTTTGAATATTTATTCCCTACTACACACTCACGTCGATATATCACGCCGGTCGAGATCACGTCGGGGTCACCAATTTAGTGTAGCTGTGTGTAGGGAGATGAAATTAAAGATAGCGGCCAATTAAATTTTATATTTCTTCTAAATTACACAAAAATATACTATTTATATTCACTAACTACAAAACGTGGGTCGGTGGCGCGAGCTATGGGACAACTGAGGGGCGACGCTATGTGACCGTGCGACGCGGCCGAAAATCCTGCGTCAGCACAGCACCTACAACATTAAGTTGAGGAGATAAACTGGATACCTAATAATAAATAATTCAATCTTTTGTTCTAGGTATTCAGCTAAAGAGCTTCCAAAAAGATTAATGTGTCGGCATAAAAAAAACTTAAATGATTGACCTCAAGCAATTCTTTGACAACTTCTATGCTAAGCCTGATAAATTGACACAAGATGCATTTTTATTAAAACATTGCAAAGCCAAAAAAGTAAAACGCAGGCGTACTAAAAACCAAAAATACGCAGAACAAAAATTTCAAACAAAATTTTTCATTTACTGTAAATCCGAAAAAAAAAGGTGCAAGTATGCCAAAAATACTTTTTAACTGTGTTACATAACTAAATATAGAGTACAAAGTGTGATGAAGGAATATTTTGAGACCGGAAAACTTTTGACAGAGAAAAGGGGAGGTGACCGTATTTCTCAGAAAATTTTTCATAAGAGGGAAGCTGTCATGAGATTTATTAACTCGATTCCATGCAAAGAGCCCCACTATTGTCGTGGGAATACGAAAAGATTATATTTAGCTTCTGAGCTATCAATCAACAAACTGTGGAAATTCTATGATTTACAAGCTCCTCTAGACTTGAAGGTTAAAAAATCTTATTTTCGTCACATAATATAACCTTGGCTTTGGTACCCCAAGAACGGATGTTTGTGCAATATGTTTAAAATTTGCAGAAGAATTGAAACGAGTAAAAGAAGATAAAGAAATAAATAATTTAATTATCCGTCAGAGACTACACAAATTGAGAAGTAAAGCTTTTTTCGATAAATTAAAAGAAGAAGACCCATCTCTCAAAACGTTTTCGTTTGACTGTGAAAAAAATTTAAATCTACTGAAAGTACCTGATCAAGTGGCGTACTACCTGACAAATGTTTACTTGTATAATTTCACAATTGTGGAAGGATGTTCAAAAAGCAAACTAACACCAGAAAATGTCTTTGCTTATTGTTGGACCGAAAATGTTTATCCTATCAAACAAATTGAACTAATCTTTCCAGTTGTTGGACACTCCTACATACCACCCGACAGAGTGTTCGCCAGAATCGAGAAGGAAGTACGACACCATGAAATTATAAATAATCCCCAAAAATACTTGGACATTATTTCAGAATTTAGTACTGTAACTAGTCTCGGCACTAATGATTGTGAAGTTTTCGATTGGAAAACTGCATCCCAAAAGATTTTTAAACCTGTTGGAAGTTGGCACTTTAAATTCAAACAATGTAAGAGGTACATTTTAAAACGTTCGAAGAGGCCAGGAAACATTTTAATCCAAGGCCATCTCCATTATAAAATAGATGACGGTGTCTCTAAAAATGTTAACAAAAGTAAAGTTAAAATAAGTACCATGATAAATGCCGAAAAAGTAAAAGCTTCAAATAATTCGTCTGCAAAAAAAAAAGAAACTATTCGGACTATTTGAATTTCCAAGGATGACTTTTGGTTTATGTAATGCAGCCCAAACATTTCAGAGATTCATGGACACCGTATTCAATGGCCTAGATTTTATTATATAATATAAAGTGTGAATTAATGGATACAATTTGGGTTACTGAATATGCAAGCAAAGCGCCTTATTGCACTTTGTACGTGCTTGCTCGAACAATTACAAAATCTTATTAAATAGAACTAATAGCTTCTATCAGTGTAGTGGCTCAGCCGAACGATAATAGTTTAAAAGAAGATACTCATCAATGTTTTGTTATAGGATTCTACGTCAATGAGTGAGCGTTTTCCGATGCTACGAACTTTTCTGCAGGCAAAACCAAGTGAATACGAGAATATACGTCGAGGTTTGGTACCATCGGCGTCAGGGTATAACAACAATAATAACAACTCTGCATTTGTTTCGTCAACAACGACGTGCAGCGGCAAGCGCAAGTACAAAGATGATGAAAATATATCACGAAAAAAGTAAAACTATTATTTTGCGTGTCTTAACACGTCTCCATATAAGTTTAATCAATTTATATTATATTTTGTCATAATAAGTTAATAAATAATTGTATTGGTATTGTATGTACTTTCATTATACCCTGTTAGGCACTCTCATATCTACTTTATGTAGCCAGGTGCAAGACTTAGCTTGAGATCACAATTATGAATTATAAATTTAGTGCAATTATATGAGTCATATAAAAGCAAAGGCAGCAACATCCACTTTTTCTACTCTAGCAACTTTAAATGTAGTTTTGTAGTGTTACGCCATCTTTTACTAAGCAAATATTTAATTCGTAGCAAAAACAGTAATATCCCAAACGTTTGTTGCAAAGCCAGCATCATCCCTTTCGACCAATCAGGTGCCGGTATTTGGACGCCATTACTATGGCGTCTTTGTTGTTTATAGTGTTGTGTGTCTGCAGTGATTTAGAGAATTAAATGTGAAAATTGTTATTTTTTGATAAAAACTAATAAAAACATAAACATGGAATGTTATCAAGCCCCTGTGATAATAAACACAGTAGAAAGAGAAAGGCGGAACCAGAAAAATGGAAAAGAAATCTAGCTAAAAAGGATAGGTAAGTTATAGAGCGGATTAGTGTATTTGATCATTGCATTTTTTGCTGTCCTAGTTTTTTTTTATGTTCTAAATGTCTCCGCTGCGGGGGCACGGCTTACTCTCTTACAAGGGTGTTGTAGGTCATGATCCACCGCGCTGGCCCAATGCGTGTTGGTGGATATCACAAGTCCTCAAACTTGCTAGGTTCTTGAACTTGCTGGTTATCTCACGATGCTTTTCTTCACCATTAAGCCTGTGGTCATTTTATATAGAAAATACGGACTTGAGAATTCATTGCTGCCCCTGCTGGGATTCGAAAATGGATACTACGATGTAATAAATTATTTTTAATAAAATGTAAGTAGCTATTACATTTTAGTGTAGCTGTGTGTAGGGAGATGAAATTAAAGATAGCGGCCAATTAAATTTTATATTTCTTCTAAATTACACAAAAATATACTATTTATATTCACTAACTACAAAACGTGGGTCGGTGGCGCGAGCTATGGGACAACTGAGGGGCGACGCTATGTGACTGTGCGACGCGGCCGAAAATCCTGCGTCAGCACAGCACCTACAATATTCCCCCCTTTTCAAAAAAAATGTGGAACATTTTTAAACAAAATCAAATTAAATTATCTTTATTTAGATTACTAACTCGCACAACGAACCCTAACAATTCTGCTGACAGACAAAAAATAACAATGTGAAACATAATACAAGATTAGTTCAGGAGTCGGTGAAACATTTTTATAAACACACGAACATTTATTTAAAAAAAAAAGATACTTAACATATAAAAATTACTAGTCTGCAGCCATGGTGTTTGATATAACGTTATGATGTCCTCTCTTGGCATCATTGCGGCCATTTGCCAACAATACAATCTAATAAAGTCCTACGATCGAACAACATAACATTACATACACACAAACATTATAATGTAAAGTAACATTATTAATAAAAAAATACGCAATGTATAATATTAAGGTATCATGTACCTAGTACATTAACATGCAAATAAAATCATTCACAATTAATACGAAAATATAATTAAAATTGTTCCCGTCTCTTACACTATGACGATAGATACAATAACAATGCAATATATGAAACGACATTAAAATTTTAATAACACACAAATATAACTTACACGTTTGTTAATACACAACTTTATTTAATTCTCGTGTTCTTTCCACCTTGATTTCAGGAACAGATAAGCTAGTAGTACTCATAACTTCTTTTTTAAACCAATTACTAGCAACTTTAATACACTGTTGTTTCAAAACACAACAAACAAAAATAGTTAATATAAGTGCAATGAAAATTATTATGATTCCAAATATATTAATTTTATTTTCCAGCTTTGAAACATTGGAAATACTTTCGTTAATGACAACACTTTCCTTGGTTTGATTTAATCCCATAGTAAAATTGTAAAATATTGTATATAATAAAATAATTGTATAAAATGTATATATTTAGTTGTATATAGTTAGAAAATAAAAATGTTGAATATAATATTTAAATATAACCATTCTTTAAATTCAAAGAATTACGTGACCTAAAACAACAACATACAATTTGCAACTTTGCATGGTTGCAATAACAATGGCTATGTACATGATTAAAACATAAATTTACTTGGCGTTTTTCGTATTCGCCCTGGTCGTGTAACATAATTTTTACAGCTGGATTTGTCTGTCTCAAACGTTACCTTTTTAATTACCTTTTTTGTATGTAGCGAATCATTAATTTTACTATCACTCATACTAACAGACTTACCTGTGAACTTAGTCACAATATTATTATCATCAGGTAGAACGTATGCAGGTTTTAACCTATCTACTGAGACGTTAAGTTGTCTGTCCATTAATTGAATTTTAAAAGTTTTATCCTTTCTACTAATGACACGATATGGCCCGTCATACGGCGGTTGTAATGGTTTCCGTACGGTGTCATTTCTTAAAAATACATATTCGCAATCAATTAAATCTTTATGAATGAACATTTTACACGGTAATTTATTAATTCTAGGTACCGGTTTCATACTGTGTATAATCGACCTCAATTTATCAACATAACTATGTTCGTCACACGGTTTTATATTACTTGTGTCATAAAAATCACCAGGCAGCCTTATATTACTGCCATAAATCATTTGAGCTGCAGTTACGCCTGTGTCTAATTTAACAGTTGTGCGTAACCCTAACAATACTGTTGCTAGTTCATCAAACCATGAATTACAATTTAAACGAGCCTTAAGCGCTGCTTTTAAAGATCTATGCCAACGCTCTACTGCACCGTTGCTCTGTGGATGATATGGGGTGGTCCGCAACTTTTGTATTCCCATTAATAACATAAGCTGCTTAAATAAATTACTTTCGAATTGTCGACCTTGGTCACTTGTAAGCCTAAGGGGACAACCGAACCTACAAATCCAACCCTCATACAACACCTTTGCCACAGTCTCCGCAGTAATTTCTTTTAAAGGAAAAGCCTCGGGCCACTTGGTATACCTATCTATGATTGTTAGACAATATCTAAACCCTTCTGATGAAATTGGCAATGGCCCTACAAGATCAATATGTATATGCTCAAAACGGCTCGAGCCTTGAAAACTTCCTAAATCGGATACAGTATGTTTTGAGACTTCAGCTCTTTGGCACTTAATACATGTTTTAGACCAAATTCCTATATCCTTATTCATTTCTGGCCAAAAATATCTATCTGTTACTAATTTTTTTGTGGCTCTAATACCCGGGTGACTTAAATTATGCACAGCATCAAAAGCTAAACGTCGAAATTGTTTAGGTAAATATGGTCGAATTCTATCTGTGGATGTTTCACAATAAATTTGTTTATTACAATCGAACATTGCAACACGCTTAAGTGTAAATTGACTGTTTACGTTTGACCGGTGTCGCATTTCTGCAAGTTGTTCATCCGTTTCCTGCGCTCGGGCGAGTTCTGCGAAATCTAACACGGTGGGACATGTTATTGTTTCAATTCTCGATAACGTGTCAGCGACTATATTTTCCCTACCTGTTACATGACGAATATCTGTACAAAACTCACTAATAAACATAATTTGCCTAATTCTTCGAGCAGTTTCCCTATTTGTACCTATTTTACTAAATGCAAAACAAAGCGGTTTATGATCTGTATAAACTATTAGTTCGCGCCCTTCAACCATGTTGCGAAAATGAATAATTGATAAATATATCGCTAACAATTCTCTATCATAGGTACTATATTTACGCTGAGCTTCCGTAAGTTTACGTGAAAAATATCCTAAAGGTTGCCAAATATTGTTAATTTTTTGTTGTAAAACTGCACCTATACACGTATCTGAAGCGTCAGTCATAAGAGACAATGGAGAATCTAAGGAAGGATATGTCAACAAAACTGCATTTTTCAAATCGATCTTACATTGTTCAAAATTTTGCTCTGCTAATTTATTCCAATTAATTTTACTTTTGTCTTTCCGTTTCGCACTACCAAGATATTTATTTAACTCTGACTGATGTTCAGCCGAGTGAGGAATATGAGATCTATAAAAATTTAACATGCCTAAAAATCTTCTAAGTTCTTCTATAGTACTAGGCTTAGGAAAATCTAAAATTGCTTTAACCTTGTCTTCGAGCGGCTTAATGCCCTCAGTAGAAACTTCATAACCTTAAAACTCTAATTTTTGCTGACCAAAACTACATTTTGAAAAATTGATAGTTATACCGAATTGATCAAAAACTTGCTCTAAATGTTCTCTATGCTGACTTTCTGTAGGTCTTTATTGTAGGTGCTGTGCTGACTTTCTGATTCTGAACTGATAATGACGTCATCGATATAAATAAATAAGAAATCTAAACCTTTTAAAACTGTTTCTTGCATGAAACGTTGGAAAGTTTGCGCAGCATTTCGCAAACCAAATGGCATACGCATAAATTCAAATAAACCAAAAGGTGTAATAACTGCTGTCTTTTTTATGTCATTTTCTGCAACAGGCACAGAATTATAGGCTCTATTAATATCTAATTTAGAGAAAATTTTCTTATTACCCAAAATATATGTAAAATCATGTAAACGTGGTACTGGATAACGATCTGGTTTCGTAATTGCATTTAAACGTCTATAATCACCGCAATGCCTAATATTACCATCTTTTTTGGGAACTATATGTAGTGGACTTGCCCAAGGACTACTACTCGGTCTACAAATCCCTAACTCTTGCATAACAATAAATTCATTTTTAGCCTTTACGTACCTGTCAGGAGGAAGCTGCCTCGCTCTCGCATGCACCGGCGGTCCTGTCGTCTCGATATAGTGACAAACATCGTGTTTTGGCGTCTCTTTGTAAGAAATAGGTTTAGTTAAATCAGGGAATTTATTCAATAAATCGGAATATGGACATTCCATAATTGTTTTTAAAGTGGGCACAGTAGAATTTGAGATATTTCCCATAGTACTCAAATTAGTTACTTGATCAATCAATCTACGTCCGTTTAAATCAATTAATAATTTATGATTAGCTAAGAAATCCGCACCAATAATTGGTTGCTTTACATCCGCTAATATAAAAATCCAACGGAACGGTCGTCTCAGACCCAAATCTAGAGACAAAAAATGAATACCATATGTTTTAATTTCCGTTCCATTAGCAGCAAATAATTTATATTTATTACCTTCTGCATAAACCTTACCATACACCACACTACGCGGGATGACGGACACATTTGCACCACTATCAACTAAAAAGTTTAGTCCTGAATTTCTGTCCAAAACACTGAGACGGTTATTTCTGTAGACTCGGTCGCAGGCACCCGTCGCTGGCTGCACCGATGCTAGTTTTCCGCTGGTTTCTCACGCTGACTAGGTTTCCAGTTGCACGGTTTCACACATTTCGTCGCTTTGTTTTTATATTTGTAATGGTATTTACAAAGCCAATTGGGATTATGCCTTTGATTACATTGAAATCTACCTCTTGACCTGGATCGTGACCTCGTTCTAAAATTTGATGTATTATTTCTTGTTTCCAATCTTCTCAGTCGATTATTTAATTTTTCTATCTCACTAATCAAATTATTTTCTGGACTGTTGCTTAAACTGGACTGTTGAACTGCTGATACCGAGTTTAAGGGTGTCATGCTCTCCATAACTTTATCTGCTATTGATGCCAAAATATCTTCACTTTTACTCTCAGATACGGCTAACACAGCACTTATTGCCGGCGGTAATAAATTTTGCCATAAAACTAGAAGTGTTTCTGTTGTTACTCGTCCACGCGCCAAATCTTGCATTTTCCTCATTAATTGTGACGGTTTTTGATCACCCAATTCCATTTCACCAATTAATTTTTTTATTTGTCGATCTTCCGATTCTTCAAAAATTTGTAATAATCTTCTTTTTAATTTTTCATATTTTCCTGTCTCCGGCGGGCTAATTAAAATGTCCGTGACTTGCTCGATGACTTCTGGCGTTAATTTAGAAATTACTATTTGGTATTTCGCTTCATCTGACATTTTCTGTGGCGTTAAAACTGCTTCCGTTTGTATAAACCATATTTTCGGCGATTTCTTCCAAAAATCTGGGATGCGGGACGAAATGGAGATTGACGATAAACTTGCAAATTCTTCTTTAACCGGTTCCATGGTGATATTTAATTTTAATATGTACTTTTATGTGTTATTAAATTTTATTTAGTTATTTAAATTTTACCGCTGCCACCGCCCTGTAGTTTCTTCTTGAGTTGTCCGTATATATATATTTATTAATTTTGAATATTTATTCCCTACTACACACTCACGTCGATATATCACGCCGGTCGAGATCACGTCGGGGTCACCAATTTAGTGTAGCTGTGTGTAGGGAGATGAAATTAAAGATAGCGGCCAATTAAATTTTATATTTCTTCTAAATTACACAAAAATATACTATTTATATTCACTAACTACAAAACGTGGGTCGGTGGCGCGAGCTATGGGACAACTGAGGGGCGACGCTATGTGACCGTGCGACGCGGCCGAAAATCCTGCGTCAGCACAGCACCTACAACATTAAGTTGAGGAGATAAACTGGATACCTAATAATAAATAATTCAATCTTTTGTTCTAGGTATTCAGCTAAAGAGCTTCCAAAAAGATTAATGTGTCGGCATAAAAAAAACTTAAATGATTGACCTCAAGCAATTCTTTGACAACTTCTATGCTAAGCCTGATAAATTGACACAAGATGCATTTTTATTAAAACATTGCAAAGCCAAAAAAGTAAAACGCAGGCGTACTAAAAACCAAAAATACGCAGAACAAAAATTTCAAACAAAATTTTTCATTTACTGTAAATCCGAAAAAAAAAGGTGCAAGTATGCCAAAAATACTTTTTAACTGTGTTACATAACTAAATATAGAGTACAAAGTGTGATGAAGGAATATTTTGAGACCGGAAAACTTTTGACAGAGAAAAGGGGAGGTGACCGTATTTCTCAGAAAATTTTTCATAAGAGGGAAGCTGTCATGAGATTTATTAACTCGATTCCATGCAAAGAGCCCCACTATTGTCGTGGGAATACGAAAAGATTATATTTAGCTTCTGAGCTATCAATCAACAAACTGTGGAAATTCTATGATTTACAAGCTCCTCTAGACTTGAAGGTTAAAAAATCTTATTTTCGTCACATAATATAACCTTGGCTTTGGTAGCCCAAGAACGGATGTTTGTGCAATATGTTTAAAATTTGCAGAAGAATTGAAACGAGTAAAAGAAGATAAAGAAATAAATAATTTAATTATCCGTCAGAGACTACACAAATTGAGAAGTAAAGCTTTTTTCGATAAATTAAAAGAAGAAGACCCATCTCTCAAAACGTTTTCGTTTGACTGTGAAAAAAATTTAAATCTACTGAAAGTACCTGATCAAGTGGCGTACTACCTGACAAATGTTTACTTGTATAATTTCACAATTGTGGAAGGATGTTCAAAAAGCAAACTAACACCAGAAAATGTCTTTGCTTATTGTTGGACCGAAAATGTTTATCCTATCAAACAAATTGAACTAATCTTTCCAGTTGTTGGACACTCCTACATACCACCCGACAGAGTGTTCGCCAGAATCGAGAAGGAAGTACGACACCATGAAATTATAAATAATCCCCAAAAATACTTGGACATTATTTCAGAATTTAGTACTGTAACTAGTCTCGGCACTAATGATTGTGAAGTTTTCGATTGGAAAACTGCATCCCAAAAGATTTTTAAACCTGTTGGAAGTTGGCACTTTAAATTCAAACAATGTAAGAGGTACATTTTAAAACGTTCGAAGAGGCCAGGAAACATTTTAATCCAAGGCCATCTCCATTATAAAATAGATGACGGTGTCTCTAAAAATGTTAACAAAAGTAAAGTTAAAATAAGTACCATGATAAATGCCGAAAAAGTAAAAGCTTCAAATAATTCGTCTGCAAAAAAAAAAGAAACTATTCGGACTATTTGAATTTCCAAGGATGACTTTTGGTTTATGTAATGCAGCCCAAACATTTCAGAGATTCATGGACACCGTATTCAATGGCCTAGATTTTATTATATAATATAAAGTGTGAATTAATGGATACAATTTGGGTTACTGAATATGCAAGCAAAGCGCCTTATTGCACTTTGTACGTGCTTGCTCGAACAATTACAAAATCTTATTAAATAGAACTAATAGCTTCTATCAGTGTAGTGGCTCAGCCGAACGATAATAGTTTAAAAGAAGATACTCATCAATGTTTTGTTATAGGATTCTACGTCAATGAGTGAGCGTTTTCCGATGCTACGAACTTTTCTGCAGGCAAAACCAAGTGAATACGAGAATATACGTCGAGGTTTGGTACCATCGGCGTCAGGGTATAACAACAATAATAACAACTCTGCATTTGTTTCGTCAACAACGACGTGCAGCGGCAAGCGCAAGTACAAAGATGATGAAAATATATCACGAAAAAAGTAAAACTATTATTTTGCGTGTCTTAACACGTCTCCATATAAGTTTAATCAATTTATATTATATTTTGTCATAATAAGTTAATAAATAATTGTATTGGTATTGTATGTACTTTCATTATACCCTGTTAGGCACTCTCATATCTACTTTATGTAGCCAGGTGCAAGACTTAGCTTGAGATCACAATTATGAATTATAAATTTAGTGCAATTATATGAGTCATATAAAAGCAAAGGCAGCAACATCCACTTTTTCTACTCTAGCAACTTTAAATGTAGTTTTGTAGTGTTACGCCATCTTTTACTAAGCAAATATTTAATTCGTAGCAAAAACAGTAATATCCCAAACGTTTGTTGCAAAGCCAGCATCATCCCTTTCGACCAATCAGGTGCCGGTATTTGGACGCCATTACTATGGCGTCTTTGTTGTTTATAGTGTTGTGTGTCTGCAGTGATTTAGAGAATTAAATGTGAAAATTGTTATTTTTTGATAAAAACTAATAAAAACATAAACATGGAATGTTATCAAGCCCCTGTGATAATAAACACAGTAGAAAGAGAAAGGCGGAACCAGAAAAATGGAAAAGAAATCTAGCTAAAAAGGATAGGTAAGTTATAGAGCGGATTAGTGTATTTGATCATTGCATTTTTTGCTGTCCTAGTTTTTTTTTATGTTCTAAATGTCTCCGCTGCGGGGGCACGGCTTACTCTCTTACAAGGGTGTTGTAGGTCATGATCCACCGCGCTGGCCCAATGCGTGTTGGTGGATATCACAAGTCCTCAAACTTGCTAGGTTCTTGAACTTGCTGGTTATCTCACGATGCTTTTCTTCACCATTAAGCCTGTGGTCATTTTATATAGAAAATACGGACTTGAGAATTCATTGCTGCCCCTGCTGGGATTCGAAAATGGATACTACGATGTAATAAATTATTTTTAATAAAATGTAAGTAGCTATTACATTTTAGTGTAGCTGTGTGTAGGGAGATGAAATTAAAGATAGCGGCCAATTAAATTTTATATTTCTTCTAAATTACACAAAAATATACTATTTATATTCACTAACTACAAAACGTGGGTCGGTGGCGCGAGCTATGGGACAACTGAGGGGCGACGCTATGTGACTGTGCGACGCGGCCGAAAATCCTGCGTCAGCACAGCACCTACAATATTCCCCCCTTTTCAAAAAAAATGTGGAACATTTTTAAACAAAATCAAATTAAATTATCTTTATTTAGATTACTAACTCGCACAACGAACCCTAACAATTCTGCTGACAGACAAAAAATAACAATGTGAAACATAATACAAGATTAGTTCAGGAGTCGGTGAAACATTTTTATAAACACACGAACATTTATTTAAAAAAAAAAGATACTTAACATATAAAAATTACTAGTCTGCAGCCATGGTGTTTGATATAACGTTATGATGTCCTCTCTTGGCATCATTGCGGCCATTTGCCAACAATACAATCTAATAAAGTCCTACGATCGAACAACATAACATTACATACACACAAACATTATAATGTAAAGTAACATTATTAATAAAAAAATACGCAATGTATAATATTAAGGTATCATGTACCTAGTACATTAACATGCAAATAAAATCATTCACAATTAATACGAAAATATAATTAAAATTGTTCCCGTCTCTTACACTATGACGATAGATACAATAACAATGCAATATATGAAACGACATTAAAATTTTAATAACACACAAATATAACTTACACGTTTGTTAATACACAACTTTATTTAATTCTCGTGTTCTTTCCACCTTGATTTCAGGAACAGATAAGCTAGTAGTACTCATAACTTCTTTTTTAAACCAATTACTAGCAACTTTAATACACTGTTGTTTCAAAACACAACAAACAAAAATAGTTAATATAAGTGCAATGAAAATTATTATGATTCCAAATATATTAATTTTATTTTCCAGCTTTGAAACATTGGAAATACTTTCGTTAATGACAACACTTTCCTTGGTTTGATTTAATCCCATAGTAAAATTGTAAAATATTGTATATAATAAAATAATTGTATAAAATGTATATATTTAGTTGTATATAGTTAGAAAATAAAAATGTTGAATATAATATTTAAATATAACCATTCTTTAAATTCAAAGAATTACGTGACCTAAAACAACAACATACAATTTGCAACTTTGCATGGTTGCAATAACAATGGCTATGTACATGATTAAAACATAAATTTACTTGGCGTTTTTCGTATTCGCCCTGGTCGTGTAACATAATTTTTACAGCTGGATTTGTCTGTCTCAAACGTTACCTTTTTAATTACCTTTTTTGTATGTAGCGAATCATTAATTTTACTATCACTCATACTAACAGACTTACCTGTGAACTTAGTCACAATATTATTATCATCAGGTAGAACGTATGCAGGTTTTAACCTATCTACTGAGACGTTAAGTTGTCTGTCCATTAATTGAATTTTAAAAGTTTTATCCTTTCTACTAATGACACGATATGGCCCGTCATACGGCGGTTGTAATGGTTTCCGTACGGTGTCATTTCTTAAAAATACATATTCGCAATCAATTAAATCTTTATGAATGAACATTTTACACGGTAATTTATTAATTCTAGGTACCGGTTTCATACTGTGTATAATCGACCTCAATTTATCAACATAACTATGTTCGTCACACGGTTTTATATTACTTGTGTCATAAAAATCACCAGGCAGCCTTATATTACTGCCATAAATCATTTGAGCTGCAGTTACGCCTGTGTCTAATTTAACAGTTGTGCGTAACCCTAACAATACTGTTGCTAGTTCATCAAACCATGAATTACAATTTAAACGAGCCTTAAGCGCTGCTTTTAAAGATCTATGCCAACGCTCTACTGCACCGTTGCTCTGTGGATGATATGGGGTGGTCCGCAACTTTTGTATTCCCATTAATAACATAAGCTGCTTAAATAAATTACTTTCGAATTGTCGACCTTGGTCACTTGTAAGCCTAAGGGGACAACCGAACCTACAAATCCAACCCTCATACAACACCTTTGCCACAGTCTCCGCAGTAATTTCTTTTAAAGGAAAAGCCTCGGGCCACTTGGTATACCTATCTATGATTGTTAGACAATATCTAAACCCTTCTGATGAAATTGGCAATGGCCCTACAAGATCAATATGTATATGCTCAAAACGGCTCGAGCCTTGAAAACTTCCTAAATCGGATACAGTATGTTTTGAGACTTCAGCTCTTTGGCACTTAATACATGTTTTAGACCAAATTCCTATATCCTTATTCATTTCTGGCCAAAAATATCTATCTGTTACTAATTTTTTTGTGGCTCTAATACCCGGGTGACTTAAATTATGCACAGCATCAAAAGCTAAACGTCGAAATTGTTTAGGTAAATATGGTCGAATTCTATCTGTGGATGTTTCACAATAAATTTGTTTATTACAATCGAACATTGCAACACGCTTAAGTGTAAATTGACTGTTTACGTTTGACCGGTGTCGCATTTCTGCAAGTTGTTCATCCGTTTCCTGCGCTCGGGCGAGTTCTGCGAAATCTAACACGGTGGGACATGTTATTGTTTCAATTCTCGATAACGTGTCAGCGACTATATTTTCCCTACCTGTTACATGACGAATATCTGTACAAAACTCACTAATAAACATAATTTGCCTAATTCTTCGAGCAGTTTCCCTATTTGTACCTATTTTACTAAATGCAAAACAAAGCGGTTTATGATCTGTATAAACTATTAGTTCGCGCCCTTCAACCATGTTGCGAAAATGAATAATTGATAAATATATCGCTAACAATTCTCTATCATAGGTACTATATTTACGCTGAGCTTCCGTAAGTTTACGTGAAAAATATCCTAAAGGTTGCCAAATATTGTTAATTTTTTGTTGTAAAACTGCACCTATACACGTATCTGAAGCGTCAGTCATAAGAGACAATGGAGAATCTAAGGAAGGATATGTCAACAAAACTGCATTTTTCAAATCGATCTTACATTGTTCAAAATTTTGCTCTGCTAATTTATTCCAATTAATTTTACTTTTGTCTTTCCGTTTCGCACTACCAAGATATTTATTTAACTCTGACTGATGTTCAGCCGAGTGAGGAATATGAGATCTATAAAAATTTAACATGCCTAAAAATCTTCTAAGTTCTTCTATAGTACTAGGCTTAGGAAAATCTAAAATTGCTTTAACCTTGTCTTCGAGCGGCTTAATGCCCTCAGTAGAAACTTCATAACCTTAAAACTCTAATTTTTGCTGACCAAAACTACATTTTGAAAAATTGATAGTTATACCGAATTGATCAAAAACTTGCTCTAAATGTTCTCTATGCTGACTTTCTGTAGGTCTTTATTGTAGGTGCTGTGCTGACTTTCTGATTCTGAACTGATAATGACGTCATCGATATAAATAAATAAGAAATCTAAACCTTTTAAAACTGTTTCTTGCATGAAACGTTGGAAAGTTTGCGCAGCATTTCGCAAACCAAATGGCATACGCATAAATTCAAATAAACCAAAAGGTGTAATAACTGCTGTCTTTTTTATGTCATTTTCTGCAACAGGCACAGAATTATAGGCTCTATTAATATCTAATTTAGAGAAAATTTTCTTATTACCCAAAATATATGTAAAATCATGTAAACGTGGTACTGGATAACGATCTGGTTTCGTAATTGCATTTAAACGTCTATAATCACCGCAATGCCTAATATTACCATCTTTTTTGGGAACTATATGTAGTGGACTTGCCCAAGGACTACTACTCGGTCTACAAATCCCTAACTCTTGCATAACAATAAATTCATTTTTAGCCTTTACGTACCTGTCAGGAGGAAGCTGCCTCGCTCTCGCATGCACCGGCGGTCCTGTCGTCTCGATATAGTGACAAACATCGTGTTTTGGCGTCTCTTTGTAAGAAATAGGTTTAGTTAAATCAGGGAATTTATTCAATAAATCGGAATATGGACATTCCATAATTGTTTTTAAAGTGGGCACAGTAGAATTTGAGATATTTCCCATAGTACTCAAATTAGTTACTTGATCAATCAATCTACGTCCGTTTAAATCAATTAATAATTTATGATTAGCTAAGAAATCCGCACCAATAATTGGTTGCTTTACATCCGCTAATATAAAAATCCAACGGAACGGTCGTCTCAGACCCAAATCTAGAGACAAAAAATGAATACCATATGTTTTAATTTCCGTTCCATTAGCAGCAAATAATTTATATTTATTACCTTCTGCATAAACCTTACCATACACCACACTACGCGGGATGACGGACACATTTGCACCACTATCAACTAAAAAGTTTAGTCCTGAATTTCTGTCCAAAACACTGAGACGGTTATTTCTGTAGACTCGGTCGCAGGCACCCGTCGCTGGCTGCACCGATGCTAGTTTTCCGCTGGTTTCTCACGCTGACTAGGTTTCCAGTTGCACGGTTTCACACATTTCGTCGCTTTGTTTTTATATTTGTAATGGTATTTACAAAGCCAATTGGGATTATGCCTTTGATTACATTGAAATCTACCTCTTGACCTGGATCGTGACCTCGTTCTAAAATTTGATGTATTATTTCTTGTTTCCAATCTTCTCAGTCGATTATTTAATTTTTCTATCTCACTAATCAAATTATTTTCTGGACTGTTGCTTAAACTGGACTGTTGAACTGCTGATACCGAGTTTAAGGGTGTCATGCTCTCCATAACTTTATCTGCTATTGATGCCAAAATATCTTCACTTTTACTCTCAGATACGGCTAACACAGCACTTATTGCCGGCGGTAATAAATTTTGCCATAAAACTAGAAGTGTTTCTGTTGTTACTCGTCCACGCGCCAAATCTTGCATTTTCCTCATTAATTGTGACGGTTTTTGATCACCCAATTCCATTTCACCAATTAATTTTTTTATTTGTCGATCTTCCGATTCTTCAAAAATTTGTAATAATCTTCTTTTTAATTTTTCATATTTTCCTGTCTCCGGCGGGCTAATTAAAATGTCCGTGACTTGCTCGATGACTTCTGGCGTTAATTTAGAAATTACTATTTGGTATTTCGCTTCATCTGACATTTTCTGTGGCGTTAAAACTGCTTCCGTTTGTATAAACCATATTTTCGGCGATTTCTTCCAAAAATCTGGGATGCGGGACGAAATGGAGATTGACGATAAACTTGCAAATTCTTCTTTAACCGGTTCCATGGTGATATTTAATTTTAATATGTACTTTTATGTGTTATTAAATTTTATTTAGTTATTTAAATTTTACCGCTGCCACCGCCCTGTAGTTTCTTCTTGAGTTGTCCGTATATATATATTTATTAATTTTGAATATTTATTCCCTACTACACACTCACGTCGATATATCACGCCGGTCGAGATCACGTCGGGGTCACCAATTTAGTGTAGCTGTGTGTAGGGAGATGAAAGATAGCGGCCAATTAAATTTTATATTTCTTCTAAATTACACAAAAATATACTATTTATATTCACTAACTACAAAACGTGGGTCGGTGGCGCGAGCTATGGGACAACTGAGGGGCGACGCTATGTGACCGTGCGACGCGGCCGAAAATCCTGCGTCAGCACAGCACCTACAACATTAAGTTGAGGAGATAAACTGGATACCTAATAATTAATCTTTTGTTCTAGGTATTCAGCTAAAGAGCTTCCAAAAAGATTAATGTGTCGGCATAAAAAAAACTTAAATGATTGACCTCAAGCAATTCTTTGACAACTTCTATGCTAAGCCTGATAAATTGACACAAGATGCATTTTTATTAAAACATTGCAAAGCCAAAAAAGTAAAACGCAGGCGTACTAAAAACCAAAAATACGCAGAACAAAAATTTCAAACAAAATTTTTCATTTACTGTAAATCCGAAAAAAAAAGGTGCAAGTATGCCAAAAATACTTTTTAACTGTGTTACATAACTAAATATAGAGTACAAAGTGTGATGAAGGAATATTTTGAGACCGGAAAACTTTTGACAGAGAAAAGGGGAGGTGACCGTATTTCTCAGAAAATTTTTCATAAGAGGGAAGCTGTCATGAGATTTATTAACTCGATTCCATGCAAAGAGCCCCACTATTGTCGTGGGAATACGAAAAGATTATATTTAGCTTCTGAGCTATCAATCAACAAACTGTGGAAATTCTATGATTTACAAGCTCCTCTAGACTTGAAGGTTAAAAAATCTTATTTTCGTCACATAATATAACCTTGGCTTTGGTACCCCAAGAACGGATGTTTGTGCAATATGTTTAAAATTTGCAGAAGAATTGAAACGAGTAAAAGAAGATAAAGAAATAAATAATTTAATTATCCGTCAGAGACTACACAAATTGAGAAGTAAAGCTTTTTTCGATAAATTAAAAGAAGAAGACCCATCTCTCAAAACGTTTTCGTTTGACTGTGAAAAAAATTTAAATCTACTGAAAGTACCTGATCAAGTGGCGTACTACCTGACAAATGTTTACTTGTATAATTTCACAATTGTGGAAGGATGTTCAAAAAGCAAACTAACACCAGAAAATGTCTTTGCTTATTGTTGGACCGAAAATGTTTATCCTATCAAACAAATTGAACTAATCTTTCCAGTTGTTGGACACTCCTACATACCACCCGACAGAGTGTTCGCCAGAATCGAGAAGGAAGTACGACACCATGAAATTATAAATAATCCCCAAAAATACTTGGACATTATTTCAGAATTTAGTACTGTAACTAGTCTCGGCACTAATGATTGTGAAGTTTTCGATTGGAAAACTGCATCCCAAAAGATTTTTAAACCTGTTGGAAGTTGGCACTTTAAATTCAAACAATGTAAGAGGTACATTTTAAAACGTTCGAAGAGGCCAGGAAACATTTTAATCCAAGGCCATCTCCATTATAAAATAGATGACGGTGTCTCTAAAAATGTTAACAAAAGTAAAGTTAAAATAAGTACCATGATAAATGCCGAAAAAGTAAAAGCTTCAAATAATTCGTCTGCAAAAAAAAAAGAAACTATTCGGACTATTTGAATTTCCAAGGATGACTTTTGGTTTATGTAATGCAGCCCAAACATTTCAGAGATTCATGGACACCGTATTCAATGGCCTAGATTTTATTATATAATATAAAGTGTGAATTAATGGATACAATTTGGGTTACTGAATATGCAAGCAAAGCGCCTTATTGCACTTTGTACGTGCTTGCTCGAACAATTACAAAATCTTATTAAATAGAACTAATAGCTTCTATCAGTGTAGTGGCTCAGCCGAACGATAATAGTTTAAAAGAAGATACTCATCAATGTTTTGTTATAGGATTCTACGTCAATGAGTGAGCGTTTTCCGATGCTACGAACTTTTCTGCAGGCAAAACCAAGTGAATACGAGAATATACGTCGAGGTTTGGTACCATCGGCGTCAGGGTATAACAACAATAATAACAACTCTGCATTTGTTTCGTCAACAACGACGTGCAGCGGCAAGCGCAAGTACAAAGATGATGAAAATATATCACGAAAAAAGTAAAACTATTATTTTGCGTGTCTTAACACGTCTCCATATAAGTTTAATCAATTTATATTATATTTTGTCATAATAAGTTAATAAATAATTGTATTGGTAATACTTTCATAACCAAAGCAAAATTGATTGGTCACAGGAAGCAATCGAAGCATTTGAACAATGTAAGACAGGTCTTAAACAGGCCGCTACATTGGCTCATCCACGAGTAGATTCGAATTTAGCTTATGACTGATGCATCAGATACATTAACTCTATATTGTATTATTCGCTTTCAAAATTTGTATTTTCTGGGAAAACATGGGAAAAACACAGAGTAAGGAGGAAAATCTTATTATCGCTCAAAGTGGAGCTAATCATGTCACCACTTAACAAATGGAAGAAAAAAATGGTACATACGGAAAAATTATAATCATACTCCTATGCATCATAACGGCAATAGCAGCGATATTCATATATAAATGGATAAATAAAGACTAAAGAAATGGACTATACAGAACGTGACAACTGCAATGTCGCGTTCCCCAGAGAGAATACAAACAACGGCATACGCGTAATCATTTTTTTTTGTATACATTTTTAATTTTTTATTAATTTTCAAATCAATATTAATAAATTATTTTCTCCAATTCAATAACATGTCATCATATTGTATTTTATTTTGTTTTTATGTTTCGTTATTGTAATTCAGGTATCGTATTGTAATGTTGTTTACGACCAATTTGTGTGATAACCATGTAACTTGTATCTGCCTGTTTTCTATTAATTGTTTTATTTTTTTTTCTTATTATTTTTCTTTGTAAAAGGAGGGGAATATTGTAGGGGTTTTGCTTACGTACAAAAGATATAATGTAATAATAAATGTAATGTTAACACAGTGTGAAACTCCCAATTGACAGCGCCGGACGTATACGCCGCGCACAATAAATATGTATGCTTCATAGCGAGTCTTTCATTAGTACACCCAACACTCCTAAACTATAAAGAAACCTCAGCCGGTCGAATATTTACGGAAAAAAATGACAGATCCATTCATAATCTACGAATATTTCCAAAAACTCGAAAATGTTCTCAGAGAGTTAAATCTTAGTGATCAAAATAAGATTTGGAATTTGGACGAAACATCCGTGTCTTTGGATCCCACTAAAATGAAAGTTGTTGGCGCTGTAGGAAAACCACGTACTAGAACAACAGTAGAAAGATTCCTCGACCTGACGTCAAAAACTTCAATCAACTTTTAAAGGCGGCTCAAGCGATTGAACATGTTCTTGAGGAGAAAGTCGGTGCTTCTCGTTCTAATGAAATTAAACCTTCTGAACACAAGCTAGATGACCGACTAGTCCCCATGCGTAAAACGAAATGCAGGTTCTGCAAAAATTTTGGCCATACTACAGAGAACTGTAAGAAGTTGAGTGCCCGAAGGGACAGGGATAACCGCAAAGAGGTGCAAAAACTGAAACTATAGAAGCAGTTACGCAGTTTCCTTCACCATCGACACCCAAATTTAAATGCTACGGTTGTGGTGGAGTAGTGCGAAGCAACTGTCCGACGTGCCACGCCAGTAAAACTCAACGCCCCGACCAGAATGTTGGTTTCTGCGCCATAACTATCTCCGCTGACACCAGGGATTGGCCACTAGTATATGTCGATATTGACGGCATCACCGGCGCTGTCTTTCTTGATAGCTGTGCCAAATCCAGCATAGCGTCCTACTCGTTGTATTGCGAGCTCAGAAGGAAAGGAATGTGTTCAAGGAGTTAGGAGTTGGAATAACGTTGGCTGATGGTATTTATAAAAGGCAAAACGTTTTAGTAACACAGGCTCCAATAAAAATTAAGGTTTGTTAATATACTTTTGCATAGGGAATGCATCGTCGGCCACAGACAAAAGGTATTTCCATCTGACGATACGGAAGAGCGACATCTGGTGGCAATCCTAATTTATTTCCTTGTAGTTTCTCGTGAAATTTTGTTTCTAAAAACACCACCATCTGAAATCCTCCCTTGGGTTCCAACATTCACATATATAAAACAGTAATTTGCATCTACTATTCCCATTAATACAATACTGCAATCAGATTTGTAATTGTAGTAATCACTGCCTCCATGTATGGGATTTTGCAACACGCAATGTTTGCCATCGAGTGCCCCGATACAATGAGGGAAATTCCAGTTTAGGTCAAACATATCTGCAATTTTTTTCCAATCTTCACTGTTTGAAGGCATCTGCATCAAAAAACATTAATTTACGCCCACATAGGTGTTTTATTCGTTTTAATGAAAATGTTGTTATTAAATTATTCTATCTTTATTTCAGAATGATTCTATTGATACCAAGGAAAATATTATGAGCCGTGAATGATCATTCTGCACCTAGTACAAATGAAATGTTTAAATCACCAAATAAATTACAACGACGGAAAAGTAATACGTTTGATCAACGAGCAGAAGAAGCCTATAATAATATGCTGGAAGCTCTTAAAAGACGACATGAGAGGGACCAAAGTACTACATTTGGAGAGCATGTTGCTAACAAACATAGATTATACAGTTCGCGTACAAAGTGTGTCGTCGAACATTTAATTAGTAATATTATTTTTGACGCAGATATAGGCAAATATGAAAATTATCCATTTATTACACCGACTTTAATTATTTGCTAGAGCCATATTACATAAGTCAATCTCCAGCTCGTTCAGATTCAATAACACCGACATCGCCTTTTCCCGTTGAGCAGCAGCCATCAAAAACTCCAACACCAACGTTGCCATCTATTTCATTGACATCAACTTTGACGTCTCCCTGTGAGTATCAGATTTCAAGAACTCCAATACTGAATTTGCCAACTAATCAGTCAATTTTAAGTACTGCATTGCCAAATTCCCAAGGTCAAGGACTACAACTGATTCAATACTCGAAACACAGTAGTTCTGGAAGCTGTGGCCCTACAAGTTGTCATAGAAGGAATGAGTAAGAAATTGGCAGCAAAGACTTATCAAGTGCCGCGGGCTACTCTGCAATATAGGATTAAGAACCCTGAGCATCAGTTACGTCCAGGCCCTCCAACAATTCTGACGGAAAAGGAAGAAAAAGATCTTGAAAATTGGATTTTACTTAGTTGTAGAAAAGGTTTTCCAAAACGCAAAATTGATGTGATCAGCACTTCAGCAGTGTATCGACCTTTGTCAAAAATAGTAAGAAGCCTAGCAGTTTTAAGAACGGTGAAAAGTAAATTATTTCTTTAACGACACCCAAACATTTCTGTACGCACACCTGAGGCAGTCATTGCATGCAGGAGCCCTTGCATGGCACAAACCGAAATATAACTTGTGAAGATTCAGCTTGATAGTAATTATTTTTATATCAAGGATCTGTACTACTATTTTTAAGCGTAGGACCGCAATAACATACCACACAATTTGTAGGACAATATGTCTGTTGAATTATATAAATATTAACTAAGTGAAAACAAAAAAATCAGCTGGTTTGTAATCATTTATGATGACCTCGTTATCGATACACATTGGAAAGAGGGGACTCTTTGATCAAACCATAGATTTTGTAGGACAAATATTTTTCCGTATAATTTAGATAATTATCTTGAGATTGAACAAAAAAAAATTCAGTAAGTAATAAATATTTGAAAAAATTACCTTCACTTGGCTACATACACACAGTTGAATTCATCTCCTCCTAATCAAAACCCGGTACATTATGAAGACTCAGCCCCGAATAGTGTTCAATCATATAATTCACAGTTTAGACCTGATTCTAATGATGATAACGAAGTTTATGATATTTGCCAGGAGAACAATATTAACCACGGAAAATTAATTATTAATTAATCCATACATTTAAAATTAAAATAACATTGTATTTTGATTAAAATAAACATTCTTTGAAATCACTTATTTTGTTTACGTGCCTCAAAGTTACAGCGAGTACAAGTTTTCTCCTGAGTCTCATGAGTTCACAGAGAACGACCGTCTCTTCGAAATCCATATCGGCAAATGACGCTTCGCTTCGAAAAATTTTGTCACTGTCACTTTTCGTGTGCGCACTCCACTTTGGTAACATGACGTGACAATGACAAAAACTTTATTGTCACGCTGACAAAAGTCACCAGTGCGCGCTAGCTCTTAAAAACATAATTCATTAGAAACTCATTTTAATTTATTACCTACTTTCGTCTTCCAGTTGATCCATTGCGAATCACGCGCAGCACAACGTGACTTGCATTCTGGTGGTCACGCGGCGGTAACCGATCCCTATTATAGCGAATCACCCTCGCTTTATATTCACAAATTTAAGTACATATTTTCGTTTATTCATTTCATAATTATTTTTTCTGTTCTGTGTTTTTTGTGATTAATTAGTATCAGAGTTGTGTGCTTTAGCTAAATTAATAGTTCAGGTAAATAAATATTTCTATCGTAAGTAGGTTTAGTACAATTAAATACGAAATAGATATTTCAGTTTTAAAGAAACAACGTGGTACATGTAAAAAGCAATTAACAAAATTTAAAAAGTTTTTAGATCCTCTCGATGAGTGTTTATCATTAACTAGACTTAACAAGTGAACTTAGTGTTCGTTTGTCAAGATTCGAAGGACTTTATATCGTATTTGATAATATCCAAACTAATAAAGAACAAATATGTGATTCTTGAGACGATGAATTTGATGAACGTGAGGAATTCGAGAGCGAGTATTTCACTGGGGTGTGAAATACAACCGAACGTCATCCGGTTGGTTTGACTCGACAATATTTGAAGATTATTTTAAAGCGGTTGTATTGACATGGGCGGAGGGTTTGACTGGAAGAAAAGTGGTCATATGTGACAACTTGTCCAGTCACTTAAGTTCAGGCGTCATTAAGCTATGTCAGGATCACAACATTTCATTTGTGCTTATCCCTTCTAATTCCATACATCTCCCAGCCACTTGACGTGGCTTTTTTTTGCGCCTCTTAAAAAAGCCTGGCGTAAGATCTTATTACAGTACAAAATGGAAAACCCAAATCAAACGGCACTCAACAAAAACCACTTCCCAAAGTTGCTTACGCAATTGATTAAAGAAATTGAAATGAACGAGGCGTAAAACATAAAAAGTGGCTTTAGGCCACTGGGATATACCCTTACAATCCACGCGAGGTTTTAAAAAAGCTTCCAGAATATGCCGAAAAATTGGGCAATACTTATAACATTGACAACGCATTATTAGAATATCTGGAAACCAATAGAAAACCTAAACCATTGGCATCTAATAAAAATAACACTTTCAGGAACAGAACGGCCATTTTTGTGATTTAATGAACTTACAATATGAGACAACGCCCATTTACGCTAAAACATTTTACAAATTATTCGCTACTACGGATATGAGTGTGCGGTTTCTCTAGTATCAATATGGAGTCCAATGTCTACTGTCACCACGCAAACAAATTTCATCCGTGTACTGTCACAACAGAAGATTTTTTTCTATGAGTGTGTGGTCTTACACACACATGTAAATTTTTTCGTTGTATTGCGTATTTGATTGCATTTAATGTTTTAGTGCTTTCTTAAAAAAATAAGAAGGGTACAGAGGAAAGTGATGGATGTCATTTTTTCTTGTTTTTTTTTTGTTACTGGCAACATTCGAAAGTTCATTAAAAATAGTACAGGCTTACTTCAGAATACAGGCAATAAACGCTTCATGTCACCAAAAAATTAACAGTTAGAAATTAGGGCACATGCTAAAAACGATGAAGGTTTTCTGATACCGGCAAAAAATGATGGATGTCAGTCAAAATATGATGAAGGTGTCTATGGCAACTATGGCGGGATTTTGTTCTGTCTGATCTGTGGTCACTGTCAGTGTCAAAGCTTCGTTCACTCGATTTGTGCTCATGTTTTATTTACGTTTTTAAGAGTTTTTATGCAAAATGGACGTTCCTGAAAGTGAAGATGAATCCTTTAATGATTTACTAAAAAACAAACCAAGAAACGACCTAGACATGGGAGACTTACTGACGTTAATAAAATATTACGTGCCACTACCCATGAACTTGGGCCGAGATGCTAATGTAAAAGATGATGATATGATTAATTAATTAAGCATACCTAGTGTTTCAATGATGACCTTCATCAATTTTTAACTTACATTCATCATTTTCCCCTGGGAATTGAAGGTGACTTTGTTTTTTTTTTCAATTAAAAAAAATACATAAAATGCTATAATAACTTTGACTTTCATTCCAACTATGACAATAAATATAAACCTATAAACATAAATTTTATTTAGTGTGAGGTCAGTATTAAACAGACACAATGAGTCTATGAACTTAAATATCTGATTTTCTCAAATCAAAGTGCCATATTCGCGACAGAACTGTAAAGACACTAATGCCCTCACGAGGACAGTTTGCGTACTAAACAAATGACAATAACGCACCAAGTAAAGAGTGGAGTATTTTCTCATAATCAGTTAAGTTTTAACAAAAATTGCATAAGTGACGTTATTGCACCGTAGGTGCGTTGTGACGTTGATATTCATGTATGTGGTCTGTCTAAAAAAAATGAATGTGGTCTAACGTTTGATGGCGCAGCCAGTAATATAAGTATGTCTAGGTAGTTATTTTAAAGGGATTTATCTGAAGCCCTTTTTATTTATAAAAATATTAGGATTAATGTATGTTATGATCCCTCCCACATGGTAAAACTCGTAAGAAATACTTTGGGGGAATATAAATGTATAGTGGGCAAGGATGGGGGTGAAATAAAATTTGATTATGTTGTTTTACTTCACGAAATCCAACAAGTAAAAGGTTTATCTGGGTAATAAATTAAAAGAAGCGCATGTTTATTTTAGCAAAATAAAAATGAAAGTAAGGTTGGCCACGCAGCTATTAAGTAGGTCTAGCTGACGCTCTTCTCTTTTGCAAAAATAACTTTAAATTAGATATATGTTTTATGAATGCTCTGCAACTGTTAAATTTATAATAATGATCAACGACGCTTTTGATTTTTAAATAGTCGATGTACAAATGCGCCTGGCTAAAAGAAAGCTCTCTGTGCCGCTAATATTCAAAATTGTAGTACATTTCTCAAAAGTTGTGAAGAATCCATACTAATATTATAAATGCGAAAGTAACTCTGTCTGTCTGTCTGTCTGTTACTCAATCACGCCTTAACTACTGAACCAATTTGCATGAAATTTGGTATAGAGATATTTTGATACCCGAGAAAGGACATAGGATAGGTTTTATCCCGGAACTTCTACGGGAACGGGTTTTTCTTTGAAAACGCGGGCGAAGCCGCGGGCGGAAAGCTAGTATTTATCTAAATTGAAAATTTTAGATGGTAAGTTAGTTATAGAATCTGGGCCCCAAGTCTGCTATTTTTTATAAATTCGTCATTCCAACACGATCCCATTGTCATTTTGATAAAAGTTTGTAATCTGCTAAATTCATAATGGTCGATCAGTGGTCGGTCAGTGGTCTCGTAATGGAATCGTGGCAGAATGACATTGTCGTATTGCCATTATTATAAAACCCGGTAGTAGAAATGATTTTCGAAAAACTACTACTAAATTTTAACATTTACTCATGCCAGATTTCATTTTTAAACATTTTTACATATTATTTAATAATGTTATAAGCAATCTGAAGTAGTAAGAAGTTCGTAAATAGCAAAAACATTAAAATGTGTAACGCGGATAAAAGTGAAACTCAATAATGTTTTATCTGTTTAGCTGTCAAAGTCAAATGTGACATTACTACTTGTTTACAATTCTAGCGGCCGGTGTTTAGCTATTTATTTTCATTGTGTTTTATTTATTTATAATATTGAAAAATGGTGCTAATAGAGCAAATTTCGGCTCTAATTGATTTTTTGGAAAACCACCAAGACCTGGCGCTTGGCTACTGCAGCCGCACCAATGAAGGGCGAAGTTTAAGCAAAAGATATTGGATGGAATGCGCCCAAATTTTAAATTCCATATCGGTGGACTGCCCCAATAAAACTCCCGCAGAATGGCGCACAGTAAGTACCTATATACAGTATTATTTAATAATAGGTATGCAAAATGTATCATTAATATAATTTTTGCACTTTTTTAGTTCTACAATGAATACAAAAGCAAAACCTTAAAGAAAATTAAATCACAGAAGAGTGAAATAAGTGCAACAGGTAAGCAATTCTTTTCTTCTGGCAGCCTTGCTGAATTATAGTGGAAAGCATATAGTAATAATATTGTATAATTTGCATTTAAGGTGGTGGTCCTGCAAAAAAAATATCATTAACCCCACTCCAAGAGCGCTTATACTCAATATTAGGGCGAGATGTAGGAGAGCCACTTCCAGGTGTCCGACACAACCCACTCACTGTAAGCATTTGGACATTGGTTTTATCTTTTATCATCCATAACTGTTGTATTGCACATTATGAAGTACTTCTAACTTGTGAACAAAACTAATATGTCACAGTCTGTTGTTTAATATGTGCTTTTTTATTTGCATGCTTAGGTATCTATATTATTTATTTGTTCACCATCACATTTTGTGGACTTGCTTACTGTTTTAACAACTGCTTTTTTTTGTTAAATAGCCTTCTATCACGCTTCCTGTGGTGCCTGCTAGTCCTACTACTAGTACTAATTTTCAATTTGAGAACAATTCTTTCTCGTAAGTAGTACTACCTTGGTAACTACTTTCTTAACTATTTTGATTTTTATTTATTTATAGCCTTATATCAGAATGCAAAGTGTATGACATGTTATAATGTTAACAGTTTATTTCATACTACGGTAACTGATTCTGTGTGCCTGCGGGCAAAGGCCTCCCCCATTCTTCTTTATAGTGTGGTAGTCTAGTCCAGGTTTTCGTCTTACCAGCCATTTCAATAATTTCATCAGCCCATCTTTTAAATTGCCTACCCTTATTTCTTTTGAAGCCTCTAGGGTACCATAATGTTATAATTTTGCTTACATTGATAATCGCTAACTATTTTGATTACATTGTTTTTATTATTACAGAATATTAGACAATTACGAAGTGCCTGTGACAATTGTCACAGATGAGCTTGGGGAAAATGTAGAAATAAGGTATACTTACTACAACTTTTTGCAAATGGGTCTAAATAAATAGGATAACATGTAGACTAATGTCATTGTAATTGTTTATTTTTCAGCATGGAACAGGAAAATTTGGGTGAGCCATCTACCACCGACCAGCCTTTGGGTCAGCCATCTACCACCGACCAGCCTTTGGGTCAGCCATCTACCACCGACCAGCCTTTGGGTCAGCCATCTACCACCGACCGGCCTCCAAAGCGACGCCATCGCCCTGCACGGCGTTATGCAGCGGAAGGTAAAGATCTTGCAATTATTTGTTTTGACCATTATTGCCGCGCTAGGGCAAAGTGTGTTGCCTGATGTAACAAAATAAATATTTTTTTATAGATAGAGATAGAGACCATACAGCTCTCGAAGCTGCTCAATCAAGGCTGGAGGCTATTGAAGCCAGGAACGCCGAGGCTACTTTAAAACAGGCTCAGGCAACCAACAACTTAGCTGCAGCCATTGAACGACTGAGCTCCACCACAGAAAAGATGGTGGACCTTATAGGCCAACTTGTGACATCTGTGCCAAAAAAGGTAATTACTGTTGATTTATAGCTAATTCATCTTTATGGTTTCACCCAAAATCTGAACTTCTACTCATCATGTGTGCTACAAACATACCCACAAAAGTATTAAGGAGCATTGAAAACAATACAATAAAAATTATAATAATTAATATAAACCCCTCCAGCTAAGCTTAAAAGCTTGTGTAATGTGTGTAGGCTCACTTCAGTAGTAGCATTGGTCAGAATTTGACATCTTGATTGTAACTCTGATACTAAACACTAGGATACACATGCTGTAAACGAAGTTGCATCTTTTGTATTAAAGTTAAATTTGTTTTCACAGAAACTCCGCAAAATCCTGATATCATCAGATTCTGAATCTGACTAAAGCAGAATGAAGTATGCAAGAGGTAATTTTGGCAGATTATTAAAAGATAAATGAAATCTATTTTAGGAGGAGTCTATGTCCAGCAGTGGATTCCAAATAGCTATATATTAAATGAAACAGTGTTTACAAAAAGAGAATTTATTTTAAATCTGTTTTGTGCAATACTGTGGATCTGTAACAAAGAGTTAAATCATTTTAATAATAATTAGAGCTTTTTCGTACTGTACTAGAATATTGAGGTGGGTTTACATTACATACCTGCTAATTTAATTTATGCATTTCTCCACAGTCTGTCAACAAGAGCCTGCTGCAGTGCCCGACCTTCAAGAAGATCCCGGTTCACCCTTCGATGGTCTTGATAATTAGGTGCTGCATAATTATTTTCCTCCTAAATTAAAAGACTGATTAGTGATTATCATGTTATTCTTTTTATTATAATAATATAAGGTGAAATTTGTGTTTATTAAAATATTGAAGATGTTTATATTTTGTATGAAGACTGATTATTGATTTCTTATTATTATTACAACTTGATATTGTAACTTGGATTTTATAATTTAAATGACAAAATGTCTTTTTGGTTTTAATATAGTATATATCTATAGATAAGTATCAGATTTTTCAATTGGTTTGAAAGTCTAGTTTAATATTATAAAATAAATATTTAGTTTATGAGAAATAAAAAGTATTTTAAATGTTGATTTTTTAACATAGTAGTTTTATTTAAAATTTCAACTTCATTATATTTCAAAATAGTGGAATAGAGATCACATACCTGTTGCAAGCGGAGTGCTTCTGCATAAACTTCATCAGGTGGCAACGGTGCTCTTGCCATGTTTGCAATATTGTGCAATATGCAACATGCATTCACAATCTTGCCTGCAGGTATATTTTATTGAGTGCCTTTGTCACTTCATTAATTGATCTTGACACAGTAATTTGTGCAACATTACGGAGGGCACTCTGTCCAATCAAAGTTTGATAGGACCCTGATGCATAAAATGCAAGTGCTATTAGAATCTGCAATAAAAAATATAACAAATCAACTATTTCGTGTTTATAGCTACAGAACAATAAATCAATGAAAATCAAATTCAGATTACTAACCTTCATTTCTGCCGATATGCTATCGTTTCGACGCGGTCTGGCCATAAGGGGAATGAGTTCTTCAATTAACCCCCTTACTGAGTCCTTTCCAAGGCGAAACGTTTTTACAAATTCCGCCTCGGAAATATCAATAAAGGGGTTTGTACTAATTCTCGTCAAGCGACGGGCTCGACGACGTCTTTTGCATTCCGCCCGTCTTCTTTCTCTAGCATCCACTGCGGCTAGCTCGAGAATATTTGCTCGTAGTGAATACATTTCTCCACTCAATATTTCACAAAGTAAAATACAAACACGATAGATAACAAACTCTTTTCGACAACCGAGCTATTATAAGCAATGACTGCACAATGACGATCCAATGGTAGGTCAATGATCAAAGGAACTGTCAAAATTTTAGCAGATTACCCCATACGTCAGTCATTCATTTGTCATTATGTACGAGATTACCATTCTAAGCCATTTCTTTCAATGGAATGTCAGTGGTTGACCATTGGAAAGTCATAATGACACCATTATAATAGTAGATTACCAAACTTGTCAAAATCAACAATTTTGAAATCAATGATAGACCATTCTGACACTATTGTAATAGCAGACTTGAGGCCCTGGCCGTAAAACAAGTTTTATCGGCTTTATTATAAATAGCATTAAGATATTTTCCTGTTTATAAAATCAGCCAGGATCATCTCGAAATGTTTTTTGGTCAAATCACAGTTAGAGGGGGTAACAATGACAACGTTATGCAGTTCCGCACTGCATACAAAATAAATGTCGGTCGCTCCCAAATACAGCTCCATACGGAGGGAAAGCTCGTGGATATGACCTTTTCTTTCCTTTCCTTTTCTTTCTCGTGGATATGAAATTGTATGGATCTGTGTCCTGTTTCATTCGTCAAGCGTATCTTGAGACAGGATACGATTGGCGAATGGGATAGGAGATACGAAGTAGGAGGAACGGCCGGAGTCACGAAGCTCTTTTTCCCAAGCGCTGCTGCTGCATTCAAAGTAGTCGGAAAAATAGACATCACACACCACACCACACAAATACTGACTGGTCACGGCGGCTTCGCCTTCTACTTGAACAGATTCAAGCTGAAGGAGAATCCGTCGTGTCTATGTCAGCCCGGAGTAGAGGAGACGGTTCCTCATCTGTTACTCGAGTGCCCAATTATTGCAAGCAATAGATATGCTATTGAGCAAAAATTGGGCATGGCGATGACGGGTGAGAATCTGCCTTCCGCCCTGGGGGACAAGTGTAGGGATACTTTCTTTAAATATTGTAAATATATTGTAGAAGTAGTCAATAAGCGAAACAATGGCGTGTAAATAAATAAATAAATAAATAAATATTATAGGACATTATTACACAAATCGACCTAGTCCCACAGTAAGCTCAATAATTAAGGCTTGTGTTGTGGGTACTAGGCGACGATAAATATAATATTTAATAAATACATATATAGATAATAACACCCAGACCCAAGAACAAATAAATGAGTTCATCACACAAATATTTGCCCTGACCGGGGATCGAACCCGGGACCGTCGGCTCAGTAGGCAGTTACTTTACCACTGCGCCAACCGCGTCGTCGCGTGTGATGTGATTCTGAGATATTAGGTATAGTTTAAATTTTTGTAGCATTTATTGTATTTATTTTATTAGTATTTATTTACCCAGTATTTTAATTTTGTATTTGTAAGTAATATTTTTAAGTTTGTAATAATTTTATTTTTAATTTACATATTATGTGGCTATAAATTGTGTTTGTAAATAAATTAAAAAAAAAAATGAAAATAATGTCTCTGGACAATATTCCAGAGGTGGCGCGAACACCCTGTGATGGCGGGTGCCTTTAAAATAAATAAAAAAAAAAAAAAAAAACGCCCATGACGACAAAATCCAACACGAGGGACGGGACATATGCCAAGTTTTACCGATACAAAAATAAACATAAATCAAAATATTTCTCGTTATACTGACTAATTAACTTTAAAACAAATACAGCAATTGTTAATAAAACATTTGTTTACAAATGTTTGTGAGTATTTTATTTAATTCCTTTAAAATTAAGTAAATTTACATATGAAATGTCAGCGATTCAATTGATGGTTCCCATCCCTAGCCTACATGTTCCGAAACTCAATGTCGCCTCTACACATAGGCCAGCGCATTCGCCAGCGCGCTGGCGGTGCGCTTGCAAACGCGCTTGTGAGTAATCCACACATAGGAAGGTCGTTCAGTATGGTTTGGTTCGAGCCAATGTGCGGACGGATTCAAAATGGATGTAACAAATAAAGAATGTAATGTAACAAATAAACACACTTTCACATTTATAATATTAAAATAGGATGCTCTTTGTGAAGTAAAACAATGTGAGGAAAACGGCATGTCCAAGAACCTCATTTATTTGGCAGTTTTAATACATACAACATTTTTATTTTTATGGTACTTATTTGAACAGTGATACACCAGATTTAAAGAAAGGAAAACCATATTCTACAAATTTAACAAATGTGTCACCACACTTAAAACATTTTGCAAAAATGAAAAAGTTTTTTGCAACTTGCGAATTTGTAGGGTGTCAAAGCCAGCCCCCATCAAAGCAAGGTTGGATATGAACACTTAACGGAATAGAAAAGCTTTTTAATAATTTAAAAAAAAAACATGCTATTAGAGCTCTATCAACTCGCCGTCTTCAACAGGACCCTCTCGAAAATTTGTTTGGCACCATAAGAGGAAACTGTGGTGCTAATTATAATCCAACAACTGGACAATTTGTCGCTGGGTTGAAGACGGCCATTCTGTCCAACCTTGCTCACTTGGGGTCAGGCAATTGCGCAGAAGATGACTGTACGACAATGACAAATTACAAACAAATATATATGCACAGAAAGTAAGACGGAAGATCCAGGCGTTTCAGACATGCTTTGCACAGAAAGTAAGACGGAAGATTCAGAGTAAGTTGTTTCAGACATGCTTTCGTTAATTGAGGATTCTTTTGAAGAAAGTGTGTCTGATTCTGAAGAATTACAAGCTTGTGCATATGTTTGTGGTTTTTTATTGAAAAATCGTAAAAGCACATGTAAAAATTGTGACTTCATTTTTAAAGCTAAGGACACTGGCGAGCTTGTATACACATTCGTAGCGTATAAAGAATATAATGACATCAAAAAAGGATTGAACTATGCATCTCAAGCATTAATAAGATGTGTCGAAAGTTGCGCTACTATCTGCAACAGTTTCTTTTTAACGTCATCACATTATTTGAATTTAAAACAAAATATTAACATTTTCTACACACCGGCGTGCACGTGATAAGCGGTAATTAAATATTTTATTTGCATCATTGTTAACTAGCTTGTCTTTGTGATAAGGAAACACCAGATGGAGTGTTCTGTGTTCAACCTTTGTCGAAAGCGAACGTGTTTCGGAACTTTTTTAAAAAATAGTTAAATGTTGGATACGAATTTAACCCTTATCTTAATTTCGCAATAAGTTCTGCATTGGTGTGTAGTATCGCGAATTCAATTTGCAAATAAATTTCCCGCGCTCGCAACTCGACGCGCTGTGCTTGCGGAGTAAGGCTCCTCCTCACCTCAAGTAAACGAGAGGGGCTACCGCTGTGTCGAAAAATAATTCGTCGTACCTACTCGCACCTTCACTCTGCGTAATGGAGTCTACACACCAAACCCGCCGACCCGCCGACACAGCCCGGCGGCTTGGTGACGGCGACTTTGTTTCAAGAATCATGTCGGCGACTCGTACCCGCGCGTGCAAGTCGGCGGCATGGCCGGCGGCTTGCGTACGCGCACGCTCAGTTGCCCGCCGACACTCCAGCGATAGTGACGTGTTTGTGTTTTTTTGCGATTTTCTGCAATAATGGAATGGGACGAAGAAACCACTCTAAAGTTAATAAATTTGTATCATATAAAGGAATGATTATGGAATCCAAAACACTTGGATCACAAATGTAGACCTAAACGTTTTGATGCACTAAATGAGATGGCAAACGAATTAAATACAAATGTCACAGAAATAGAACGGAAGATAAAAAATTTGACGAGCCAATATTATAGAGAAAGAAAAAAGACGATTGAATCAAAAAAGTCTGGAACCAGCGCAGATTCTGTTCATGAGAGCAAGTGGTTTGCCTTTTAATCTTTGAATTTCTTGCTCAATAAAAATAAACCTACTGGAACAATCGATACGGTATGTAACATTTCAGTGATGTTGTATTATTTTATTTCTAACCTAATTATTAGAGCACACAAGAATAATATGTAAGCTTGGCCCGAGTGAAGAGAGGCGCGCGGTAAATATAGACATAGGTACTTATTTTATCTGCCTTTGTTGTTGCGCTGCCGCTATTGTTATTGCACCGAAATATTTTTAAACAAATTATTTCTTGGAATGGCATGTGGACAGATATAATAGTCATTGCAAATGTATTTTTTAAAAACTAACAACTCTTTTCTCAACAATCTTTTGATTTCGCCGAATTTCTATTATAAACCGAGAGATTCCGTACCTTTTATTTTTTTTTATTTTTAGGTTGTTTTAGAAATATTATTATTAATTATTATTTACAGTGATAATTAGTATTAGGTATGATTTATGACCATTGTCTTTTTTTTCATATATTCCGTGCGGTGTACTAACTCGCGGGTAAAAGCTAGTGTATAATACATTTCATAAGTAAACTGTTGGTGATTCAAATAAAATATTATTTCAGGAGATAACAGCAACTGACAATAATGTATGTATAATGTATGTATGTGTATATGTATTATGTATAAACGATTATTTGTTGTATAATATGTTATATAAATATGTATTTATATTCGTTCAGGTTATATTGACTGGCAGTCGTGCTCTGTTGTTTGAGCCGCAAGTCATCTGTATTACTGGTCCTCACTGAAAACCAGTGTTGCAGAAACACTCTGTGACTTTTGCTGACGTGGGGACCCTTTTGGCATCACTAATTATATTTATTATTATTATTTTTTAATTTTAATTTTTTTTTTGTATTTCTTCTTTTTGTTTGTTTTAATTAAGTACCTTATTTTTGTAAAAATTGGTGCCAAATAAATGAGTTTGAGTTTGAGTTTAATGCCCAACATGCGGACAATGATGCTCAACATGGGGAAAACGATTCACCTCAAACGTCTAACATCATTCCCCAAGCGAATAAACGTTATAAACCTAATCCAAGTAATGAGATGGTGTCGGAAGCATTAAATTTAATGAGAACAGTCAGTCAACGGACAAATCAATAAAAGATGAGGACGATTTGTTTGGCGAATATATTGCGACACAACTTAGAAAATTTGATAAAACAACAAAGGCAATAATAAAACATCGGATTATATGACTTATCTTTTTTGAAACCGAAACTGGATATCGTTCAGACATGTTCGAAGCTTCGCCAAGACCTTCAACTTCCCATAGTCATCCAGGATATTATACAGTATCTCCAATGGATCAATGTGATGTAAATTCCTACTACTCATCATCCAACTCTGCCGTAACAAACCCTGTTTCACCGAAACCCTCAAGCCTCTTGGTGAACCTTCAACATCTTCAATTGAACCTTCGTTACGTGTGTCGCTTCAAGAGAGTGGTGATATTGAGAACATATTATCATCTATTGAGTCAGATAAATTGGTTTATTCCACAAATCCCCACCGTATGCACTCTGAGAATAACTCCATCACCTATACTCAAAATGCATAAAAACATCAGTGGGGATTTCGCGGTGGGGATTTATAGAATAACTCGGTAAATAAAACCACTTATAAATGAACAAAAACAAGTGATTTACGAACTTTGTAATACAAATTATAATAAAAATACAAGTACTCATACAAGTATGAGTTTCATTAAAACTTACGAGTTAGTCATTGATCAACAACATCTCTAATTCCCCGACGGTTATCGAAATGCTCACGTAGTACCGACAGCCAAGGCAACAACAGCAACAGCAGGTCGCAGTCGAGGGACCCGCCAAAACCCACCAATCGGTGGAAGTAAAGAAATTCCTTGTAAAGAGTACGTGCACAAATTCGAATTCAAAATATGTATTTACTTATTTGCTAATAATTTGTGGTTTCTAAAAATTACAGATTTTATTCATACTGAGACTATTGTGGTCTATGAATTAGAGCACCAAGAAACTGATAGAAAAATTGATGGACCTGGGAAAATTGTCCAGGTAGACGAGAGTAAATTTGGAAAACGCAAGTATAACCGAGGACGCCGCATTGAGAGACTGGAAGTGTGTCCTAATAATGAGAGATCTTCTGAAATACTGGTGCCACTTATACAGAAACATGTTGAGGAGGGCACAGAAATCCATACAGACTTTTGGAGAGCTTATGATTGCCTTCCTCAATATGGATACATTCACAAACAGTGTAATCACAGTGACCCAGAACACAGATTTGTGGCACCAGATGGGGGACACACCCAGAGGATTGAGAGCCAGTGGAGAAATTTAAAACGAATGTTCGCCAATATAAAGCAAATTTCACCTCACGAATTCTGTTGTAACGAAACTACTGTAAAAACATTAAAAATGAACAAGATGCGACACGTATGTACGTTATAATCCATTTAATTTCCAAACCACAGTTAAATATTTTGGATCAAATCCAGAAATAATGACTGCACACGGACTTATAAAGTATGTATTTGAAAATATCAACACGGCAATAAATCAATTATAAAAATTTGAAACACGTTTAGTAAAGAATTAAAAAAAAAAACCTAAGCCACGTTCTGGGACGACGATAATAAGCCGAAGTATACAGACACATGGCCACATTTTAAGCCCATGTCTTATTTAAAAGTAGTTGTGAAACTCCGACAAACAGTATTCCGTGCACTACCTACCGTAACCTCAGCAGTTATTAATGAACTGGAGCCCAAAATCGCAGTATTAACTCCATCGATAATAACTTCGTGGTAAGAATGTGGTATTTTTGTCACATTTAGACCTCGGTTCAAGGCTTCTTTTGGTACTAAACAGAGCTTCTACTAACGCCTGCATATAATATAAAAAAATAAAAACGAATATCCGTAAAAATTACAATACTTTCGCCTCTATCGATAATATAGAAAATTTCAAAAAGGGATAATTTGCGCCTGTAATCGCTACGTATATATTAGCAACATAATAAATTATCTAGTGTATCTATTTTTTTATACGAATTTTTTTATCTCATTCGGCCGCGAAATTCCAAAATTTTAAATATTTTTTTAAAAATCGGGTTTTTGAAATAAAACTCTGGGTGTTCTACTCGTGCATTTAAAAAGAGAAGCTCCTTAGATATTTCCAATAAAACAAGAATGTCACTTTTTCGGGCCAAAAAACATATAGTGCATCGGTTGTATGGAAATGATTTAGCATATTTCCTACAATCTAGGTTTTGAAAAATGGTCAGCAACAATACCAGACAGCAAAAAACTAAAGGGAAAAAAATAAATACGTTCAAAATTGTTTCCGAGAACTGCTTGGTTAACATATACAGGGTTATTTGTAAAACACCGGCAACCTCGCAGGACAAGATAGCTAACATCATAATTAGTAACAACATTTGTTCTACGACTTTTGGCATAACGCAATAAATTATTTTTAAATGATTGTTTAAGCTTTTATTGTACTCTCCTAACATTTGTAAGTCTATGTTCTATTCATTATCGAAAGGACGACGCGACGCCCCCTTTCCCCTCCCGTTCGCTTCTTGTTTACGTAAATTTTGGAATGCGCATAGAGTTTATAATATTCAAACGGAAAATTAAATGAATACAGTGGATTTCATTAATAACGACCTCGGTTGTAACGACCTTTCGGTTATAGCGACGTCGAACTTACGTCCCTAGAATTTGAAGCATACTTTCGTATAAATCCATTCGGCGATAGCGACTCCGGATATAACGCCTAATTCGGGTATAACGACTTGTTCTTGAATTCCTAGAAATTCATTGCGGATATGAGACGGAGTCGGCAAAGGCGCAAAGACTCATTCATAAACTTTAACTATTAAGCTTGTATTATGTAGGAATGTAAACAAAGGATAAGAATCTTTTGTTTACATTCGCAGTTGGTCAAGTGATTTGTTTCTGTGTAGGATTACTTAGCACGTGCATGAAGTTAAAATTATGAATCAGTTACGTATCAATTTCCAGTGAGTAAACATCGTTTCTTAAACTTGTGAACATGGCTCCTAGACGTACATTTACTGTTAAAGAAAAAGTGGATATCATTTCGAGACTGGAAAATGGTGAAAACAATGTTGATCTGTGTAAACAATTTGGGGTTTCTCATTCTACAATATCAACGATGTGGAAAAACCGCGCTAAAATTATGCAGTGTTTTGAATCAAAATCCCTTAAAATAAAGAAAAATTGTAATCCAACTCATCAAGATATTGAAAATGTACTTCTAGTGTGGTTTAAAGCACAGAGAAGCCAAAATGTACCTATAAGCGGTCCTCTTTTGCAAGAGAAAGCTAATCATTTTGCCAGACAGCTTGGGAAAACAGACTTTAAATGTTCAGAAAGTTGGATTTACAGATTTAGACAACGTCATGATATAGTGGTCGGTAAAGTTTGTGGAGAAGCTGCTAGTGTATCGCAAAACGACTGTGATAATTGGTTGAGAACAGTTTTACCAAAATTAACTGAAGGATATACCGACAGTCAAATATGGAACGCTGATGAGACAGGATTATTTTTTAAATTGACTCCCGAGTCCCGATAGAACGCTAAAATTCAAAGGAGAAAAATGTACAGGAGGGAAACTATCAAAAGATAGAATAACGGTGCTTGTTGCTTCAAGTATGGAAGGTGAAAAACGTAAATTGCTGGTAAGGCGAAAAAACCAAGGTGTTTCAAGAATGTTAAAACTTTGCCAGTTGATTACGAAGCCAACAAAAAGGCGTGGATGACATCAGAAATTTTTGAAAAAGTTTTACGGAAATGGGACTCTGAGCTAAGAAGACACAATAAAAAAATCATCTTATTTATTGACAATTGTCCAGCTCACCCACACAATCAAAAATTGACTAACATAAAACTGGCATTTCTACCACCAAACACTACGTCAGTTATTCAACCTATCGATCAAGGTATTATTAAGACTCTTAAAAGCCATTAAAGCTTCTTGTCGAGAAAATGGTAAATGACAATGAAAACAGCTCAACTCCTTTTGCCGTCAATATTCTGGACGGCATTGAAATGTTAACAACAGCATGGGCACGAGTTACTGCAGATACAATAAAAAAATGTTTTTTACATGCTGGGTTTGGTAAATTTTCTACCATTAATACAAATGATTGTCCTGAGAGGTTGCTGGTGTTTTACAAGTAACCCTGTATTGATAAACCACGTCAGGGTTCCGGAAACATTAACAATGGGAATACAGCTAGGAGATTTTCAATACATGAATTCGAACGCCAAAAGGATCAACCATCTTCGGTCCTGAAGAAATTGTACAAATTGACGAATACAAATTTCTTAAAAGAAAGTACAACCATAGTCATCACAATAAGGGAAAGGGAAAGATCAGCAGAAATGTTGGTGCCACTTATTTAGAAATACGTAGTTAGTACCAAAAAAACTCATTGTCACTGTTCACTGTCTTCTGTTGTGTGTACTGAATTCATTTCATGTTGTAACTTTGTATATTACATATTAACATAATATTGTAATTTGTAACAGTGAAAGAACAATAATTAAAAGTTATATTTACGCTAAGGTTCTATCATTTTACATGGGTAACAAAACCCCATAAACTCAAAAACCTACCCCACAAACATACATATTTGTATTTACCAACAAAATCACTCAGCGCTATTCTAACGACAGCTAAAGTAAAAAAAGTGAAGTCCAGTGTAACCAAGTGGGGTACGGTGCAGATGCATTATGCATACATCTATTTCACTGATCTATTTTCTTTAGGGACAAGTAGGTGATCAGCCTTCTGTGTCCTGCCAGACCGAGATAATTTTTTTTCTTTGACTCCACCAGGCATCAAACCCAGGACCCCTAGGTTCTGCGCTCAAGCGTCAACCACTGCACCAAAGAGGCGGTCGCTAAAATAATAAATACCTCTTTAAATTGGACAGAATTTTCTGACAGAAATTGATAATTCAATACAAAGTACAATAACTCTTATAACGAAAAAAACCTGACAGCTAATTTATGTACCTACTACATGCCATTAGCACATTGATGATGATAACAACACCTCAAAAGTCAAACATATGAGTTTTAGCTATAGGATGTGTCAAAGAAATATACATACATACACTTTGAAAACATAATTCTTGCTAGTTAAGTTTTTGCATATACTATGGGACTGACATAGTCATTGCTGGCTCAAAGTTCCTAAATGAAATAAGAATTAAAAACAAAAAATAAAACATAATTCTTCTTATTTGTAGTCTGGTAAAAAACAATTGAATTATCTACAACATGAGCAGACTTTAAGACATAAAACTTTAAAATATTTCAGGACTTAATCCACAATAATTGGTCAAACTCATAGATTTATTTATTTATATATTAGATTTCATCTAGAAGCAATTTTGAATCGTCATATTAACCATTGAGTTACTATATACTACGTACTAGAGAGGACATCGCTACTACACTATTTGTAACACGAGTTACGCCCCACGCGCGCCTCGCGCCGCCGCGCTTGTCGCACAGATTTTGTTTGTGGTGTCCTCTCTATACGTAGTAATAATACCTCAATGGCGATAACATAATTTTACCATTCACTACAGATTCGGAAAGCAGTTTTTATCGAGAAGAACCGGCAAGAAACTCCATAGTTGCCCTTTTAAAATCAAGTCAATGTTCATAATATCTACCAAACAACGAGGTACTAAATCCATTATCTTAATTATTTGACAACTAGCTGTGCACTGAAGTTTTATCCGCAGTGCTCTGTTCCTGTTGGTCTTAGCGAGATGATATTATATAAGCTTTCCTCGATGAATGGGCTACCTTACACCGAATGGTACCAGTAATTCCGGAGATTAGCGCGTTCAAACAAACAAACTCTTCAGCTTTAATATTAGTATAGATATTTAAGTCTAACTGACTGATCTATGAATGCACAGCTCAAACTACTCAAACAGCGTAATCCAATCAAAAGTGTTGTCACTACATAGTATAAAACAAAGTCGCTTTCTCTGTCCCTATGTATACTTAAATCTTTAAAACTATGCAACTGATTTTGATGCAGTTTTTTTAATATATGGAGTCATTGAAGAGGAAGGTTTAAGTATATAATTTATTAGTTTTTAGACAAAGCAGACGAAGACGCTGGCAGAAAGCTATTCATGTATAGTGTTTAAATATGTTTTAAATCGTATAAATTATTATGAACTTGCCAATTGCAAATAAACATAATTATATTAGCATTTGGAAATATTATTGGATAGAAGATAGAAGATTGGATTTGTAAATCCCATGAAGTAGGTACTTAGAACACATTTCTATGCTTTCAAATCTAAAGACTTTTTGCAAAACACATTCAACAATGCAGGTCAATTAATCAATCTTTTCAAAATTGTTGAGTTTATGAAAAAAATCGAGCATGTACAACTGTATGATGCACAAAAAAACGAAATTTCACCCAATTATACGAGTTTTGGAAACACATTCAAGAGCAACACACTGAAGAATCCTCACGGATATTGTTTGCGAAGAACAAACCCTAAACGATCAGAGAAAGCAAATAAATATGTAAGAAAAAAACCACGAAGCAACAAAAAACAGAAAACCGAACGACCCTCAATCCACAAATGACAGACTACAGAGATGAGAGAAGTGAGAACTGTCAATTGTCATAGAGGAATAGAGGATAGACATTTTGCCGTTTGCTTCATGTTCATTAAATTCCTTCGCCACGAAAGAGGTCTCGCAGCGCTGTAGGACGCGTCATGAAAATGTTATTTAATTCTAATGTTGAGGCATTAGAATTAAATAACATTAATAATATTATAGTAGAGCCAATTTAATAGGCAACATTTGACGTCTATCAATTTTATCTTCATAGGGTGGTAACCTGCTTTACCCTAGAACCGTACCCATATTAAAATTTCATAAACGGTACCCAGGGGTACAAATGTACCCCTATGAAAAAAACAAGATTACGAAAAGATTATTAACTTTTATTAAATGTTGACTTATTAAGGTCATCTTAACATTCATTTAGGTCCTAATAATTTAATTTATCATTGCATTTTAATTTATTTTTTTCTACAATTTACACACACTTTACGTTGCTGATCAAAATTTATTAAAAGTTTTCACTTGGTACACTGTGTGCGGGACTGACGGACTTATAACGTTGATATTCAGTTACATCTCTGATTTTGAAACAGTTATTGGTCCCTGCTGTTATTGGTAATTGTTGTCCTAAAACATCTCCATTACTTATTTGTAGAGACATTGGCAAAGTTATGTATTGAAATCGTTCTTCTAGAGACGCATATATGAATATTAGATATTTTCTGCTTTGCAAAAAACTTAACTTCCTTCCTCAAGAACCATTCTTAACTAACTTTCTAGCAAGGAATGTAGGTCTCAACATTATTATCTTAATTCAAGATTGTAATGTAATAATGTCAACATCATGAATGGTTTATAATGCTACGGCCACACTACCTTACCGTCTACCGGGCTGTTACCGCAATAATTATGGCATTAAATTACCGTCTAAATTACTGCATGAATTGGTGTGGTTACACTACAGTTTACCTAGATATGTCGGTAAGTATTGGCATTTACCGCAGCAAAAAAAAAAATATTAGTTAATAATTAATATATATTATGGTTTCTGTAATAATTCATCAAGGATTCTTTCTTTTTAAAACGGATTTTTTCTTTTTCAAATCATCTATTGTACTTGGAAAGTTGGAAATGATAAATTTTGTTTGATCCGACGCCACGCATCATTGTGTACACTGCGATGTTTATAGTTCTTCTGTTGGGTATCCCCAAGATCCCAAAGAGAAGAATTCCAAGAATTCCAAAAATTTGCGCCATCGAGCGCTTTTCATTTGACCACTCCATGTCGGTCGATACGTGCGTCGCCGGTGAGCTCATATTGCACACTGGACAAACGGTAGTGTGGCCGCATACGCAATAATTACGGCGGTAATCTTCTTTGATGTGCGAAAGAATACCGCCGCCGGAGCTATTGCCTACCGCCATTTGTCATATTGATTGGCATTGTAGAATTATGGCCATAAGTCGTGGTTACACCTAGGTGTTGTTAAAGTTGTGGCAATAATTATTGGCATATCACGGTAGTGTGGCCGTAGTATAAGCATATTATATTGTGCGAGTATGTATTTTTTTTGTTGGTAGGTATAAGTAATTAAATCACATGATACATAATTAATTATACTCTGTGCAAACGAAAATTATTCGTTGTCTTTGGTTTTCCATCCTGACATTGACAATTTGACAAAATACTTGTTCTTTCATCTTTGCTTGCTCTGTAGCACTCTGTAGTCTGTGGACGTGGTTGACAATGACAGACAATCGAATAATGAATTTTGCAAAATATAAGAAAATGTGGTTCGTGGTTTTTCCTGTAAATAGTTATTTGTTAGTGTTTGATAGATTATTTTTGTTCTGGGAATTGATTGCTTGATTGCTGTTATTTTTAGTTTCTGAGGTCCAAATTTGTTTGAATGTTTATTGTATACTGTCTACAACTCAACATGTTTATATTTTACAAGCTGCGCTCCGCGGTTTGAGGTTTAACCCGCGTGGCTCCGCTCCTGTTGGTCTTAGCGTGATAATATATAGCCTACATTACTCGTGGATAATGTAGCTTTCGAATGTTTTTCTTGACACTTGTTTTATAGTCTTTGGCATGTTCATGAGTTGTTTTCAGCTTGTCAGTCTCAAACCATTTTGTATTTGTCTCTCGAATGTATGCAGCCATTTAGGCAACCTGTTTCTATTCAACTTTATCGTTCTGGAATTTGTTGCTTGGTCTTCTTATGCTAAGTCATAAAAGCCTCTGTAAGCATTGATGAAATTGTACTTTCAATAATTTAAAGAAAGTAAATTAAAATTAAAGGACATTTTTCACATGTCACGATCAGATCCCATATTAAGCTTTCGCTTGTGTTATGGAAACCAGATAGCTGATAAACATACATATATAATTTTAAATGAATACTTGTATAAATAATCAACACCCAGACACAGAGCAAACATGTATGTTTATCACATAAATATTTTCCCCGGGTGGGAATCAAACCCACAAGCTCTGACTTGGACGGCAGGGTCAGCCAACCAAGCCAGCCAACCAACTAAGCCAACCGGTCAGTCAATCAATTGAATCATTAAATGAAACCTGGCAATCTCCACTACATCAAATTGTTGGAGAAATGTTAAAATAATAATAAAATAGCATGAAGTTATAAATTAATAAATTTTGAATTTTGAAGGTATTATGTATTACATAAGTCTAAATACTAGAAGTCTGCATCAGAGTTTATAGAAAGTTACTATTGCATACTAGCTTTCTGCCCGCGGCTTCGCCCGCTTTGCCTAAAACCTAATAAATTATATACTTAAACCTTCCTCTTGAATCACTATCTATTAAAAATAACTACATCAAAATCCGTTGTGTAGTTTTAAAGATTTAACATACATCGGGACAGAGAAAGTTTGTTTTATACTATGTAGTGAAAATGCAAATCTCTAATGTAGACTATTATAATTGTCCATTGTTTGTGGACATTTACTTGAAATCCTCTCTTTTACTTCTTTACCTTTACACTACTAAGTTAAAAGGCTGTCAAATAAGTTGTACTCTGTCTTTTTGTGTAATTAGTTCTTAGGTTTGCTGTCTGTACAACTTTGTTGATGTTAATAACTCAGGCCCCGGAATCACAGACACAATAGAAAATCTAGTGTGTTGTGGACCAATCGGGCCGTTTGGGGCTCAATGGGTTAATTAAATAAAAATGCAAAAAAGTTTGGATATTTATATCTTCTTTATACAAGGACATTGCCGTTTCTGATCTGATCACCTTTGGAAAAAGCCGTCTTTGTTATTGCTCATTAGGGGAAGGTCGGTTTCCACATTTTATTTTTTTATTTTTTCATGAATCAATCGCCTGACAGCTTAAATTTATAGTCTAAGAGATTCATATAAAAAATGACAGATGATTTCATCTCATGTTTCAACCATAACTTAGGAGGTAACTTTCTAAAGTGGTCATCTCCACTTTTGGCCAAACGGAAATCATGCATTTTGTATATATATTGTTTTTATTTATAGTTGTGTAGTATTAAATAGTACAAGTTGATGGATAATCATAATTACAAATTTCAGATAAAAATGTATTGTTTAATTGATATTCAATTGAAAAAACAACATTAAAGATTTGCTTTTTGCAGATTTGCTCATTTTTTTTATAAAGTAAGGATATGGATATAAAGTCTGCACAATGTTAATCAACGAAGATATACTGCGGCGTTTAACATGGACTGGATTAAGAAAATTCAAGTTTTTTGTGATTTGACTTCCAAAATCATAACGGGATTTTATTTGTATAGTTCCTTCCATAAATAACTCAAGACATCGTAGTTTAAATAGTTTCACATTACTTGGATTCAGACTAGGACTGGACAACGATGTGGCAACATTCACACCAAGGTAAAGTTCCTCAATCGGTTTGTAGTGTCGAGGGTTATCGTGCTGGATGTTATGAATTTCAGTTCGTAGCTAATAACTGTCCATGTAACAATCCAAAAAAATTTGGCACAGGTCTTTATTAGAAGCTGTTATAGATTAACATATCCAAAAACTGGGCATTTCTGGAAATATACAATAGTACATACATACGGGTCGGGTCCTTTTTTGAAGTCGGTTAAAAACCTAGAACTTAAATTAACTAACTTACGTGTTGAAATTTATATTTTTGGTTTTATGGCATTCAAATGCTTTTTATATTTTTATAAATTTACGTGTTTCATTCAAAATCTGTGCTATTTCTTACCATATATTCATGCGCCGCTGCTCATCGTGATATCTAGGGTCTCCTAGATCATACAGCTCTCTATACTTTTGCACTATAGAAATTAGCAATTCTTCGTTCATTTTCGTTTATTTGTTAGCACGGCGCGTGCGCTCACATCCGCCTGCCTGCGTCCACTAGACGGGTCGGGATGGGCCGCAGCGCACCGTCGGCAGAAATCCGCCTGCGAAGCGATCCGTCAATGCGTTGCGGACCGCCGCGCCCCGATCCATCGCTAATGGACGATGTTTCATACAAAACATAGGCGGGCGTAATTTTGCGTTGCGATGCGGCCCGGCCCGATCCGCCTAGTGGACGCCAGCCATTACGATAATCTTTGAAATCTTCCACAATTTGGTGATGTCTTATATTAATTTGCTTTGGTTTTTTAATAATTTGAGATCAAAATAATCAACATAAAATTAAATAACAAACATATAACCTTATATTCATATAACATTTAAGATAATGTTTCTAGTAAGCACTATCTTATTAATTACGCTCATGTAATGATAGGACGGTTAATCAGTAGCAATCAGTCTCACAAGTTCTTTAAAATTAACTTAATTAACATTCTTTTAAAAAAGGACCGTAACACTATTTTAATTTTCAATAGTATTTTTGTATCAAACAAAAAAAGCTTTGAAATAATCTCCTCTCCGCTCGTTAATCCTTAATAATTAAGCAGTTTAAATTCTGACGGTAAAATACTACTTCTTTTTTTGAATTCTCTGAAAGTAAGACCGTAGAAAACAAATTTTATCTATAGTCTTATCTCCCAACCTGCTTCGCACAGAACTGCATGTAGCCGGCTGCTGAGAATGCCCTTTCGGCCTCTTACACTGGTCGGTTTTAAGGTCATTAAATACTCATTAACCATAGATAAATGTTCACCTCGCACTCCTTCGCTCTCATAAACGCTCATTTCTTTTTTCAGGATCTTTTCGTAATCTAATTGACCACTTGGCTTTTGTTTATTAAAGTTCTCCTTCTCTCTTTTAAGTTCTATCTCAAGCTCTAGCTCTAAAGTCATTTAAACGGGTTCTGCGTCATCATCTACTAGATCTTCTTCTATCTCCATGGTATCTTCTTGCACCGGTTCTACAATATATTGTTTATTTACTCGTTTTAACAATGTTCTTATTTCCTGCCGCATCGCATTCTTTTTTGGCAATGGAAAATAGCCAGACTTAGTTGTTTACCTTTATCTTGCTTAACATATTTTTGCAAAAATAAATCATCTTTGGTGGGTGATTTTTTGAAAATTATTACAACTTTGCGTACTTTCATGAGCAGTGCTTTCTGCTTGTACACAAACTGTGCCATTCATTATTGAAAAAATGTTCAGTATAAAACCGACAACGTACATACATTGTACAGGAATATAATACATATATAAATAAGGCATTCCTCAGCGGAAATGTAGCACTATTCCTTCAGCGGGGTCGTACCAATGACGTAGTACTATTGAAGATAGGTACCTAAGCGAAAAGTAGCAATTGGTTTAATAGTCACTTTAATCAACATTGTTTGAATTGTCCTTTTTGATGGTTATGAAACATTTGTAAGCTCTTTGACTCTGTTTGTATGTGGCACAAAACTTTTTATTTATTTGCTAATCTGCTTTGAATCAGAATGCATTGATTTGTCCAAAGCATCTTAGACAAAGAGCCACTGAACGTGTTTTTTTTTTTTCAATTTTGGTTGTGGTTTTCGATGCAAAATACGCTCTTGTTGAACACATTGTACTTTGTTTTTTGTACATTGTATTTAAGTACCTGAAAAAAACTTTCAATTATCTTTCTTGTCCTTATTTGAGCATAATTGTGATGAATTTCTGCTACTGTAGTTGTTAGCAGAGGTGGTGTTAACATAAATGTCAAGGAAGGGATTCCACTGTCACCAACAATAATTTCATTAATCTCATCTCTAGAAAATTGTCTGAAGGCACGGGAAGTTCTGAAAATTCTACTGTCATGGGAGCTCTATGGCCACCGTGCTGCAATGTAAAAAAATCTCCATATTTGGCCATGTTATTATTGAGTATTGATAGAAAATATACCTTTCCTGTTCCTATAGGCCTCCGAGTGTTCCACATTTCGTGGTCTATTAATTTTAATATAGTTAACTGCCGCTGTAATATTGTTCAATCCATGACGGGTAGGACTTCTGCCTAGTTTTTTAATTGTTGTTGTTCTGTATTCGGGAAGTGTATGTATCTTGATAACTGTTTAGTTATTGCCAAAGATACTTGGTCTATAACCCCACAAACCGTAGCCTGACTTATGCCTCTCTTATGGCATTATACTAAAGAGAGACTATAAGTTTTAAGTATTTTCGTGAGTTACTAAGTTAATTCTCTACATCATTCTGTTTGTTTAAATAACATTGTAACTCAGACATAAAATTGCATAAAGTATGATAATATGGACTTAATATGACACAATAATTTCTAATGAAAAAATTTTTGAAAAATTTTTTTTCTTTCAAAAAATTGTAAATATATTATTTTTAAATAAAGGATTTTTGCATTAAATAATTGTTTTTAATAATATTATGAATTAACTTATCTGTCTATTTACTCATCTCAGTGAATAATTTTGGATGATAATCGTATACGGAACCCATATTATAATTGTGCATCGCATCGAACGCGAATCACGTTGGTTTAAAAATTCATCTGTTCCTGAGCCTGTTTTCGTTGGGTCTTTAATCTTTTTCAAATTATCTCTTTACTGTGTTAGTAGGCTATTTCTCTTTATTTTAAGTTCTTCTACTGTAAACGGCACGGAGAAACTATTTATTATTCTAATCCATGCGTCGTTTACCAGGTTTCGATTTTTGTGATCCCTGTTTTTCGGATTCCATATTGAGGGTTATGTTTGAAGTAGCTCAATAAATTCTATTACTGCGTCATTACCGCACTCCATTATTGACGCTCAAAATACCACTCACAGATTAACTATTGCATACAACTGCTCCGTTCAGCGGCGCACACGCGAATAAACACTGCAACAAGTGTGGCAGGCCGCACAAACTTTGAACTTTGTTTACTTTGATGTGCGCACTAAAAACCGACACATGGTCGGTTACGGTCTTATTCCCTCCCTTATCTTAGTCCCTCTTCATATTTCCGGCCCTCTCAAATGCTTCTTTGCCTCTAAGCAGCATGCCGTTTGCAACCTTTGTTGCCACGTCCATTTCCACCCCTGTGCCCATTTTGTGAGACGTGTAAAGGAGACTCACTCGTCTCCCGATGGATGTCTCGGATCCCACCGATGAGGTCTCCATCTCAACCTGGGTGTCGCCACTTGCAGCCTGTGACTCTGGCGTTTTGAGGTCGTCCATCTGGAAATTTTTGGGATGGGGACGACTGTGGCGACGATTCCGGTTCCGGTTAAGGTAGAGGCTTAAGAGTTGTCTTGTGGTTGGTGACAGAGCTACTCTCGCCATAGCCTTTTCACGTAAAGTGCGCGTTTGCCTGCTAGGCGCCTCCGCGGCTTGGTTGCGAGAAGTTTTAGCGGGTTGTTTACTTTTGCTTGACATGTTTGTTTAATTAAATTAAAATGAGTTTAAAATTAACTTAAAATTAATTAAAGTTACTTATAGTTAGGTTGTGAGTGACTTAAATTTAAAGTATGTGACGAGGACGCTGGTGTTGTGCGCCGGTGGCTGATAGTGACGAGTACGCCCAAATACGCGCCGGAGATTTCTCTTGGCCTTTATGCAATTAATGCATTGAGGCACTTCTCCCCGCAGCTACTTGTCACACTCGGTCTTCATGTGAGGACCAGCGCAGTGGCTGCATCGCTCCTTTCCCTACACATTCTTCTCGTATGCCCATACTCAAGACAGCGCGAGTACTGCACTAGCGGACTTTGATCCATCACTTTCACTCTACTTTGCCCTATGTGGGCGTATCCTTCATTCGTGCATCTCTTCCATACCTGTGGACTCACCCTGGCCACTACGTGGTTCTGGAGGTGGTTCCTTGCTTTCATCACGTACGCTACTTCTTTCTTCCTCATTCGCACAACCGACGACTACCTTCCTGTTCTTCACCTTTCTTACCCTCTCTACTTTCACCCATCCATCCTTTGTGCATCCTCAGTTCGTCTTTGGATGATACCATGACTGAATGCAGGGCTCTTGCTTCGGGGAGTTTCTCTATGACTCCCCTCGAGACAACGCCCGCATAACTCGCCGTTTTGGCGACAGTCATGTTGCCCTCCAAAAGCGAGCTCAATTTGTCCATTTTATTTTCATTCTCCCGTATGCTTACTCTCATCTCTTTCATACTTTCTTTCATTGAAATTTCACGAAAGGGTATAAATATATATATGAATAGGGAGTCCCGGTTGAACATAGCCTAACACTTATAGAGTAGGTGGTTTGGTTGAAGAGTTCCCTTGGTGATGTCGTTTAATTTGCCTCAATTAGGCGTACGTGCTAGTATAAGAACCTTTTTGGCGCGACGCGCGATGAATCCCGTCCGCTCCAGACACTACAAACACTGGGTATTGTAAATTGTGATGTTATAACAGCGATATCTCACTTTCACGCGCGTGGCTCTAAAAATACTATATTTAATAATTTTATTTCGCGGAGCCAATGTTTTTTGTGTATAGTCTTGGTGAGTACTAGAGAGAGAAGTGCTTGGTTGCGAATTCTCAGACAACTGAGGACAGATAGTTCAACTCAGTTGTGCGCGCCGCCCTATGTGTGGGTGAACCTTGTACATATACAGTGACTTGTGTGCGTGACAACAGGTACAGCCGGGTACAAATACAAATACAGTTATTTACGGGTTATATACGGGTTTAAAAAAAAAGAGTTATTTCGTAATGTAATGATTATTTATTTATTGAACATTATTCTGAATCGCTACTAGAAAAATCAAATGATGAATTTGCGGATTCGCTGCTCTCACCAAGGTTAATTATGAATTCTGACTCCATGTCAAAATGTCTATAGTATTCTTCTTCTTTCTTTTGTACATGTCGACAAGTATTACCCCACATCCCTTCATTAATTTGACTTAAACGTTTATTTATGAGTTTGATTATTTCCGTCACATTTTGGTCGACATTATGCGAAGCAATATAATTTTTTACAATTCCCCACACATTTTCTATCGGGTTTAGTTCAGGATGATAATATGGTGGCAGTCGAAGAACTTTTATGCCATATGGCTAGCAACTTTACGCAAAAAAACCATTTGCTCTTTTTGACGACTTTGCCCCTGATCATGATTTTTTTTTCATCATTTTTTTTTGTTTGGATCCAGACATACCGTATAGTCTTCAACAGATAGTCTTCTATCTATAATTAAGTATAGAGCTTCATAAGGAGTATAAGGTCTATCAGTTTTTGGACTTGACCTTATTAGTTTGGCAATATTGGTAGACTCGGTTGGAGATTTTAGGCACTCACGAACAGCAAACTCAAAATCACTAGCCGCAGCTTTTCCTAGTTTTTTACCTGTTTTTTCTACTAAAATTTTTGAAAACACCTTGATCGGAGAGTCCGAAGGGTAGTTTTCTAAATCTTGTTCCAAAGATTTTCTTATACGTCACTTACTACGATCGCTGACATTATCATACTGATCGGATCTAGAAGTAAAAGGAACATCTAATGACTGTCTTTCTTCTTCTGAGGCTGAAGGTATTATTTTTGTGAAAATTGTTGCAGGTTCCTCTTCAAGGCTTTGGTTTTCGCGACTTTTGTAGTTTATTTGATGTAGTGTTTCGTGAAGTTGAAGATTGGATGTAGAACAAAGCCATTTTTTATTTTTACGTTTCCTACTTACTGACTTTGTAAAGCTGTTCGCATTTTGCAAATAAACTTTGTAGTATTTTTTTTAAATATGTCTAATTCTATTTGTGTCTGATTAGGAATACCCTTAGGGTAAATCGCACTTAAAACTGTTTTTACTCTTTCGTTTTCGGGAAAATCCAGAGGTCGCAAAATAAACACTATTTTCTAATATCTTGAATAAGTCAAGATGCGTTAGTTTGTGAGGCGTTATTGATGATTTACCCACTTGTCGTTGATCATCTTGAGGGTCAATATTCTCTTGCCCTAAGGCCCTAGGTTGAGTCCCGAAATGACAAGCCCTAGGAGAGTGGCTCAATTCCTCCCCAGAAAAAAATATCTGACTGGTCCGATTTCATCGTTTCCTCTGAATTCCGTTTAGGTGAACGTAAAATATTTGGTGGCTGCTTCCCTGCATTACTATCCCCCGGGTAGGCTACCGTGCCACTAATAGTTGTTCAGAAGCATTTGGCATTTTTTATAATTGAACGTTTCTTGTCGTACCTTTTTCGCGATTTCGAAGGTAATAAAAATTGTTAATGTTGTAAAAATTGTTTGTATTTTTGAGTAGAACAAGCCCTTAAAATATTACTACACTTAACCGTTACACCCTAAAAATAAATTTGTAAAGAATACTTACATACCACAATTGTTTGTACTATATACTTACTTTCGATCGGATCGTTGAGAAATTCTAGCTCCTTATAATACCACAACTTTGGATGACACAAATCTTCAACTACGGAGCCGGTTCTCATGTTTGCTTTAACCTTGTTTCGTTCTTTCCTGTGGGAAGCTCGTAGTGACTGAATTTTTTTCTTAATGTCGGTTTTATCCGAGTTTGGTTTATATATTTTTGCAATATCCACGATTTTTTTATATGCTGCAAACCTATTGGCTTTGTCTTTATACTCGCTTGATTTAGTTTGCCATAAACAGGGACAGTCTCGAAAAACATTTATAAATTGTATTTTAAAATCGTGGCTGCAAGTACGTAGATCCATTATTGTGACACGGACTGAGCACGCACACATCCAGGAACTTGGCTATTTGTTCGTAAAATGGCCAATTAGGTTTATACATATCATCCGTACCAATCCCGCTTGTTGAACTTGACTTCACTTTCGCATTTAATTTTCATGAAATCATAATCACTTTCTTTTTGTTAGGATAATATTTTTCAATGAAATCGATTGTACAGCTAGGCACATTGTTAGCTGTAACGCCTCCTTCCCCTTCATGCCAGACATACAAGTATACATATTTTGTATTTTTTACGTAAAACGTATAATTATGAAGTGCCAACTTCATTTTGTAATATTGCTCCGATACAAGAAGCTTGTTTGCATATGCATTGATACTTCTATATATTATACAGACATTTGCTGAAGTGCTTCTCCTTTCGCTGTGTAAGCCTCTTCTTTCTTTGTGATGTGCAATTTATAAATACGTTCTGTAATATTTCCTTCTTTATACCAACACAAGTATCATATTGATCCTTGCATGGTTTGAAAATAGATATTTTCTTTTGTTTCAATATCTTGAGAAATATCTTCCTCTGTACCGCATAAATGTTATTTTTGCGATACCAAGATTTATACAATGAATGCATTTGTCTATAGGATTCCAAGGATTAAATTAATTCCTAAGCGCCATGACCCGCTGCGGCCTCCGCAGGAATGGTCTATTACGGGCGTTTGAGCTCAGATGGGGGCCCCGTAGAGAGCCATGGAGCGGATTGCGCCTGTATACAAACGGCGACACCCACCCCTGGCACCCCTAAGGTTTGGAAGCAAGCTTCTCAGTGCACCCGCAAACCCCTACAAGTCGGGGGGCGAGGCGACGGAAGTGCTCCACGAACCTCCACGAATCTGCTGTCCAGCACAATGCCTAGGTACCGCATTGTGTATACTTAATTTTGGTTTTCATTGACCACCTCTTAAGTTTTTCAATTTCTAATTTCAATTTTTCATTCTGTAATAAAATAAATTCTTTCTTAGCATCTAAGCATTGTTTTTTGGCATTATAATATTCTGCTATTGCTAAATTTCGAGAAGAACTACTGCCATCCGTACTTTTGAGTTTCTTCTTACCTGCAAACCAAAATTATTTTTTTTATTACACGAGATATAATACTTTTCATCTTAAGCCTACTATCAATTATCATCTTAAGGCAAGGATTAAGGTTCTTTCAAAAGAGAAAGGCTGCTCCCCAATACATTTTTGTAAAACCATCACCTGTCAAATGTGATTAGTTCAGAGAATTAATCTGTTTTCTATCAATGCACAGCTCAAACCACTGGACAGGACGGATTACGCTAATATTTGACCTACTACTACCTAGAATAAATGAATATATTAGGTCATTACACACATTGCAATCGAGCCCCAAAGTAAGCGATAGATTGTTATATGGGTACTAGAAAACTGATAAATATAATATTACTATATTATAATACTATCTATAACTACAAGAATTATTTAAACATATTCATCAAGAAAACATGTCTGAAAATTCTATTCTTCAGGGAGTAAAATGGGGGGAAATGAGAGAAGCAGCAGGAGTCAGCTGGTTTTTGACATAAATACCAGCCGGAAGGCATGAATCTACTGAATCTGTACTCAAAGATAGTAACCACTAGACTAATATTAGGCTATTATAGTAATTATAGGATACAATGATCATAATTATTAATGAATGGTAATATATATACCTATTTTAGGCGTACTCAATGTAAGTCTCTTGGGTGTGTGTAGTTTAGTGTGCCCAGCTTCATGGTAAGTGGCATTATCTATAGTTTTTTCTGATATAAGAGTACTACTACCATTAACTATATGTAGATAATTGAAATGAAGTATTTGCATCATATACATACTGTTACTGGCATAACATTATACGTAATAAGTACCTGTAATTTCAAACAAAGATGAAAATTTTTTCTTTAACACTTACTTGGATGCGATTCATCCTAATTTTTGTGCTGCGTTTACGAGCAAGTTTCTTTAAATTTTCCCTCTTTAAACGCAGCTGCTGGGGTGATCGACGACAAACAGAGGCAGTGGCATTAAATTTGTGTGTCGGGCTGACCCACTCCTCATTTTTCATCTTGTTTCTGGCGGCGTTTGTTGTTTTAGACAAAATTATTATGCTGCTCTCAATTAAGCCCAGCAATAATTTTGTCTCATCCTTCGTCAGAGGTTTGCCTCGAACCTAAAATAAACAGATATTCTTACAAAAAAACGCGTTCGAACATATTTGGCGTCACCACCAAGAAACAAAATTATTAATGGTACGAATGCGTCAAAGTCACTTACCACTTCAAAGTCCATTGCTATTTTACAAAATAGGTGCAATATAAATCAATGAATATAATTTAACAAAATGATCAGAAAGTTTATATAGAAGTTATGAACAGAAATCGGAACCAATACAACGAAAAAAGAGCGTCCTGCGTCAGTAGAAGGCGTTTTGTCAAAAACAGGCAGGCGTGACGTTCCGTTTTATACAGATCTTTTAGGATTTATCACATTTAAAATTGGTAATAATATAATCTGTATAAAACTCCAAGAGCCCAATAAATACATGAAAAGTAAAAAGTAGGTACCAAATAATTATTATAGATACGGGTAATACTTATTTTTGAAATTTAAGTTAGAAATAAACGATGCATTCAAGTATTGGTTTTGCATAAAACGGAATGGTCAAAGAGGGAAAAGATATCTACGGATATCTTGATATTTCCGGATATCGTAACGGTGGTTTGTCACTTTTCGTTATTGGGACGTCGAAAGGAGATCGATCCATAGATATGCAAATATCTGCGATAGAATTAAATCTTGGATTACGGATATATTTATTATAATTTTTATTATAATTTCGGCCGATAGACGAATAGGTTTAGGAATTGACGGTTATCGTTTGGTGTCTATCGTCTTCAAAAAAATAAGGCCCGATAATTCCTTTTGAAAGAAAGAAAGATAGAAACATTTATTTGACTCCACAAGATACAATGAACACAATACAATTTAAATGAATAATATATAAAAGGAAAACAAACAATTTCAAACAAATAAAACAAGTAAAAAAAATTAAAATCACGACAGGTAACAATCTTAATAATAAAGTAAAATAAAAATTAATGAAAAAATAACAGTAAGTGGAGCCAAACCCGTTGTTTTGCACTTATTTCCGCTCCAAACGGTCACTTTTTCTGAGTGCAGCGGCTTTTCATGTAATTCTTCTGGATTCTCGGTGGCCCAATATCGAAAATTTTATTTATTTTCCGACCCGTCCATTAAAAAATGTGCTTCATCCGAAATGATTGTTTTCATAAACCCGAGGACGAGGAAATCTGCAGAGCATGGTTCTAGCGTATGTCAACCGCAATCCATAGTCACTTTGTTTAATTTTTTGAGTGATTTGAATTGTGTAAGGATGAAATTCCAAATCTTAATAATTTTGTGCACAGTTGTTTTTCTCAATTTCAGTGCAGCAGAACGTTTTCTTAGTGAAAGACGTGGATTTGCAATAACATCACGACGAACTGCTTCAATTGTTTCGTCAGTTCTGTTCGCGATACACCTGGCCCGTGTCCCACTACAGGTCCATGTTCACAAAAACTTCGCACCCACTTGCCAATAGTTGCGTAATAGGACAATCTCGTATACGCCGAATATTGAAATGTTCTCCAAATACCCGGCGCGCTGCCATGGGAGAATCGTTATTTTAAAGATATGCCTCTACAGCAAACTCACGAAGCTCCGTCGATCAACGATCCATGGCTACTAAAATCCGCACGACGCGTAAGTGTAATGAATACGCCTTCCCCATCCCCCCTCCGCCGATACCCCGCTTGAGTTTATTCAAATTCAAATTCGAAAATTATTTGACGGACACCCTTTACTTTTAATTTACCTTTCAACAACTTGTAGGCTGCAGATTGTGTAGTGGTATATTTATATTCTGGTGTTCCCCTTGGCTGGTTTTTAACTGATGTGATAAACCAGCGTTCTAGTGGATAACCATCATCACCTAATAAGAAGTACCTAAAGGTACAGCGCTGGTATTCTGTCAAGACCGTTGGAGGGTGTGATTTCGACTTTCCACTGCATTTAGTTCATGTCAATAGATAAATAATAAATTACATTTTATATCTAGATTATTTTGGTGCTATTATTTATATTAAATTGAATTATTTTTGTTGAAGTTGATTTTGTGTCTATGGCCGCGTTACACTCACCTTTCCGACTACCGTTGTCATTTTAAGTATAATATGACCAAACTGATACTCCTGGTTTTTTTAAATGACTTTCGTATTATTAAGAAGCTTAACTGACTATTGCACATAATTTATCTAGTTATTTGTCACATCTGCAGACTCTTTTGCATACCGAAATCTGATACGACGGAGAAGAGGATGGCGTTGGGTTTTGCCATATTACTTTTTTGTTTTCCTTTCCACAAACAATGCGTAACGGCACAAAAGAACTCATAAAAATGTTTCCGTCTAAGTCAGTGTCATGCTCGAATTTTTGTTTAAACTTGAATTGCTGACTGTCTCAACCCCATTTACAGATAATCGTTAACGACTTCCTTTCTTCTTCATTCAGCGTAATTAGAACCTCTTCCAAGAATATTGAGGGGCGTATCACAGTAAGGTCCATAAAACATTGTAAATTGCTCTCTGCCGAAGTATCTATGACATTCATGTATTCTTCTGGTGGATAACATTGTTGTTTCGCTTTTAACAACAAATCGTAGCAAGGGAAATGTTTTGGGTTTTTTTCTTATTTTTTCATATTGCCGTCTTGAAATATCTTGCAGTGCTTGCAGAGGCGTCAGCGGCCTAACATGTAGTCGTCGTTATTCACTTGAGAATAGGCAGATCTATATTTGCTAGCTTGTGTCGGCGAATTAGTAATTTATTTGAGAACTTTTGAAGCATTCCTTTGCCCAGTGTTTTGTAAAAAGAATTGTGCAGCATGGATGATGACGTCATGCTCCAGATTCGCGCGAATTTCTTCCGTTTTTCTTTTGCTTCGCTCACTTAAATCTTCGAAAGATTTTGCTGGCTTACCTTGAGGAGAAGCCGATTCTTTCGGAATCTTGAAAGTTCCTTCTAAATAATCTCGGTTGTTAACTAGAAAAAATTCATCGTGTTTACTGGCTTTCATCCATCCTTTCATGAATTTGGTTTTGATATAAGAATACTTTTGCTTCAAACGCTTTTTCATTTTCAGTCCATAACGTATCAAAAGAAAATCTTCATACGAATCGAGTTTTTCCCTTGAACTTGGTAAATTTTGTAATATAACAATTAACAATAGTATTAACAGTTAAACATTAGCAAATAAAAGCAGTTGTTTTAGTAATAAATTAATAAGTGTACATTTCAGTTTGATTGTACAATAAATCCCTCCAACACTAGCCACGTAGCCCACAATACGTCTATTTAAATTATTGCTAATAATGTCTTTAGCCAGCTGATTATCAACACTTATTTGATTACCCTTACCCTAAATTAAATATGGATTAATCTAACATAACAAGTTATTACATCAGTCTTGCTAGCTAGATTAGTAGAAATTATTAAATATAATCAAACTCTAAGGCCATGTTCACGAAGATGGCGGGAGTGGCGGGGGAGAACAAATTTTGAATTTCGAACAGTTGAATTTCAAAAATTATTCGCCTTCGCTCGCTGCTCCCGCCAACTTCGAGAACACGGCCAGGGTTCAGAGGAATAAAGTATCTATGTTAATTATTTATTTTATATTGAAATTATACTTTTCATTGGACTTTGCCGCCAATATAATGGTCTTATTTTTTATAACATAGTTATAAAATTCATTGCAAGTCATATCAAAGTTAGTTTTAATTTGAATTTCTGCTTTCACATGCTGGTCAAACGGTTTCGCTTTTCCGACCAAATTAAGTTAGCCTGGGAAATAAATACCCTTTCTGTTGTGGCGTTTGATACCTAAGTCTTGATTGTCTTTAAAAACGTTATGCCATTTTTGTAGCGGAGTTAACTGGTCTAATGTTTATAAGATTTCTTCCAGTTTCCCGCAATATTAAAAGACTTTCTTCGGCGTCTTTGGCTCGTTCTGTCAAGCTTCTGCTTAGGCGGGCCGTATTTTCTATGTTTGTGAATGCATTTGCGGATTCGTTGTAGGCGGCTTTAAACAAGAGCCATTCTTGGTGTGACCTGATATTTCGGTAGCTCGGTGACGTATCTTGATGTTGTTATATGATCGGTTCTTGCGGCAAGTGTGATAGCTGTCGCAAGTTCCGCTATATTAATACTGTGGTTTTTGAACGCCTCTTGGTATTTTATTCTTTGGACGAGGGAAGTTTGGCTTCTACCTCTCCTGAGCTGGAATTGCTGGTTTGGCTATTGCCTGGCTTACTGGTTGCTGTTCTGCCAATACGGCTACTAAAAAAATATGTTCGACGAGTCTCTCGTCGTCTTCTGTTAACAAATTCTACAACCGACCTACATATGATGACTGCTTGAGTTTTTTTTTTCAAATTCAAATTATTTATTTCTTCCTACTAAACTGCTTGAATTTGATTTGCATCTAAAGATATCTGCGTTTCACTCTCTGGAAGGGAAGCAGGGACAAAGGCAAAGTATCTAGAATTATTATTTATTAAGAGCAAGGCATCTCTGAAGCATCTATCGATTGTGAATGCATCAGCTTGAAAGTACTGCTGTACTGGCACAGCCATTTTCGTTTCAAAACTCATTCTGCATAATTTGAGCGTCTGAAGTAGTTGTGTGGGGTGCGTGATAATGAATGTTAAAAGTACAGTACTTTGTAGTTGTGCACAAAATAATTACACACTCGCGGTTTCAATTGTTTATTGACTCCATAGAAGAAGAAAGAAGCAGTACAATTAGTATAAACAATAAACACTTCGATCATTAAAAATATAAGAAATAAAAACACTGACAATATGCGCATTCAACTTCTAAGGTCGAACTGATTTTATTTTAAAGTATGATGAATATAAATATGAAATAAAATATTTAAATACTTTTTATGTGTAATATAATATGTATGGTAAAATACATACTAAAATATTGTTTGTGTGTTAGCCACAATTGCTGCATAAGGGTCCTGTACTTCACTAATGTAACCATGAGTACAGTCTATTAGAAGTGGCTTTACTAAGTTTTCATATTTGTGTAGAGTATATGTTTTTTGATAAATAATTAGAGCTTTTTTGCACTCAACAATATGTGCCATCTGCAATTACAATGGGCTTTTTTTTTGTACACTATCTTCGTTAACAAGCCCGTTTGGTATTATTAAGTTTCGATAAATTATTTCTTGCCTATTTATATGATTTATAACGACAAGATGCGGTACAAAATAATTATACAGTAATTCTCTGGCTTTATACAACCTTCCATCGTTCGTCCTGGAATGTTAAGTAATATTTTTATTATTTCATTGCATCTCCTGTCCTTAGTTTTGATAAATATAAGATAAGTGCACCTTTATTAATTTGATTAAATTTTGTCACTTCATTTAATTATATGTTAAATTGATCTGCTGTTTCTGTCCTGTTTTTTCCATCAGCTGCATACTGAGCGATTCAGACACTCTTCAGTATAGTTTTGAAAACCACTCACTTTACTTTTCTCGCATAACTTTGAGTTGCAGCGTATGCCAAGCTGTCTAGAAGGTAATAACGCATCATGTTGGATTCTATCTGCTTGTTTGGAGTACCCAAGACATTCTTCGCCAAGAACTTCTTTTAGCTTTATTTCTTTTCCAAGATCTTCGCCGTTTCCTGTCCTCTTTCATATTTCCAAAATATTCTGGTTCATGAACTTCCTATTTCGTTTCACTGCCATTGTCAGGAATGTAATTCTTACTCAGTTTTTGATTTATGATTTATATAGTTGCATCTTATGATGCAACTATATTATGGCAGGCCAACAAGCAGCAACATTTTGAAACATCAAAGAAGCATTGCAAATAAATTGCATATACAGGGTCATGGTCCAGACACAGGGTCTGGTGGCATATTTATGTTTTCAAAATTAAATAAAACAAAAACTATTTGACATATCGTTTTAGGGCCGATTTTTCAATACTTGGAAACTTACTTTTTTAAATTTATCCGTCCAATAAAGTATTACACGAACATTTTAAAATGTACCTGTAAACTGTCATATACGGACAATTAGAATACATTTTTGAAATGGTAGCTCAATACGTTATTCGATGAATAAGTTTTAACCAAGCATTTAAAAATGAGCCCTTAATTAAAATATTGAACGACAGAATAATAATGCGGATTTTATTTTTTAAAGTCATTCATATGTCTTCCGTCGAGTTGCACACATTGTTCAAAACGGAGCCTCGTGTTCCGCGCCACACGCTGCAGTAAACTTCAATTGTTCAATTGCCCTGATTTCTTGACGAATGTTTTCTTTTAAGTCCATCAGCGTTCGGGGATTGTTAATGTAAACTCTCTCTTTGAGGTAGCCCCATAAAAAAATCCATTGGGGTTAAATCGGGGGACCTCGGTGGCCATGAGATGTCTCCAAAGCGGCTGATAAGTTTTTGAGGGAAAGCTTCCCGAAGCAAGGTCATCGAAGCTCTGGCCATGTGTGCGGTCGCACCATCCTGTTGGAACCACGTGTGCGATGAGAACGATGGGTGAGCTCGCAGATTCAGTAAAAAGAAATCTGTAATCATGCGTCGATAATTCTCACTATTGATATTTGTCGCCTGGCCCCGAGCATTTTCGAAAAAAAATGGTCCAATTATCCCATTTGTGGATAAGGCGCACCAAACAGTTACCCTGGGACAATGCAATGGTTTTTGGTGTTTCAGTCGAGGGTTTTGAGATCTTGGAGACCATTACCGGCAGTTTTGCCTGTTAACGTGGCCGTTTAAATGGAAATGAGCCTCGTCGCTCCAAAAAAATGGAATTCACAGTTCGAAAACGCTCCAGCATCATTTCCTAAAAAAAAACTGCGTGAAACAAAGTCATTTTCTTTCAGTTCTTGAACGATTTGAATTTTGAATGGATGGAACTTCAGATCCTTTTTTAAATATATAAGGTATGTTGGGGTAAGGTCGGACGGTTTTCGTGTGTGTTTTTGTGGTGCCTCTAAATATTTTTTTCCTCATTTCCTATAAAACATATTCAAATATTATTGATCTTCCTTTGCTAAGGATAAAAATTACTGTCTATCAGTATTTTTGTAGTTCCTTTTACATAAGCGGTTGCCAAGTTACATCTCGTGAAAGTTGGGTTTGCTAACCCGAAAACCCAGGTAAAGACCGGACCATAGCGGGGTAAGTTCGGACTACTTTCTAAAAGCTACTCTGTGGCTTAGAACTTAAAGTTTTCAGTAGAGAAACATCCGTTCCTTCCCGTATTTTTGAATATATTAAATCATTAAAAAAAACATATTGTTTCGGAATATCAGTCACAACTTTAATTTTTAAATAAAAAATCTTTCCCTGCATAACGTCAAACAAAGAAATTATGGTTGTCAAATTTTGTATGCAAACTAGCTTGTATGAAATTATTTCTTGCTTTTTAGCTTTGCAGGTGTCCTGATGATAACAGCCTGTGTTTCAGCCTGTACTTAGTAAATTTGGGCAAGATGATGATAATGATCAGTACTTATATGTTTTTTCGTCTTCACGACACAAAGAATTCCAAAATAAGAAATAAGCAAAATAATAAAAAAGACTTTCTTTATTATAAACGAACCTGAATTTAGAACATTAATCGACAAATATTGCTTATGATGACTATCAGAAAATGGGTGTGATATGCCCATCATAAATAATTAAAACGGGTTGTTCTGGTCCCAAACTCGGAATAATAGTTGAGAAAGATATCGGCTTCCATCCAGCCGCGTTTGCTGGCGACTTAAGCTATTTCGAAATCATACTCCGGTTTTTCTTCCGCCATCCATTCTTCATACGTGTTTTTACCTTTATAAACGATCAAAGGTGTCATTTTTTTGCCAGCCGCATTGACGACAATATTAGTAGTTTCATCCAAATTCCAGATCCTGTCTGGCGATGACTCAAGATTAAGCTCTGTAATTATTTCTTCCAATTTTTTGAAATAATCGTACACCACAAAGGGATCAGTCATCCTCTTTCGTAGATATTCGACTGGTTGCGGCTTCTTGATAGATAAATTATGCCGCTTCCTAAAAGAGATGAACCAATCAGGTCCTGGTTTCCCATCTACAAATGGCGTTTTTAAGTTATTTTTTTTTAATAAACTCTAAAGTTATTTTTTTTTAATAAGATCTTGTAAATCTTGATGAGAGTATGAAGCACGCGAGGTTTTTCTCTCGTACTTTTGAGGCATTTTGAATCTGAAAAAAGGAAGTATTATGTCAGTTTAAATAAAAAAGTGTAAGTACTCTGTAAAGTCGATTTACAGATGATAAGTTATAAGGTCATAAGAAAACAATGATGAACATCACAAGCCGAACACGCTCTCGCTTGCACGCTCGGCTCAGGCGGAACGTGTCATCCGAAATGTAAATCTCATTTCCTCTAAGGAACTGATAGTCTAGCATGAATACTTAGTTTCCGAGATAAACAAGTTTTAAGTCTGACAGCTGTCATCTTAAATGTAGATCTCTTCAAGACCTACAATTTCCTCTAAGGAAACTGACAATCTAGCATGCATAGCTTCCGAGATAAATGAGTTTTTAGTTTGACAGCTGTCATCTGAAATGAAGTTCTCTTCAAGATCTACAACAAAAGGCGAATCAACTTACACAAAGACTGAACATGTATATTCAAGTAATTTTAATGAAATACTTACTTACCTACTAAGAACTTATCAGCAGCTAGTCTGAATAGTTTTCAGTTTCTTCTTCTTAGAAATTGAAAAACCATTTATTTAATCTTTTTATTACATTATTTTTCTAAGACTAACTGCCACACTCAGAGACGTTTAATGGTTACATAAGTCGTTCCTTAGTACACAGATTTAAAAAAGTTCGCTCTCAGAGACAGTTAACGGTTCATTACCGTCCCTTAATGACAATTAAAGTTAAGTACAGCAAAACCTTTACTTAACTTTTTAATGGTTGATTTTGACATTTGCGTTTGCGGACTTGAGGTTATATTTTTATTTTTAATAGGTAAAAAAATCACATTAGCATTAATTAAAAGTTTTTTCAATATTAAAGATTGGTAAAGATGTCTGATCTCATAGACTTTATTGACTTTGTGGACTATGCCAGAAGGTATAGAGAAGTCGGGCCGAGGCGGTATTTACGAGATAATTCTGATCCCTTCACAAAATACTCTGTTCAGGAATTCCATGCACGATATAGATTCACACCAGATTCTGTAAAAAATGTTATATTGCCTTTGCTGGCACCCGACCTAAGGAAACCAACGAAAAGAGGATTACCATTTGCTCCGGAAATAATTGGGAATAATTTGAATATTTGTGAATTAAAAGGGATTATTTTAGGGGACAGCGGGTATGCAGTTAGCAATGTGCTACTGACACCATTTTTATCACCCAATTCAACTCAACAAGAAAATTATAACAAAAGCCAAATTAAAACCAGAAATACTGTGGAAAGATGTTTTGGTATTTGGAAGAGAAGATTTCCTTGTCTTCAAGTGGGAATGGGTATCAAGGTGGATACAGTTGTGGCTGTCATATGTGCATGTGCAACACTGCATAACATCGCATTATTAGTAGACGATTTGGTGCCAATGAACTGTGAAGACATTCATATTCAAAATGAAGATGTTGTACCAATAATTAGTGAAAACTCTGACAGCAATGGCTTTATGGTGCGACAATCTTTGGTTGATAGGTTTTTTCAATAAATAAAAATCCATAAAATAAACAATAATACTTTTATTTTAATTCTTTTAGAAACTAATCAAATCAATCAGTAACAACTTTTTTTGCAACTAATTTCTTTAGTTCTTCTAATTCTATTTTTGCTTTTTCTAATAAACATTTGTTTATTTCTTCCTCAAACAATGCTGCCCTTTTAGCTTTTTCAAACAAACATTTGTTTGTCTCTTCTTGCATCAACGCTGCCCTTTTTTTTATTTGTTCAGCTTCCAACTGCAAATAAATGGTGGTATATAAGTTAATCTAGCTATAAATTAAAAAAGATTGTATAGGTATCCATAACTATGGATAAGTACCTGTGTTTTTAATATTTGAATTTCAATCTTTTTCTTATTTTATAAATTTCGTAGCCTCATTACAGCCTCTCTCCGAATGTATTCCATAGGCCTACGCACTTCTGATGTGGTTTTATTTACTGCATCATTATTCTTATCACTTAAATCTGAAAGGTAAATAAAAGATATTAGTATATTTAAGCAAATAAAACAATATTGTATTATATAAATATAAATTTTATAATACCTATGCTATTTCTTTCATGTTCAATTTGAGGGCTGTTTATTTGATGAGTCTCCATGACTTGTGTTGTGGAGTCCATTTTGTACTCCTCCAAAATATCTGAAAACAACAGATTTGTAGTTGATTTGTAGACATCATAGAAAAGCTGTATATGTAGTTTGTTTCTTACTTTAACACAAAATGGCTATCTGCCAATTACGTTATTTAAAGAAAATAAGTACACAATTCAGACATTCATCTCACAGACTCCAAACATGCTGACATGATCTTCTTCCAGTCATTCACAATCACAGCACAGTCAAAATTCCCTTCTAAGAAAGTGTTGAGTGCAGAGGGTGCGATAAGCATATAAGTTTATGGATCATTGGTTCTTTATTACTTACCCAAGTTATTATTTGATTCAGTTATAATTGGTTCATCATTCAAGCCAAGGTTTTGATTGCTATCAATAGTCAGTAAAATGGCACCGTCACTATCAAAAGAATTACTGATTTCAGTTATAACCACAGGTGCAGCCTGATAAACAAAAAAAAAATGTAAATTAGAGGAGAGTACAGAAATAATTAGTATGAGACAAATACAGTGGTTACCAAGGATTTCAGAGGATATTATTATACAAACCTCTTAAACCATGCTTATTATGGCTCCATGTTGAGTTGGCGGAGGTGCATGTGGTCCACCTCCAGTCCTTATCAAATTTCCCCTTTCTGTAGCACGAGCTTTACGTGTAACGGCTTTCATATTGTCCCACGCCCTTTTTAAAGTGATAGTTTCACGCTGAAATAACAAGTATATATAACTAAGTATGAATGTTATCATAACAAATCATGCACTAATAGTGGCCATAATACCTTGTGTACATTCGCATTACAATTAAACTCCTGCGTAATTAACTCCCATGCCGCTTTCTTCTTGGCGACCGACTTGCCATCGGTTATTTTTGATTCCACAATTGGTCTTTTTTTAACCAATTTTGCCAATAAAGCTTTTTCATCGGCGGTGAAATTGGCTACTCTACTGCGTGGTGTTTTTGTTTGAGACTCCTAAAAAGAAACATATATGAACCGATGATTGTGTCGTATTACTGCTGATATGATAGATTACTTATAAGGATACTTACCATGATATATATTATGATAAAGCTGTAATTAAACTTTATAGCGCGAAAAACTTCTTGTCGGGTGAAACACAACAACACAATCCAAGCAAAGTTTCTCCATTAACCGTAAATAAACTTGAAAACATTGACAGTTAGCAATGAGTGATACCAGAAAAAAAAAGGTCCGATTGCTTTATATTATTTATATGAAAATAGATGTTTTGATTTGTCATTCACTAAAAACGACCGGTAAAAGAACTTATTTTAATTTATGTCATATAAATAGATGCTTTCAATGTGTTTAAATAAAGTTTTTTGCTATTTACTAATAACAGTTTTTTAAGTGTGGCTACACTCACCGTTTATCGATATGCATTCGATAGAATGATTTGACGTTACTCCGCCCTACGGATACTTAAAGTTGTCATTAAGTAATGAACCCTTAAATTATGTCTCTGGGATGTAGCGTTAATTAGCAGATTTAATGATAATTAGGTAATTACTCATTAGGACTAATTTAATGAACCTTTCTGAGTTTGGCAGTAAGAGAAATTGAGCAAACAGTTCTTGCATATTGCTTGCTGTTGAATAGAAATAACCTGGGACAATGGGGGTGGCCAAGAGAGGGGCAACCAATTCAACCACAAAATCGGATAAAGTGATCGCGGATGTATTACTAATTATGTTGACCAGTAAAATATGGGATATGACTCGTGCTAAATTCATTTATCCGGGTCTGTATAAGAGGCGATCAATACGGTGCCAGATTGGGTCTTCTTCGCCTGAAGACTCGTTCTCCTCCCAGGGTCTGTCTTCGGGTAGGTACACACTGTCGATGCTACCACAACGGTCAGAGTCTCTTGAGTTAGTCGAGTAAGTTGACTCGGTGTCCCAGTCGTTGCTGGAATCGCTGTGGGGGTTGGGTACGCTTTACTCCTCTACTTCTCTCTGCCTACTTCAGGCGTAAGTAGGAAGTGTTTTCTTTGTCGTGATGTACTATAACTATGGTCGGGACCGAACTGCGGCTCACTTGCTTTTCATGGATGTCATCCTTAAAGTCGTCCGTATAAACGCTGAACACCGGCGATTCCGTGAGCGGGTTGCGCGGCTGCGCGCCGTCGGTCGAGCGCCTGGCGTTCAGGGAGCGGCGGCCCTTTTTGGACTTCAGATTAACTTTATTGTTTATGTCTCGGATTGGACAAAGAAAACAACTTTCTCGAGGTTGATGATGTATTACTTCGTTATGATAATACAGAAAAACATGTATGCAAACTTTAAGTACATATTAATAATCAAAAATAGACAAATAAAAAACAACTGTCGCCGACGCTCGCGATTTGATGAGTGCCGGCCGCGGGCCGTCGAGCGGCAAGCCGAGGTACCCCGCTCCCCTCCGCCGTCGCTTGCGCCGCCACTCGCCGCATGCCTCCCCGCTGCCCCGCGCCTGACCTCTTTAGCGTCGTAGACATCCTGGGGGGCCGTTGGAAGGAGCTGAAGAGACAGCCGCGTTGTCTTCATGGCTCGAGGATTCTTCGAAAAAATTTTCGTGTGGCAGGAGGCACACTTTATTTAATGCGCGTCTTTGAAGTCCCTTGACTGTTATAAAATCCGCAACCCGTCATAAAATATGTCCGCTCCCAATAAAATATCCACATATACAGAAAATGTATCGTCAAATTGAGATACAAGAACCACAACGTAATTTACAATTGATTTTGTGGATATAACGACTAATGGAGATAACGACTCTAAGCCGCTTGAAGTTTTACGCCTTAACACGGTGACTTATGGAACTGCATCAGCACCTTTCCTAAGCACTCGTCTCTTGCAGCTTTCTAATGAATGCTCAGATCCTATTATAGCTGAAATTATCAAACGAGATTTTTACATGGATGATCTTTTGACAGGGGCAGATAGTCAAGCAGAACTAGCTTACATCCTAAAGAACGTAGTAGATCAGTTAGATTCGTCATGCTTCCCATTGCATAAATTTCGTACTAATTGTACCCAAATTTTCTCGAAATCTACAAACACAAATCGCAGATATACCTAAAGGCTAAAACAAAGAGAGACAAGCATAATATATAAAATTAGTACTGTTATTTAGGACATATAACTTAAGTCTTCATTTTCTCTTTGGTTTACTTGTATGAATTGTGTGGAGCCAGGGCCTTCTCCGTCATTCTGTAATTTAATTCATAGCATTTATTTAATTGTAAAAACTAATCAAGTGCAAGTCGGAATCGGAGCCCCCATTTAAATAAGTTTATTTAACTTATGTTTTTACGGTGATTTTTTTTGAATATTCTGTGAATATTAAAAAATCAATCGTCTGCCTGTTACTTGTTAAAAATACATTTGTTGCATGGGAGCCTTGATATTTATTTTATTTTATAACAAAAGTGCTTCACGTCAGGTCAAACTCAAACATTTATTTATTCAATTAGACTTCTTCGAGAAGCACTTTTGAAACGTCATACTTTAGATATTTCTAACATTTACTTCCGATTCGGAAAGCAGTATCTATGGAGAAGAACCGACAAGAAACTCCATAGTTGCCCTTTTTAATAATGTCAGTATTACAATTTAATTATAAAATATGTAACTGTATATTATCATAAGCAGCGGCAACTGTTTCGTCAAACCAGTAACATGTCCATAGTACAATGCTTAGTAATTAAATTGTCAACTGTAAAATTATGTACTGCAAGCTAAGTCTTAAAATATAAAGCGCTAGCGTTCAAACATGGGCAAACCATAACTGCCTGTAGGACGTAGGTCCATGGTAAAGAGTGTTAATTCACCTGCTGCGACTCTCATTTTGTCGTTATCTTTTTCAAGTCGTGCTCTATCCTTTTTAATTATGTGAATCTGATAATAATCAGCTAGATTCAAGTAACCAGTTTTATAGCTGCAACAAACGCCACACAATATGTCTTTTTAAGGGGCCTATGTATTACCCTATTTTAAGCATGAAAATCGCTAAAATGGTTAGTAAGGAGGTATTGCTACTTCATCGTCGAAATCACACTTACCTCTCCATATACGACACCATTAAATCAAACTTGTTCTCATTTTCGATAAAAATTTAGTAGAATATTTTAAATTAAAAACTCTCAACGAACTTTTAACAAAGCACTTCACTCACGTCCTTCTACTGGTTTGGATGCATGGGCTTATGATTTTTTATCCTTGTCTTCAGTAAGCAAAAAGAAAGAGATACCATGTTTAGTAACTGTACGCTACTAAACTACAGTTACTATCGAGAAAACGTTAACCATTGTAGAAAAGCACGACTATACTCATGGTAAACGGATTAATACAGTACACAAAGCGGTACCTATTATCCTTAAAAATAACCTTCCTTTGGTACAATAAAAACACTCCTTGAATTAGTTGAGTTTTCCCCAAAACAGTATACCATATTTTAATACAGAAGCAAAGGAAACATGATTTGATGTAAGGGCAGCTTCATATGAAATTGTTTTTCTTAGTTTTCTAAGAGCAAATACAAACTTGTTAATTTTAGTACAAATTATAATCAGTCGATTTGTACTCCGAGAAACTTTGTACTATATACTTGTTCTCATGTCATGAATATAATTTAATGTATTGTTTAGAGTCATATTATAGTCAGTATATTTTTGATTGACAGGAATAGTCAAACATAATATGTCATCAGGGAATAATGCACAATAACGTAAATCTTATATATCCAGACCCTGACATCAGGTGAACATCAGGTGGCCCACCTGCTCCTTTGCTTGCTCTGACATTAAAATAAGAAAAAAAAAATACGTTTTTTAATTCTTGGGTAAACTCTATTTGTTCTCTATCTATTAAAGTGAGATGGGACGGTAGGCAATTTTTCAATAAACTGTTTAACTTGCGTCTTTGCAAAGTCGGAATACTTATTTGAAGTGCTCCGTTGGCGACGGTCTTTTTCAGCCACTTCATTCGCAGAGTTATTAAAGTGACAATAAAACATTTTGTGTTATATCTAAGGTGCTGGTCAGAAATTTTTGGCATACTTTAAATAGTGAAAGCAGTTTCTTCACGAAAACTACATAACTAAATTTGACAATACATATATGCTAAAATTAAATTATGTTATGGAAAGAAAAAAAACTAGAGGTAAGAGTATATTATCAACTAGGTAATTATTTTATTTCTGTGAGTACGTAAGAATTTTAAAACACACCTTTTAAATAGAGATAGCTGGCTACCGAATATATCAAGACCCGAAATACCACCATTGAGTTTATTGTATTCCTTAAGAATTATGTACGAGAGGAGCTTGTGCACCCAGATTAGTTCTTACAAAAGGAATATGAAAGATTTTGTTGATTCGTGTCCTTGGGGTTTTTTTTTATGCTATAGGACAGCAAACGAGCAGATGCGTCACCTGGTGTTGAGCGATACACGCCGCCCATAAGCCCCTAGCGTATGCAGTATGCGCTACGTCCGCGTGTCGTCGTAGCAATCCGTAGTACATTGCGTAGACGCACGCGATACGCTACGTGTTGGAAGTGAAGGGGATTGTGACGTCACCGCGGCCGATGACGAGGTGTCTTGCATTTCGCTTGCACTCGTAGGCGCCCTGTCCTTGTCGCACGTAGCTCGTACGACTCGCTTGTAGCACCTAGGTATACGTATGTCTTTAGGTAATTACCTTAAGTAGATGAAGCCATTGTTTCCATCGATGATAAATATCGTCGGGAATATTATCATCCCATCCGATATTTAATCGCCACGTATCTTGCAATATAATTCGCCCTTGTATTGTAAAAGGCATTAAAAATCCTAAGACATCAAAAATAGACATAATTACCTTTAACATTAAACGCTCCGTAGGCCTTTCTACACCCGAGATAATATTTTCAGGAATGCGTTTTAATGATATATCAAACCCTAATTCATCCTTTTTGGGATACCAAATTAAACCCAAAGTCCGCTCGGAATCGGCTCCATATGTTGCAACTTTTATCGTAGATGTATTTAATGTGGGTAATAATCTAAGAGCCCACGACGCGGACGGCCAGACTTTCCTTTCTTTAGGAAATTTGAAAGTTTCTATGTATATGTCTCCGATTCAGATAAGAACGACTAGCGATTATCAAGTCTGGGTTGTGGTTACTTTGGCAGGAAACACGTAATAAAGGTGTATAAAATTTTACCTAACTTTCATGATAGTTTAAAAGCTAAATTTTATATATGTTACTTGGAGACGTATAAAAAGATGTTACTTCAAGAGCCGGATAGTTATCATGGTTCTTACATCTTACCAGACACATTTAAAAAATAACTAACATATCATCAAATTAACTTTACTACCTAAAAGTGTATCAAATATGAAATAACCCACTAAAACATTAGTTTACTATAATTAATGACTAAAAAATAATAGTATAATATAAGTAATAAAGTTATTACATATCTTTTACGGGGACTTATGTCGATGGAATTCCACGTATCTCGATGACTTTGTTATTGTGTCATCGAGATACGTGAAATTCCATCAACATAAGTCCCCGTAAAAGATAAGTAATAACTTATTATACTATTATTTTTTAATCATTAATTATAGTAAACTAATGTTTTTATTGGGTTATTTCATATTTGATACACTTTTAGGTAGTAACGTTAATTTGATGATATGTTAGTTATTTTTTAAATGTGTCTGGTAAGATGTAAGAACCATGAAAACTGTCCGGCTCTTGAGGTAACATCTTTTTATACGTCACCAAGTAACATATATAAAATTTAGCTTTTAAAGTATAATGAAAGTTAGGTACAATTTTATACACCTTTACTACCTGTTTCCTGCCAAAGTAACCACAACTCAGACTTGATAATCGCTAGTCGTTCTTATCTGTATCGGAGACATATACAGAGAAATTTTCATCTTTCCTAAAGAAAGGAAAGTCTGGCCGTCATGGGCTCTTGATCTATAACGACAATGATTAATATTTATAATAATATATATCTATATAGAATATATCTAGTAATCTGTATTTTTGAAAATTGTAAAAAGATAGTAATATGTTGTAAGTACTTACCATATTCATTTTTTTGACATTTGTCATTTCGTCGAAGTCTTTGTTTAAGATAGTAAATATTTCTCTCCATGCTTCGTATGTGAGTCTTTTATAAGTTCAATAGCGGTAAGTAGCATACGGACACGGCTTTGCTAAAAACGATAATGACTAATACTTATAATAAAATACGTATAAACATGAAAAAAATATAACATGTAATTGTTTATTTAAACAATATGGCAGGTAAGAATAATTCCTTGTTTCACACTTTTTGGATTAAAATTTAGTAGTCGGGTTTTAGTTTTAGAACTTATTTTTTATGTGTATTTATCTTGCCATGGCAGTGATCCTTCATCAGAGGAAAAATATTCAGTATATTTTTGACGAATTTCGTCTGCTGTGAGATTATTGCCTTCCAAATGCAATGGACTATTTAATCGGTCTCGATTGATTAAAGGCTCAACGTGACGTTCTTCTGTATGAATAAAATTTTGCAAAACGCAAGTAGTTTTTACAAAAGCAACTGTTAAATCGAGACTTAAGTGTAAAGATCGGTGCAGAATTCTCCATTTGTTGGCCATTATTCCAAATGCACACTCGACGTATCTTCTTGCCCTTGTCAAGCGATAATTAAAGATCTTTTGTTATTTTGTGAGTTCGTTACCACCGTAGGGTCGAAGTACGTTAGTATGAAGTACGAAAGCTTCATCAGCTACAAAAACATATGGTAATATATAGTTAGTATTTATTATAGAGCATGGGGATGGTATGTTTAACGTATTGTCAACAAGTTTTTTCCAAAACTGTGTTTCTTTGAAAACATTTGAATCGCATTCTTTACCATACGACCCTACATCAAAAAAAATGTAATTGTAGTTGGAATCCACAATAGCCATGAGAACAATAGAAAAGAAATGTTTATAATTTAAAAACATTGATCCACTTTCTTCGGGTTTAATTATTCTAATGTTTCCCGTCCAGTGCTCCAAGACAGTGTGGAAAATTGGCATTTATTTCATATCTTTGTGCTATATTCAACCATTCTTCTTGTGTTGGCATCCGCATTATAAACTGTAGATACTTCTGACCAAATATGATGAGTAACTTCACGTACAATGTTCGCTATTGTTTTTATTCCGATTCGAAAATCGAAATGAAGACGTGCGAAGGCATCTCCAGTTGCCATGTATCTGTAAAAAATTGTAACAATGTCTTGCAGTGCGATTAATTTCAAGTGTGTTCTTACTCTTACAATGAGGTCATTTCCTTTTTTATATGAAGTTTATGTCTACTTGCAATAGATGGTACCTACTTTCTTACGGTAGTTTTTTGTTTCAGCAAAGTCTACAGCAAAAAAATGGACAAGTTTGCGAGATAGGTGGATGAAATGTCACAGTAGACTTAAAGAAATGAAATCGGGATCGGGTGCTAAGAAGATTCCTAATTGTGATTTTTACGACGAAATGTTATTTTTGACAAAAATTGTAACACGCCGAGACACTGAGTCAAATATACCCGAAACAACAAACGTGGAAAAAAGTCCCGTAGAACATACACCGATCGCGAAAAAAAGAAACAGGATGTTAGCGAGGTGGACAAAAATATGGCAGAATTTATAAAGGCTGTTACCAAAGAAGAAGAGAGCCGTGCCATGTCATTTTTTAAAAGTATATCTCCGAGTGTTGATAAGTTCAGTGATGAGGAAATGGTGGATTTCCAGTTTGAAGTTTTAAAACTTGTGCGTTCTACGCAACAACGAAAGGGAAGTGATGTTCAGCATCAATGGAGTACCTACTGAGTATTACAAAACAACGCAGCCTTCTACGTCGTCATTTAACGTACCCGGCCCATCATACTCGACTCGACCAGGTTACAGTACTCAAAAATCTACATCCATTGAATTTGACACCGAAACTATTAGTAGTGTGGAAACATCGCATACAGATGAATTTCACTTTGACTTTTCTGAAGAATATGAACATGTGGAGTCTGTTGAATTTGGAAACATGTAACTGTCCGATCGAATTATCAAAGTAGTCGTAATTAAAGCATCATACAAGCAAGACGTATTTTTCTTTATAAAATCACCATTCCGTTTATCGCATTCTAAAATCAACCCTAGTGACCGAACATATGATCGTTTGTTCTCTGACATATGGCAATACATTATCACTTAAAGACTTTTCCATACAGACCTGCATCAACCTCATCTCGTAAGTCTGCTTACAAAAAACTCTCCCCTTAATATTTAATTCTCTCTCTTTTCGACAAAGCTGAACTATATCATCTCTCAGATGGTTGTAAAAGGCATTCTCATGATCCATTATTTTTTTAGCTAGTTCTCCTTCATCTCCTTTTAAATATCTAGCGAGTACTCTTGGTTCAAAGTTATTCCAACTTCTAGGTTTTCTTTGTCCATACAAATTTTGAAATGCACATTGGTCATAAGGTCTGAACCATTCCTCTCGGGGAGGAGAACATGCAGTATCTTTAAGTGTAAAATTTTTGTTTATCTATGGTAACAAAATATTGTCTCTGTGCAAACTTGCGCCACGTGTGTACTCTTCCTTACAGTGTGATTAAAGATGTCTGACCGCAACCCTGTGTTTTATTAGGTAATGGGCCCAGCGCACTAAAAGTAGTAATTTTGTGTCGAGAAGTAAGTTTCGGACTGATTGAAGTTATAGTTGTATCGATCGTGTTATCCAGTGAGTTAACTAACGAGGATGGCATCGAATTACCTAATCATATATAATACACAATAATGATTGCGTCATAGATGGGTCGAACTTTATAGAATGCATCTTTACAATTTGAAGGAATTTTCATATTATCTACAAGATCTAAATTATTCTGAAGTTCGAAAAATCTGTCTCTCGTCACATTTTCTATGAATAGGGGTTTGCAAACGATAAACAAATAAGAAAAAATTGCGAGTAAGATAGTGTAAGATGACAATTCCATTTTCCCATTTAAAAGTTGACCACTTACTTTTTGTCAAACATTTGACGGTATTTGTTGTTACTATGAAACGAACTGTCCATTTGTGTGTACGTGCTCTTGCTAGACAAACTGCCAGCAATCTATCCGTGAGATCTACACCCCCCATGTTGGTATTATACTCTTTGACTACTGCTGGTCTTTGTACCATCATGTAACTGTTACTATTTCCCTCATATCGTTTGCATTCATCTACTTTCTCTGCAGCATGGATAATTGGCATCGTGTACACGGGTTTATTTGGTTATATTGCCATTTGGTTATTGCGACAGCACCGTCATGGCGAACCAAAACATCAAAACTTCCTCTACCTTTTCAAGCCAAGTTTTTGTCGCTTTTAAGCAGATCTTTTAAATACTTTGGTTTTTCTTGACCGTTCCAGCACATTTGAATCCTTTTTAATACAACTCATCTATGAGTTTTAGGCTTGTGAAATATCTGTCGCAGCATAATATACTGAGTATATTATGTGCCCTGGTACTAAAGTTTCTGTTAGTTTTAGAACTACATTCTCGCCTAGTCCCGGTGGACGTTCGGAATCAAGCACTGTATCTTTTCCTTGGCAAACATCATTCATCATATTCATTAAAAAAATCATCAAAATATGGAGCCGGAGCAGTAACATCATTGTAACGAGCCCGACTTAAGTACCAAACCACTGTCATTATGTGTGCACAACATCCTACGGTTCGCCTCTATGATATATTAAAAGGCTAGATACGTTACCCGCTCTCTATTTTGGCAAGAAAAAACTCAGGTAAGTGCCCGAGTTTCACTTAGTCACGCACCATTCAGCGTCGTGGCTGGACGTTCTTTTTATATTTTAATCGGCAGTTGTTATTACGAAGTACATGAGTGAGACATGTATTATGTCTCGTGCGTGAGAGTGAAAGAGAGAACAACTGTATTGGTGATAATGCGTTAGTAAGTAGGTATGTATTAATTACGCTGTTTTTTAGTGCAATGATGTTGGCGTATGCCGCGTCTACTAGTATAATAGGTCATTGGTTCGCCTACCAACGAGACAGCTGCAACAACCTGCTATAGCTTGTAAAGTGTTTGTTACAGCATCATCTCTACTTATTAGTAAATATGTGTAATACGTACGACTGTTTACATATCTAGATTTAATCCTACCTCTTAATAAGTAGTTATTCAGACCTAAACCTCCTCACAAAGTAAATCAATGAATTCACACCTTCCAAATACGTCACTTGAAGTCAAGTCTGTCACGTCAAAAGTCGGGCCAGGAGTCCAAGGAAATTCCTCGCGTCGACTTTTGAACACAGTCACGTCCTTATTCCAGTCAAACTGGAAACAGTCGTCAGGTAATAGGTTTTGTAGGGCTCTGTCATTTGCTGAATCTTCAGCACGTAAAATTTCCTCTTACTGAGGCGTCAGTTCGTTGCCCGTCTCAATTGTTCTTTCTGTGGTCGTAATTCGAAATATCTCCTCCAAATATGAGTTTGTCCTCGTTTGACATTTAAACCGCCAGCAAAAGTAATTCATGTGATGTTTTTTTTATAGGTTAACAGAGTAGTTATGTTCTTTATTATTATTGAGTTATTTTTTATGTAAAGTTAATAGTTGTTATGACAATCACTTGTACCCTCCACAAAATAAAGTCCTCGAGGGTATATTTATTTATTTATTTATTTGAGTAACACCACGTCATACATAATACGAAACATTACAAGAATAATCATTGAACATAGTATCTAAGATGTATGACAATAACAGCGTACATAACTTTATCTGTAACATTATATATTTTTTTGATGAATATTACAATTAAATAGTGAAAGCAGTTTCTTCACGAAAACTACATAACAAAATTTGACAATACATAATTATATGCTAAAATTAAATTATGTTATGGAAAGAAAAAAAACTAAAGGTAAGACTATATTATCAACTAGGTAACTATTTTATTTCTGTGAGTACGTAAGAATTAAAAAACACACCTTTTAAATAGAGATAGCTAGCTGGCTACCGAATATATCAAGACCCGAAATACCACCATTGAGTTTATTGTATACCTTAAGAATACGTACGAGATAAGCCTGTGCAAGTGTGCAGTGTGCACCCAGATTAGTTCTTACAAGGGAGAAGACTAAGCAAGTGTTGTTTTTTCTCATTAGAAATTGCAATCAGCCCATCGTATAATTTGGGTATACATTCGGTTTCAAAAACACTTGGGAGCGGTAACTTACCTCGTTTTCTTTGCAAATTCACTGTGTTCCATCCATCTTCGCCAAGCATTTTGTAATGAAATTGAGGAAATTCTCCTTTTTTATACTTAAAAAGTGAAAAGCAGCACACTCTTACACAGTATGCCTCAGCACATAATTATTATGTGTTTTGCCTTTTTAATGAACTTGGTTGGGATAACATCCCAACAACATGCTCTGCTATCAATGTATGTCTCAAGTAGTACATGCAAAGTATGGGAGATTTTTCAATAAAATTAAAAATTGTCTGTATTGAAATGTTTTTATTATAAAAACATGAAATCTAAACGAAATTAAACTCTTAATTCACAGTACAACTCGTGGCCATTATTCTCTCCTACTCTTTTTATTAGATGCAAAACTACAGATGCTCCGAAACCATTTTTTTTATCAATGTTTTTTCTAATTCAGGAATGGAATTTTGGTAAATTAGAAAGTCATACGCACGACCATTTTTCCCACACAAAAAAAATAATTTGATGCCCCAAGGACATAGTTTGCCTTTTACATACTGTTTAGCAGAATGCTTTCCCGTAAAAGGAACGATTTGTTCATCAACACACAGTTTTTTTCTAATGGTATTTATAAGCATCGGCTTCGGATTGCGTCATAGATGGGTCGAACTTTATAGAATGCTTCTTTACAACAAATTGTTATAGTTCAAAATACATCGCCCATTTTTGCAAGTGACTACTATCAAGCTAATTTTCCGTTTGTAGCTTTATTTTGATGAGACGCCCAATAATTTCGTGTACGTAAGTCTCGATTGTGGTAGCTAACAGAGATAACAAGGATAAAATTTTTTGATTTGATGGTTCTCAAATATTTATTACTAACTGAATTTTTTTTTGTTCAATCTCAAGATAATTACCTAAATTATTCGAAAAAATATTTGTCCTACAAAATCTATGGTTGGTTCAAAGAGTTCCCCTTTCCAAAGTGTATCGATAACGAGGTCATCATAAATGATTACTAACAAGCTGATTTTTTTGTTTTCACTTAGTTAATGTTTATATAATTCATCAGACATATTGTCCTACAAATTGCGTAATAAATATTTGAGAACCATCAAATCAAAAAAAAATATCCTTGTTATCTCTGTTAGCTACCACAATCGAGAGTTTCGTTCACGAAATTATTCGGTGCCTCATCAAAATAAAGCTACAAACGGAAAATCAGCTTGATAGTAGTCACTTGCAAAAATGGGCGATGTATCCTGAACTATTAAAAAGCATTCTATGGCAAGGCATTTTCATATTATCTACAAGATGTAAATTATTCCGAAGTTCGAAAAATCTGTCTCTCGTCATATTTTCTGTCAATAGGGGTTTGCAAACGATGAGCAAAAAAGGAAAAATTGCGAGTAAGATAGAGTAAGATGACAATTCCATTTTCATTTAAAAGTTGACCACTTACTTTATATAAAAACTAGCTTCCGCCCACGACTTTGAACGTGCATCTCCGTTTTTCCCCGTTCCCGCAAGAATTTCGGGAAATCTTTTCTTAGGGGACGCCTACGTTATGACATCTACCTGCATGCCAATTTTCATCCCGATACGTCCAGCGGTTTGAGCTGTGCGTTGATAGATGACTATATCAGTCACCTTTGAGTTTTATATATAATATATATAGATTATTATATAATAATTAATATTGGACTGGTGTCTGGTCCATCCAAGCTACCATACTGATGTATGAGCACAACATCCAACCGTTCGACGCCTTACCAAACAGTTGCAACAGTACTCTATTATACCTTCTCTCCCCGATATTCCATTTTCAATTAAAACATAAACATAATACTGCTTCCTAGATATAGAGGTATGATATGTCTTGATTTAATTTTTCCTCGTATTAGTATATTATTGTCACTTCCTCTCAAATGATACTCCGTTGCATTTATGCTTTCACTTGCTACCTCTGTTCTGTAGCCACCATGAAATCGGATATGCTCTTCGTAATAAGATCGCGCTTGCTTAATCTGGTATGTTTCTAAAGCAAATAGAATCAATTTATTCATCTTCATTCGGAACGTTAGGGGCCATCCATAAAGTACATCACACTAATTTCATGAGTTTTTGAGCACCCCCCCGTCCTTGTCACAGGTGGTCACATTTCTAAGACCCCCCCCTCCCTAGTGTGACGTCACATGTTTTGCAATTTAACATCGAAAAATTATTAAATTAAAACAGCAGTTTCAAAATAGTTTTATTTCCATTTAAATTAAGTACTTTTTTATGAAATCAACATACCTAATATCAAATATTTGAAACAATAACAAAAAAATAAACTAATGAATAAATATAAATTGTCCACAAAACAATTTAAACCGTATTGCCCTAAAGATAGAGTTGGACATATTTTTTAGTTTAATTTATATTTCAAATTACGCGATTAGTACCTCTAGATTTTGAAATGTGATGTCACGAAACTTAGGACCCCTCCCACCCCTTGTCACACCATGTCACACTTTGTCGACCCCCTCCCCCCCTCTTTACGTGTGACGTACTTTATGGATGACCCCTTATTAAGTTATCCCTATCTGCTGTTATACTAACAAAGTTAGAAGACCTATTCATATTAGTATTCTCTACCATTAGTGCCAAATTATTTTGTAGAAGCATCCGTTCTCTTATAATGGTTAACATTTCCTCAGCGATAATTCTGTTTCTTCAACAGAGATAATTCTGTTTCTTAGGTGAACACCAAACCTGTTCAAAAGACTGGCTGCTATTGAAAAATCCTGCATCATCTGTGGCACAGTCTTGTTGAAATATTCATGTCGTAATAATTTGAAATCTCTCTTAAAATACCCATTAACTACTTCCACTACCCAACGACAAATAGTGACACACCTACTTTTATTTACTTGAAGTGTTGTTAGTTGATGCTCGCCTTCCAGAAGAGTTTCTGGTATGTAAGCTCTATAATTGCAGTCTTGTAACATGCTAACGGAGTCTCGGAAGCCCCTGTCTAAAATGAATATCATCTGCTTGGAGATATGATCTGAGATGAGAATTCTCATTTCTAATTAGAGATGATATCTGCATCTGAACTGGTTGCCTTGTATGGACCAACACAGTCGACAATACTCAAACTCAAACATTTATTTATTCAATTAGACTACTATTTAGTAGCACTTTCGAATCGTCATTACATAAGTATTTTTAACATTTACCACCGATTCGGAAAGCAGTATCTATGGAGAAGAATCGGCAAGAAACTCCATAGTTGCTCTTTTAAAATCATGTCAATATTACATAATATGTAACTTATATCTAACTTATACATAATATATCATAATATGCCAAAGAACTGTCCTGTGGTTTTTACGCGACAACCCTCCATGGGTCTTTATCGTCCATATATTCCTGAATACTGTAGTACGCTCTCTGAACTAGTACATTTTTTATATAAGTTTTAAATTTAGAACTACTAAACTCTTTAATATTGAGAGGAATTCTATTGTATAAGCGTATACCTTGACCCATAAATGAATTTTTAACTTTAGCTAATCGGAAAAATGGCATTTCAATTCTATTCCTGTTCCTTGTGCCATAATCGTGTCTATCTCCTACTCTTGTGTGTAAGTCGGCGTTTTTGTGAACATGCAAAATATTATTAAATATATACTGTGATGGTACAGTAAGGATACCAGTATTCTTAAAATGATCTCTTAGTGAGTCCCGAGCACGTAAATTATATATAGAGCGAATGGCTCTTTTCTGTAAGATAAATATAGTTTCTATATCTGCAGCCTTGCCCCACAGTAGAATTCCATAGGACATAATGCTATGAAAGTAGCTGAAATAAACCAATCTAGCCGTATCTTCATCAGTGAGATGCCTTATTTTTCGGACTGCATATGCAGCTGAACTGAGCTTACCTGCAGCGGTGTTGACATGGGCTCCCCACTGTAGTTTCTCATCCAATGTTAACCCTAGAAATACAGTAGACTCAGTAGGATGCAATACCTCCCCGTTCAAGGTAATATCTCTGTTCAACTTTTTTACATTAGGAAGTAAAAATTCAACACAAGTGGTTTTTTTGGCATTTAATAATAAATTATTGGCAGTAAACCATTCAGATATGTGTAAAAGAGCACTGTTCACTTCGTCAACATTTGGGTCATGCCTATCCACATTAAAAATTAATGAGGTATCATCTGCAAACAGAACTATTTCACACCTATCATGCAAATAATAGGGAAGATCATTGATATATACCAAGAACAAGAAGGGACCTAAAATGGACCCCTGTGGAACACCAATGTTAATTGACGCACCGCTAGAACGTTCTCCATTAACAACTACAGTCTGTATCCTATCATGCAGGTATGACGCTATGAGGTTCTGGGCTTTTCCTGTAATTCCATAGTGATTAAGTTTACGTAACAAAGTACAATGTTCAACGCAGTCAAATGCCTTGGAGAGGTCACAAAATATCCCCAGAGCATTTTTTGAGTTTTCCCATGCTTTATAAATATGTGTTAGAAGTGCAACTCCAGCATCTGTGGTTGAGCGCCCCTTTGTGAAACCAAACTGTTTGGTGTGCAGTAAATTATTAGATGCAAAATGACTACTCAATTGGTTTAATATCAACCTCTCGAATACCTTACTTAATGTTGGTAAAATAGAGATAGGTCTATAATTGTTACAGTCTTCTTGATCGCCCTTCTTAAATAGAGGTATAACTTTATTAAGCTTTAGTAAATTAGGAAATGTACCATAGTCACAACACTTATTAATATGAAAGCTAAATTTTTCGCAATATTTTCTATTATATTATTAACTAAATTTACGGACATTCCCCAAAGATCACAAGTATTTTTTAGATTAAGCGTCTTAAAGGCAGTAACAATATCACTAGCAGTTACGTGTCGTAATTCAAATAATGTACTGCACCCCGCAACATGGTCCCTCAAAAAGGTTTCTGCAAGTGCTGAAGACGAATTTAAACTATTAGTAATAGTAGCAGGGACACTACTGAAGAATTCTTCAAAAGCAAGCGCAACATCAGCACTTTTGTCAATAACCCTGTCATTATATACAAGTTTTATGGTATTACTTGATTTGCTTTTACCCATTTCACCATTAATAATAGACCAGACTGTTTTAACTTTATTATCAGAGTCGCGTATTTTTTCTTTGATATACAAACGCTTTGCAGTAAAACAAACTTTTTTAAAAAATTTTGAGTAATTTCTAACATAACTAAGAAAAGATGGGTCTTTATTATATTGCTTCATACCATATAACTCATAAAGAACGATCCTACACCTATGTATGCTAGGTGTCGCCCATTTACTAAATGGTAAATCCTTGGTAATATTTAAAGATTTAACTTTAAATATTTTTTCAAATTCATTATGAACTAAATTGAAAAGATTTTTAAACATTTCACAAGGATTATTATTACAGGATTGATCATTCAGTACGGGCAGGTTTTTATTAATATTATCTCTAAATTTATTAATGCCTTTTTTACTTATAGGCCTAACATTAATCCTTTTAAATGTAGGTATGCAATCCCATTCAAAAACTACTTTCTGGCCACAGTGATCCGAAGTCAATGTATTGAGAATATTTTTCTCTAAACAGATACAGTCACAGTATATATTATCAATACAGGTTGCAGAAGTAGGTGTAATTCGTGTGGGTTCGTTAAAAAGTTTATATAGATTAAATGACTGAAATAAATTAACAATTCGTGTAGCCGTTTGTGTTTGTAAAAGTAAATCAATATTAAAATCACCACATACTATAACTTTTTTTTTACTCCTGCTTAGACGCTTTAATATTTCTTCCATGACTTTCTCAAACATATTATAGTCACTGGAAGGGGGTCTATAAACGCAAACAATAATATATCGCTCCAGCTCCACACACAGGACAGTTCAATGGTCCGTTCTACAGAAAGACCAACAATGTCAGTTCGTTCTTTACATTTTACACTATCATGTACAAAAATAACAGAACCTCCGTGAATAGCCTGCGTCCTAAAGTATACATATACTTTTTAATTTGTAATTTTCAATATTTACTAACGACTGACATTGTTTAAGCCAATGTTCTGTTACACAAAATATTTTAATATTGTTATCATTCAGAAACAATTCTATTTCTAACAATTTGCTAGCCAAGCCTTGAATATTTTGATGCACAATGGAAAAAGTCTGCTTAGCTGTTGTCTTATATACTAGTTTAAATCTAGCTTAGGGCTAGATTGTCTGTCAACACTTAACCTAGGTTGATGTATATAATTACTACTACATAAAATTATAGTAGATCGATGGTCTGATACCGAACATGTACCAGACTGGTTAATATTATATGCTATTAACATAGCAAGTTCTCGCTTATATCTAAATGGCAGATACACTGTATCCTTTGTCAAACAAAAAGATTTTGTACAAGAATTAAGGTCAAAATATATAAATGCATCACTATGATGATTTGTTAAATTATATAATTTTAAGTTAATATTATAGATAAATTTATTTTGATTTTGTGTCAAACCAGGCAAATATGGTAATGTACACAACATAAATTTGCATTTTGTCTCACTACTAATTTTTAATACCCATCACATGCCAAAATTAAAAATGGTTTCAGTAGATTTCTGTACTTATGTAAGGAGTATGTATCTTTCTGAAACATGTAGTTTGAACTTTTGTTTTTGTAAATATAAGTACGATCACAAATCAAGATTACTTGTTCATTATTATCATTATTATATGTACCATTTGGCAAGAGCAAATTATGCTGTAGCAAATTCTCTCTTGAAATATGTGAGAGTCCTAGATGACGGACAATGTCTTGTACGAGTACTTCTCTTACTTTGTTCATTAATCTTTCCATTGTTCGACGGGGTACTCCTATCAGTTTTGAGATTCTGTCATCTGATTCCCCCGTCATTAATTTCATTAATAATGTACCCAAGCCCAAAATACCTCTAAGAGTATCTTGGATCATGGGAACTTCATTCACTAATGCAAAAAAATCTTGCTTGGATTTTCCGATCCAATAAAAAAAAATATTTGTTATCTATTTCTTGAATAGTTTCTAAACTACTAAAGTCTAAAGGAAAGACCAAACCTGCGCGTCAGTAACGCGGAAGCGGTACGCGACGCGGGAGCGCGAACCGCGAACTTCATTTGCTAATGAACAGTCACCGAGGATGCGCATCTTTATCATCTTTATCTGGTATAAGTACTTAATTATGAAGTGAAGCAATTTCTGGAGAGGAACGGTTAGCAATAACTTTAAGGTTAGTAGGTTTTGCCATTGAATTGCTTTATTTATGTAGTACACGTTTAGTGACCTATAATCTGCTGCTAACAATAATAGTATTGCAAAATCCCTATTTATTTAAAAATATACTATACAACATTATCGGTAAGAGATACAAGACTAATATTTGTGTGTAATATGTTTAATTAGGAGGTTTAATTAACAACAAAAACAACTTAAGATAACAATTTCGTGAAATAAAAAAATACGAGTTTTCTAGTTTTTAAACTCCTATTTATTGAGCATATGAGTTAAGAAAACATGAGTAAAAAAATTGAAATTATCATACAAAGTCAAATTACAGAGAGAAATTATTATAATAGGTAGCTGTAGGTGAAGTAGCATCTGGTGTAGGTAGTAATTGTGGTTTCCGAGTTATTATTGTTATTTATAATTGGTTGTAAAATATTGCCTGAACTTGTACTAGGAGTATTGGCATAAGCGGCGTAATTAGAAAAGGTTATGGTTGTTGTAGCCATAGGTGATGTTGTTTGTGGGTTACTGTCAATAATCGGTTGTAAATTATTTGCCGGACTTATATTGGAATTATTCAAATAATTTCCATAATCGGAAAAGTTTGGAGTGGAAGAAGAATTGTAAGGCGCGTTCACAGGTGTTTTTTCGTCGATCTCTGCCAATTCTTGTTCTGAAACGATTTCAGCTAGTTTCAATCTGGGGCCTTAGACAAAGTAACAATAATTAAAAAACGATAACGAAGTTAGAAATCGCAAAAATGTATGGGATTGACATACGCCGCGTTAGATCACGTGGTCTATCTAATGTAAATCCCATACATTTTTTACGATTTCTAACTTCGTTATCGTTTTGTAATTGTTACTTTGCCTACGGGGCCTGGTTACATGACACTTGTTTTTGGTAAGATAACAAAATGCTTTACGTCCTCAATTGTGCACCGTAGGTCTGAAAGGGCTAAATTAAATTGCCTTTTATTTAATTTTTGAACAATAAAATTATTCCTATTTTGTGAATATGTCGCGTTTATTTCTTCTATAGACCAGGGGTTCCCAACCTTTTTTTGTCTACTGCCCACTTTAAGAATAAATTATTTTTTAACGCCCCCCTTTTTAAACATACTTAAAAACCGCTAAGTACTTATAACTGATTATTGAAACGCAACTTTATAGTATACGGACAGTGTATCTTTTATTGAAAATAAAACAAACATTATCAATTCTTATATAAAAACTAATGTGAAGTTTGAATCTGATGCTGTTCAATAAGTTTGTTGATATCAGGTTCCAATTTACTGAAAAACAGCCGCAAGTCGCCACGTTCGGTAACACGCAAACGATTTCTCTTTTTAGTAAGCAGCGTTGCCACAGCACTAAATCCAAGTTCACACAAATATGACGATGGGAATGCTATCAAGAATCGTTGAACAATTGACCACAATCCAGGGTACAATTGCGGGATCGGTTTTTGTAGCCAAAATTCTTGATATCCATTTTTGAACTTGATTTTTGTTTCTTCGTTTGTTGTCAATTCTATAAGTTCTTCTTGCAGCTGAGGTGACATTTTATTTGTTTTATTTTTATTTATTATATTTAATTCAGGCAACAGACAATAAATTGTACAGACCCATAGAATAAATACCTTACAGACTAACATACATATATAATAATTTAAAACTAAAACTAAGAATATATTAAGCACTACACTATACACAATTCACGGCACTGGCGGTGTCATATTGCGCTGAATGGGCTTCGGCTGGATGTTGCAAAGCCGCCCGCGAAATCGCCGGAACACAACACCACGGGGCCAGAACTCCTCGCTCATGAAGGTCGACAGCTGCTCGCTCGGTACACGCACAACAAATGAATTAAAATTAAAATTTTTGCGCGGCTCCAGGCGCTGGATCCTCACGATAAACTTGGTATTCACCTGCACATACTCCACTACATCAGAAGCTTGGGTGGAGTGATGCAGGCGGGACACGTACAGCTGCGTCGTCGGTATGGCGGGCCGCAGCAGGTGGTTGTTACCGGTCGGGGCGGTACCGCACTTGTTGGAGGCGGTACTGCATTGCTGTGTTGACATTTGAGAACGGATCCAACACCCAGTCTGGTATTTCCAAGTTTAAAATGTCCTGGTATCGTTCGGTGAAGTCAGTGTGGAGGTTTTCCAAATGTTGGCAGTAGGCAAACAAGTCGTCGTTACTGCAGAATACTGATAAATTCAGAAAATTGTGGAACTCACGCCTGCCCATATTATTTTTGTGCAGAAGCAGTTTGGCTGCGAAAGCAGCAACGACATGTTTTGTTTTAATTAAATTTAGTTCATCGTGTTGAATAATTTATACAGGTCTGTCATGTAAGCTATGTCATAGACAAATCGTTGTATAAAGAGATTTCATCCCTCTGGTCTGAAAAATTATTTATTAAACCGACCTTATTTTCGGGAATCCCGTTCGAATCCATGAACCAGGAGGCAGAACCGGTAATTTTATTTTAAATTCCGTTAATTAAATATAAATTTGATATTTCACTACCCGGTCTTGTACCGACATATTGATATACTATTAAAATAGCAAATTTTTACTAATCTTGTTAAAACATGATCAAACATCATGAACATAAATCGACTTCTTTTGAGATCAATGTTCGGATGTCGCCTCCGGACCGCAGAAACTGTAGACTATTTATCCTCGTAGCGATAGCTAGGTCACTATCTATGCCACTTATTTTTGAGGATCCTACCGACTGCGCTAATTATGTTTCACACAGCCAGAGGCCCAAAAAACAAAACTCGAATTTACCTATAAAAATATTTTAATAACAACAATCACAATAGGTCTTGCACGATGCAAGTGCTAAATATTAATGAATATAATACTAAACTTAATTAACATGAGGACTTAATATTCCGTCGCGACAAAGTAATTCGCTATCCAGTAATACATGTCATACGCATTTGCTCTAACGGAAAATATGTTGAAACCTTACGCTGGAACTCATAATAAGGCATCTAAAGAGCGCGTGTTTAATTACTGCCTTTCAGCTCGAAGGTTTGTTGAATTTTTATTTTTCGGATTTTGATGAGAGTATATGATTGAAGAAGAAGGGGTTTGACGAGCAAAGGAATTGCGGTACATGGTGAAACGTAGGGAAGCTTCACAGTAAGAAATGTTTTCCTCAGACATAATATGTTTAATATTTTTTTTTGTTTTGAGTGTTCAGTACAAACTGGATCTGTAGCAAAATCACTGACACATGCAGCGGCAGACTCAGAAACTTTACAATCAATGCCATCATGTTCCTTCGCACAGCGGAAGCAACGAGGTTTTGCTCAGCACTGGGATTTAATATGGACAAACCTGCAGCGGGCAACCCTTCCGGCATTGAATAGTTGGTACAATAATTAAAGAAGATTTATATAAGAAAACTCTATCAGGTAATTTTGGCCCTTGTGAAGTGAGGACTTGTCGGAATCCACTCAGTAGTTTCATCAGTTTTTTTTTTACGGTTGAGTCTTCGAGCCTTTAAAAAAATTCCAAAGTCTTGGGGAATCTCTAGAGCTTCTACACATTTTTCAATGGAAATGTCAGTTGGAACTCCTCTAACTATTCCCATGCTAGAAAAAGTATATGTTGAAGTGATACTGTGAAACATAATAGTGCTTCCTAGATATATGTCTTGATTTAATTTTTCCTCGTTTTAGTATATTATTGTCACTTCCTCACAAATGATACTCCGTTGCATTTATGCTTTCACTTGCTACCTCTATTCTGTAGCCACCATGAAATCGGATGTGCTCTCCGTAATAAGATCGCGCTTGCTTAATCTGGTATGTTCCTAATGTAAATAGAATGTGCACCGTAGGTCTGAATGGGCTAAATTAAATTGCCTTTTATCTAATTTTTGAATACTAAAATTATTCCTATTTTGTAAATATGTCGCATTTAAGTCTTCCTGCACATATTCGAGGGCCTTTTCTATAGTTTCGGGTCTCATGCATCGAATTCGCGACCCTAAAAGGTTTTTTTAATCCGCGAACATACGCCTGCATATACCTTTTTGTAAACCGTGCGTTTTGCTTCAATTGTGCTTTCAATTGCTTCGTGATGCGATACGTATGTCATAATGGTGCTAAAGAGCTGTTGGCACCTTTCATAATATTTTTGAGGGGTTGAGGACCTCTGCGTAGACATAGACTAGGGGTTCCCAACGTTTTTTTGTCTACTGCCTACTTTAAGAATAAATTATTTTTGAACGCCCCCCTTTCTAAAAGTGAATAATACCAAGATACCTTTTGATATTAAATGGGTTTAATAAAACTTTAGTAAACGTTAAAGAATAATAATTACCTACGCTAATAATTTTCACATGTATTGGATGTTCAGAATTCAGATAATTAATTTTTTATAGTATAGGTGGGCACACGGATATTCAAAGTCTTTTGATGACAACTGGATGTCTACTGCAGAGTCAGAGGTTATGTAGATGCGCTGCCCTCCTATACATACGATTTATTTGTTTTTTATTGTTTAATATAGACAGTCCTAAGCCTGGTAAAGTATGAAGGGATTGTGGATTCTGTGTACCTACGTATTGCAGGTACATGATACGACAGAAATTTGATTATTCACTTAAGTTACTACGACATACATACTGTGATACTGCCTACAAACCCACCGAACAATTTAAATTAATTTTATTAACTAGAATTATCGTTCAGAGAAAGTGTTATTTATTACTATTAGTAGCAGGCGTGCGCGGGCGTCGCGTCGTCCTTTCGATAATGAATAGAACATAGACTTACCAATGTTAAGAGTACAATAAAAGCTTAAAAAATCATTTAAAAATGATTTATTGCGTTATGCCAATAGTTGTAGAACAAATGTTGTTACTTATGATGTTAGCAGCGAGGTTGCTGGTGTTTTACAAGTAACACTGTATAGAGATACAGAAATGAGCATTCCGCGGCCAAGGTCTTAAAAAATGGAAATTAATAAAACTGGGCTATGGAAAGGGGGTGTAAAAGAAACCAATGCAAAACATACATATATTTATTTGAAATCGATATGTAGAATAACATAACAATTTTTTTTTTAATTTTTAGTTAGTTCCTTCTTCAATCGCAGCTAGTTTTTCACGTTCTGCTGCAACCTCCATAACGGCATGCGTTGTTTTTTCCCATTGGTCACAAATTTCCGTGTGTTTTTTCCGGTACATCTGTTGCGTCATTGTGGGAAGACTCATGGCTACACACAATCCTTGAAATTGTTTTAAGCCAAATGTAGGCAACTTTAGTGATTCCAGAAACAGCTGCTATGTCTAGGTTCTGAGTTGGCTGTGGATCTGACGTATTCAGTATGAATTCATCTCTGCACATATTACACGCTAGTTTCAATTTGGAATATAAACCCACTTTAGTTTCTCCTATTATGTTTAAATTAGATAGAGTACAACCAAATTGAGGGGCATGATTCGATATAATTTTTATTTTTTTTAGGAAGTACACCTTGTCTATTATCACTCTCTCTGCTGCATCGTACAAATTTTCATCTTGAACTTTATCCTGAGCTTGTTGGTGACTTTTTCGAGTAGCTCGTCGTTTCAATGAACTGTAATGAAAAAGTTAAGCAATATAAGCAGGTTATTTATTCAAATACGAAAAAGCGAGTATGGATACTATTTTTAAATAAACATACGCAGTCGACGACACACATTCTTCCAGAACTTAATTTTGATCAATTTCGTTGGATTGTACGATATTGTACGATATAAAGCATAGAGGAGTATCGGCAACTATGAAAGCCTTCCCGCGGACGATGTAACGCCATCGAAATATCACTCATTAGAGTCGCCAAAGCGGACACGTGCTCCAGAAACATGTTATCGACTTTAAAAAAAAAAATAAGTTAAAAAAAAAACTCTCAACTTCGGGAGAGATTGGCTGTAACAATCAGGTAAGTAGGTACTTAAATTTAAAGGTCAAATATATAAAAGAATAATTTTAATTAAAAAATTATATAATCAATTTTTTAATGTAATTATGTAATTAATTACAATGCAGTCTAATCACGGTGTTGCCAGTTTTCTAAAGACACGTCCACATCACTCCCTAATAAATGAGGTAAATCGTTGGTAGCGGTTGATACAGATGTGCTGGGCGAGTTCATAGCTAGACCTCTAATTTCCATAGCTTGCTCCAGTATTCTAGTTCGGAATATCAATTTTTTATAATTATCGAAATCGTTTATAATGGGTGCCAGGAAATTAAAAAAAACTGTAGTCATCGTCTTTAAGAACCGTAGACGGCGCAGAGTTTTTGGTGGAAGTGTCTTTCTTTTCTATTATTTTCAATAATTGTGACTCAAAGTCTGTCATACATCTCTTTTTTTTTCTCTGCCACGGTTTTGGAGAAGCCAACACAGGTGTCTGTAATGTTTCTTCTGTTGATGGCAAGTCCGGGGTACATTGCGAGTTTTGCGATGACGACGATTTCAACAAGACTGATTCGAGACGTCACTCGAAATACTTCACTCAATGGGGAAGACAACTGTCAAAGTGGCGCTGTATACGATTGTTCCAAAGTATCTGTCAAATTGTATAGCATCATATAGAATTTCTTCACAAATATCATCAAAATGACTAAATGTTGTGTAATTGGGTGTAAAAACGTAGGCATTCACAAATTCCCAATAAATCCTACTATAAGAAGAAAGTGGATAGCTGCCTTAAGGATTAAAAACTTTGAGCCTAAAAAAACGACGAGGTTATGTCGAGATCATTTTCATGAAAATGACTATCAATCATTAAGTGTGACTACAGGTGAGTGTTATAAACGTTAGTTCTTTCATTTAAGATAGCCTCTGTAAACCTAAATTAATAACATTACATAATGTCAAAAAAAAAAACATAATTGTTCATCTTGTTTTTAGGTTTGCCTTGTGCACACAAGTTTTTAAAGAAAGACGCAGTACCGAGTCTCTTTTCATGGAACCAAAAAAAAAAATATCAGCCAGTGCTTGTGCAAGAGACGAAAGACATGCAAAAAGGAACCTTCAAAAGGATCTTTTTCAACAGCAATCAAGTGAACATCCATCTACTTCAAGTGACCCACAGCCTTCAACATCTACAGGCCCACAGCCATCGACTTCTCAAGATCCACAGTATAAAAAAAAAATAAAAAACATTTATTGAACAAGCTTCCTTACATCAGAATATAGACCCCAGACTCCCAATATAGCTTTCGCTGTGTTTCAGGAGTCTGTGCCTTCCCGATACATTACATCAGAATAGTTCAATATTAATTAGTTACAAAAGAAAATTTTTACTTAATGTTGACAGATGAAAAATAATAATAAATTATAATAATATTTAAAACAATTTAGTTCCATAATATTTAGCAAATAGAATAATTAAGACAATTAAAATAATTAATACAATTAAAACAATTAATACAATCAAAATAATTATTTGACTAGTTAGTATTTTATAGAATTAAAGATTAAAGAAAAAAATGTATTTTAAAGACCTTGCTCCTATATAATGGAATATATAGGAAAGTATATAATGGAATATCAAAGAGAGTTAGAAATTTCTTCCCTTGATCCACCTGTTGATTGTGGTGACAATGTTAATCAAAATAAACAATCATCAGTTGCTACTCAGACTGCCACAATGCTGTCTCTTTTTTCAGCAGATATTTTACTAAGCGATGAAGAGTCAGTAAAGTTTTACACTGGCTTAGAAAATTATGAAAGATTTCAATTTGTTCTATCAACATTACTGCACAAAGGCAAATCATCTTAAATACAGGTGGAGTGGGGTAAGTGGAGTTTCAACTGAAGATCAGTTTCTTATGATGCTGATAAAACTTCGAAGAGCAAGTACTGATCTTGAACTTTCGAAAATGTTTGGTATCAGTAAGACACAAGTTTCAAACATTTTCATCACGTGGGTGAACTTCGTCAATGACTTATGGTCAATGATAGACATTTGGCCTCAAAGAGACCTTGTTCATTTTTACATGCCAGCAGAGTATAAAGAAAACAAAATGCCAACAAGGGTGATTATAGACTGCACAGAGATACTGTTAAAATTTGAAATTGCAGCCTTCTTACATTTACATTGTGCATTGTACTAGATCTGTGATGCATTGTCAATGTCATTTTTATTTTATTGCTATAATCTGTGGTTAACTTCCTTGTTCCTTTTTCGCGTCGTCCGTGACTGTAACTGTACCTAATTGTGTCTGATTTAATTAAAACAGTTTCTAATAACTTGTAAAACCGTGTTTTAATTACAACAACAGGTTATGGGCCCAGGCCAACCTGCCGTAGTACAGATTACAGTCGAAGAATAAATAATAATTAGTCCGTCAAACTTACCGCGTGCATAACCTCACTTAGTTACCGGCTCGCGAGTGATTTTTTTTTTCAGCTAAGTTTTTTCAGATTTATATAAATATTACAAATATGCTTGGAACTAACACTATAATGTCGATCGAGAAGTTGAGGGGTCGTGACAATTGGGCAAATTGGAGTTTTGCAGTTACGGCATACCTCCAACATGAAGATTTGCATATCTGTATTTTGAAAGCACCAGATGCTTCCGATCCCAACGCAATGAAGCAAGACAAAGCAAAATCAAAGCTAATATTGTTGATCGACCCAATTTTATATGTGCACATACAGGATGCACAAAATGCAAAACAGGTGTGGGACAATTTGACAAAGGCGTTTGAAGACCAAGGACTGACACGGAAAGTTGGCTTATTAAAAGAATTGATTAACACCGATTTAGAAAGCAGCTTGTCAGTGGAAGACTATGTAAATAAAATTATGACAGCCGCGCACAAATTAAGGAATATAAAATTTCATGTCGATGATGAGTGGTTAGGCACATTAATGCTGGCAGGGCTGCAAGATATGTATAAGCCTATGATTATGGGCTTAGAAGGTTCCGGTATGAAGATTAGTGCTGACTTAGTAAAAAATAAATTACTACAGGAAGTGAAAATGTCAGACACTACTGCACTTTATACAAACACAAAAAAATACTTGCCCAAAAGTGATAAGAAAGGCCCTAGATGTTTTAATTGTATAACAGCAAAAATTGTTGGCATAAGAAGACAACCAGTAAAAAAACAGATAAAGACACAGGTTATGTTGCAGCTTTTTCAGCATCCACAGCAAATGACTCTAATTCTTGGCATGTTGACTCAGGAGCATCCATGCATATGACTATGCACCGGGACTGGCTCACTGACATCACCGATTCACCTGTACCGAGCATAAGGATTGCTAACAACAAAGAATTAAAAGTTGAATGCTGCGGGAATGTATGTATTAAGGTAAAGGCACATGATGGCAGCACCGATTCAATACAGGTGAGGAATGTTTTATTTGTACCAAAATTGAAAACTAATTTATTATCAGTCAGCAAAATAATTCAAAGTGGATGCAATGTAATATTTAATGAATCTGGCTGTAAAATTTACAATGCTAGTAACAAATTAGTAGCACATGCTAGATTAATGAATGCAACATATCTGTTAAACACTTTTCAAGAAATGCAAGTCATAATGGCCAAGGCTGATGATGATACTTATCTGTGGCACCAAAGGATGGGTCATTTAAATTTCACAAGTCTTAATAAGGTACCTCTCTGTACAGAAGGAGTCAACTTGTCAACAGGTATGGAAAATTCCATCTGTGTTACCTGTCTTGAAGGCAAGCAAACGAGAAAACCATTCCCTGCTGAAGGTTCCCGAGCAACCAGCTTGCTAGAACTTATCCACAGTGATGTGTGTGGACCGATGCAGCAGACATCAATAGGAGGAGCAAGGTATTTTGTAACCTTTATTGATGACTTTTCTCGCCGAGTATGCATGTATCCTATAAAAAACAAAAGTGAAGTATTTGAAAAATTTGTTGAATATAAAAATAGAGTGGAAAATGAATTGAATAAAAAAATAAAAATTCTTAGATCTGACAATGGAACTGAATATAAAAATAATATTTTTGAGACTTATCTGAAAAAGCATGGAATTTTGCACCAGACATCAAATCCATACTCACCCGAACAAAATGGATTAAGCGAACGAATGAACCGTACACTTATTGAGCGTGCTAGATTTATGTTGTTAAACTCTGGTTTACAGAAAGATTTTTGGGCTGAAGCAGTAACTACAGCAGCTTACCATCACAAAACCAAGTGACCCAAAATCACAGCAAATTACTTTTAGCAATTATAAAAATAAAAATACAATAAAATATATATCATATAAAATAAATAGTCACTTGGGGTCACTGAAAATCAGTGGTGGTAAGGTATTAATCACCTTGCCATCATAAACTGAGTTGGCTTCATAAAAAAAAAAATAAATAAATAAAAGTTTTTAGTGGGCTCTACCCCTGGAGGATTGTTATCCTATTGTTCTGAGGGCTTTGGTGGCTCAATTAGTGATCGGCAAATGATTGAGAGAAGCAAGCTGTTGAAATTGTGCGATGAAGGAGATAGTATAATGGCAGACCGAGGCTTTAATGTTCAGGACCTATTTGCATCCAAAAATATTGGTATAAATATACCTAGTTTCTTACGTGGGAAAGCTCAATTGCCAGGTCTTGCTCTTTTACATGACAGGAAAATAGCCTCACAACGTGTGCATATAGAGCGCTTAATTGGATTAACCAAGACATATAAGATATTAAAAACTGACCTTAATGCTTACTATGTGCCGTTAGCTTCGAAAATATTTTTTATATGTTTAATGTTGTGTTATTTCCGAGAGTGCATTGTAAATAAAATGAAAATAATATGGACAGGTTTTTTTTAATACCAGTTCTCCATTTTGAGTCTGAATGTATGGTACAGTTTCAGGACTAATAAGCCTGTTTCTGCTTACATATGGGCATTTTATTTCTAAAACAGTATCTTCGCCAAGTAAGGCATCTGGTGAGGCACTTAGGTAGGGCCTATCTTTTGATATAAACATGCCACACTGCACAGGAACCAGCCCATATGTTTCTGAATATTTCTTCAGTGCATTTGGTTCATTTATTAGACCATGCGCTGTGGCTCTGGATGAATTTTTTTTTTGTTTGAGTAACTGTTTTGCAAATGATTCTAAAGATTGTGCTCTTAGATTACAAACAGTATGAAAAACACTGGCTGTTATCCTACAACTACGATATTCATACCAAAGACAGTTAGAATTTTGATTTCTTGTTTCGTTTTCTATTTCTCTTATTTGATCTGCAGTAATTTCTAATAAATTTAGGCTTTTCAAAAGCATCACATCTGAAGTATCTTTTAAATAATCATGATCTTGTATAACCGCAATGGGGTTAGCAGGTCCATACAGTTGTTTCATTGGCATGTTAGAGTTCAAATTCAGAACAAGTTTCGAATTCTGTTATTATAGGCTATTTTAACTGCGTTATTACTTAAGAAAAGCTATTTTCCATGGTAGATGTTACGTACAGCGGTATTTTTCAGTGTAAATTTCTTCCGTAGTAGGTGCTAAAGATGTTGATATATCGTCGGAAAAGTCTTCTCCCGACGTTAGACTTTTAACAGGTGTTGAAGTTGTCGCCGACGGCGTTGATGGCATTGTTACTTCAGAAAAGCTATTTTCCATGGTAGATGTTACATACAGCGATGTTTCTTCAGTGTATTATCTTCCGTAGTAGGAGCTAAAGATGTCGATATGTCGTCGGAAAAGTCTTCCCCCGACGTTAGACTTTTAACAGGTGTTGAAGTTGTCGCCGACGGCGTTGATGGCATTGTTACTTCAGAAAAGCTATTTTCCATGGTAGATGTTACATACAGCGATGTTTCTTCAGTGTAATTATCTTCCGTAGTAGGCGCTAAAGATGTCGATATGTCGTCGGAAAAGTCTTCCCCCGACGTTAGACTTTTAACAGGTGTTAAAGTTGTCGCCGACGGCGTTGATGGCATTGTTACTTCAGAAAAGCTATTTTCCATGGTAGATGTTACATACAGCGATGTTTCTTCAGTATAATTATCTTCCGTAGTAGGCGCTAAAGATGTCGATATGTCGTCGGAAAAGTCTTCTCCCGACGTTAGACTTTTAACAGGTGTTGAAGATGTCGCCGACGGCGTTGATGGCATTGTTACTTCCAGAATTCCAGAGACACATTTTCTGTATTATAATTTGCTATAGATAAGGATATTTGTCAAATTTATAGGCTACGTGATTTCGTTATGATTTCTATTTATATACGTTACCAGCTACCGATCAATAGACAAACTAATTGCTCATTCTGTCAATTTTGTTTGTACGTAACTATCTGACACTAGATGTCACTAAGTGCAGGATGCAACAGGGTCGTACTCAGAATTTTCGTACCGGGGAGTACTGTTTTATTTTAAATTAATTTTGCGAACCATCTTGATGCGTATTTTGTAAATTTAAATTGTGATCTTATCATAAAAAAAAAGGTTTCTGATGAATGACGAATGAAGATTATTAGATTTTCTCTAGAACCCGAAAAGGGGTCATTGTACTCATCATTTAAAACAACTTTTTCTTTGGGACCAAAACAAATATCTATATATTTTTCAGCTATAGCTTTAGTCAGAAGAATAATATGATTATCATTCGGTGATTGGTCGAACATATGATTCACCGATTTTTCGAAATATTTTTCTCCAATAAGGGATTTTAGTGTATTTGTTATAATTTTATGTTTACGGAAATTAGGGGAATTCAACGGATGCTGCATTCCGTTCGTATACATATATTTATGACATCTGTACAGGCCTATTCCGTACGTGTGTAAAATTAATGAATATAATTAGAAATAAAAGAATTATTTAAACTATTAAAACTTGTAATGACCGGAATATATTAATTATTAGATACTGCTTTCCGAATCGGTGGTAAATGATAAAAATATATATTGACGTTTCAAAAGTGCTTCTCGAAGAAGTCTTATCGAATAAATAAATGTTTGAGTTTGAGTTTGAGTTTATTAACTATAAAATGAAATGGATGAGTCACGCGAGGTACTGTTAATGACCGTCGGCGATGAACGGATTTTAATATAAAGTGTAAAATATTGGAAACAATTTGGGTTACGTAATATGCAAGCAAAACGCCTTTTTGCACTTTGGACGTGCTTGCTCGTACAACATATCTAGACGGGAAAGTAAGACTACCTTTATTTTTAGTTTTTATCAAATAAAGGTCATCATCATCGTAATTATCAGCATATAATTCATGAAGGCAGCTCTCACATTTGATTTTGGAATGTAAATAATTGACAACAAACCCAGAAATATATGCAACTATTTGACCGCACAAATAATCACCTATCGTTGTATTTAATTGCTCATCAAATTCTAACCGTAAAATCGCATAAATCATGAATTATGTTATTTTTTCGGACGCGTCATGGGTTAATCATAGACCATACCATTTCGATGGGGTTGATATCGGGGTGATATGGAGGCAGTCTCAGAATGTTGTGATTGTGTTCAGCCAAAATCTTGTCAATAGAAAACGTTTTAAATTGTTCTTTGTGTGTTTTTATTAACTGATACAATTGTGGTTTTAACATGTCGTCATCGTATTCTATACCTTTTTCGGACAGCCAGGCTTGCATATACGCTTTTCTGGTGTTTGAAGTGGGTGCAAGGTTATACTGCTAATTATGATAGGCAGCGTTATCAACCACGACAACAGAATTGGGTGGAATATGAGGAATTAGTTGTGTTTTTAACCATCTTTCGTAATTCTCGTAATTCATGTTGTCGTGGTAGTCTCCTGATTTTCCTCCAGCTTTAAATGTGAGCAACGCATTTGGTACAAAGCCCGCCTCGGATCCAGCATGTACGATGACCACACGTTGTCCCTTAGATATAATAATAATAATAAACACATTTATTGTCAGAATCACATCATGATATACATTTACAAAGTAAAAACAAAAAGAAATAAAAGAAAAATAATAACATTAAAAAGAAGCTTATTCCTAAGAAACAGTAGGTAATGTGGCAGTGAGTGACCTGACAAATGGAGCCAACTCAGTTTATGGTGATTAATACCTTACCACCACTGATTTTCAGTGACCCCAAGTGACTATTGGAGTTTCAGTCTAAAATTGCATGTAATGAAAATTTAACATTCTCATGTTATATTATGTGAAAAAAATATTTCTATTAATATGATAGATACTAATAAATAAATACATCAGTTAAAACATGTAATATAGGTAGATTTAGGAACAGAAGTGGGAATGAAAAAAAAAAACACAACGTAGGTAACAAATATAATCAAAACTCGTTAATTTAACTTAACATTTACAAAATTTACAAAATATAATGAAATAATTTCACACTAATTTTTAAAACTCACTTTCACTAATTTACTTAATTGTAATAAAAAAAACTTATATAATGCAAAGGACAATAACATGGCAGTTGACTCCACAAACGGGCAGAGTTGTAGTCTGTCAATTGACTCGCGACGAATGGTGCCGCGAATGAGCGCGCCAGCGCTTTTATTTGCAAATCCGCCACCACCTGTCATCCCTTCTATTGGCGCTGTCTTAGTTTTTGTCTAACACGGCCTCTCCTGACTGGAGGACGTCCTCGTTCTCCTTTGTTTTATGCGGAGAAGTACAGGCTCCTCTCGAAGTGCCTGGTACAGGTTCAACAACAACGACTCGGTCATTTGTGGACTCCTCATCTTCAATACTGGCAGCATCTGGGAAGGGTTAATGATAAAATATTAGCAACTAATAACCATTACCACTCCTCTTAACAGGTAAGCGCAATACATAGAGAGGAAGCACTACGTTCGCTATCTCTGACACCAATGACAGTATAACATAGGCACGACGTTTGCATATTACACTCTACGCATATAAAATAAAACAACCACATGACATAGGCACGACGTTAGCATATCATGAGTCCAAGACAAATGTATAACATAGGCACGACGTTAGCATATTATACGTTACGCATATAAAATAAAACAACCACATGACATAGGCACGACGTTAGCTTATCATGAGTCCAAGACAAATGTATAACATAGGCACGACGTTAGCATATTATACGTTACGCATATAAAATAAAACAACCACATGACATAGGCACGACGTTAGTATATCATGAGTCCAAGACAAATGTATAACATAGGCACGACGTTAGCATATTATACGTTACGCATATAAAATAAAACAACCACATGACATAGGCACGACGTTAGCTTATCATGGGAAAACTATCATTTGTGACATAGGCACGTCGTTCGCTTATCACAAATTAGGGGTCAGCTCACCCTCAAAAAAACGCAGCACATGCCTCAGGAGTCCACTCCCCACGCCACGGCACCATGAATTCTGCCGGAGCCTGCGTCGATTTTCCATAAGAGCCCGCCAGTAACTGCAGCTCGTATCGACCGTGGGGAAGCGCTTTGACCACGCGATATGGACCGCGCATACCCGAGTCGAGTTTGCCAGTTGCTTGAGCCTGTTTTATAACAAAAACCAAAGAATTAATTTCAAATAACCGTGGTGCCTTTCGGCTAGCATTTACAGTTTCGTCTTGCCGACGTTGATTATTTTTTAAGCGCTCAGAAACACGTTGTCTACGCATTTCTCGTAATGCGTCGCGATTGGGACGAGAGCCTTCTAGTGCGATGTCACGAATGAGGTTACGTCAAACAGGTGTCGCAGTTTCAATACCCTCCAATAGATTCAGAGGTGAAAAGCTTGTAGTTTTCTGTTTTGTGATGTTCAGAACCAGCTGTAGTCGCCATATGACATCAGACCAATCATTTTGTCGGTGATTACATCCTATATGAACCATGTTGAGTAAGGTTCGACAATAACGTTCAACCTGCCCGTTTGAATTATGCATCTCTGGTGTTAGGAGATGCATGTCAATGCCCAAGTATGTAAAAAGTTTTGTTATTTCGAAACTCTCAAACATTCGACCCCGATCTGCCACAAATAATTTAGGGGTCCCAAACAAAGAGATAACATTATAAAAAATATTTTTAATTCAGTGGAATCTTGACCAAACATAGGATAAAAAAGACAGCATTTGAAAAAAGCGTCAACAAATATTAAAACATTTATTAAACCCATTAGATTGAGGCAGTGGGCCTAACATATCTGCGTGAATAACTTCAAAAGGCGTACAATGTACATGGTTTCGACTCAAGTAGTCAGCGTGTGACATATACGTACCCTTTCTGTATTCTAGTGTGAAATTGAAATATTGCAAATATATCCACCATCTGGCTGCACGTGGTAACAAATCCTTTTGTCGGATTGACTTGAGTGCATAACAATCAGTTACGACCGTAAAATGAACACCAACAAGATAGTGTCTATAATTTTGCAAGGCCTTTACAACGGCTAAAGTTTCCAGCTTGTGTTCGTTTACTGAAGTAATTCACCACCCGCTTATGCCCCTTTTCATGAACCTGAAGAAGCACTGCGCCATATCCCATACAGCTGGCATCTGTGTGAACTTCAATAGGTAAAGCCGGATCATAAATAGCTAACACAGGTTCACTGGTAAGATGAGAAATAATTACTTGGCGTGCTTCTTCTTGTTCACTACCCCAAATGAAAGGTACCCCTTTTTTCGTCAACTTCGTAATAGACACAGTCTTTAAAGCAAAGCCAGCTATGTAACGTCGAAAATAACTTACTAAACCAAGGAACTGTCCGTTTTGTTTAACGGTCTTTGAAATCGGTGCTTCGACCAAAGCTTTAACCTTTTGACCACTCGGTCGTACCTGACCCTGACTAGTCTTACGTCCCAAATATTTGATTTTAGCAGATAGAAAAGAGCATTTCTTTAAATTTATGGAAAACCCCGCGCTCGTAAGAGTTTTAAGAACTCTACGTAAAATCGACAAACCCTCCTCAACCGTATCGCTCATAATGAGGACATCGTCGACGTAAACTAGGGCTTCAAGATTTAATATATCGGTACCAATGATGATTGGTGTATTCATCAATTTTGAACTAACTACGTGTAAATCTACTTCTAAAGTAATTTCATTAAACTCTATTGGTAAAGTGACAAAATAAGTCGATTCAATTTCCTGCCCACCAATACCACGCAAGATCCTACATGCAGGCTTTCGCGCACATTTCAAATGCTTTAATAACGTAAGGAAATTAATGATATACTAGAGCCGCTATCGATTAAGACATCGACTGGGATTCCCTGGATGACAGCTACAACAATCTTTATTCTTACTATCCGGGTTTTCTTCGTAAAAATTAACATTGTTTGTATTACGCGCCACCAGACTTTAATTTTGCAAAACACGCCTCAGTTTTATGGCCGGGCTTTTTGCAGAAATCACACAATACAGATTTATTCGAATTATTAATAGAAAAATATTTATGGTCATTAATTTGATTAGAAAGAATCGATTTAGCTTTTTTAGAACAATTTGATTGTGTATGACCATGTTGACCGCACAAGAAACATTTCTGTTCGTTAAATCGTCGTTTACGATTATTAACTACACGTTCAGATTTTAAAGAACGATCATAGCGCGACCTGTGCTCAAAATGTCTGTTTGAGGAGGAATTGGATTTAACGTAAATTGAAAAGAATTCAACCAATTCCTTTGTCGTTAGCTTTGCATTAATAGCTGCAGCACGAATTTGCGGATCCGTTATCCCTCGTATTATTATTGCAGATATAAGTTCGTCACTTAACCCCCTAACAACACGCAACTTTAGAAGGGAACGACGAGCATAGTCTGCATACGTTGGGTATTTATCAGAATTGGTACTCATGACGTCATATAAAATATTCGCGATATCAGGTTTCTTAGGACACAAAGGTTTAAATTCTTTTTTAAAATTGCTCCAACTACGGTCTTGTGTTACCCATTCATTGAGCCATGTCCTAGCATCCCCCTTTAAACAATTACCTATACTCATTATCATTCCATTGATTTATAACCTTAGCGCAATCGACCTCCTCACACCAGGTTTCTATATCGTTTATACTCGGATCAAAATTTGAAATGTAATAAGATTGGTTCAACCTCACCGTCGTATTGATTGATCGTATAGCATCAACAATACGATTAGTAGCGTTACGATCGCAGCCGATTGTGGCGCTCCCGGAATGTCCCGGTGATGAAGGGACCGCCGACCCTGAGTGCGCCGCAGGCTCCGGATGCACAGCGACGGCCTCGACGATCCGTGACCTCGGCGGCGTTGTTGTCACACCGCCAGTGTTGGATCCTCGTCGCGACGGAGAAGAGTGACGTTCTTCTAACGACTTTAGTCTATCTGAAATTTGTTGCATTTGTTGTGTTAATGCATCGTTGAAAGGACTATATCGTCGTCGGCTGCGTATAGGGGGTGTAGCACTACGATTCCTAGAACGGCTTCGGTCTTTGTGCTTATTATTAGGCATCTCGTACGTAAATATTTCTTCTTTTTTTTACAATGGAGGAAAATGTCGATATAAGGAATCGATAAAAGTTGAATATGAAGGAAGAAAAAGCACTAACTTAATATTTCGTTAACGTATTAATAAAAAAAAAACAAAGTTGCGGGTACATTAAAAAAAATACGTATCGTACTGTACAAAGATGAAATAAGCGTAATTAAATCATATGCTGTAATTTTTTTTAACCAAACACAAATCACAAATGGTTTAAATAAATACTTCAATTATACCAAAGCTGCTTTAAGCTATAAATTGATAAGAACCTCGCTTCTCCTCAGATAGCAAATGATTGGAATATACTCACCAAAATTTTGCGTTATATACTTAGCCACACAACTCCTATTTTAGTTTCACTTAAACGAAACAGAATAAAAGGTTTAGAGATTAAGTATTATTGAGGGTAATTTTAAAAGTGTTATGAACTAATTCGTTTGAAGAGTCAAACTGCCATTTTCAGAAAGCAAACGGTTAAGGACGCGTGAGAATCACTATCCCACTTCTGAATTTAGGAACAGAAGTGGGAATGAAAAAAAAAACACAACGTAGGTAACAAATATAATCAAAACTCGTTAATTTAACTTAACATTTACAAAATTTACAAAATATAATGAAATAATTTCACACTAATTTTTAAAACTCACTTTCACTAATTTACTTAATTGTAATAAAAAAAACTTATATAATGCAAAGGACAATAACATGGCAGTTGACTCCACAAACGGGCAGAGTTGTAGTCTGTCAATTGACTCGCGACGAATGGTGCCGCGATCGAGAGGTCTTCGCTCCCACTAATGTGGGGGGAAAGAGTACCGGGGCCAAGCCCCCCAACTCTAGTATCTCTCGCCTCCCGCAACTACGGGAGGGTCCCTGGGATAACCCCATTCTATGGGGTTGTTATTTGTTCATTTGCCGCATGCGCGTTGGTTGCGGTAAGTCTCAACGCCGTCCCCCACCCGGGCAACCTGCCCACGGCGACTCGGGGTCTGCGTTTCCGCGAACTGGGCGATCCGCCCCACCGGGTGAGACCCTTACGGGAGGCCCAGCGAGTGCGGGTCAGCGACCAGGTGCGGTGGCGACGCATCCCCCTTGTCCCGGGCCAAGTCACGCGGGTAGGGTTTCGTGTCGATCGCACTGGAGTGCCACGGAGCGATGGTTCGGAGATGTGCGAAGTCCGATGTATCCGATTTATCATACATCTTTTTTGCTTGTTTGATGATAGTATTCTCAAGAGATTCCACTCCCAAGTCTCTTTGTATTGTGTTGTTTCTGACATATCTGGGGGCGTCGACGATCACTCGGAGAGTGCGCGACTGAGCCGTCCTTAACTTCTTCTTGCTGGTTTCAGAGATATAGCCGTACCAGACCGGGGCAGCGTATAGAATTTTTGGCTTCACGTAGGTGTTGTACAGTCTCAGCTTTAGTCTGGTAGGCAAGCTGGACGCGAAGATTGGTCTCAGTCGCACAGCTGCGATCTGCGCCTGGCGAGCGGCTTTTAGGGCTTGGTGGTTGAATAGCAGACGCCTATCAATCTCCACCCCCAGATATGTGACCTTATTTGACCATGAAATCTTGGTTCGTAGTATTTCCAATTTCGCTGGGTTCGGCGCACAGCCCATACAGATTGCCTGTGTCTTCCCTGGATTCACCCGGAGTCTCCACTTGTCCAGCCACTCTGGCAGCTGATCAAGCATTTTCTGCATTTTGATAGCAGCATGGTTTCGGTTGAGCGATGTCGTTATGTACGCCGTGTCGTCCGCGAACAGGGACAATTGGGAGTCCGCCCTGTTCGGGATATCGTCCGTGTACACGGTGTACAAGTGTGGTGACAGGCAGCTGCCTTGTGGGACTCCGGCTTCAATCCTCCTGGTACTGGAGGAGGCACTCCCTATGCGGACCTGGAAGGCCCGATCCTCCAAGAAACTCCGCATAAAGCCGAGGATATACTGTGGACAATCCAATTTGCTCAGCTTGTACAAAAGGCCCTCGTGCCACACCTTGTCGAAGGCTTTCTCCATGTCCAAGAACACTGCAACTGCCGCTTCCTTTTTATTTGAGGCCGCTGCTAGGTGGTGCCGCGAATGAGCGCGCCAGCGCTTTTATTTGCAAATCCGCCACCACCTGTCATCCCTTCTATTGGCGCTGTCTTAGTTTTTGTCTAACAGTAGATATAATATAAGCATGTACGGTCCTAAAGTTCTGTCATATATGAAAATTATGATTTAAAAAAAGTACCAATCAGTTTTTAATAAATTTTATATCAATTTAAAACCGGAAGGAAGTTAGCGCGGAAAGTTTTTTTTTTATTATTATTAATATCTCAAAAAATTGCTCCTTAAATGCTCCATCAGAATCTGTAATTGCTCCACTTCTATAATTATTAGTTTATTTATAATTAATTTTTAAAAAAATCCAAATACTGAAAACTTGATTTCCCTATAGAATGAAAAATATTCACTTTTCATAAAAAATTTTTTTCCAAAAAAATTGCTCCCGATTTGCTCTATCAATTACAAAAAAAATTATTTAATTTTGATAATTTTTACAATAATTAACTGAAAAACTATGTTTGCGTAGTAAACTACTGCGCTGTGACGTCATCAATTATTGTCGTTGCGACGCATAAGGGCCATATTTACATGTATCAGCACTGCAGCGATATGTATAGACCTTAATGTTTATGTTTTCTTATTTATATTATTCACTAGATTTCCGCCCGCGGCTTCGCCCGCGTTTTCATAGGAAAACCCGCATAGTTCCCGTTCCCGTGGGATTACCGGGATAAAACCTATCCTATGTGTTAATCCAAGTTACGGTCTATATGTGTGCTAAATTTCATTGTTATCGGTTCAGTAGTATTTGCGTGAATGAGTAACAAACACACACACATCCTCACAAACTTTCGCATTTATTATATTACTAGCGGTCCGCCCCGGCTTCGCCCGTGGTACATATTTCGCAATAAAAGGTAGCCTATGTTCTTTCTCAGGGTCTAAAGATTGTCTGTGCCAAATTTCATCAAAATCGGTATAGTAGTTTATGCGTGAAAACCATACATACATACATACAAACCTTTCCTCTTTATAATATTAGTATAGAAGTATAGATTAGTAGGATGGTATTACTTAAAAGGTTATTAATTATTATCATGTAATTATTTGGTTCTGATCACAGATCACAGAAACTAAAGGGTTCTGATGATAAGAATAATAAGAAATAATTATAATTTTTGTTTTATTGAGTCTTCAAGTTAGGATTGCAGGTTCGAATGATAATAATTTTTGTATACCATCGTATATATTACATATAACATAATATGGAGACATTTCATCATGTCCACAACAATATCAAGGTTAGTAATAAATATTTCTACTATCAATTATCATCAAAGTATTAAATCGGTAATAATTATTTTTATAATTGAATTTGAATTTCTGTTTACTATAAGAAAAATTAATAGGCACTTTTTATTTTAGGGTGTGAAGGGATTCAGTCAAGGAGTTTTAAATTATTGAAGAGTGGTAATTATTTAGAAGTAGGGTTCGCGAAAAAATTGAGCCCTACTTTTATATAATCACCTGAAAATTTTTCACTAGAGTATAAATAATAAAATATGTGCTAATTATAAAGAATTTTATTTTTGACAAAAGGTTTTACATACAAGACATAACTGCGTTAAAAACAACCGACTTCAAACTTGCACTTGCAACATTTACAAATACAGACAAAAATGCTCATAAAATAAAATACTGGGCCTATCCTAATAAAATTTTTATGGGACCAATTCGACACCATCCCGCATCGAACAAAAAAAGAATCACGTAAATGATTTATTAAATAATTCACAAAACACGAAGATTGAATTTGATATTTTTGGCTTTATAAATATAAATTTATAAATATAAGGAATATAAACATTCGATCACGAAATTATGCGGGTTCGAGTCCCGCCTCGTGATCGAATTTTTTCTATTCTTTATAAATTTATAAAACACGAAGATTTTAAAAATGTAACCAATGAACACAATCAATATTAGATTAATTGTAATGGTGTATAAAAAGTATTATGTCCTATGGAATTCTACTATGGGGCAGGGCAGCAGATATAGAAACTATATTTATCTTACAGAAAAGAGCCATTCGCTCTATATATAATTTACGTGCTCGGGACTCGCTAAGAGATCTCTTTAAGAATACTGGTATCCTTACTGTACCATCACAGTATATATTTAATAATATTTTGCATGTACACAAAAACGCCGACTTACACACAAGAGTAGGAGATAAACACTGTTATGGCACAAGGAACAGAAATAAAATTGAAATGCCATTTTACCGGTTAGCCAAAGTTAAAAATTCATTTATGGGTCTAGGTATACGCTTTTACAACAGAATTCCACATTGTATTAAAGAGTTTGGTAGTGCTAAATTCAGGTAAAACTCATGTAAAAAATATATTAGTTCAGAGAGCCTATTATAGCATTAAGGAATATATGGAAGATGAAAATGATATATTATGAAGTTAGATATAAGTTACAGAATATGTAATATTGACATGATTTTAAAAGAGCAACTATTTAATATGATTAATTACCTTAAAATGACATTAATAAGTTTAATGCTGGGAATAATAATATTATTATTTAATACTTAGTACTTACCTTATGTTGCTATTAATTATACTCTAAGAATGTCTAGGCGCCATATTTTAATTATTGAGTTTTCATCTAGCAAAATTTCAAGGAACAGATATTATTATGTACCTATTTAAATCATTCTTATTATAGGTATTTTTATAAACATTTCCCTACCCATCCCTAAACTCGTACGTTTATTCGTATTATTAAAACTTCAAGTAATTATCAATTAATTTGTGTTTCAGTGGTTTGTTTCATCTTTCGGTGTCAAGTTGCTATCGTTTGCGTTAGCGGGAACTACCTATGCGGGTTTTCCTTTGAAAACGCGGGCGAAGCCGCGGGCGGAAATCTAGTGAATAATATAAATAAGAAAACATAAACATTAAGGTCTATACATATCGCTGCAGTGCTGATACATGTAAATATGGCCCTTATGCGTCGCAACGACAATAATTGATGACGTCACAGCGCAGTAGTTTACTATGCAAACATAGTTTTTCAGTTAATTATTGTAAAAATTATCAAAATTAAATAATTTTTTTTGTAATTGATAGAGCAAATCGGGAGCAATTTTTTTGGAAAAAAATTTTTTATGAAAAGTGAATATTTTTCATTCTATAGGGAAATCAAGTTTTCAGTATTTGGATTTTTTTTAAAATTAATTATAAATAAACTAATAACTATAGAAGTGGAGCAATTACTGATTCTGATGGAGCATTTAAGGAGCAATTTTTTTGCAAAAAAATTTTTTATGAAAAGTGAATATTTTTCATTCTATAGGGAAATCAAGTTTTCAGTATTTGAATTTTTTTAAAAATTAATTATAAATAAACTAATAATTATAGAAGTGGAGCAATTACTGATTCTGATGGAGCATTTAAGGAGCAATTTTTTTGCAAAAAAATTTTTTATGAAAAGTGAATATTTTTCATTCTATAGGGAAATCAAGTTTTCAGTATTTGGATTTTTTAAAAAATTAATTATAAATAAACTAATAATTATAGAAGTGGAGCAATTATTGATTCTGATGGAGCATTTAAGGAGCAATTTTTTTGCAAAAAAATTTTTTATGAAAAGTGAATATTTTTCATTCTATAGGGAAATCAAGTTTTCAGTATTTGGATTTTTTTTTAAATTAATTATAAATAAACTAATAATTATAGAAGTGGAGCAATTACAGATTCTGATGGAGCATTTAAGGAGCAATTTTTTGAGATATTAATAATTAAAAAAAAAAAACTTTCCGCGCTAACTTCCTTCCGGTCAATTTAAAGTACATTAATCAACGAATCAAAATAACTTAAAATTATTCAAAATGACCTCCCTTGTTTTGAATACAGGCCTTTAATCACCGCGGCCAGTCGTCTATCGCAGCACGCACCATATCCATGTCTATTTCAGCGACTAATTTAATTATTGCTGACTTCAGACTCTCCAAATTTTTATGGGGTTTAGCGCAGACCTTCCTCTCTAAGACCTGCCAAATTTTATAGTCCAGAGGATTAAGGTCCGGACTGGAGGAAGGCCAGTCTTCTTGTCTTATAAAGTCTATGTTTTGACGTTCGAACCAGGCTTGAGTGGTCTTGGCATGGCTTTGTGTGCAGGTGCAGAATCTTGCTGGAACACAAAGTGATGTCCCGAAAACAGCGTGTAGGGCAAGTCTTTGATATGATGATCAAAGACCGTCTCTTGGTACACTTTTGCACTAATTTTGACCCCTTTTTCGCAAAAATGAACCTCAGTTGGCCCGTAGTAGGAGATTCCGATCTTAAACCACCGCACGAGCTATACATAATATGTTGCATTGAACCCCACACTGGGATCCCCTGTATTGTGAAGCTCAATCTCTTTCATCGTATTACATAACAAAAACAAAAAAAAAAAATATTTTAAACATTAATTGCCATTATAATTAGTATTGAGAGTGTGTTGAGAGAGAATTCCAGTTGGCATATTCCCCGTCGCAGGACGATTGGTCACTTAAGACTCCATCTGGTTTTCGAATTTCCATTTATTGAAGTCTTTGTACTGCAAAATTTCAACGTTGATAGTTCTTGCTGTTAAAAATACTGTGTACCATTGTGAAGGGGAGTAAATAATGCTGTTTTTTCAAGTTTATTTCTATGACAGCGTGTACCGAATCTACAGGCATATATGTATGAAAGAAAAAAGTTGATCTGAATAGTTTTAATATTATTGCATGTTTGTGTAGCCCTTTACAACCGGGAGCAAAATTTTTGTCAAAACCAGTTAAAAACTTATTCTCTCCTTTCCTTATGGTCCTTATAATGTAAAATAAATATTTAAAAAATCCTGTTGGTGCTGGTCTCTTGCTATAGACTGGATTGCTATCAGACCCTCACGATCGTGAGTCTCAAGAATAATTTGTAAGTCGCATGATCGTGAGTATTTGTTTTCATCGATTTATTTACATTGACTTGCATATGCATTTCAGCCATTTGTGTCATTCTTAATTAGTGTTCTTTTTGTAGGCGCTCATTTTCTAACATTCTGAAGTTGTGCATGTCTTTAAAGAGGCTTCTGCAAAATCAAAACTTGCTATCTATAACAAACAAGAAAAATTTAATTATCTTTTGATACCCTAGATATACTAAATTAATATACTAATACTAAATTCTAAGTTCTGCCCATGAACAGCTACCAACATTATACATATCTATGACAGGCGCAATGATGAACCCTCTTCTAGTAACTTAGAAAGTTCGTTGTCCGCAGCCTGGGCCTTGGCTAAATTCTCGAGGTCGACAGGCGCTTCCAGTTCCTCGATCCGCGACAGGGTATCAGCAACGACATTGTCCTTACCCGCTATATTTCGTATATCAGTTGTGAACTGGGAAATGAAGTCTAAATGTCTATACTGCCTGGGCGAACAGTTTTTCTTCCTTTCATGGAATGCAAAACTGATCGGCTTATCGTCAGTATAGACTATGAAGTGTCGGGTCTCGAGCATATGCCGGAAGTGTTTTACCGCTTCATAAATGGCAAGTAGTTCCCTGTCATAAGGTGAGTACGTTACCTGAGAAGGACTTAACTTTCGTGAGAAAAAAGCTAACGGCTCCCACGAGTTATCCTTACGTTGTTGAAGAACTGCACCGATCGCCTTGTCTGACGCATCAGTCACCAGGGCGAGCTTAGCGGAGCAGTCTGGATGTGCGAGAAGAGCGGCGTTAGTCAAGCTCTCCTTACAAGCTTCGAAGGCAGCTAGGGTCTCCCTTGTGAGCTGGATAGAGTGTGATCCTTTTACTGAACCAGTCAACAACGCGTGCAATGGGGCTTGAACTTCAGCAGCGTGAGGAAGAAATCTCCTATAAAAATTAAGCATGCCCAAAAATGCCCTTAGTTGCCGGACGTTGGTGGGTGCAGGGAAATCCTTAATCGCCTGGACTTTGACGTCAAGTGGTCGGGAGCCTCGTTCGGAGATCCTATAACCTAAAAATGTTACCTCCTTAGCCCCGAAAACACACTTCGACGTGTTTATCACCATGCCGTAGTCCCTCAGCCTACCAAAGATGATCCGGAGGTGCTCTTCATGCTGCTTGCCGTCGCGCGAAAACACTAAAAAATCGTCGAGATAGCAGTACACGAAATCTAGTCCCCTGGTCATCTCGTCCACCGCGCGGCCCCGAAGCCATTGCATTTGAAGCCGAGTGCGCTGGCTGGCGGGCGGTGATCGTAGGCGGGGAAGAGATAGGTGAGCATGGACATCATGGATGGACAGAAGGAGTTGTGAACTGTCAGGGGTCACCACTGTGGAGGAAGGAAGGTGGAATTCCTCCATCGAAAAAGGGAGGATCCTCGACCAGTCAACTCGACTGGCCGGCCGTGAAGGCCCCCAATGGATGATGTCGGAAAGTTGTATATATAGCTCTGTAGCGAAACATTTCGCTTGCGCGATTCAGAGCGAGGTGTCGCTACACACCCATGATGAGACCACTAAAAGAAAGTCATTACAAGATACATCTTGGTTATTATTTATTTTTATTTTAAACACTTTATTGTGCTGCCAATATAACAATAGTAGTTACAATAAAAAACTTAAGCTAGGACATTACAACACAGAAGGCGGCCTTATTACTAACAAGTAATCTCTTCCAGGCAACCAACTGAGTACAGCGGAGATAGGTAAAAAGTTAAACATGAATAGATGATACTAAAAATACATATACTTACACACTAATATAAGATATAATATACCATAAGATATTGTATACATACATTAAAAATAAAATATATTTAGAGAGTAATGTAAACAAAGGAATTATTTAAGTTAATTTCTAACCTTGATACCATCACAATTAAACTCATTAAAACAAATCTCGAACTCCTGAGGTACCATTTTCACTACTTCCATAGCATCTGGAGAAGGAGAAGGAGTTTTGGGGCCACCCCCAGTTTTATTTCGTCGCCTAAACAAGGAGATTTCTTTCTTCGAATTTAATTTTTGGCACTTCCATTGATTAATTAATTGTTTTCTATCCCTCATTCCCACATTTGCTAGATTAAAACTGAAAAATAACATGTTTCAAATAAGGGTTATTACAATGTATAAGGTGATCCGCTGTGATCTGCCATGTGGCGTACAATTTTTAAAAATGTTATACAAATGTTTGGATACATCAATAAGGTTTATAAGCAAACTAGTCAAGTTCTAGCGACCGCGTGATGTCTTTTAAAAAAAAGATTTATTTTAGATATTAGATATCCTACTTTTGACCTTTATAAAGACGCCAGTGTTCTTACAGTTCGCCAACTTTTTATCCTTGATAAATTTATATCTACGCACAAATGGGTCATTACCTCTCCCAATTACATGAATTATGTGAGAAAGCGTATTTTCAAAATACCAAATGTTCGTGTAAATAGATACTTCTTTTGCTAAGCGATTCAATCCTTTTGTTGGTATATTTATTTATAATAAAATTAGCTCCAATTGTAACATAAAAAACTGTACTTCTAAAAAAGCAAAGATCATCGTAACTAACTTTAATTCTCTAAACTACGCATCAACAGAAAATCTTCTTGCATCATTATATTAATTTTAATTTGAGTAACTATAATCGGCACCTATATTATTTCATATTTATTATATTTATTGTAATTACTTATTATTATATTGTTAGACTTAACTTTTGATTTAATATTTTTGTGGATGAATAGTTGTCAACGTAGTTGTCATTATTTCAAGTCTGAACATGCTTAGCTGTCGAATACTATAAAAAGCCGCTTTCCTTTGTCTCGTGGCGCATTCGTACGAATCGTGCCTAGGGGCTCGGACGTTGTTTATACGACGTTTGACCCAACTACCTTCACTTTTGCTAATAGTCGTTGACTCGCTGCGATTTGTTATCAACTACCTACATCAATTAGGTAGCTGTGTAGAATCGCAGTACATTCTTATTACATTCAAACTAATATTTAACTCGGCCTCGCGTGTTATTTCTTAGATCAGAAGCGGGATAGAATTCAAGCCTACACTTATTTAAATGTGTTTGAGTTTACGTAGTTTTGTAACGGCATACTGGCGTTTGTGTTTTTTCGTGCGTTGTGTGAAGTAAAAGTTTGTTACGTGGATTATTGTAACGGGAATGTAGTTCATCGAAGGAGTTGTGTGTGCTATCCGGACTGCGCCCTGCGGTCCGGGGTAGTTGAGCCTTCATTTGTGTTAAGCGAACGTCGTGCCTATGTCACAAATGAGTAGGCGTTGTTCCCATGATACGCGAACGTAGTGCCTATGTCATGTGGATGTGATTGTTGTTCTGTAAGGTCAGTGTGGCCGAGGCAGGATGGTTGTGTAATCCCGAGATGAACTACCGTTGTACTGTAATACGAGAAAAGGCGTACGAGGACGTACGATTGTCAGTATGGCCGTGTTAGACTTAACTTTTGATTTAATATTTTTGTGGATGAATAGTTGTCAACATAGTTGTCATTATTTCAAGTCTGAACATGCTTAGCTGTCGAATACTATAAAAAGCCGCTTTCCTTTGTCTTGCGAATCGTGCCTAGGGGCTCGGACGTTGTTTATACGACGTTTGACCCAACTACCTTCACTTTTGCTAATAGTCGTTGAGTTGCTGCGTTTTGTTATCAACTACCTACATCAATTAGGTAGCTGTGTAGAATCGCAGTACATTCTTATTACATTCAAACTAATATTTAACTCGGCCTCGCGTGTTATTTCTTAGAATATATTATACGTTATATTACCTATATATATATATATTCATTTATTTTATTTATTTCATCATATATTATATTAATTGTATTTTTTAGTATTTTCAGTATTTATTATTCTGTACCTAGCTTATAAGTGATAAAATGCTTTTGTACGTATTATTATAAGCGTTGATCATACCGAGGACATCTAATTTTGTTTTTTGGTAAAATAGTTTCAGTGCCCACGATACAGGCTTGCCTAGTGTGGGTACTATAGGGAATCCTTTTTAATTAACATAGATTAAGCCAATATGTGTAAAGCGAGCAACGTCAATCTAAGTGTATCTGTGTAAAAACATTTGGTTTATAAATAAATATATTTTTCATTTTCATTTTTCATTTTTCAATTTATAATGATTTAATTAGCGTGTGTACAGTAATCCAAAATTAATAATGCACATGCAAATCTTCGCTAATTGTCGTTTTTCCGAAGACACTCGAATCATTGAATCGTAAGAGCCCTAAACAACGAACTTGCATTTTACACCTTGTTCAAAAGAAATAGAAGTCAATTCACGGTCATACATAATCAAAAACAAATCGGGCGGTAGGTGACGGTAGCCTGTCAGTCAAAAAACTCAAAAATCCGTCAGTTGTCTTTAAATATTGGTGGTGACTGCACGTGTTCTCTCTGTGTGGAATTATAAAGAGCTGCTATTACGTACCCTTCTTGGTTTTGTTTTTAAAGGTGAATTGAATTAATCGATGAAATGATTTACACAGGTGATGGCAGTAGGGAAAGTGAAAATGAAGAAGAGTTCCGATGTATCTAAAATGTCAGAAATAAAGATAATCCCTGATTTTGATTGTTTTTTTTTTGTAATTGTCATAATATTGAAGAATGATAAGTACTGTAAATACTTTTGAACTGAGATTTTAATGATAAGATTTACATATTATAGAGGAAAACTTTGTTTATTTGTTTGATTGTGATGAATAGGCTCATAAACTACTGGACTGATTTTAAAAATTCTTTCACCATTCGAAAGCTACATTATCCACGAGTAACATAGGCTAGGTTTTATCCCGGAAATCTCACGGGAACGGGAACTATGCGGGTTTTTCTTTGAAAACGCGGGCGAAGCCGTAGGCGGAAAGCTAGTACAATATAAATTTTGTATTATTTTAACCTTCTTTTCTTCCATCATTACACCAGCTTCAGTAAGACACTTTAAAAATACTATAAATTTTCCAAGTAAATCAATCCAACAAAGATAATATATTCGCAATCGTGGGGTTATACTCGCTATTTACTTACAAGGAATTATCGAAACAAAATCGTTACTTACCTACAAATACATATTAATCTCTTTTAGCACAAAACATATAATTTGACTAAATTATGCATGAAAAAAATGCATTTAACCGCTCTATATAGATATCATCTTCGGACTCTCCGAGAATATGACAGTTGCCGAACAGTGACGAAGATTTCTATGCGCATTATTACTTTTGGATTACTGTACAATGTGATGGCTAGAGTATAACTGACGAATCTTAAACTAAAACAATACCATGGTATGAAGATCTCGTCTTCTTGGAAATGATTAAGGATGTCGTCGCGACGGTTAAGTGAGCGATTCTCCGTAATCATTCCCTTGACTCCTCATACTCCTTCAACAAGTTTTCTTTAACTTCTTTGGTCAATCCTTTCTTTAATATTGGCAACCAGCGCTGTGTTAAGTCGCTGTGAATATTGGGTCCATATTTAGGACTGTCTTCAATGGGGTCCCCCAATGCAAGACGTATTTCTGGATCAAGTTTTATATGTAATTCATTTGAGGATTCTGGACCCGTATTAATTTGGTCTTGTGGAGGATTTGGAGTTGCAGATACTTCGCCATTATTTTTACTATCTCCGTCAATGCATCTTTGCGATAACAATGGGTCGCCTATAACTGATGTACTCGCTAACGGTATGTCAACCGGTATCATCGGCTGAGGTCGGTAGCATCGGTTAAAATTGACAATTTTGTTAGTAACGTGTGCATTAAGATGCCACTGTGTTCATCACTCATCCAAGTTAAACTCACTTCCTTGTACATTTTTATACAACATATTTAACAATGTCATTGATGTGCAAGAAATGTTTAATATCACGCTCAAATATGGATACACATACATTAACTGTGTTGCAGAGAATCAAGGTCGGATATGTAAGGGAGAGCTTGTCCTTCCACCATTCTTTAAGAGTCCATTCCATGTCCATTCTTTAATTATGTGTTATGTTATCCCTGGCTTCAATGTCCTTAAACTGTCGCAGCATTTCGAACAGTGACATCTTTTAACCAATACAGAGGCTAGATAACCGCTAACATTAACAACTGGTTGTTTTTCAAAAAGCTTAAACCAGTTGTATCTGTTTCGGGTTCAATGTCTGGCAAATGTAAAATAGGATCACTATCATATTCATCATCTATATATCAAGTGTAACTGGACATGAATGTTCTGATTCAATTAAATCGTCGACATTGGCATTTTTAAAAACTAAATCATGAAAATCTAAAATAAGTTGATTTTCGTCAGGGTCACAATTAGCTCCTCGAATTGGAGTACTCAATTTTGTCAATATGCTCGTTTTGAGGGCTGCCGTAAAATGGTGACACGTTGGATTTTGATTCGTTGGCGAATGTCTAAGGGTGTCGTTAAAATCGATATTGCTGTTATTAATATAGGGCAGTGATAAATAAAAAATATTATTAATAGAGGCGATTTTAAGTACTGGGAGATGGGCGTTAACGTATATTATATTGTTGTCATGTTTCCTTGCATAGTAGGTGAAATCATGACCTTTGGCCACGCAATTATGAGTCCGGAGCTGTCTGTGCGTTTCGATGGTATTCATATTTTCGTCACATATAATTCGCAGTTTTATTGTAACAAATCATTGTCATTGTTAATTTATACTTTTATTGTTACAATGATTTGTTACAATAAAAGTATAAATGACTAGAAGGATCCGTCAATTCGTGCCAATGGTCTTTGCAGTTGTCGAGTATAATTTTGCAATGCACTGTTTCTTGCAAAACGCATAATTTTTCTTCAGCTCTTAAGTTTTTAATGGGTCGATGTATTTTACATAATAATTGTTTTTGATAGTGTATGCAACCTTGTTTCATTTGAATTGGTCTCCATAAATGCGTCTTTGCGTAAGTTAATCGCCACATATTCAGAGTTTGTTACTATTGTTACCATCTGGTTATTATATGAATAAGGAATTGGTACTATTATATAGTTTATAAATATCTCTTTTTACTAGTTTGAATTTAATTTCGAATATAAAATAGTCTCTCTTTGCGTGTGTGGAGTCAGTAACGGACTTTTTTTTTTTTTTTTTTAAATCCAACACTAGCCACGTAGCCCACAAATGGGTATATCGCCCTACATATAGATTAATTAAAGAAAATTTCATATTTTAATATATTTATTCTAATAAAAAAAAAACACAAACTCAACATTCTTTTATAATTTCTAATCACTCTTCAAGTCTCAATAATGAAAAAAATCAAACTTAATAGTAAATATTAACTTCTAAGAGATCAAAGTATGCAATTGTAATGTCAAGTACAATAGGAACCATTAATCAGCCTTAGTAGATACTAAAAAAAGATAAGAATACATATTTTTAACATGATAGGACATAAACCAATTTTTGTCACGAGACAAACAAATACCCATCACATTTGGCACATTTAATCTTGGAGCGACTTCCACAACCTTCCATTCGACAGCATCTGGGTGCTTTAATGTCATCAAAGACAGGATAGTGTTCATATCCGTCATATCTCTTTGCTTCTGATGGAGCATTATCTGAATATTTTATAATGTCGACGAGGAACTGATGGTAAATCATCCTCATTTTCTTTTCTACGAAGACGATCATATTTTTATTATAATTTTTTTTTTTTTTTTTTTTTTATATCATCACCAACAAAAGAGCAAGCGAGTTACTTTTTGGAAGCTCGTCGCCGCCCATGAGCGTTCGCATTGTCGGGCACTTTGCGAACGATTTGTTGGCCTTTCATAATTAATTTTAACTTTAAAGAGTACTGATCGGCGGCTATTTTCAATCGGTGAAATAACTTTAAAATCAAATCATAATCATCGTCATCAGATTCCAATCAACCCCTAGCGCGAACAGAACGACCTTATAAATCTTCTTTGCAACTGTCCGATGGCCCTGGTTCATCACGCTTACTCTCGGTGTCAATGTTATCCACTAAATAAGATTTATATCATCAGATATAGAAATTACAAGTGCTTCTTGTTATGACTTTTCTTTATCGCTGCTCTTTTAAAACTTTCATAATAAGTTCTTGAGTTTCCAGAGCGTACTCTAACTGCAGTTTTTGAAGTTGAAGACTAACGTTTTGATCAAAAACATCAAATTCATTTTCCGATTCTACGCTCTTATTTATTTTTCTCAATTCTTGAAGTGCGGTATCTATGGGATCATACCTTCGACGGTTAAAAGGAATTAATAAGCGACAAAATATGAAATGTTCAGGAGAGCCGTTCAAAGTTTTAAATTTTAGAAAAACTGACGTATTTTTGTCATTTATTAAGATATTGTGAAAAGTGAAACAGTTATAAAATCAGAGAGAAATGGAACAGTTACTGGTATTCTTAGTTTTAGTGATTTGACGTTATTTAAAGTAGTTTTTGTCGCTTATAACAACAGCTTTGAATTTTTTAATCAGGAAATATGGCATAAGATACAAATGACAAAATCAAATATTAAAGGATAAGAAGCATATGCGACATTCCAATTTATCATTTCGCAAGGTAAAAGGGTATAAGCGACTCGACCGTTCAATCAATATTATGGAAAAAGAAGGATAAGGTACTTTTCATAGTGGTTGTATAAAAGATAATAGGGCACAAGAAACAGTCGGCATTTAAAACAATACCAAGATATAAGACATTAGTAACACATAATGTCGCTACGAAGCAAAGAAATATGGATGAAAAGCCACTCTAAAAATAATGAAGTAGTGCAACCAACATAATCCTTCATCAGGAAAATATCTAAAACAGATATTACACGACACCGTAATTAGGTCACTAACTTCTAAAGTAGGGTGAAATTGCTTGGGAGTAAATTTTCACAGAAACATACTAAGGAACTATCTTACTAAGAAGCCTATTACAGTATACCCTGCTTTAATTTTACACTAAATGGTAGATTTAAAAGATATAGCTCGTCATTTCATATTTACTAACGAGCAGATAGTGTGATGTTTTTGTAAATAAAAAAAGGAGTTTTTGTTAATACTTTTTAATCAAGAAAAATCAAAATTAACCCCCTTACTAATAAAAACACGAATTGCTTAATAAACCTATTTTAGCTAAAACACTGTTTTGTCTTTTTCTTTCATAACGCTGTCAACATTTGACAGAAAGTGTTAATATTTAAAAAAGTAAAAAAAAAAACGTTGTGTGGTTTTATGAAACCACGGTAAAAGTGAAACTTACGATAATTATCGTATTTCTACGACAATTATCGTACGTCACGCGACATGCGCTACACAGACCAAAAAGTTTGAGACGATGTTATAAAAGTTTCACTTTAATAAACATTATACAAAAATAAAGACAGCTTCCAACTTAAAATTTAAAGGTACCGTTAAACAAAACATGATATCTTTGTCAAACAACAACACTTCAAGAAACATGGGAACAAAGGACTATAGAAAAAAACTAGCTTCCGCCCACGACTTTGTACGTGCATCCCCGTTTTTCCCCGTTCCCGCAAGAATTTCGGGAAATCCTTTCTTAGGGGATGCCTACGTTATGACATCTACCTGCATGCCAAATTTCAGCCCGATACGTCCAGTGGTTTGGGCTGTGCGTTGATAGATCACTATATCAGTCACCTTTGAGTTTTATATATATATATATAGATTGTTTTCACTTACAACTAAGAACGCTTACTATCTACTATTCATATCAAAATTTCTATTTCCGTACCACTCTTTTCAGCCTAAGAAATTAACTTGTCAATAGACTTACTTATTATGAAATGTTTATGCTATAGAAGTTTTATATCTACTTAGTATTTGGATAGGTCAGTCATAGGTCAGTTATCATTGGTTATATTTTTTTTTCTTCATAGCTATCGAGATCAACATTAAAAATCACAACTTTTCTTAATCAGTCTTCTTAATTTGAAAGACAGACGACAGATACGACACCCTTTCGTTTTTGCGTCGGGGGTCAAAACAACATCATCACTTTAATACTATTGATCTCCCTCATCTTCGATATCAGATTCGGCCAAACAGTCTTTTGTCTTTTTACTGAATGTTAGATTTAAGTACTCTGCCTGAAACTGTTGAGGTATAACTTTGTCCGTACAAAGCTTTATCAAATCTTTATGTTTAAGCTCTGAAATTGGCAGGACCTTGGGATAGCAGTCCGGCAAATCAAGCAACTTTGTTTTTGATGCGATTTCTATACGAAACATGGGTGCCTCCGGGTCCATCGAGTATTTGACCGTTGCTGATGTGCGTTTCTTTTTAAAAGTAGCGACTCGTATCTTACTAATCTTGCCGACAAGATTACCCACGAAGTATTTGTCAGCGAGAAACTCCCATCTCTTGAAGTCTGTGTGATTCAATTTCTCAACATCAAAAGGATTTGGATTTTTTCTTGCTGTCTGAAAAACTGTATACCATTGCGATGGAGCCCAGATAGTAGTATTTTTAACTTGGTTTTCAATTGTTGCGAATTCTTTCTTCATTTAATTAATTCTTTCAGTTTCCGAATACTAGTGAAGAGTCGAATGAAATTTGTAAAGGATTCGAAGAACGTTGCAATTTCCCACGATGCATTGGAGCCATTGATGGAAAGCATGTCGTCTTGATATGCCCAAATGGGAGTGGTTCTTTATATTTTGATTATAAAGGACATTTTAGCATAGTATTGTTTGCATTATGCGATAGTTACTTAAAGTTTCTATACATTAATGTGGCATTATGGGAAAACGTCAGACGGACAATATTATCTCATTTAACTCTTTAGTCAATATTAGAAAATGGTAGCTCAAATAATAAGTACATTTAGTACTCATACTGCACTAAGGGCAAATTATGGTGAATAAATACTAATTTCTCTGCATTAAGAGGTAGCAGGCGTTTCTCTTCATAAATAAGCCCAGCTTCAGAAAAAGTCTTTCGCTATACACACTGCTGCAAGGAGCAGAAAGGTAGATTTTGACAAACTTTCTAAAATTTGGATAATGTTTGGGATTAGCTGCCCACCAAGAATAAGGTCGCAAGTGCGATCAATTCGCACTGACTTGAGATAAAAATCCGGCTCACAGGTTATCGCATTTCTTTCTTCACGTTGCACTTGGTCAGTGTTGTTTTCATTTGCTACTTCATCAAAGCAGTCTCAAAATGTGTCATGAGCTTTGCAAGATACAGCTGGCTCTGTCTCCTCTCCTTTACTCTTTTTAGTCGGTGTTGAAGATATACTGCTACTTGAAGACTCTTCACAAGACATTTTCAACTATTCCAATAAGTCTTAATTAGTTTTGAAACAACAATGCACAAGATTACTCGGAACAATAGCGAATCGTCGCAAACAGGGTGCTCTAGCCTTTCTTCGTTTGTAACCAAGCAACGTCGACGATCGACGCGACGCTCCGCCAGACCGACAGTTATCTCACTGTCGGTCTGGCGGAGTCTGGCAGTCACTCCTACATATATGTATAAATAGCGGTCCGCCCCGGCTTCGCCCGTGGTACATTTTTACGTTTTCTCTCCATAAGAACCATCCTCGTACTTCAAGAAATGTAATAAAAAAAGAATTAACGAAATCGGTTCAGTTGTTCTCGTGTTATGCGCTTACCACCACATTTTGCGATTAATTTTTATATTATAAGATTAGCCTTTTAGACGGTTATTTATTTTTAAGAAAATACTTTCAAAGAACAATCACAATTTTTTAATATTAAATGTTAACAATTATAATAAGCGAAAATGGTGACGTCTATCCGATCCGTTTATCGAAAAACAAGAGAGCGAAGCCGAACGCGATGCCTGACATCTGCCACCGTCCTGCAATCCCTTTTCCATCTTTCATCTCCATGAAGGCCGAATACGCCCCCTATTGCCTATTTCACTAACTGTATAATATGTTTTCCTACTTGTATGCCTCGATTGTATCCTACCTCGTAGAACAGGGTTTCCCAACCTTTATTTCACTGAGCCTCTCCAATTCAAAAATAATATTCTCATGCCCCCTTAAGTTTAAAAACATTAAAAACACACATTTTTTACAACTATATCATTTATTTGAATTAAAATTAAAAACAAAGAGTTACAGATATTTGTAGATATTTATGTTTTACGGATCTAATAAGAGAAGATATATGTATCTACACTTGAAAACCATTAATTACTATCATCATCATCAGCCCATATACGTTCCCACTGCTGGGACACGGGCCTCCTATGACAGGCCATAATCCACCACGCTGGCCAAGTGCGGGTTGGCAATATATATATAATATATATAATTACTATCACATGTAGGTAAATATGCTAGTTTTATTTTAATTATTAAATACTAATGAGATACTTGAGCTCGCATCTTCTGTACCAGTATGGCGATTCTGGGTTCAGTCTTTGCTAGAGCAATGGTTAAATCGCTATCGACGGCAAGACGATTTCGCTGTTTAGTTTTTACTAGCTTTCCGCCTGCGGCTTCACCCGCGTTTTCAAAGAAAAACCCGCATAGTTCCCGTTCCTGTGGGATTTCCTGGATAAAACCTAGCCTATGTTACTCGTGGATAATGTAGCTTTCGAATGGTGAAAGAATTTTTAAAATCGGTCCAGTAGTTTATGAGCCTATATTACAATCAAACAAACAAACAAAGTTCTCCTCTTTATAATATTAGTGTAGATTAAAATCAAAGCTGAAAAACCCGTCTCACATAAATATGTGGTCGAAAATGGAATAATTATTCTTTAAGCAAGTGAAGCAATTTTGGGATTAACAAGAAATCGTTTGACCCAAAATTTCTCTAATGTCAAGAGATGGAAGTCATCTTTCATGGTCGAGTTAGCCTTAATTCTAGAAATTCTTCCTGAACATCTTCAGGCAAATCTGAGACCTCGACAACATATTCTGGTCATGCGCCATATTGGTGATTTGGAATAAACATCTCGATAGTACCGGTGAAATTCGTTTTCCAATGCTCGTAGATGAGTTTCTATTTCAAATTTCAAACTTTCCTGGTAGATTACCATCAATGCTGGCGATTTGCACTCTCACTCTATTGAAATTATGCTTTTCTACGTATGATGCTAAATCATTTGGAGTGTTCAGTCTAGATTGAGCAATAGCTAATATGACATTGGCATAGAAATTGTCATGGATTAAATCGATTTATTAAAGCTGCTGCAATTTTAAAATCCAGCATTAAATGGGTAGCTGCCATATTAGAGCTAGCGCGCAAGAGCAACTTTTGTCTCTGCAACTATTTTGTCTCTCCCACCTATGGGCTAGTATGAAAGTGCGCGCACGTAGCGACGCAACTCCCCATAGAGTTGATGGGAGAGACAAAATAGTTGCGGAGACAAAAGTTGCTCTTGCGCGCTAGCTCTTAAAATATTCCTGACGGAACAATTTGAAGTTTGATTCTCCCATTTACAACATCAACTACCCACCTGCATTAAGGCTATTATATTAAGAATATTTTCGTCGGGTGCTGTGGTGAATGAATACGCACTTCAAAGTACCGATTTAATGAGCAAAAATTTATGATTTCCAATAAGAGACTGAAGGTTATCTGCATGAAGATCAACAAATATATTATTACGTGTACGTACAGTCCTTGAAACATTAAAGAATGAATTTTTGAATTACATTGTTTCCTTTGTGGGAAAGCCTTCGAAAAACTTTTCAGCTTGTTCACATATTTTGATTGTGCTATTCGATGGATAAATCAGCCCTCCTCTATCTTTTTTTGCAATCAACCCATAATATTTATCGGTTATTAATGATATTAGGCAATCTTCACATTTTATTGTCTTGTGCAACTTTCTTACTACAAATCCGGCTATGTATGTTATCACTTCACACATTTATATAAAATGTCTTGATGGGTCAGCCAAATAATCATGGTCTGTTTCGATTATTGGTAAGCTTTCCGCAGATTCTTCCTCATCGTCAATTGAGGGTGCATACGTGAACAAATTTATTTTATCATAGAGCATTTCACTATAATTATGTTAAAATTTTGATGTCTTCTAAAGGGATGCAGTTTCCTGTAGTGAGATGTTTTATTTCGCCGTGAACTATGATTCTTTTGTACGCGCTTTGGAATTGTATTGCAGTAGGATTATTGTTAAAGCCACCTTTTGCACGGATAGAACTAAAAAAACATTCCAGATGATCCGACTCATTTTCTGACTCTTTTTGTATACAGGCACAATCTGTAACTTCTTAGAAGCAATTAAAGACCGGTGAATCTTTCTTAAGCTCTAAATATATGTCGGCGCAACGACAATAAACGACTACCGTCAAACTACTAAATAATTATAACTAGCTAAAGTTTACTTAAATCTTTTTAAATAAGTGGTTAAATTAACGAAATAATTAATGTTTGTTAAAAATGATAAAAATTCATTGCAAAAATTAGAGTGGCAACACTCTCAAACTAATTCTTGTGAGTCATGGTTTAATTTAAATACGAGCGTCCGACGGCACAGAGCACATTCACGCGCCGGCCGTTGGAGCGTTCGGAGCTCTCTCTGTAATTACGACGTGGAATAAAAGGGCAGTAAAAATACCTACAGGCGTTCTACTTCGAGTATGAGCGCCTGCCCTGATGATGGTGACGTCAGAATTGCTGACGTCACTCTTTTTAAAAATGGCCTTGGGCCTCTTCTTCCGTCATCAGAAGTTGGATAGAATTCAAGCTCACTCTTTTTAAATTTTAAACGTTTACGTAGTTTTGTAACGGCATACTGGCGTTTGTGTTTTTCTCGTGCGTTGTGTAAAGTAAAAGTTTGTTACGTGGATTATTGTAACGGGAGTGTGGTTCATCGAAGGAATTGTGCGTGCTATCTGCGCCTCTCTTTGTGATAAGCATAAATCTACGAGAACCTCCGAGAAATCTACGAGAACCTCCGAGAAATCTACGAGAACCTTCGAGAATCTGCCTATGTCACAAATGAGTAGGTGTTGGTCGCATGATACGCGAACGGACTGCTTCTGTCATGTGGAGTGTTTAGTGTTATAGGTAAACCAGAATCTGATGGCAATTGGGGAAATCAAAATTTTGAGTGTGCAACCCTAGGGAAAATGGACTGACCGATCTTGATACTGCTTATTTTTTATTTTTTCCTCAACATCATTAGTCACATTACATAAGTGAACAATACTATACCAAATAATGAGATATCCACTTAATATTTTGTTGGTACTACTTACATGTATAATATACATATTACTTTTATCTATGTAATACATATTATTATTTATACATACCTATATTTGTATATTCATTATCATTAAGCCATGTAAAAATATGGATGTAATGATAATGCAGATCAAAACTGATAGACTAAATAATGCTAATATTTTTTTTTATAAAATAAAATAACAATAAAATAAAATAAAACTATGTTTATTTTCGTAAGTATTAACAGATACACAAATAATTATAAAATTGACTTGGACAGCTTGGACTTGACGCATAGCCGTATTGGAAACTCCTGTAATAAGTTTTCATAAAATTATATTGTAATCAAAAAACAATAATATAGTTAGTTACCTACTTATAATATTTTTAATTTTAAGTATCAAAACGGGTAAGTCCAATTTACCAATAAAATATTCAAAATTGAAAATTGTGATGTATTTGACCCTTCTTCATCGAATGTTTTTCTATACACATTATAAACAACACCTCTTGCTTGTGATCGCAGCGGCTTTTTCGACATCTTCGAAGATTTTTTAGACAAAATCCTAAAAATTATTCAAGAATTGCAAAGAAGACAAATAATTTGACAACCATTTTGATAGTTGTCAAATAAAATTGCCATATGAAAATCTTTTATTTCTTAAATATAATTATGCCATCAGATTCTGGTAGACCTATATGTAAGGTCAGTGTGGCCGAGGCAGTGTGTTTTTGAAATCCCGAGATGAACTACCGTAGTATTGTAATACGAGAAAAGGCGTACGAGGACGTACGATTGTCAATATGGCCGTGTTAGACGTAACTTTGGTTTAGTATTTTGTGGATGAATAGTTGTCATTATTTCATGTCAGAACATGATTAGCTTCTTAGATTAAATAATGTGAGTACAAAAAACTGATTTCTTAATAAAACAGTTAAAATCTACGAGAACCTTCGAGAACCTCCGAGAATCTACGAGAACCTTCGAGAACCTCCGAGAATCTACGAGACCCTCCGATAAATCTATGAGAACCAGCCTCCGAGAAATCTACGAGAACCTCCGAGAAATCTACGAGAACCTTCGAGACTCTCCGAGAACCGACAAAAAACATGCCAAGATTATAACTTGACATTGTTACAGACTTTTACAACGAGGCTGGTGCAGAGCGCGCACCGCCTGTCAGTATGGCCGTGTCGGCGCAACGACAATAAACGACTACCGTCAAACTACTAAATAATTATAACTAGCTAAAGTTTACTTAAATCTTTTTAAATAAGTGGTTAAATTAACGAAATAATTAATGTTTGTTAAAAATGATAAAAATTCATTGCAAAAATTAGAGTGGCAACACTCTCAAACTAATTCTTGTGAGTCATGGTTTAATTTAAATACGAGCGTCCGACGGCACAGAGCACATTCACGCGCCGGCCGTTGGAGCGTTCGGAGCTCTCTCTGTAATTACGACGTGGAATAAAAGGGCAGTAAAAAATACCTACAGGCGTTCTACTTCGAGTATGAGCGCCTGCCCTGATGATGGTGACGTCAGAATTGCTGACGTCACTCTTTTTAAAAATGGCCTTGGGCCTCTTCTTCCGTCATATATATATATATATATATATATATATAGAATCCAAAAAATCCTACTTTTCTATTTGTTTGAAATATAGGTACACCTTTTAATTTAAGGCATATCAAGTAATTTTCCATTTCATTAAAAAAAGTTTCGATTTCTGTATATTTTCATCATGCTTTAAAATAATTACATCAACCAAGTATTTCTCCTTTAAAACAGGGAAAAGTTTTTGGTATGACCACACTCGATGTGAATGACGTCATCATTCTCTGTCTCATACAGTGTTGACAACAAATTTTTCACAAACCCACAAATTCAAGCGCGGAGCACTGCAGGTACAACCGCGGCGCACAGCTAGTTTACTATAACATTAATTACTTAGTCCATAGAAACAAACAAAAAAAAATAAATTTTAAGTGTGTATTTTATTTTGACTAGCGATTATTTCGCTCGTTAGTTTTTCAATCACATTTAAACTCGATATTATTTTATAAGGAACATCTATAGTTATTTCTTCCGAATAACCAACCATACAATATTAATTTCAAACGGATCCAGCAGCCTATCGGACTATTGGTGAAAACTTATGAAAATTCGTTTAGTAGTTTATAGTTCATGGATAGATTCGAGGAATGCAGATATTATGTCTATAAATACTTTTTTCCATTGGTCCGGTGTCTTAATAGCTCCATTCTGCAGGGAATTTAGACACAAGGCCAATTCAGTCCAAGCAGCCTCATAGGTTTGTCGGCCTCGTGGACCGCTAAAACGGCGAGTGACCAAAAAGGGCTGTACTTCAATATGGGCGATTAGGGCTTCCACTTGAGAAGGTGATGCCCTCGTACGTCTACGACTTAAATTTATATCAATATTATTGAAAATAATAACACACCACAAGTTACGCCAACGGATCCCTAGGACATTGCTGCGTCAACGATTCTCACGGGAACGGGTTGTACGAACGTAGCACATTCCATTGGCGCAACGTAATTTTAAGTCTTCATTTTATATTCAATTAGCATTATAATAATTAATTGTTAAGACTTGCATCGAGCAAGACGTATTGTAATAAGTTTATATTAAAGTATTTCTAAGTGAATTCGTAGTTTTTTTTGGGACCTCCGGCTGTCTGAAACATAATTCACAAATAAATATAACTAAAATTACATATCATATATTATATTATGAAAATCATTATTAAATAAGTATATAGTTTGGGTACTTACTTCGTAATATTACTCTCCGTCATATTATGGTTGGTATATTTATCGTTGACCAACAATAAACTATTATTTTATACAGCTATGAATTAAAATTATAAGAAATATATAATTTATTTATTTATATTAAACCATTCCTACCTACAGTTTACCCAATGCGATAGGGAGATCAAATTTACAATACAATTTATTCATTAATAAGTACAAAAAGAAAAAAAAAATACATTAATTAAGATATATACAACCGCTACAATTATGTTTGATACTCTAGTCAAATATTATAATGATTAATACATGTATATATAGCTGAATAATTCATATTTTTTAATAATGTCAAATTTAAAACATATTAAATTAAAAGTTAAAAACTAAATTTGATTCAAAAACGCAATATTAGTACATAATATAATATAACAGTATCACTACATTGATTTAAGTACACTAATATACAAGGTGGCCCAGAAAGACCGAAGTGGTGTGAATTGCTTATAACTTTTTATTTAAGAGATATTTTTTTAATTTTTTTTTTTTAAATACATTAAATTTATGGGGAATATTTTTGGATTAGTTATTAAAAATGATATCCCGCAAGTGGTGGCCATATTCTGCTTCGCACAAATGTGCTCTTTCCAACACATTTTCCATGACCTTTCGCAAAACTTCCGGTGGTATGTTGTTAATTTCTTCTCGAATATTGGTTTTTAACTCCTCAATAGTCCTAGGCTTATTAACATAAACTTTTCCTTTTAAATAGCCCCAAAGAAAACAGTCTGGAGCGGTTAAATCCGGGGAACGCGGAGGCCAATTAAAATTGCTGTTACGAGAAATTATTCTTTCACCAAAGATGTCGCGTAAAAGAGTCATTGTGGCCCTCGCAGTGTGCGCTGTGGCTCCATCCTGTTGGAACCATATTTGCGGATGGTTTTCCACGGCTGGCCTTACAAAATTTTGCAACATGGCCCGATATCGATCACCATTGACGGAAATGGCGACACCTTGTTCATTTTCAAAAAAAAATGGGCCAATGATCCTTTCTGAAGAAACACCGCACCAAACGGTACACTTAACTGGGTGCAATTGTCGTTGATGAAGTACTCTCGGGTTTTCCGTAGCCCATATCCTACAGTTTTGCTTGTTAACGAACCCATTTAATTGAAAATGGGCTTCGTCACTCATTATTAAGTTATGAATAAAATTTGGATTCTCTTGTGCTTTTTGCTGGAAATAAATTGCATAGTCAAGTCGTTGCTGGTAATCTGTTGGTTTCAATTCTTGGACAAGTTGAATTTTGTATGGAAACAATCCTATGGTGTGCAAAATTCGCTGCAGCGACGTTCTTGAGAGGCCCAGTTGTGACGAACGTCTCCTGGTTGATGTTTCTGGATCCTCCCGAATACTCTCCTGTACCACTTGAATATTGTCAGCCGTGTGAACAGTTCGGTGTCTGCTGGGACCAGGAAGGTTCCTTACTGCTCCTCGTTCTCGAAAATTTGCAACCAGACGGTTTATTGTTGACTGAGAGGGTGCAACCCGCACATTAAATTGACGACGGTATGCACGCTGAGTCAACACAATGGACCGTTGATTTGAAAAGTAAATTTCAACAATTTGGGCACGTTGTTCAATTGTGTATTGCTCCATTATAAATTATCCAAGTCTTCTTTACAAAATACTGAAAAGAAAAGAAAAAAAAATTATAATAAAAAAGTTATAAGGAATTCACACCACTTCGGTCTTTCTGGGCCACCCCGTAGTTTTAGATAATTTCCAATTGAAAACATAATATTCCATTAATAGTCAGAAAATAAAATTCATTTATAAATCCAATATTAAAATAATAAAACAATAAAAATACATCAATTTAAATAAAGCCACTCATTTCGACAATTTAAATAAGTTGTAAAATCTAGCACTGTATAATATGTTACATTTTCGGACTAGGAGTATGCAATAAAATTTAAAATAATCTTTGTCAATTCACTCAAGTTATTTGAAAAAATGTCAGACTTATTGTGCACCTTATTGACAACATGGATGGCCTTTGTCAAAGGGGCTCTAGACAGTAAATTAGTTCTGGCGGGAACAAGTAAAAGCGGCGGGCTTCGACGTTTCCATACATATGCGTCCGGTATAATATCTTACTATATTTACTATTGTGATTGATAGGTGTCATGCGTTGATGGTAGGAGTCAAAATTAAAAAAAAATTGCCGTATATGGACTTTCTATTTCCACGAATATGTAAATTATTGTAAAATAAATCAAAAATTTTACTTAAAAAATACAGAATCGCAATATATCAATATTAAACGCCCCGTTTATTATGCAAAGCATGTGATATCCAAATATTAAATCGTAATTATATTAATATATAAATATAAATCATTAATTTTCATAGGGTAAATTTTCCAATAATACTAAGGTAAATTACTTAGAAAAACAACACTAGCAGCCAGTTGCAGAAAAGATCTTTAACTTTTAAAGCTGTCATTAAATGCTAATCTTCCATTAACTTGTTGCAGAAAGCAACATTAGATTCGATTTTAATGGTTCTTTAGTTTTAATTAATGGAAGTGTCAAGTCAAACCAGCCAATCTGTCACATTTTTAGTTGCACAAAGCGCCATTAGCGCTTAAAGAACCTTTAAGTTGACATTTCGGGCGTTAAATTTTAATGGGTCATCAAACGTCCATTAGCGCAACATTAATATTGCAGTTCGTGGCTAGTTCAGTTGTGTTATTTGCGAATTTTCAATTTTTATTTAAAAAGCAGTGGCAAAAAGTAAAAAAATTACTTCAACGTGTCTTTGTCGAGCCTGACATCATTGTCTGACGCAGAAGAATATTATATGCCTCGTCGCCGTCGGATCCCAAACAGAGAAGATATATTGTCGAAATATGATGGAGAAGAATTTCGTCTGCGCTACAGAATTTCAAAAGCAGCAGCTATTCATATATGCGACCAGCTGGATTTGGAACCAATTACCCATAGAAATAAGGCCATCGATGGCAAAACCCAACTAAGGCCATCGATGGCTGATTTGCTTGAGATTTTTTGCCACGGGATCTTTTCAACAGGTATTAGGTGATCTGACTAATGTCCATAAATCAACGATTTGTCGAATAGTACAGAAGGTAACTCTGAAGCGTGCTAGATTAGCACCTGTCCTTATTCGAATGCCAGAGAGGGAAGAATTAAGAAGAGTTGCTGAAGATTTTTATGAAATTGCAGGATTTCCACGTGTAGTGGGAGCTCTAGATTGCACTCACATCAAAATTATAAGCAGAGGTAGCTTCCTAGCAGAAATGTTCCGATGCAGAAAGGGATATTTTTCAATAAATGTCCAGGTGGTGTGTGATGCGAAGCTAAAAATCATAGCACGCTGGCCGGGATCAGTACATGATTGTACGATTTTTAACAACTCTCATTTGTGTGCTGATTTTGAAAGAGGTGCATACAGAAATTACTTGTTGTTAGGAGACAGTGGCTACTATAATAAAAACTATTTACTGACCCCTGTTTTGCAACCACAAACACACGCAGAAGAAGCCTACAACAAAAGTCAAATTTCCACTCGTAATACTGTGGAGAGATGCTTTGGAGTATGGAAACGGCGGTTCCCATGCTTGGAGAAAGGCATAACTTTGAGGAAAACAATAACACTTCTTCAAGTAATTGTAGCTACAGCAGTGCTGCACAATATGTGTATTGAATTAGATGATGTGGAACCACTCCATGATTTCCAGCCTGATGTATCAAATGATAATATTTCATATTCCGGACCAAGTGTAGAGACATCTGTAAGAACTGCTCTAATACATAGCATTTTCTCACTGGATTAGTTAGGATTATAAAAAATACAATAATTTTTCAACCTAATTTTTGTTTTCTTTGATTCCAATGATGAGTGTTTGTGTTACACAGTTCCTAGGTTGTGGGAGGTCATCCGGTCAGACTGGAAGCCAAGTTGGGAATAGACTATGCAGATGTGTAGCCTATTCCCAACTAAATTGAGGTAGGCAAATGCCTATTATTATATTAACTCGATCCATTATCATTATCTGATGAGATGATGAATTGAGTTAACAATACAAAGAAATAGTTTTATTTTGAAAAAATAAATTTATTGCGATTTAATTATTATTTACATTCTCAAATTGTTTTTTCAAAATTAACATTTTCAGCCTATGCTGTTCTTTATTTTGGAGTATTTCCTGCATCAGTTTCTTGCGCTCCAAATTAGCATTTTGACACTTCTTTTTGAAATAAATGCGTTTCAATTGTTCTGATGACTTATTCCGAGGCTTTAGATTAACAGGAGCTGAAACATTTGCAAATATGTCAATAATACTATCTTATCATGAAGGCCACTTGGCCTAGCATAGTAGGCATTGGTAAAAAAAATTAGATTACCCTTTTGTTTTTTTCTATTAATAGTCTTTAAAATTTTTCTTTTGACCAGATTGGGTTGGTCTTTTGGTAACTCTGAAATATCTGCCTCTTGAGTTAGAGTCACCATTGAGGAATCCTGGTATCTAGTAATCTCAGTATCCAACAGGTTACTAGAATCTAAAAAAATACCATGCATCACATAATATGTTCTAACCTAATATTTGAAAAAAAAACTAAACTAATTTTTTTTTAAACTGTAATTTCATTACAGCAAGAGCTGATATTTACATTGTGTGTGAAAATATATTCATACCAGATTTTTCAACCTCATTTACAATAATGAAATTTTCTATTTCCGGGGACTTGCTTCCTGTTGGTTCCGAGAGGTGTGTAGCATCTAAAACAGTATACATATCAATTATTTCAATTATAGTTCTGTACTTTTAAACGTATAAAGTTAAAGTATTCATATGTTTTACTGATTATACCCACCTTTAAAATAAAGTGCACCACTATCGAAAGGATTACACAGTGGTTCTACTTGATACTGTATTATTGCAAGTATTTTTGACTCGCTGTCAGTTGTTTTGGGTTAATAACAACCACCACCAGTTTTGTTCATCTGAACCTAAAGAAAAAAAGAAATATATTTTAGAAGTGATGATTTCATGCAAAAACACCAAACTTTAGCTCATAACGGGCCAATTCAGTACTGGATTTTCTGTGACCTTGTGTATGAATACATTTGAATGTATGAAGCACATTATGACACAATTTGACAGATATATACCTTACCTTCTCTTAAATTTTTCAAAGCCCTTGAAAGGTCCTCCTCAGACAATTCAAGAGGGATCCTATTGATGTATTCAGTTTTCTGAAACAAGATATTTAAAAATTTTCACAACGCTATATAAAAACTTAGTCAACATTGTGAGCTACTTTTGTTTTTGTATATATTGTTGCTTTGCGTAGCCAGAGGGCATCCTCGGATGTGTTTTGACTAAACTTTTAAGGTATTTATTTATAGATACATACATTGCTTTCGCCATTATTTTTCCGTGCTTTCTGTTTCATATTATCATACAACGCTTTCAATTGATCCATCTCTCTGCGACCGGTATAGCAACTACTGTTGTATTTATCAGTAATTGCCTTCCATGCATCTTTTTTTCTTTGAATAAACATTCCTCCTGTCCTTTTGTCTTCAATAATGTGTTTAAACCTAAAAAAATGGAGTAATAAGTATAGAAAATTATGAATCTATTTAAATTACTATTAAGAGCCCCCGTAGACTGCAGACTTTCTATCGGCCGATAGTTTAGTAGGGGTCCATAATCAGTATGAAAGATATATGCAAGTGCGCACGATTCAGTATCGGCCGATACCTAAAGAAATTAAGAAACAGACTAAACTATTGGCCTATAGAAATTCTGCAGTCTGCGGGGTCTCTAACAGTTTTAAGATACTCACTGTGTGACGATATCTGCAAACATGGTTTTTTCTTCCGCGGTATAATTAGCTCCACGCTCTCTTTTCCGACTTGGTGTCTGTGCCATTATAATATTAGAAACCTCCACCAGTAAAAAATATCGAACACGTCTAATTTCTTCCCGTTGTTTCGTGTTTAAATAATTAAAAATCGCAAACAAAATAAAAGAACTTCAAATCTGTGTTATGGTTCGGCCACACTATGCCGGGTTAGCGCAATAATATTATCGCGATAAAATTAGCGGGATACAGCGCTAAGCAATACACCTGTCCACATATAACGGCCTATTGCGCTAAACGCGATAATTGCGTCTTGCCACGCCGCAGAAAACAAAATGGAGGAAGCGAACGCTTTGTTTATAATGTCTTTTAATAATTATTTGCTTCATCTCTTGCAAGAGCTGAAAAACAAAAAAACAAAGAAGAAAAAGGCGTTATTGGATGTTAACTATTCATAAAAATCGTTCAACGTAAGTTTTCCTTTTTATTTTCTTGCCTATTGTTGAAATTTACTAGATAGGTATAGGTTATATGCCTCTTTAACAGATTTATAATCGACAAACAAAAACTTGAAAAAATGCATCTTATGTTTAATCAGTTTTCTTTGTTTTCAGGAATTCTATGGAAATGAGAACCATCAAATCAAAATTTGTTATCCTTGTTATCTCTGTTAGCTACCACAATCGAGACTTTCGTACACGAAATTATTGGGCGTCTCATCAAAATAAAGCTACAAACGAAAAATTAGCTTGATAGTAGTCACTTGCAAACATGGGCGATGTATCCTGAACTACAATTAATATCATATATAGTACATGAAGTATGCAAAGCATTAGTCATTATTATGCAGGATGAAGTAAAGGTAAATAAAAACTTTTATTCACACATTTTATTCATTTTTTAACAAATGTTATTGCACCCGATTCAGAAATAATAATTTCGGAGGCTTTTACATGCTGAGGTTGAGTCTGTTCTGGAGTGTCGATCTGATAATTTTCTGGAGTGTCGATCTGATAATTTTATGGAGTGTCGATCTGATAATTTTCTGAAGAGTCGATCTGGTAATTTTCTGTTGAAAATGTCTGATCCACATAAACTGGCGAGTGATATGATGATGGGCCGACTGGTGATGGAGATTGATAAGTCGATATAGAAGACGTACTTGGAGAAAACTGTTGGGAATTTTGCTGAACTCTGTCTGAAGTGCAAGCTCTTATCACGATATTATGAATTTGACACATAATAATATCTCTTGTGTACGGATCTTTTAATTTTCTTATTTTAGCTGCAATTAGCTTGCCGAAAAATTCGTACTCATCATTTGCAGAGCTTCCTTTTACGTGCTCGAAGGCTTCTGCCATTTGTTGTTTCGCTTCAAATAACTCTGAAGAAATATTAATTTTTTGACGTTTTGACACACCTGCAGTCGTTTTTGACTGAGCACTATTACTACGAGTAGATTGAGACTCATTTTCTTCATTTTCGGTCAAATTTTCTTCACCTATCTGTAACAATAGTAAACTATTTTAATAAAACATAATTATTGTTTCAGATACCTGAAAATGAACAAGAATGGTTGCAAAAAGAAGCTGAATTCCATTATATCTTTCCCCATTGCTTAGGGGCCATACATAGATGGAAAACATGTTGTCATTTTAGAACCACATCACAGTGGAACTGACTTAGACTGACAGCAAACTCACAATTGTCAGTGTCAGACATGTTATTTTTTTCAACGAGTGTTGCCATTTTTTTTAAAACAAATGGAATCATTCACTTTTGTTCATTCTTTTCTCTTATTACTGCTAGCAACATTGTTTAAAGTGGTCTTTAACTAATGGATCATTAGTTTATCCTAAAGTTGTTTTGTGCGACATCATTAAATTAAAGAAATCATTAGCGTTAAAGATTCATTACGAAATGGAGCATTAATCTTTGTCTTTGTGCAACTGGGTGTAAAAATTTTAGGTCCATACTATAGTTACTGAACATCGTTAGTTACCGACCGATTTCGGTCGACATCGATGTCGACTAATGTGTCGAGACTACAGGTGCAGGTCAGCAATCGACTCTTTGTTGTTGGACAGTGCGCAATCTACACTGATTCTTTTAATATTTTTCATTAGTCTTAAGTTTTCGTGCTATCTGTTTTTCATTTCATGAACCAAATGTACAATAAACTGGATGCACCTGTTACGTATTATTTCTTCTTCATTCGGTGGAAGTCCTTTTTCTTACATTGTTAACATATGAGATTCAAATCAACCCAAATAAAATTGCTTATTTACAAAATCTTGAATGTTTACGTAAATATCTACTTTCTGAGTAGGCAATATTAATTTGGCAACAAGTAAATCAATCAAATTTGTTAATTCGTCATACAATTTTGTATGATCTGCATCCTTCGATTCAAATAATTTGTCTCGGAATGGACAAAGAAAACAACTATCGCCGAGGCTGATGATCTTTACTAAGTTAAAATACGATTTATCGTGATGACAAGAAAATGTCAATCGACTACAATATAAGTAATACAGAAAATATATGAGCAAATTTTAAGTAATTATAATCAAAATTAGACGACCGCGCCTGCCTCCTCGCTGCCCCGCGCCTTTTGCGTCGTATACATCCTGGGGAGCCGTTGGAAGGAGCTGAAGTTGTGTTGTCTTCATGGCTCAAGGTTTCTTTCAATTTATTTTTAACAAATTAAATAACCTTAATAAGTCTTTGCAAGGTAACAATACTCATATCCTGCAATTGGCAGACAAAATGACTGGGTTTCAGAAGAAGTTACTTTTATGGAAGACAAAATTAGAAGATCAAGTAATTGACTGTTAACCTGCTTTACAAGGTATTCTACAAGAAAATATATAAAAAAACTTCGATCCCTCTTTAAAAATAATATTTAATTTATTGAAAATATTATAGGCTACATGTGTTGCCTGAAATAAACGAATAAATAAAAAATAAAAAAAAATATTTAAGTAGTTTTAAGTTCATATGGGCCGTAGTTTTGTAACTACATTTGTTGCCTGAAATAAACGAATAAATAAATAAAATTAATGACAACGGGTGGATGAAAGCCGAAGTCTTTCACGATTACATTGAGAGTGTATTACACCCTACTTGATCAAAAAAGGCACTCAATTTCCCATTATATTATTCGTCGACGGTCCCAAGAGCCACTTAAGATTTACTGTTAGTGAGTTATGTAAGAAATTGGAAATGAACATTCAAACCATTGAAATCTGGTTGGCAGAAAACTGTTTTGGAGTGGAGGCGAAATAATCCATCAGTAGCACTCAATAAGAACAATTTTGTACCGCTTCTAGACAAAACTATCAAAAACACAATCTCGATATCTATTATTGAACACCTTTTAACTTTTTCTAATGGTAAAAATCCCCTAGGCGTATAGTTTTTGAGAAAAAAAATCTTTATTTTTTTTATCGCGTTCTTCTTCTTCCCAAAAAAGTTGCTAATTGTATCCTGGGTAAATAAGAACACGATGACTGACCTTCTACGCATGTAATTAACACGGCGGAGCGCCTTGATTCGGTTGCTTACATTTAATTAATAAGTCCCGTAAGTCGGCTTCTAAGTTGAGATATAAATCATCACATAAATAATATTCATTCATGAAGTATGTCAATATTCCCTTCTGTTCCCGTGGCGTACACCTAACGAGACTGTTGTGAGCTGCATAAACGATGCCCAATACTCTTCAATCGTCTGCATTCGCGCTGTGATATAACCTTTCGTTAATCGTTGCTTAGGACACTTCTTTAAATTCGTTTGTGTTTTTTGTAAAGTACTAAGTCTAAGAGTCGCAAGAGCAACTTTTGTCTCCGCTACTATTATGTCTCTCCCATCAACTCTATGGGAAGTTGCGTCGCTACGTGCGCGCACTTTCTTACTAGCCCATAGAGTTGATGGGAGAAACTAAATAGTTGCTCTTACGTACTAGCTCTAAGTCTTCCAATGTACTTAAATATCTAATAGTAGGCGGCGACATTTTATATGTAAATAGAAACTCAATCTCCTTATAATTAGTCTTCACAAATAATGTTATAAAAACGTAAATATTCAATTCTATAAGTTGTTTACATTAAAAACTGCAATAAAACAATTAATTTTCGTCATCCAACTTAAGAACGCACGACCTACAATAGCACAGTAAGGCATACAGTTATTATGTACAATATAAAATGTCTCTTGTTCGAAATCACGCCCGTCTATTCTTAACTACACAACACTTATTTCTGTTTCTGTATCTAATAGTGTTAAGGAAGAGCGGAACCTCCTGACACGAGCATTTTATTTGCCATTATATTTCTAGGAGTGTTTCAATCACAAATTAGTTAAGGACCTATTGTAAAAGGATGAAATAAATAATTTGAATTTGAATTTTGAATTTGAACACAATGTCCAAGTGTTTTCAAATTGCAAATTTCACTGCAGAGTCCGGTAAGTACAACATCGTTGTCGTATGTTGGAGTACACATTGTGAAATAAACGTCCTCGTTAACCAAATTCACGTCGCTACCACTGTCCATGAGCGCTGTGGTTTGAGTATTATTCAAAACAATTTTTTTCAAACGTTTTTCTTCACTCTTTGTTGTTTCGTCATTGTTTACAATGTTCATAATTTGTTGAGACTTGTCATATGTCAACTGACTAATGGAAACTTCATTGCAATCATAGTCAATCATTCGTTCATTATTTCTTATGCCGACATCTTGACCCACAAACTTCAGATTGGAACTTGATTCGCCTACAGATTCGAACATCGTTCTTTTCGTACTTCCGATTTGCTGTGATTGAATTTCGTTCTTATTGCCGCCGCTTGCGCTGACGCCATCTTGTTTATGAATGCTTCTATTTTCAAATCTAGATGCGCCCGTTGTTTTCAGATCACATGCAGATGGTATATACCGTATGAGTTACAACGAAAATATTTAGCACCTTTTTCTTTGTTAGGGCAGCTTGATGAAGCATGTCCGTGGTCACCACAATTACGCGTAGTGTGTTTCTTACACTTGTAGTCTTTTCTTGGCGGTCTTGACTGGGACTAATTTTTTGTTTTAGACTTTACTAACTCATAAATTATCAGCTTTTCTTTTAACTCCGCGTATTAGTCTAAGATCCGGCTGCAGGATTAGTGCGCTCATCGGTTTTTTGCTGAAAACCGAATTTTTATGTATATTTATAATTAGGAGAATATATATCGACTAGGTTGCCAGTCAAAATTTGGCCGCAAGCATGTTTAATTAAAATTTTTCTAATCGATTTTTGGGAAAAAAATTCGTTCGCTTGTTTTTTTGAATAAAATGTAGTCTACATCACGGCAAATGATATAAAGATTCAAAAAAATCACGGTTGCCGCTTTTCACCTGGCCGCAACATCTTGGCAGCCTGGTGTAGACAGGTATGATTTCGATTCATTTTTACGTTCATAACGTACATTTATGAATCATATATCAAATTAAAGCTAATTTTTTTCTATTTATTATCATATATGGTTGCCTAATTAAATCCGGCCGCAAATAAGGGTTGCCGGCGTTTGAATATTTAAGGTTGAGTGAAAGAAAATATGTCGTCCTTTTCAAAATGACAAATTTAAAAAGTAATATTGATTTAATATAATTAACAGCCGATCCTCTCTTTTTCTCGTTATTTCGCTGCCGCACGCGAATGCGTCGGTATACTAATAGGCGTAAATATTTATAATTTTTAACAGCCGGCAACCCTTATTTGCGGCCGGATTTAATTAGGCAACCATATATGATAATAAATAGAAAAAAATTAGCTTTAATTTGATATATGATTCATAAATGTACGTTATGAACGTAAAAATGAATCGAAATCATACCTGTTTGCACCAGGCTGCCAAGATGTTGCGGCCAGGTGAAAAGCGGCAACCGTGATTTTTTTGAATCTTTATATCATTTGCCGTGATGTAGACTACATTTTATTCAAAAAACAAGTGAACGAATTTTTTTCCCAAAAATCGATTAGAAAAATTTTAATTAAACATGCTTGCGGCCAAATTTTGACTGGCAACCTAGTCGATATATATTCTTCTAATTATAAATATACATAAAAATTCGGTTTTCAGCAAAAAACCGATGAACGCACTAATCCTGCAGCCGGATCTCGTACTATATGTTTTATTCTCATTTAGCATAATCTTACTGGATTCATCAGCAATAATACCGTCAACAATGTATGGTCACGTAGTCAGCTAATTTGCCGCGCTTACCCATCTCCTTCATGATAAGTAGATAATCAATGCAACTTTCATTCGCCTTTTTTGTTCTCGCACTCATTATTAAAACTGCTGCTCTCTCTTATCCTTTTTTCTCATTTTTGCGTCTTTTTTATAGTTGTCGTCTTATTGGAATTCGCCTTCTTAAGCTGGGTTCAGATTGTTGTGTCGTGATGTGTTGGGGCGCTATGTGTCGTGACGCGTAGTGTTCATACTGGTGTGTTGCAATATGGCACAATTTTACATCATTAATAATTTGTGAGGTGTGCGGTAAATAATATACTTGTAAAATGTTTTTCTTGGAATCATCTGATACTGACAGTGATTTTGACGAAGATATACAATTTCTTATCATCGCAACTCTTCTTAAAAAAAAGAAAAAGAAACGGGTTCATCCTATAAATGAAGTAAGAGGCAGTAAAGGCGCATTTCACACTCTCGTTCAGGACTTAAAAACTGATGACGAAAGGTTCCATCGATATTTCAGATTAACTAAAATTCAGTTCGAGCAAGTACACTCTTTAATTGAAAGGGATATTAAGAAACAACATACGCAATTTCGCTGTCCTATAAGAACAAACGAAAGACTTGCTTTGTGTTTGAGGTATGTATTTTTCTCTAAAATGACATGATTTTTTTTTAATTACGAGACACAAGATTAACTTTAACAATTAAAAAAATAAATAATTATTTACTAATCACAGTCACTATAATCAACTGTACTATAATAGGAAGCAAGATTTTCATCAGCCAATGAACTCATTTGTTGTGGTGATGTGTGAGATGACGATGTGGATGGCAAGGTTGTAGATGTTGTTGCGATTGGATAGTAAACGGTAGAAGATTGATTGTATGACTGAAGAGGTTGTTCGTATTGTTGATAAGTTGACGATGGTTGGGGTGGGGAAATAGTTTGTTGTGGTGGAATGACTTTGTAGGATGTAATGTTAATTGGAGTTTGCAGGACTTTATCGGTCTGTTTTTTCTCTAAGTGGCGGATTTGTGCTTTGGATACTGCAGATTGCAAATCTAGTTTAATTTTAGTTTGTTCAAGGATTGAAAGACTTTTCACCGCTTTGCTCATACTCAAAAAGAACAGATCATTTTCATCCATATCTCTTTCTCGTCTTTCATTTTGCTTTTGAATTCTGAGATCGTTTGATGACTTCATAAGTTCATAAAGCTCCTGCATTCCTGGCTTGACCGAATTCTGACGGGAAGAAGACGAACTCCTGACTGAGCATTGAGACTCGCTCCTATTGTAAGGACTAGCTGTAGACCTGTCCGATGTCAATTCAGGTGGTGATTGAATTGGTCAGGTGAAGATGCTAAATTTGTCTTCGTGTTTCTAGATTCCATAAATGGTGATATTTCCAAGGTGTTACTGGCATGGCAGCTTGACCGCTTTTTTTATTTCTTCTACGTTTTAGTGCACTGGCAAAAGAATTACGTAACTTAGTCCAATCTTCTTTGCATGTTTCAACTGAAACAATAAATTTTGGCATGTAGGTATATACTTATATAATTTATTTAATTACAGATTTTTGGCTACAGGATATTCATTTCGTTCGATGACGTTCAGTTACCGTATGGGAGTGTCAACAGTAAAAGCAATATATGTCATCTATTCTAATGCCACAACCAACAGAACAAACATGGCAAAACATTGCTATAGGATTTAAAAAGAATTGGCATTTTCCAAGTTGTATTGGAGCTTTGGATGGAAAACATATAAATATAACTTGCCCAATAAATGCTGGGTCTACCTTCTACAATTATGAACAAGAGCATTCCATTGATATGATATATTATGTAGTTAGATTTAAGTTACAGATTATGTAATATTGACATGATTCTAAAAGAGCAACTATGGAGTTTCTTGCCGGTTCTTCTCCATAGATACTGCTTTCCGAATCGGTGGTAAATGTTAAAAGTACTTATATGTAAAGACGATTCGAAAGTGCTACTAATAGTAGTCTAATTGAATAAATAAATGTTAGAGTTTGAGTTTATTGTGCTACTTGATCTTGTTGATGCTTATTACAAGTTTATTATGATAGATGTAGGAGCATATGGTAGGAATAGTAACGGTGGCATTTATAAAAAATCATTAATGGGTCAAAGGTTTGCGCGAAATGAACTAAGTGTTCTACCAAACGAACCGCTGAGCCAGAATAGTGAGCCTTTACCGTATACTATCGTCGCTGATACAGCATTTCCATTGAAGACATATTTAATAAAAAAGCAAAACTAGTAAACAATGATTCAAATAAAATACTTAACTACCGTCTATCACGTGCTCGTCGTACAGCAGAAAATGCATTTGGTATATTAAGAGCAAGATTCAGAGTATTACAAGGACCTTTGCAAGTACAGCCGTACATGGCAGATAAAATTGTTCTTGCTACTTGTTGTCTACATAATTTTTAATGTCTCTAAACACGTACGAAGATGATCAAAACTTCAATTCTACGGAAATCACCAACAATAGTACTAATACTGCTTTATGTAATATTCCCCCTTTATCGAGAAATCCAACACAACAGCTGTGTACATAAGAGAAAAATGTAATAATTATTTTATGAGTCCAGAGGGTCAAGTACCATGGCAAATGGATAGTATACGGCGAAATATATCTTATATGATGAAATTTCAAAGAACAAATCCGAACTAAATAATTTTTATAATACTTGACGAAATTTTTTGATTACGAGTGCTAAAGAAATAAAAAAGCATTATTGCATGAATGACCCCATTTTATCAAAACCCCATGTTCTACACCCTACAAATGCTGCATCGTCAAAATTTCGAGAATATTTTCCTTCGATGTTTCCATTGATTGAATTTCTGCCTAGAATAATACCGAACGAAAATGTAAGTTTAATTCAAAAAATCGATGATCAATGGAGAAATCTTCCAGGCAAATTCAATGAATTAGATTTGACTTTGCTAGTTGACTTTGGAGTGAGCTACATGTATGCCCAGATTTTAAGGAGCTATCACAATTGGCTTTAGACACTTTGTGTGTTCCCCATTCTAATGCACAATACGAACGAGTATTCAGTCACGTCAATCTAATGAAAACAAAAATTCGAAATAAATTAATGATAGATACAGTGAATGAAACTTTGTTGGCTGCACAACATGTTAAGGAATCAGGATCATGTATCGATTTCCAGCCATCCAGCGACATGTTGTGCAAATTAAATTTAAGTATGTACAAAAGAATAAATTCCTCGACTCTTGCATTGATGCATTGCATGATTTCCCTAGTGTGTGATACGATCCTCTAGAAAATAAAGTTGGCAACACTGGTTGACGCCACCACAGACGCCGCCACAACACAATGCAACACATTGATGTGAATCAAGTCATAATAAATCTATGAGACTGATTGCATTCTGTCGCGCCGCGACACACCGCGACACAGTAATATGAACCTAGCCTTAGTCGTCGTCGTCTTTTTTTAGCATGAAATTCTAATCATCGTTCAGAAACGAATCTTACACACGTTCAGAAACATCTCGACCTGAGATGCATAAGGTCGAATGTCGACATCAGAGTAAAATATCTTTATTAGTCAACTGAAACCAGTATCTCGCGCTCTTTCTATGCATATAACAATCATAATTCCAGCTCTTTTTGTTCTAATAATAATACAAAAGCATAAGGTCGAATCTCTCGAATTTCCAAATTTATATTGTGGAATAAGGCTTAATAGCAAGTACAGTATTTATGCTTAAAATTTTGGTTTAATTGGAAAGTCGAATATTGACTTCAGCTTTTATGCTTTTAAATTATTTTATGCGTAACGAAGAGACAATTTTGTCATTCGACTTTATCCTACAAGGATTGTTGGCAAAAATAATACGTAATGTCAGATAGAACTTTATGCTTCTTGAAATTAAATAATTGGGATGTCGTACCTTGAGATATAGTGTTATGTCCGAAATTTTATTTGTTTGGTTAAGGTCTACAAACATAAATTACCTAGTCCTTATGCCTTTAAAAAGTGCTACTTTATCGTTGTAAAAAAATGCCTATGTGAAGAAGAAACACTATTCCATTGACTTTGTGACCGCACACCGACGCGATAGAATGACATCGGACATTATCGTTTTTGGCGCCACAATGGTTTGACCTATCAGCGCATAGCACCGAACGGGTGCGGGGTGGCGCGTGCGTTCTGTTTACTAGCACAGACCGTTACAAGTCTTGTTACTCGCGCGCGAGTTGTTATTATTGTGCCGAATTATTACTTCTGATTTATTTAATTGCTTGTGGGTGAATTAGTGGTGACTATTCAAGGATTTTAAGTACTTATTAAGTACTAAGCAATGGATGGCGAAGATCAGGTGAGTACAAAACCTATAAATAGGTATCTACAGATTTTATATCGTCAAGTCCTTTGGTGTGCATTAGTGATATTATATTTTTATCGGTTATAGTAGGTACTCATTTAAATAATTATGTTGTGAATTTAGGTTATATATGTATTATTTTTTGCAGGATGTTATGTTCACCCAATTACTCAATAAACGACGCAAACTAGTCAATCTTCGAAATTTGATTAATTCCCGTAGTAAAGAAGCTAAAGCTAGCGATACAGGTGCTTCAGTGCCCGGTAAGTTAATTTCATACATTTCTACTTGTTTTAGAAGTAAATCGGTATAAATGTAGGTATGTAAATTATAATCAAATTGTTTTGTTTTATCAGAGGACGACATACGAAATATATACGAGAATCCAATTGCAGGGCCAAGTTATTGTCATGAGAAGACAAAACATGAAGTCAATGCGCATATATTTGAAAGTGATTGTTTAGGTAGATACTTTTACTTACCTACTACATCTTGTTTTAAGAATGTAACCAATCAATCTGTCTAGCTTTTCTTCCAACATGTTGGATTCGGCTTCCAGTATAACTAACTGTACCTACCTACTAACACTATGCCTACAGAACAAAAAACACAAATATTTTCATTTCATTTACTTAAGTTATGTTGAAAATATTGGTTGTGCTTACGTAAAGTAAGTTTATTGTGTAAGTGCTGATTTACACAGGGTCAGTAGACAAGTCAGTCGCAGCGCCAATTTCGGCGCCGCGACAGACTTTAACTGTTTACATGAAGTAAGTAGTAGTGGTGCGTTTCTCACGGTGACCACACGTTTGTGAAGTCAGTGGGAAAAATGAATTCGCGAAAACAACTGAAACGACGATTTAATTATTTGTTGTGCAATCTATCAATTTTGCTGTTGAATGAGTTAATAGAAATTGTAGAAAATGAGATATAACTAAAAATAAACGACAATGGGTAAGAAAATGGATTTAGGGATTTAATATCCCAAAGACACTCGTTTTTGCCATATAATTGCAACAATTTGAAGGTTTCGTCTTCGCTTACGGGTCATTTTTATCGCCAGCGAAAAAAACGTGGTCACTCTACAACGCAGCAGCAATGACTAACCACGCACTTACTTGTCTGTTTACACGGGGTTTATTTGGCTGACTTGGGGGTGCGCGGGTAGGGGGGGGCGCCAACTGACTCTAAAATATTCGTGTCCGAATATTCAACTCAGCGCTGAGTTCAAGCCTCTGTACTGACTTCAAATCTGTTTACACAGGGTTTTTTTCGGGTCAGCACTGATTTGCCTCGAATTTGTAGTCAGTTACTGACCCTGTGTAAATCAGCACTTACAGATCCTGGCCAAGAATTTTCCGATTATGATAGTGATGATAGCGTTAAAGACAAGACTTACGAACCACATGAAGATCTTTCGGATGGCAGCTACGTCAGTGGTTCGCCAGAAAAAGTTTTAGCTCTATCGACGTATTTGAAGGTGAAAAGAAAGCTTTCTTTTTCGGAAAAATCGCCTGAAAGGCAAGCTAAAGTGAGAAATAATGAAGATATTAATTTAATCACTTTAGACGATCTTCTAAGTCCACGAAAAAATATTATATCTGCAACTTCAGTTTTCAATGAAAGTCCTAAAGAAAACGATCGTTGCTTTGCTGCAACAGCTCAACAAACAATTCTTTCTGTATATCCGTCGGTAAATAACCTTAATGAATCTTCGCTATTTGATCAAGATAGTTCTAAAAGTACGAATTCAAATAACATGATGTTGATTCAAGTAAGGGCGAGTACATCTGCTTATAAGAATGATCACATTGAAAACCGTAATTTAACAGACAGAGACCATACTACAGGCTTTTTAATTGTACCCCATTTTGATGAAAGTGTTAATATTTCTGATACTACTATGAATGAAGATATAGTTAACTCGAACCGAATTATGGTCGCAGATAAGAATGGGAATGTTTATATACCAGATGACCGACAAATAAGAAATAATGAAAACATACAGCAGATCGGTACAGCAGTCCCTTCAAAATCTAACACAAGAAAGAAAGTTAAAAACGTAACTAAATGGAAAAGAGTTGCGGCTAAAATTGCAAGACTAAAAGGTTCTCCCTATCATTCAACTGTAGCAAAAAAAAAACCCTGAAATAGACGGTCGTGAAATGAAACCTCCATGTAAGTGTAAATCAAAATGTTACGAAAAAGTGTCTAATGAAACAAGAATACAAATATTTGATGAATTTTGGAAAAAATGCAGCAGTTGGGATCAACGTCGCCAGTTTATAGCCTCTAACGTCACAAAAAAACAAAAACACACAATGAGAACGACTGGGAACTTAGATACTGACCGAAGGAAGTTTACACACGAATATAGTCTTATTGCAAATTCTAAGAGCGAAAAAATATGCCGGAATATGTTTCTTCACACGCTATCTATAGGAGAAAAGTTTGTTAAGGTGAGTTTGGAGAAACAGCTCGATGGAGGGTTGGTAGCTCCAGATCAGAGGGGAAAGCATATTCCTGGTAATAAAACTTCAGATGTGGTAGTGCAATCAGTGATGGATCATATTAACTCATATCCATGTTATGAGAGTCATTATTGAACATTATTGAACATGTATCGAAACATTTTCAACACCAAATTCAATTTAAGCTTCAAACTACCGTCGATCGACACATGTGATGATTGCGATGCATTTGAGAGAAAACTGTTAGATGTTGTGGATGAAGAGCTGAAACAAAAGATAGAAAAAGAAAAGGACATTCATGCTAAAACTGCTGAAGAAAGATATAACTTGAAGAGAAATGACAAAAAGGAAGCAGAATCAAGTTCAGGCGAAAAAAAAGTATTGGTGTTTGATTTGCAGAAGTGTTTGGCTACAGCGAATTTAACTAATAGTAAATCTTTTTATCTACGAAAGCTTTGGACACTAAATTTGACAAAATTTGATTCTACAGCTAATAGAGCTGCAAACATGTTATGGTCTGAAAATATAGGTGGCAGCCCATATCAACGGCGAAATTTGTTTGAAGTTTTTTTATTTTATTTTGTTAATTACGACCTTATGTACTTAATAATAAATTCATTTAAATGCCTCATAAATAGATACATGATAAGATCGGACGTAACTAAATTTCTATTTTTAGCCAATCATAACGTTACATCTTTTATTAGAGCTTAAAATACGAATAGAATTTACTAAAAAATTGCAGGCATAAAGTTGTGTCAGTAAATATAATTAAAAGCATTCGTCGTTTAATAACTGTGTACAAGCATAAGGTTGGATGTCGCTGAAAAAATGTTTTTGAAAAATAAAATATTTTTATTTTACTGTGATTGGTTTTATTACTATACTGATACAAAGGTAGATGACTTATCTAAAATATTATACTATTTTTGTTAGCCTATTCGATAATAAACAAAAGTTATGACACGATTGTGTCAATACTTTTGTTTTGGCTCTCCTCTAAACTTGTAAAATTCCACATCAGACCTAATGCGTATCAGGTCGAGACATAATCATCTCATCTTATCATCCCACATGTATACAGATTATTGCGAATCAAAAAATAAAAAGGCACTATCTATAGCTACTTTAACAAACACCCTAACCATACTGAAAATAGCTGTATTTAAACCAAAAAAAGATTTGTGTGTCATCTGTAATAGATGGGCAATATTAATAAAGATACTACGAAGAGCATGTAAAAAAAAGAACGAAGCGAGAATGGAAAAAGAATCCGATACAGAAAAAAAGGAATTTGTCTTTACTGCAGATCTACAAGCAGTACATTTAGCGCCGCGGTTTAATGTGTCATCAAATTACTACAAGACTAAGCTATGTGTTCATAACTGCTGTATGACTTGAAAACTAGCGATGGGTATTGTTTCCTATGGAATGACGAAGGTGGGCTGCAATTTGATGAGTTTGCGACGATTTTAACAATTTTCTTTATGGACAATGTAATCTCAAAAATAGGAGACGACAACAGATTCATCACCTTGTACACGGATGGTGTACGTATCAAAACAGAAACGTCACTCTAAGCAACGCTCTTCTCAATATAGCCATGCTGCATAATGTTAACAATCGAGCAAAAATATTTGGAACTAGGCCACACACAAATGGAGGTAGACAGTATGCACGCAATGATTGAAAAAAAAAACTAAAAAATCAAGTCACTAATGTTCCAGCTGAGTACATTATAATTTGTAAAAATGCAAAGAAAACAAAACCATATTCAGTTGAATACCTAAGCTATTCTTACTTCAAAAATTTAAAAAACGTACAATTCTATAACTCCATAAAACCAGGAAAAATGAAGGGAGACCCAAAGGTATATAAAGTAGATCAATACATTAAATTCATTACTATAATATACCTTTATTAAATTGAATCGATACATTAAGTTCTGTTTCTATTTTTTACAGGTAACCGACATACGACCTCTTAATTATGCACCTTCTGGAGACATCTATCAACGCACAACCCAAACCACTAGACGTATCGGGCCGAATATATTTAGCGTATTTTAGAAAATTCATCCCCTAAAGGGGTAAAATAGGGGATAGAAGTTTGTATGATTTATTATACATGACAAGCCTATTGAATGGTTATGTGAGCGTGCCATACTTACTCCAAAGAACGATCAAGCAGCAGCTATCGACGATATCCTGCTCATGTCGTTTCGAAGAAAAAATCTACACTTCGATTAATACTGTGGTTAATACAGATGACGCTACTAATTACCCTGTTGAATTTTTAAATTCATTGAAACCGCCAGGATTGCCTTATCATAAGCTAATTCTGCATGTGGGCACTCCAATTATGTTGTTGCGAAATTTAAAACCACCGAAACTTTGTAACGGTACGAGACTACAAGTGAAAGCGTTACATCGCAATATAGTGGAAGCCACTATATTAACTGGTTGTGCGAAAGGGGAGACTGTATTTATACCACGAATCCCATTAATACCTAATGATATCCCGTTCGAATTTAAACGATTACAATTTCCCCTTAAAGTCTCAGGGGCAAACTCTCAAGTTCGCGCGCATTGACTTGAGAGAACATTGCTTCTCCCATGGACAATTTTATGTTGCTTGCTCACGAGTAACAAAGAGAATTTAAATCACTACGTTTTAAGAGATGGGACTTTCTTTATAGATAATAGATTCAATTTACATGGCACTCCAATACCAACATAAACGTCAGAGACGTCAAACTGAACAGAGTACCGTCGAGACTCCTAACTTCGCCTAGTTTTTGATACTTTTTTTTGTAGATCTCTCAAATTAAGAAGTATTATAAAACATACTCATTTAAAATCGCTGTATATTATCGAAGGCCAGAGGTTAGGTCCAATAGAACTCGGTTAAAGAAGGTACAAATGACTTGAATCATGATACAAATGTAGCAGGCGAAGTATGGGCATTATTTCCTCTTCGCCTACTACGCGTTTCTCAATCATAAATATACCTAGATGTTGGTAGCACTATCAACAATACTGCATAACGCCTTAAGCGAAAATGTACTTAATATCTATAAAATAAGGTTCATTATTGTAAAAAGGTGGTAGGTGAAGTTTGGCACCAGTCTGAAGTTGTTTACATACATTACTTCGAATTTTAGATTATCTAAAAAAAAAATTGTTTTTTGAAAATCTAAAGAAATTGTTTTTTTATTAGTAATTTTAAAAATACTTGCATTTGGCGTTTATTTAGCTTAAACTCTGTTTTTGAATGGCATTTGTAGCTTAACATTTATAAAACTCTACTTTATAAGTAACTACTTATAAAAATAGGTACTTGTTTGGTCCTTAGCTTGGATGGCACATGTTGAGCTAGACATTTATAAACTTCTACTTAATTAAACAATAAGTAACAATATAAAGTTGTAAGAAATTATTTTTAGTAATAATTTTCATGGCACATTTTTAGCTTTAAGTTTATAGTACCTAGGTACCTAATTACAATCTAGTTCTGGAATGATGAAACAACCCTTTTTGACAAATTTAAGAATACCAATTGTTGTTGGTGAAGTGGAAAATAAAAAAGGCCAGTCGAGTAGATAATATAAAATGAGGTTTTAATTCAGATTTGGCGATGTAAAAGTACAGATAGAATACTTAGTTACGTACGTGCGCTCAGGTGAGAGGAGGCCGAAGAACTGGACGAGTCACTGACGCAGCAGTGGCTCGCCGTAGCTTATTACAGATTATGTTAAAATTACCACAGAATAAAACAATAATCTGATCATAGACAACCTTGACTTAGTATAATGTAATAATTTATTTTAAATTAATTTTTTTTGAATGGCGCGTCGCTAACACCAATCTTCTGTTGTATACTCTCCCAAGAATATAATTGCTCATCATTAACGGCTGTCCATCTCCAAAAACTCTTCCCTTTTTTCATGCAGATTACCATGGCTCCTTCGGGATTTTGCGATATGATCTGACCAGGATATTTAGAACAACCGCATCTTACAATAACATGGTCTCCGATAGTGTAATTCAGTTTTTTTCTTTCTTCACCGGAAGTAATAGACTCGGGTTTGGAATGCTCGACTAGTAAGTACCTGTACTTGGTTTCCAACCGATTTTTCGCCACCAACGCAATTTTGAATTTATGATTTTGCGATGCCCTGTTGCTGTGCTTTTTTCACAGTATCTGCAATTGATTCCTCAGCCTTTGCGAAGGAAAGATTTGTGCGATTGCATTCATTTCTAATCAAAAGATGACTCAGACGAACAAGCAATAAATGAAGCAGACGATCTTTGTGGTCATTACAGATAGCAAATTGTCACATTTCGTTATATGTCATCGTGACGGCTTGCTGAGAAATATGTCTTTCATGAAGGATTGGCTTAACTTGAGCTTCAAACAATGATGTAGCTGAATCAACTAGCTTGCATAAATTTTTTGGTCTTGCCACCACTCACGAAGTTTTATGTAGCTGTAAATTGGTGTATCACATTGCTCTAAGTTTTCAATTTTCAAACTTAGCGTGCATTTCTCGCATTGCCACCTGATTTTTTTTTAGTACCACCGAAGCCAAATAACCCGCGACATAGACAGTAGGTTGTTTTTCAAACGATTCGAACAATCTGTTTTCGATCTCTAACCATTTTACATCATCTCTAAAAAATCTAAATAAAGCAGGATATTCCCTTATGTGAATGAATTCTATATATTCTTTCTGCCAACGTACTTTAATTACATCACGTGATGAATAAATAAGGCCACCCTTATCTTTTTCAAATACTAGACCTTAATATTTGTCGCTAATAAGAGCTTGTAGACAATCTTCACATTTTATAACTTTTCTTAATTTTCTAACAACAAAACCACCGATGTATGAAATGATTTCTTCAGTGCAATTGATCATCACAAAATTCTATCGCATCTGCCACGGAATTGCTGAACGTTTGTGCCGCTAACTTAACTTTCATTATTTGTTTTGATAAGTCTATATGCTGATATTTAAGACGGTTAACAAGTTATTAAGATGGAGACCTGTTCTTGAAGATTATGAAGCTATTCGATAAAATGCCATGAAATTATGTCACCATTAATATTTGTCACTGTATGTTTCTGACCTAGTGTATTTCTTACAAGTTTTAGCATATGTGCTGGATCCGGAAAAATAACTATGTGCTGGTTATTAGCAACAAAGTAGGAAGTCATAACCCACGGCCTCTTCCCCGGAAGCCGTGGGTATCTATGCAAGATTTCCCCACTAAAAAAAAAGGAAGTAATATTTTCCAAGTCATTAAAATTGGAACCTAAGTTTTTTGCCATTGAAAAGTTGGGCGGATAGCCATCAAAAGTTAGTGAAACTGTTATAACACCACAATCTACTAACAAGCCCATACATTGTTTCATCAATATTATTCTGTTCACCAGTACAGCCATTAATAAAAAAATAAACGATAGGCATCTTCCATCCACTATTTATGAATGTTAGCATAAACACCAATGCCTCCCTAGCTTCATCTACATTGTGACCATAGAGTAACTTATACATACCCGAAATAGAGTTGTCACTCAGCTTTCTACAACAGCGACATCTATCAAGGAGAGTAGGAACCTAACTGTTACCATCTATATATTATGCATAGCTATAACATGTGCTATAAGCCTACCCTCCAGGCCATTATTTAATTAAAGGAGTTGATTACAAGATCCTTAATTTCACAGTCAGTTTATTTCTATTATATACAAAAATAGTAGTAAACTAACTGTAAAATTAAGAATCTTGTAATTTCAGGTTGTGTTAGCAAAATAAAATAAACTTAATTTATTTTTTCTTTCTTTTATTGGCATATTCGAACGCTAAACTCTGAACAATATCCTCGCCCTCATATTTATTGTTAAAATAAAGAATTTTATTTGTGTCTCGACACTAATTACAAATAAAAAACATACAAGAAGTTGTAAAAATCTTTTCGGTTAAGTCTTTTTTGTGTTTTTTACATGTGATATAATTAAAACTTAATCTCCCATGCAAAATCAATTGGATAAAATTTCTTATATTATAACGCTGATTTTGTTTTTAAAATTGTAGTAACAATATCTTGTATTACAGAAAAACTTTTAATTAAATTTGTAGCAGGATACGTCAGGTAGGCCTTATTTTTATTATACTCTCTTATTCTTAAGTAACTATTTTCCTTTTCATTTTTACAAACAGACCAATTTTTAAAAACTGTTTTAGTACATTGTCTTAAAATATACCCTGTGACATATTCGAGAGAAGCCAGAATTCGCGGGTCCTTATAATTTCAAAATTAACGACAATATTTTCGTCATACAAATGATCAAAATCAACTTCTGTAGGTGCCGCATTTATTTTGTTTTTCTTGAAAAATAAAGTTTTTAATGATTTAAACATATAACATGAGTCATCCTCTCAGTTTGAATTTGATGAATAAGAGCTGCTTAAATTATTAACTAAGAGGGATACAAAAGCTGCCTCAAACCCTGTACATGTTGGCGAATTATTTCTATACCCATGGCTTCTTACGCTTCCAAAAAAATTTTCAATTGGATCCTGATTTAAGTGACGGCACCATATAGATTTAATATTGAATTTTTCAAATAATTTATTTTTAAGTATTTCCATATTCTCTAAAGTACGCAACCAATTAGTAATTGAAGGCTTCTCCTTCTTTGGTGAATAATTTCATTGATTTTAGAACACTTTTTGACTTATTCCAAGTATCTTGGTGCTTGGATGTCGGGGTCACTGCTTGTAGAAGAACTTTTCCACTTTTCTTTGATGAATTTTTGAAACTGCCATTTAGGGAATCAAAAAGATTGTCAAAGAACAGGAGAAGGTCTGCTGTGTCTTTGCAATCTTCAGGCAACAATCCTTGTTCTGAAAACAAATACATAAATAAAATTTATTTATTTATTTAAATAGGTACACACCACAGCTGACATGTGAAAAAAAAACAAAAAATATAAATTCAAGAAAAGGTCGTGTTCCATCGTTACAATATTGTATTCACTGAAAAGTGCTTCATATTGGTTGAGATGGTTGTTAAATCATCTCAATAGATGGCGCGCGGTGTGTCCCTTAAGACACATAAAACTGAAAGGATAGAATAAATTCGATTGCTCAGGCGGGTCACGAGTGGCTGAGTTGGTTAAGCATCCGCCCCGGAATGGCGCGAAAGATGCGGGTTCGAGTCCCGCCTCGTGATCGAATTTTTTCTATTCTTTATAAATTTAAATTTATAAGATGCACTTCATTATAAACAGCCTACCTGGTAGGCTGTTTATAATCGAAGGCTCGAGCGATGGTTGATGAGATTGGCTTATTTGGCTGACATATTTGATAAGCTGAACACAGTGAGCAGCTCTTTGCAGGGAAGAATGATAACCATATTTACAGTGAGTGACAAAGTATCTTCATTGAAAGAGAAAATCGCCTTGTGGATTGAATGTCTTGGACAAAAAAGGTATGAGTGTTTTCCACTACTTGAGCAATTTCTCAAAAAATATAATCATCTTCAAATCGCTACAGACGTAGAGATAAGTATACGTGAACATTTGACAAACCTAAAAACATCTTTGGAGGAATATTTTCCAGAAGAAAAGCTTCGGTTACGGGAAATCGAATGGGTCCGAAATCCATTTAGGATTAGTACCAAACCTTTAACACTGACTGCATTGGAATATGAAAATTTAATTGATATTAAAAATTCATCCACACTCCAACAACTTTTCGAATCTGAAGCTATCATGAACCCGAGTCAATTTTGGATTGGCCTGAAAAACGAATACCCGGGCATTGCTGAAAAAGCTATCATAGCATTACTCCCATTTGTGACAACTTACAGATGCGAGGCTGGGTTTTCAGCGTACGCCTACACGAAAAATAAGTTTAGGAGTAGGTTGAATGCTGCACCAGACCTCCGCATCCAATTGTCGGACATAAAACCTGACTTCGATGTAATTTTAAGGAAAACTATGAAGAGATTTCATTCATCACATTAAAATTTTTGTAATTACCTTTTCTTCTAACTAAGTAAATATTTTTATCTTAAAAAGTCTTTCTCTTAACATCAAACTTTGCGGACACCAATCCAAAAAGCCTCAGATGGTGTGATTTCACGAAAAAAAATGTTGCTGTTAAGGCGGAAATATACTTACGTGGCGTGGCATGTCGTGGCGCGCCAGGATCATACGTTTTCATACATTTGACAGGACGTGACACGACAAGGCATACAAGTATGTCTTTAACCATATTAAATGTATGAAACCGATATGCTTCTGGCGCGCTACCACACGCCACGAGATGTAAGTGTATTTCCGTCTTTAGTTTACTTCTTACTAAAAGCTAGGGTTCCGCCGAAAAATGGTGAAACAAAAAGGGTTCCGAAGCCAAAAGAATTCGGGAACCGCTGGCCTACCATATCTTTTCGTTTTCAGTAGCATATACAATGTAAAATATCGCCTTCTATTATAACCTTTAGGACCACAAAGTTGAATTTGCAAAATGTTGAATTCGTTTTAAGTTGAATCCAGTGACAAGGTATAATCAGTTTTAGCCATTTCTTCAGGAACCTTGGAATATTCTGGGATAAAAAGTGTTATATATAAAGGTTAGCCAGGTACCATGCTTTTTCTAGCTACCAAATTTCATCCAAATCTGTTCAGTAGTGTGAAAGTGAAATAAATAAATAAACATACTTACATACTTTTAGCATTCAGAATAATAGCGAGATGCAGAATTCGTTTTAAGTCAAATTTAAAATACAGCTAGAGAAATTAGTAAATTAAACATTATTAATGTTTTTTGTTAAAAGTAAAGTTTGGTAAATTTACCTGCCAAAAAGCCCATGTTCCACCCAACTGTGTGGCTAAATATTTGTGCTGCAAACTTAACTTTCATTTTTGGTATTTTATTTGGGTTACAGTGCGATTCTGATAGATTTTTTATTAGACTTACCCCTTTATATGTGGGGTTACATTCAAATAGTTTAATGATGTGATCCCATTTAGCAGCCCTTAATGTCCCATCCATTACATATTTAAGATTTTTGTTCAGAACGCTATTTCTGATTCCTTTTAGTAGATGTGGAACATCATAATATAATGGAACAACTTCTTCCCCATCTAGTTTAAATACAGCTTCTTTTAATTCTTCAACCTTTCCTCAAATATTCAACTCTCGTTTCTTCAATTAAACTATTGATGGCACTTACATTTGAGGCACCTTGATCACATACATTGGTTGCTTGTAATCAACCAAAATTTTCATTAAAAGACGTCCTCAAATTCACATAACATTATTTATTTATTACACTTAATTGTAATAAATAATTTGTTAGGTGAATTTGAGGACGTATTTTTAATGAAAATTTTCCCTAAAATGCAGGAAAATTTATAAAATGGCAACACTCAAAGATAGAGCGAAATGCACTGAGGTGGCCACGCATGTCCGGAATCTAGTGGTAGTAGATCTGTGTGGCTCGCGATAGTAGCGCTTGACGCATTTTTTTGGAACTAAGCTGTCGCAGGCCTGAACGAATGACAATAGTATGACATGACAGTGACAGTTGACATCTCTGATGAAATGGCGGCTGCTACATTCAGAAATCATGAAATGAAAAGCCTTTTTAGATTTTTGGGTGAAATATAATAATATAAAGTTCAAATTACGTCAGAAATAAACGATAATGTTATTTTCAATCATTTTTAAATACAAAAGCTTTTTTTTTTTCAAATAATTGTGTCTGCATTTTACCGGAAACTGATGTCGTTTTTAGCGGAAATCGAAGACATTTACGAACAGAAATTGATGATACTGTACAGAATTTGTACGAAGAAAATATATCTATGAAGCGTTAAGCCCCTGAATGTGACCATCCAATGCTGTCCCATAATTTACCAGACCTACACATTTTGTTCCATCCCACTGGACGTGTTTTCTTATAGCCATGCTTACTGCACAATACATTTCAGTTTTTTTGTTTTTTTTATGTCACCAATTTAATGCATTCTAGAGATTCTGTTGTAAATGGGTTTGCATCTACGCATTTATACCACGTAGTAAGTGTGGATGGATGAGGCAGACAAGTATTAAATTGTTGTCGTACATACTTGTAAGCCCGAGTAGTGTACGTTAAACACCGATAGTTTGGTATTCCGATAGTATCGATAGTTTTACTTAAAGCTATCGATAGTTTAAAAGATTGTAGGATAAGCACATTTGTAGGTTAAGATTGTAGGTTAAGATTTATTAACATAAAAATGAAAAACAAATGTTATACGAAACAAAGAGATTTATTTTCAATTAAATTTGAAATAACAATAAAAAATCAACATTCATTATTAAAGGAACAAATCAAACATTAAAATATTTACCATTTTTTTTATAAACAACAATTTCGTTTAACCTTTTTTCTTTTAATCTATTTCTCCGTTCGGTTAAGATTTGTCCGGCCTTCGAAAAAATCCGTTCCGAAGGCACAGAAGATGCTGGAATACACAGATAGAGCATCGCTAATTCCTTTAATTTTTTGTTAGTGTATCTCGAGTATGTTATAGGACACTCTTTCCTGTCAATTACTGGCTTCTCCAGATATTGCTGACATCTACCAATGAGTTACTTAAAGGGTTCGATACATCCGGAACGTCTAGGAACCCCAACAGGTCATCAGGTGTTCCTGAAGACGTGGTGTTGTTTGTTGCGTTTCTTCAGCCAAGCGTTCTTTAGATAAATGGCTAGCATAGGCCTTTTCTAGCCACTGACTAGCTCGCTTCTTTTCGTCACTTGTGTGGAACCCCTTCTTCTTAAATCGGGGGTCAAATATAATAGCCAGTGCAACAGGTGTCCTGTTTTCATACGGACTTAGTCTTTTGTCAACTGATCCCTTCGCGCAGAGTAATATTTTCTTTCCGCTTTCAGTCACAATTTGAAATTCAACTTTCAGTTTTTATTCCATGAATCAATGATCAGTGACAATGTTAAATAGCTTTCTCCGGAAATAATTTTTGTCGTAGCTAGATTGAAAGGTTCCAGAAGCTGAATTGTTTCTTGAAAATAATAAAATAATATTTTAATTAATAAAAGTGTAAATTGAATACACACATAACTTTTGTTTTGTATTGTTGTACAGATAAATATCCGTCTAATTATAATCTTGCAAAATATTCATTAATTAATAATGTTCGTTCAATGTTGCCGGCTATACTTCTAGACAAAGTAATGGAGTTTGTTGGTATTGGTATATCAGGTATATGTATATCAGGTATATCTTCATCTGTAGGTGGTTCTGAATCCTTTTGTAAAATTGCAATATTACATCAATCAGTATCGACATACGAAATCGATGAAATTCTCGATGAAAATGCCAATCACTTTTACTGAATGGTTTTTTTAATGAAGATATTTTATTATTAAAGTCGACTCTACATTCAATTCTGTAAACTCGTCTTGACCTTCGATATTAGGATACACTAGATTTAAGTTTCTTGGTGACTTCGTGAAGTGGAAGCATTTTAGATCGTAATTTTTTATATTTTCTATTATAGAATACACAAACTTTTGTATTATTTTTAATACTGCCATCACTCTCAGTTACATTATGTACTATTGGAGTTGAATGATTATTTTTTGAGTATCTGTCTCAAAAGTTTCAACACTTTCTTGAGATATTGATGAGTTCGACCGATTCAGAAATTGGAATAGATTGCAATATTGATGAAGATTCTACAGGTAGAGTCTGAGAATGAAGTTTTTCTTGAGAAGTTGTAGGTTGTGGTTCTATTGAATCGGAAATAAAAGTTGTTTGAGAGATTGTTGACGATTCTGTAGTAGAAGATTGTAAATTAGATGGTTCGATAGTCAACTCAGGTATCAACGGAATAGTTGGAGAGCGATTGTGTGTAGGTACACTGGCTGATGTTGCTTTTTCATTTTTTTCTTTAGAACTTCCAGGTTCAAAAATTTCATAACCCCTATGAATGCTTTATAGTATTCCCGGTGATAACCACAGTCTGTATGTTCACCGGGCAAAATGATATCTTTATATTTTAGGTAATGTTTTGTTCTGACATTCAAAATATTTTTTTTTATTTGTTTAAACTTTCTGGTTTTATAAAATATTGTGCGCCTGGCTGAAGCGGGCTCTTGCTCTATAACATAACTTTAATCCATCGACTAATGGTTTGTGACGTCTTATGGGGACGTTTGTAAATGAAAAAATAAGTTTGAAGAGTCATTTCTAATATTTTTAGTAATTTCTAAGTAATCTTCTAAACATTTTGTACGACAAATACTAGGTTTGTCAGTGAAATAGGGTATAACTAAGGTTGGCTGCTCACGATTGATTGCAGATAGTACGAGATCCGGCTGCAGGATTAGTGCGTTCATCGGTTTTTTGCTGAAAACCGAATTTTTATGTATATTTATAATTAGGAGAATATATATCGACTAGGTTGCCAGTCAAAATTTGGCCGCAAGCATGTTTAATTAAAATTTTTCTAATCGATTTTTGGGAAAAAAATTCGTTCACTTGTTTTTTGAATAAAATGTAGTCTACATCACGGCAAATGATATAAAGATTCAAAAAAATCACGGTTGCCGCTTTTCACCTGGCCGCAACATCTTGGCAGCCTGGTGCAAACAGGTATGATTTCGATTCATTTTTACGTTCATAACGTACATTTATGAATCATATATCAAATTAAAGCTAATTTTTTTCTATTTATTATCATATATGGTTGCCTAATTAAATCCGGCCGCAAATAAGGGTTGCCGGCTGTTAAAAATTATAAATATTTACGCCTATTAGTACACCGACGCATTCGCGTGCGGCAGCGAAACAACGAGAAAAAGAGAGGATCGGCTGTTAATTATATTAAATAAAAAATAAAAAGGACGATATATTTTCTTTCACTCAACCTTAAATATTCAACATCTTTAACAGCCGGCAACCCTTATTTGCGGCCGGATTTAATTAGGCAACCATATATGATAATAAATAGAAAAAAATTAGCTTTAATTTGATATATGATTCATAAATGTACGTTTTGAACGTAAAAATGAATCGAAATCATACCTGTTTGCACCAGGCTGCCAAGATGTTGCGGCCAGGTGAAAAGCGGCAACCGTGATTTTTTAGAATCTTTATATCATTTGCCGTGATGTAGACTACATTTTATTAAAAAAACAAGTGAACGAATTTTTTTCCCAAAAATCGATTAGAAAAATTTTAATTAAACATGCTTGCGGCCAAATTTTGACTGGCAACCTAGTCGATATATATTCTCCTAATTATAAATATACATAAAAAGAATGCGTCGGTGTACTAATAGGCGTAAATATTTATAATTTTTAACAGCCGGCAACCCTTATTTGCGGCCGGATTTAATTAGGCAACCATATATGATAATAAATAGAAAAAAATTAGCTTTAATTTGATATATGATTCATAAATGTACGTTATGAACGTAAAAATGAATCGAAATCATACCTGTTTGCACCAGGCTGCCAAGATGTTGCGGCCAGGTGAGAAGCGGCAACCGTGATTTTTTTGAATCTTTATATCATTTGCCGTGATGTAGACTACATTTTATTCAAAAAAACAAGTGAACGAATTTTTTTCCCAAAAATCGATTAGAAAATTTTTAATTAAACATGCTTGCGGCCAAATTTTGACTGGCAACCTAGTCGATATATATTCTCCTAATTATAAATATACATAAAAATTCGGTTTTCAGCAAAAAACCGATGAACGCACTAATCCTGCAGCCGGATCTTAGACTAAGAGGTTTTAATTAAATTTGTTATGGTTATAATTCTGTGGTTATAATAATTGAAGCAATGGGTGCAACAAGGGCGTATGTAAATAGAGTTTCGAGAAAAATTATAATTAATATGTACTTATAATTTGACTTACATTTACTTTCTAATTTCTTAGTCTCATGATTTAGCAAAAAAATTGAGGTATTATGACTATTTTAAAACAATCAGAAATATCATAAAATCAAGTTTTTTTTTTACTTGTGTTATCCGCCCAAAGGCGCTTGCAACAAGTTGCACCCAACTGGTTAAACAGAAAGGACGTTAATTTTGCTATTGATTTTTAAAGAAAATAAAATAAGAAATGTAACTTAATGTGTATTTATTACAATCACCGTTCAAATATTCAACTTAAGGACGCTATAACGTATTTTTACAAAAACACGCTGTTTTTCGGTACCATTTTAACTTAAAGCAATTACACGTGAGAACATAGTAATATCTTAATTTAAAGATAATATATTCAGCTCTACGTTCATCTTATAAAAATTGTACGACGTCATACAAAATTGTCGCTGAAATACGTTTTTTCCATCACAATAAACGCATAAAATGCAAAAAAATGGGGTCTAAACCGGTACCATTTTAGGAAAATTAAGAGCCTAATCTATCTTCTTAACTATATCTTATTGAGGGATATATAGTCCTTTATATATGGTGTAATTTTTATGAATCTAAATCAAAATTTTATTTCAATAATGAGCTAAATTAAAAATACTTGTCGATTTCTTCATACATTTTGTTCTCGCGGTTCGTCAGACCGCGCTCAGAAGCGCTCTTGGAAGGATGGGTGTATCGCTCCTCGTGCCAAAAATAAAAACGAAATAAAAAAGATTATTGTGCGTGCACTGTCTTTTTCGTGATTTGAAATATTTGATACTTTTTATGAGTAAACTGTATAAGTTTCATATTCCAATTATTTGTAATTTAAAATTATGTTTTTAAAATTACCTTGCCTGAGATCCTCTTTTTTATGGGTTGTTGAATAGATTGGTGGGGTAAAACAATTCAAGATGGCGTCGATGAAAATTTGGCTTTTTTTCGTGATGGGTGTCATTTTCATAGTTTTTGGGGTAGCTATTACCGAATATGAGGTCAAAACTGAAATCCAAGATGGCGCCGACGAAAATTTTACATCTTTTCGTCATGGGTGTCATTTTCATGGTTTTTGGGGTAGCTATTAACGAATATGAGGTCAAAACTATAATCCAAGATGGCGCCGACAAAAATTTTACAACTTTTCGTCATGGGTGTCATTTTCATGGTTTTTGGGGTAGCTATTAACCAATATGAGGTCAAAACTGAAATCCAAGATGGCGCCGACGAAAATTTTACATCTTTTCGTCATGGGTGTCATTTTACTGGTTTTTGGGGTAGCTATTAACGAATATGAGGTCAAAACTATAATCCAAGATGGCGCCGACAAAAATTTTACATCTTTTCGTCATGGGTGTCATTTTCATGGTTTTGGGGTAGCTATTAACCAATATGAGGTCAAAACTGAAATCCAAGATGGCGCCGACGAAAATTTTACATCTTTTCGTCATGGGTGTCATTTTCATGGTTTTTGGGGTAGCTATTATCGAATATGAGGTCAAAACTATAATCCAAGATGGCGCCGACGAAAAATTTGACATCTTTTCATCATGGGTGTCATTTTCATGGTTTTTGGGATAGCTATTAACGAATATGAGGTCAAAACTATAATCCAAGATGGCGCTGACGAAAATTTGACATTTTTCGTGATGGGTGTCATTTTCATGGTTTTTGGGGTAGCTATTAACGAATATGAGGTCAAAACTAAAATCCAAGATGGTCGTCAAATTTCAAGATCGCGTCATGGTAATACTGTCGCGTTATGGAGCAAGGCGGCGATTTTGGTATCTATGAATCTCGCCAAAGAAGTTTCACTCCTGACACGTTTTCTCGGCACACACGTTCTTTTTTATTTTATTCTCTTCGTTTAAATGTTTTAGATAAACTTTATTTTAAATAAAGTTTAGCGAATATATTTAAAGAATATATTTAAAGTTACTAATATCTGTCAGAATATTAACATGATTGCCACAGAGTTGCGTTTTATATTAAATTTCTAAATATGCATTTCAATGTTCTTTAAAATTGTTTTTTTTAAGACTTTCTACAAAACTGTGGTTGTTAACGTTTTTGTTATTTTATTTAAGTTTACTTTAAAGGAGTAAGAAAAATATACCTAATGGGGAATATTCATGTTTTTCTTTTTTGTCTTAAATGAATAGTTTACTATTTTATAACGTAGAAAAAAATATTAATAGGCTTCAAAATGCTCTAGATATTTTTAAAAATGAAATTTAAATCTTTTAAAAAATGTAAGCAGTTCAAACGCCGCCATTGTGCGCGCGCTTTGCGTGACGTCACATGACACGTCCAGTGGGTGTTTACCTTGTGTTTACTATGGAGTATGGAGTGATGATTCATACAATGTCGTGTCAAATGACGTCACATTTCGTTAGACCAGTGGTGGCGCGTTCTGACAGTTTGAATTTCGCTCACTTATTTTGCACTTTTTGAATATTATTTTAAGGGCTTAAATAAAAAGTAAATAAAAAAAAATCCTTTTCATTATAATATTACGATAATAAGTATTCGAGAAAAAAATATTTTAGGCCATTTAAAATTTTATGCATATTCCCTGTATATCGACGGTTACATTGGGGATTTGGTAATAGCTGTCTCAAAAACCTTGAAAATGACACCCATGCCGAAAAGATGTAAAGTTTCGTCGACACCATCTTGGATTTTAGTTTTGACCTCATATTCGTTAATAGATACCCCAAAAACCATGAAAATGACACCCATGACGAAAATATGTAAAATTTTCGTCGGCGCCATCTTGGATTTTAGTTTTGACCTCATATTCGTTAATAGCTACCCCAATAACCATGAAAATGACACCCGTGACGAAATGATGTAAAATTTTCGTCGGCGCCATCTTCGATTTTAGTTTTGACCTCATATTGGTTAATAGCTACCCCAAAAACCATGAAAATGACACCCATGTCGAAAAGATGTAAAATTTTCGTCGGCGCCATCTTGGATTTTAGTTTTGACCTCATATTCGTTAATAGCTACCCCAATAACCATGAAAATGACACCCATGAAGAAAATATATAAAATTTTTGTCGGCGCCATCTTGGATTTTAGTTTTGACCTCATATTGGTTAATAGCTACCCCAAAAACCACCCACATTTGCAAATGTGTTTGCTACTTAGGAAAAGTTCATATTTAAAGATATAGGTAATGTGAATGTGTGGTAACGAATTTAATTTATTTCATTCCGACTGTTTCTCGGAATAACATACATTTACTAAGAATTGCTTACAATGCCGGGTTTAATATATTGCCGGTAACATATAATATTATGTATGATAATAATTCTTAAAAAAGTATTTTATACATTTCTTAAAAAGCTTCGACATTGTATACAATAATACAATTCATATTCAAATTGTTGTAAAATAGTCACACTTTTTTAAGTTGGTTGAATACACTAAAATACTTATAAGGATCGTACCTACTAATAATAGTAACAAAATGAATTTTTAAAGTTCCCAGTAATCTTCTGGAATCAATTTCAATAAAAATAATATCAAGTATGAAGATGGTCTATAAAATGGAATGCGCTATGTTTACGTGAGCGCGATGTTCCCGCGAACCACGTGGCGACGTTAGATACCTAAATTTGAGTAACGCAGATTTGTGACAGCGTCCTTAACCCTAGATTCATAACCTTATGTAAGAGTAGCATTCATCCCATGGTCGACTTTTAAGTGGCTGGTTTTGAGGTACTTGTAAATAAAATAAATAAATTAAGTATGACTGTCTTTAATATGTTTAACTAGGAAGGTAACAAAAAAAAATTTTCACATTCCACACACATGAGGCCACGATGACCCATACACATTTACTTTTTGCATTGCTTGCATTGAAACCTTGTCATACGCCGTTTTTTATTATAATCACAATAGCCACAAACGTTTTTTTTTTTAGTACCACTTGGACCAGTACCTCTACCATGAGTTGCCATAGTTAAATCGTCTGACCTAACTACAATAGTAGACGTGAAAACGTAACCCTGAATAATTAACGTTAAAACGGTACCATGAGTATAGTCGTGCTTATCTACAATGTTTATCGTTTGTACGATAGTAACTGTAGTGAAGTAGCGTTCCGTTACTAAACAGGGTATCTCTTTCTTTTTGCTTACTGAAGACAAGGACAAAAAATCATAAACCCAAAAACCATGCATCCAAACCAGTAAAAGGAATTAAAAAAGTATTCTGTTAATTTTATCTTATTACACGGCAAAATTAAAGAGTTCTCTCGATATAATGAACTTGTATTGAGTTGGGTGAAATTTTAATTTTATCAGAGTTTTGTTTTGGTTCTGTTTGTCATTTGTCAGTGAAGTGAGTGAAGTGCCAAAGAGCATGTGAAGTGTTTTGTTTAAAGTTTTGATAAAAGTTCGTTGACGGTAATTTAAAATATTTTATTAATTTTTGTGTTAATTTTTAAAATGAGAACAAGTACAACACAGTTCGAATTAATGGTGTCGTATATGGAGAGGTAAGTGTAATTTGGTAAAACTAAATTCGTAATGTTTGATTGTGTATGCACAATGTAATAGTGCTATACAAGCATCGTCTTACATTACGTTTCTTACATTAAAAATTACTTATTTACACGTAGGATAACAAAACTGCTTACATACATTTTATGTGCAGTGCCGAATTCGGTTCACAACTGTAACACTTCAATTACCTAAGAAATTAGTCTAAGAGTTTTTGTTTTTAATTTTTGTATATGCTATGCAGAATATTATGGAATGATAGTGCACTCTAAGGGAAACACTTGAGTCAAGTGGTTGACTGACTGGATCAAATGTCACCTTATTGAAACAAAGAAGTTATTTATAGAATTTGCATTTCAGACATGGGGATTTGAGCCGACCATGTAATGGTCCTCAAGGCAGAGTGACCAATAATAATCGCTGGGCTGAGTTGGTCACTCAGCAGAATGCCGATGCCACTGGGGACACAAAGAACGAAGAGAAGTGGCGAAAAGTAAGATTATTGTTGAAAACAAGTATTAAATTCAAACACATTTAATTTTTGCATGCTTTTTTATCCTTAACTCATAAAATTTTCAATTACTTTGCTGTCATTGTTTTCCCATGCCATTTGTTTCCATGTTTTCTTTAGACATGGAGTGATCTGAAGAATAACACCAAAAGAAAGGCAGCAAGAATAAATAAAGCTATGAGTGGCACTGGTGGTGGGCCTGCTTTGAAAATTAAACTCTCTGGCATTGAAGAAAGGGTGTTGGCAATAATAAATCCTCAAGCAGCTTCCGGCATGACAGAAGTGTTAGAGGTTTTTGTGACAGAGGTTATTATTACTATATAAAATCATATTCATTTATACATAAAAATTTACAATACACATCCAAGGAATAGAAATTATTAAAAATCAACATCCTATATAATTTTTACGTATGTACAAAAAGGGTAAATAACGGGACTCTGCTACTTGTACTTAGTATTTTAGTACTCTGAGCTCTTACTGAGGCTCCACTGTTGAAATTTTCACGGATAATGTTGCTGTTACAACGACAAATACTAAAAAATAAAATAAATATCAAGGCTCCCATGCCACAAATGTAATTTAGTAACAAGTCCGACTCGCACTTGATTGGTTTTAATTACAATTAAATAAATGCTATGAATAAAATTACAGAATGACGGAGAAGACCCTGGCTCCTCGCCATTAATTCAAGTAAACGAAAGGGAAAATGAAGACTGTAAGTTATATTTTTTTATGAAGTGCTACCAAAAGATATCTCGATCGAATTTATTCTATTCTTTCAGATTTTGTTTCTAAGGGGCGCACCTCGCGCCATCTATTGAGATGATCGCCCTGACGGGTCACGAGTGGCCGAGTAGGTCAGGCATCCGCACGGAATGGCGCGAAAGGATGCGGGTTCGAGTCCCGCCTCGTGATCGAATTTTTTCTATTCTTTATAAATTCATAAGGAAAATTGTTTAGTTTGTTGATCTAAACTACCTCTTAAAGTAGTATTCACTATTTTTGTTACATCCATATATTTTTTTTCTATTTAAAGGGAACGTGCCAGGGTCTAGCAGCCAGCCCCCTATTTTCGAGCCAGCAAACCAGCCACCATCACCACCTGCTACCCCACCAACGCCAATCCAAGGCACTCCCAGAAGTCCCAGAACACCCCGCAGACGAAGACACCCACGACTACCAGTGGGTGCTTCACCTAAAAGACGAACTCCCGCCATTTCACAATCAGCGTTAGCAAGAGAAGCATTTGCTAACTCTGATCGTGAATGGCGGGAGTTTAATAAAGAGAAATTTTTAAAAACTACGAAATCGATAAAGAACGCCTAAGACTAAGGGAAATTGAACTACAACAGCAAGCAAGATGGCAAGAACTGTTTGTTCAATTTCTCTTAGTCTTAAGAGAAATATGTAAAAAAGATTAAAAAAATAAATGATTTTTCAGTTTCCATTGCCTTTTATTTCCACACTAAAAATTAAAATTGTATTAGTACTAATTACATAATCTTTTATAAATGTATATTTATAAAGCATTTGAATGCCATAAAACCAAAAATATCAATATCAACAAAAAAGGTCGTGTTCCATCGTTACAATATTGTATTCACTGAAAAGTGTTTCATATTGGTTGAGATGGTTGTTAATCATCTCAATAGATGGCGCGCGGTGATAGACACATAAAACTGAAAGAATAGAATAAATTCGATCGCTCTGGCGGGTCACGAGTGGCTGAGTTGGTCAGGCATCCGCTCCGGAATGGCGCGAAAGGATGCGGGTTCGAGCCCCGCCTCGTGATCGAATTTTTTCTATTCTTTATAAATTTATATTTATAAAGCAGTAATAAGTTATTCATATTATTTTATACGAATACCTTTTGTAGTGTGTATAAGCATATCGTAATTAATCATGTACACGTGTAACCCAATTATATCGATATATAATCAATAATTAACACAAATAAAGATGCAGTCTTAATCATGATCTCGTTGTTTTAATTCGTCTCCTAATACACGCCGTACATGGCGACCCTGCCAATAGTCGACCACCCGCGCGACTCGGTTATTTGATACCACGTTAGCGTTACCTTATATTATAGACTGGAACTTTTATTGGACTTGTGCATCATAGTGAAAGAAATAATCAAAGTTATCACAGAGCAAGTAATATAGGTAAGAGACGGCACTCAGTACTTCGATTTCGAGCTCACGCACACATATGCAAGTATTCGCTATGGGAAATCTTATATACCAACATAAGCTCACTCACGTCAAAAATGACACACATTGCTGCCAACCTAACATTTCAAACTTGACGTATAGTGATGTCCTTATATGAGTAGTACTATCGATATCGACAAAATTATCGATGCTTTCTGTCAGTAACATCACTACTATTTATCCTCATTCAGGGGTATTGTTTTTTTTCTTTGTATATATCTCCTGTCCAACAGATTTTACGGCGAAAACATGTACCTATTAGAGGAATTTTCTCAAAAATTATGACACAATATTTTTATAATTTCTAAAAAATCAATACTTTTAATGTATTAATAGTTCAAAGTCTGATTCATTACGTGTGTAAGTAAAGGTATTCCTTTTTAAAAACGCATTCTGAATTAGACTTCGAGGCATATGCGATCCAACAAACAATAGGAACGTAATTTTTTACTTACTATATGGTTCATTAATTTTGTCAGGGTTTACATGAACATTTTTAATTACTTAATTACTATAATATCAACAGTTATGACGGTTAGGCTTTAAAGTCGATAGTATTGTTAGTAGGATCGCAAAGTACCTACATGAAAAAAATCACATAAATTTTAGGCATTTTATCTGTAGGGGAGAGTTGGATAATACCGCGCGGTTGATAATTCCGCGCGTATGCGTAATTCCAAAACTATCCACTAGATCTGCGAATCAGTGGGTACACATCGAAGCCGGACATGCCTACACCCCTCCCCGCGCACCGCCATTACGGTTCACGCAACGACGGAGATAGTACGCGCCGTAGTTGTTTTTTTCGTTACTGCTTGTAATTTTTCGTGTACCTTCGGAAAGAAGTAAGTAATACTGTATTTGAGGGGTATAGAATCAAAGGCAGCTATATCCACAACAAGTCATTTTTTAAACTGTGAATGCCATCTTATTCTTCATACTATTCCACATAAGTTCACAAAATTGTTTGGTACCTAAAACAGCTAAATCCCAGCCAAATTCCCGTTTAAAGAATCGGTTTAGAATCAAAGTCAGCTAAATCCACAGGGTTTGGAAACGAACACAGCTAGAATTGAGCTCGGCCAATCACAGGCATCCATTTTCGTAATGACAAGATGGCGGATTTCATACTGAACCGTGTTTGCGTGGGTGTGATTTTTATCGAAATTAAATAGGATTTTGCATAGTTTTCTTACTAAAAACGTGTTATACGACTAGTTAAATGTGTAATGGAAGTGCCTGTAATAGAAGCATTGCCAGGGAAAGGAAGAAAGCGCAAAAGACAGCCGGAGAAATGGAAGGCGAACAAAGCGAAAATTGACAGGTAAGCCTAGTCTAGTGATGTACTTAATCCGATGGAGTTCGATAGAATTTTTAACAAAAGATACAATTTTTTAAAGAATAGATGGAAGAGGTATATATTCTAGGTTTAACATTACCTATAAGTTTAATGTTGTTCAGTTCGATTTCTATCAATAGATGGGTCCATTCCATTAACCTTTTGACCGCCAGAGCAAAAACGCATCGCCGTGCCCTCCACGCCAAGCCACAAATTCAATGAGATAACCTTGAAAATAGTAGGGAGTCCAAAATGTTATCGATAAACATAATAATTCACGTCTGAATATTTGAATAAACAGCTTATAACACAAAAATAATATTTATTTAACCTCATCTCCTACTGTAAAAACTTAAGACCACATTTATAGCAACTATCAACAAAAAAAATCAACCTTTTGAGATACAAAAATACATATAAAATTGCAGCAAGTTACAGCACTATTCTCTATCAGTTACGCCCCATTGGCATGTATACATGCCAATGGCGCGGGCAACCATCCTTTTTTTTATAATCTCTCGCTTCTGATTAGGGATGTGTAGCTGTATATTATTATAACTTATCGAGTTTATTTATTAAGTTTATATGAACTATAGGTATTACTGTGGAGTGTTTATTTGTAAATATCAAAACAACTATTACCTTTAAATAAAGGGAATTGCATTAAAACTACATATTTATTTTCCAATCATTTAGTTTAATACTTGAGTTATTACAAATACTAATTATATGTAGGTACCTATTTAGGTCGATTACCATATTTTGATATGACATAGCGACAATTTGTATCATAAGAATATTCTAATAAAGGCACTGATTAGACTTATTAGGTAATAAATTTTGAAAACTGCTAAATAGGTAAGTACCTACAGATTTTTAGAGATATTTATACATTTTGGACCTAAGCGAATTTTTATCATTACATGGACAATAAATATTATGCTAGAACGCATACATTGTGTTTGTGACGATAAAATAAAAAATAAATGAAGTTACTTGAATATTACACTACATCACTAGTAGGCACGTATACATGTCATTGGCGCGAGAGAACGTGCTTTTTTAGCCATTAATTAAGTTATTTTTTGTCATCAAATATTTGAATAACTACTTGGCAATTTTGTTTACTGTGTACAATTATGTAATAACTGGGGATTCAGTTCATAAACTGTATAAATAAAACACGTAAAAGTAAAGGTTTAATATGTTTATTTTGTATTTATCTATGATCTGTTTCTTGGCATGTATAGGTGTCGTTGGCGCACAGGGCACGATTGCGCATGACATCTATAGATGTCATTGGCGTTCAAAAGGTTAAGGGTCCCGGGGATTATAGTGTATTGGAATTTAGGCGATAAGCTGACAACCTATAATTAAAGTACGTTCAGCCTGAAGCGATCGCTCTTTGTACCTGCTGCCTAGGCGCGTGCCGGCGCTTGTCAAAGGAAGCCGTCGCCGCGACACGTTCTGAACGAATATACTTTAAGCAATAAACTTCCACCTTCCTACCTTCAAAACTTTGTCAGACGTCGTATAAACTATCTATGAGATCGGTGACGCTCTGCCCACACCGTAAGAGATATAGGCGTCGCTATTTGTTTTGCAAGTATTTCATCTTAATGAAAATTGAATAGGCTAAAACAGTAATGGTTACGTTTGTTTTGTTTCACAGGTACTCGTCGCCATCTTTGCCTGAAAACATAACCTGCAATCATAACACAAAATCATTTGCGTGTAAACAATTGAAAATACTAGATCTAGTGCATTTTCACAGATCGTTTTACTCAAAACCCAACAAACAACATCAAGATGCGTTAATATTGAAGTGCTGTTCGGTAAAAAAAACAGCCAGAAAACGGCCTGTAAAAAACGTAAGAAAAAGCAGAGCTTTTTCGATAAAATATGCAATTTACGCAAAATCACTTAAGAAAGCCATTCCAGTTTGCCAGAAAGTATTTCTAAATACACTTGGGATAACGAAGTATCGTGTTCAGTTCGTCATGCAAAACTTCTTTGAATCTGGTCGGGTTCCTACAGAGAAAAGAGGCGGTGACCGTAAGACACAAAAGTTTGCAGCACAAAGACAATCAGTTCATAGTTTTTTAAAGTCTTTGAATTGCGTTGAAGCACATTATTGCAGAGGATCATCGCAGCAACGTAAATACCTACCTAGTGAGCTCAATATTAAAAAAATATATAAACTTTTTAAACAAGCACATCCAAACAGCCCAGTCAAATCATCTTACTTTAGATCTATCTTTAATCAGGATTTTAATCTTGGTTTTGGGAGTCCAAGGACGGATGTGTGCTCGAAATGCCTTGAACTTCAAGAAAAATTGAAAAACGAAAATGATACATCAAAGAAAAACCTACTGATGATAGAGAAAAGGATACACAAATTAAGAGCACAAGCATTTTTTAAACTACTAAGGGAAAAAGAAGGGCAAATGATTACATTCTCATTCGATTGCCAAAAGAATTTAGTACTTCCGAAAGTGCCCGACCAGAGCTGTTATTACAGCAGGCAGCTGTATTTGTATAATTTTACAATAGTCCAAGGATCATCGAAAGATCCTTTAAATAAAAACACTACATATGCATACATCTGGACAGAAAATGAATATGCTAAAGGTTCAAACCAAATTGCTTCTGCTGTATATGATAGGCTCAACAAAACTGACCTAACTGATGTAACCAACGTCCGTTTAGTGGCAGATGGATGTGCTGGCCAAAATAAAAATTATATAATGATTTCCATGTGCATGCGATGGCTTTTAGAAAACCGTCATGTAAAAAAAATGGAACTAGTGTTTCCCATCACAGGCCATTCTTTCATGCCTCCTGATAGAGTTTTCGGGAATATTGAAAAACAAATCCGAAAACTTGAGGTAATCACATCGCCAGAAGAGTACATCGCTGTAATCAGTGAACACTCTACAGTCACGCAACTACGTGATATACCCGTGCTTGACTGGAAAAGTTCAATAAATAGTATTGTTAAAACACCGGCTCAAATTCACTTCAAGATTTCTCAGTGCAAAAGATTTATTCTTCGAAGATCCAAAAAACAAGGAAGTGTGTTGGTACGTGGTGAATTATATTACAATTCTGACACGGGAAACCCCAAAAGTTTGTGTAAACCAGGCAAAAAAGCTGAGGATATACGACCAACAATAATTCCTAGCGGCATACAAGTGAATCCATTAAAGTTGCGAGATGTCAGAAACTTGCTTCAAAAACACTACGGTGACTCTTGGAAAAACCTGGCACATTTAAGATATTTTCACGCCGTATTGAATCATTTAGACGAAGATGAGCTGCGGCTATTAGAAGAAAGGGGAGTTGAAGAGAACGATACTGTAGAAGATCTATGTGAAGTTCAAGAAGAAGGAGAGAATTTAAGTATATAAAATTTAATTCATAATAAAAATGATTTTATAAAAATGTTCTTTTATTTACTCAACTAGCTGACCCGGCAGACGTCGTCTTGTCCAGTAATCAATCCAACACCTACGCTACACCTACCCTATACCTGCCCTATACCTGCCCTACACCTACCTTACCCCCTATGTATTATTCTGGGTCTTCAGCTACCTACATACCAAATTTCATCGTAATCTGTTCAGTAGTTTTCGCGTGAAAGAGTAACAAACATCCATCCATCCACAAACTTTTGCCTTTATAATATTAGTAGGATTATAATTCGGTATCAATTTTTAATTTTATTATCAGTCGAGGGCGCGAAATTGTAAACTATGAAAATTATGTTTTATTTACATTAACTTGTTTTTACCTCAACAAAAGAGTTATGTATGACATGTCTGTATGTAAATCTGTTTGTGGTATTTTATATCCTAACCGATAAAACCGATTTTGATTGAATTTGAGTAATTTAAGATAAATAGTTGTGTGTGATATCTGTTTTAGATGGACCAATCTGTGCCAAAGAAAAAGAAGAAGTCATGGGATCCCCAAAATTTGAAAGCTGCACTTGAGGCTATACGAAATGGAAGTAAAATAAAGACAGCTGCTAGGAATTTCAGTATCCCTGAATCAACAATTAGGGATCGGCTTAAGTTGGGAGAAAATTATAACCCCCCTATGGGAAGAAAGGCCACATTTACCAAAGAAGAAGAGAAAGAAATGGTTTTATTTATAACTGAAATGGCTAAGAAGTTTTATGGGATAACTCAGCAACAATTGCGTAAATTGGCATACGACTTTGCCGTTGCAAAAAATATTAAAAATATTTTTTCGTCAGAGAAAAAGATCGCTGGAAAATGTTGGGTGTATGCCTTTTTGAAAAGAAATCCTGGAATTTCTTTAAGGCTTCCCGAGCCAACAAGCCTAAACAGGGTTTTGGGATTTAATAAATCCGAAATAGCCATTTTTTTCACTAACCTGGAGACACTCATGTCAAAGCATAATTTTCCAGCCAATCGAATCTTTAATGTTGATGAGACAGGCATCAGCAACGTACAAAAACCAGGTAAAATTTATGCTCCAACAGGACTTAAGCAAGTCGGAAAGGCTACAAGTGCAGAACGTGGCCAGAACGTCACAGTTGTATGCGCACTTAGCGCAACAGGAATATAATATGTTCCTCCGATGTTCATTTATCCAAGACAGAGAATTAAATCTTCCTTGAAAATTGGTGGCCCACCGGGAGCACTCTATGAATGTTCTAAATCTGGATGGATAAATGAAGACCTTTTCACGAAATGGTTGCGTCATTTTGCTAAAAATATTGGGGCTCATAAGCAAAATCTAGCGCTCCTTATCCTAGACAATCATTGCAGTCATCAATCGCTCGACGCATATGAATTTTGTCGCGAAAATGGAATCCATCTCCTGTCTCTCCCTCCTCATACATCGCATAAGATGCAACCACTCGATGTAACATTTTATGGCCCATTAAAATCCGCGTATTCTCGCGAGTGTGATTTATTTATGAAAATGCACCCATTTGAAAAAATTACACATGACCATTTGGCTTCAATTTTTAATAAAGCTTATACTCGAGTGGCTACGATGGAGAAGGCCATCAAGGGATTTGAAGTGACGGGAATATATCCGTTAAATCCACATATTTTCGACGACGATGATATTTTAACTGCTGATCCTATCATTGAAGAAGCATCCAGGCAAGTTAGTCAATCAGGTGTCGAAAATGAGTTTATAGAACAAGCAATTTGCCATGGCAAATCCACTCCTAGTCTACCATCATCACCGTCAATTTTAGACCCGTCCAACGAAATTGGATATCATACTCCTCAGAAACAAACCGACCAGAATCCTGTTGACATGTTTACTGAAGAAACAACATCAAGCTTACCATTTAACAGCAATAGAAATGAAAAGATGACTTCTGCTGCTTTAAGTAAAGATATATCTGAGCCGAGCACTTCACGACGTATTTTAGAATATTTGAGTCCTATACCACAAAAGAAAATAAAAATACAGCGACGTGTTAAAAAACTGCACTCCATTATTCTCACTTCAACACCATTAAAAGAGCAGTTAGAGGAAAAAGAAAGAAAACGACAAATGAAGATAGCAAAAGAAAATAATGTTGCAGAGAAGAAAGTTAAAGAAAAGAAACAAATTAAAGGAAAGTCTGTCAAGAGAAAAGTTTTGAACAGTAGCGAAAATACTGAGGATGAAGATAATAATATGAAAAGCAAGAAGCAGGTCAGGAAAGGAAAAAAGAAAGACAAAGGGAAGTCTAAGAAACGTATGTATGTAAGTATGGATGATGTGCCCCTAACTGACATAGAGAATAGGGATATTTGCGCCGTATGTGAAGAGTTTGGTCGTAATGGAGAGCTGTGGTTCCGTTGCTGTAGATGCTCGAATTGGATACACAAGGAATGTAGCGGAAAAGATTCTGCTGATAATTTTTTGTGTGATTTTTGCTGTGATTAATATAACTTGATATCTGATATTTAATTGATATTAGGTATTTTTGAGACTGACTAGTCCATATATAATTTAAAGATTTACAAAAACTTCTTGTTATAAAAAAATATTTACGTTTAAGTTGTCACAAAGAATTTAAGTTTTTGTTAATTTAATTTCTAGAAAAAGATTTGGGTTTTTTGGACTTTTTTACTTCTATTACTCACCTATTTGTGTGGGATTAAAGTGGGCACGATTTTGTCAACCCAGGGCACGATATTATCAGACCAGTTTGACAATATCGCGACTTTATATTTTTTTGGTAAATGGCAATAATTACTTTTTGTTTAAATTTTGTAAGTTTGTGTTATATGGTATGCGTACCTGAATAAATGTCCTACTAATTACGCAATTTTATTTTTTTTAACAACAATCAGTTTCCTAACTATAGGCCCAAGTCCTTAGGGGCTCGGTATTATCCAACTCTCCCCTACATAGTTTCTTACTAAAAAATTTTACCGTATATGGGTTAATTTTACCCTCCTAAAATTTATAATATCTTTTTCGAGCGCCTCAAAGCCACCCAATACCATCAGCATTTTGGAAAAATTATGTTTTATGACAGATAACTAATTCATTATAGGTATCACTGTGTTATTAATTTATAATAGGTTTCGCGATTTGTATAATTATCTAATACAGTCATATTTTAAGTTGACGTTTAAAATGAAATAAAATTGTATTTTATTATGTATATATTTTTAATTCTATTTTCAAGAAGATAGCTAATATGTTTTTATGATTTTAGTGGCAGTTTTTTAGTACCCAGTACTTCAAAGGTGGTCCTTACCATCGAAATAGATTCAGCAGTATTTAAAAAATATATATAAAAAAAATAATAATAAATATTGATGATTATTTTACGTTATTTGTACGTATGTAAAGAACAAGTTTATTATTTTTGTAGGTAATTTTAAATTACACGACAGTGTATTTGTGTGACTTTGACGCGCTTCTACAATAAAAGTATTGTTTAACAATATAAATTAATCACACAATTTAAAGAAAATTCCTCCAATTTCATGTTAAAAAAAAATTCCCAAAATGTATGTTATTACCCATTTATACATATATAAAGTGAATAGTTTTAACGCCCGAAAGTCTAATACAAAAGGCGTTTTGGATATGAGAACACGTCGAATTTAGTTCTTTATCCAAAACACACGATTATTTAAACTTTGGGGCGCTCGTGCATGAAAATTTATAAAAATTTTGGGATTATTTTTTTAACTTTACATTTCAGTTATTTGCATATATAGATGTTTTCACCGTATAATGAGAAGAGTACGAGATATTTTAATTAAAAATGCTTTTAATAACCGAATTAAAAAAACTTATTTATCTCAATAATTTACGTGGAAATCATCTATATAAATAAAACAATCGTAATAACAATAAAATTAAAAAGCTAGAGAAATTTCCCAAAATGTATGTCATTACTCTTTCATACTTATGTAAAGTGAATAGTTTTAAGGTAAAGTGCCCCAAAGTCAAACAAACGATGCATTAAACTTTGAGGCGCTCGTGCGTTAAAAATTTCTAAAATTTTGGGAAATTTCTCGTTTTACATTTCAGTTCTTTGCATATAAAGATATTTTCACCGTAAAATAAGGAGGCGAGATATTTTCAATAAAATATGCTTTTAATAACCAAATTAAATTTAATTTAATTACCTCATTATTTTACATGTAAAATTATCTATATATTGCATGTAATAAAAAAAAAAACTAGAGAAAATTTTTGATAAATTCATGTTATGTTTTAGTTACATCATATGTTAAAAAAATCACATAGAATTTCTTAAACTTTCTGTAGTTTAATTTTTATTTCATTTATACATGTGAGCACAGTAAAATACGTAGGAGTAGAGATATACGCAAGAAATGGCCTTAAGGCGCCACATTTCCAATATAGCAGCGTGCACGACAAAGAAACGAGGTGCCGAAATTCAACCCGTAGAGAAAAAATAAATATCACCAATTCTTCAACTCCTGGAAATTTTCTAGGTAAAATCTCTTTTGACGACCAAACACACTCTATTTACTGGCTTCCGTTCTTTTCTGTTGCATTACTTTATTTTTAGCTGCTAATTCACTTTCAGTTACTTTATACTGATCATTTATAATTTTGCAAGTCTTTCTTATGAAAAGACTACTGAGGCTCCGTATTAAATTTTCTGTCACTTCAACATAATGTTTTTGACAACGGAGCCATGCAAAATCACAGTTAATATTTAACAGCAAACAGCATTCTTGCCCAATATTTAACTTGTGTATCCTATTAGAGATATAATATTTTTTTGCATCATTCACACATTGGCATAATTTTTTAGATGGATATGTTAACGTTCTTTTATTTTGCCACCACTCTCTAAAGGATACATAATTATATAAGTTGTCATCCTTAGGATCATCTATGGACAAAAACTGTTTGCAGTTAACACAAGTACTTTTATTTAATAATTTTGCAGCTAAATAACCACTGACATAGACAACTGGTTGGTCTTCAAATGAGTACAAATCCAATTCGTATTCCTCTATTGTAGGATCTTCGGGAAGTGACAACACAGGGTAAGAAATGTCACTAGAATAGTATCCAATTTCAATTTCTTCCAATAGATTTGCTTGCTTAGCTGATTTGCTTTCTTCTTTTCTACTTAATCGATTTAATTCCACAAAAGTCATAAAAAGTTCATTTGAATCAGCTTCACAATTGGAACCGCGGCTATGTGGACCTGTTAAACCACTTATTATACAGGATTTTAACGCCGCGGTAAAGTGTGAGCATGTCGGATTTTTATTTGTTACACTGTGTTGTCGAATGTTGCCAAACTCCAGTGAGTCCTGGTTTAATTGCCTCAAATTCAAATATTTAAACCCAGCTTTACTCAAAAGATTCCAAATACCTTTTAAAGAGTTTAAAGATATTTGGAATCCTTTGATGCAACGAACATTCTTAGACTCTTTAAATGTTGTTGCATTTATGAACTTTAGGGTTTGCATTGCTTGTAAATAATAATTCCAGGACGCAACATGATTTGTTTTTTCGGAAACATTCTCCCGAATACCCTTTTTAATATCTTTGGATGAAGCAGGGCCATTGGTACAATCAAATAATTTATCTAATTGTTCTACAACATATGCAGTTTCACCAATGGCTTCTGCATTGTCATCCCTCCATGCCATCATTTTAAGTACTGCTGCCATTGTATTGCTTAAAGCATGTGCTGCATACTTTACTTTCATTTTTATTTTATAATTTGGGTTTACGACCAATGGAGTCAATTTATTAAAATTTAAAAAACTTCTATTTCTCTCCTCAGCTTTTTTTATATGACTCCATTGGCCCAATTTTCCATTAAATTTAATTAAACCAGCATTATAAAAATTGTTACGGAGGGATTTGAATAAATGAGGTATGTCATATATTATATTAATTTTTTCTCCCTCCGTCACGAAATAATTTTTTCCCCGATCCAGATTGCATAAATGCTTTAATAAATTGATGGCTCCTACATTTGTAGGGCCTTGGTCGCATACAATAGTGATTACTTTAAAACCTGTCTCGGAATTTTTTTTTATAACTGTTTTTATAATACTGGCTAGCTTTTGTGAGGATATCGTGCCTTCTACGAAATAATGGCCAATTGGCTGTTTGAATTTGAACCTTAGGCCCTGGATCATGAATACAAGGGCATGGTCTGCCAACTGATTGGTTCTTTCCATGCCCTCTCCAGGGCCATGGTCATCATGGTCATTATAAATTAAACACTTTTTTAGCGCAATTTCGTCAAACAAAATTGCACAATATTTGTCTTGTTCTTCTAATTGTGCAGTTTTATGTGTAAGGTTATTTAAAATATTATCATATATCCCTGGTTGTATATGAAGTTCTTTCAACATTCTCTGCAAAGTTCTTTCACTTGGTAGAGGCAGGACTTTTTGCATGTACCTATATGCTTTTGGAGATCTCTTATAGATCGCTAATCAAGCATGCGCGATCGCACATGGTAGTGGACAGAACTCCATTTGAAGCCGAGTGCGCTGGCTGGCGGGCGGTGATCGTAGGCGGGGAAGGGATAGGTGAGCATGGACATCATGGATGGACAGAAAGAGTTGTGAACTGTCAGGGGTCACCACTGTGGAAGGAAGGAAGGTGGAATTCCTCAATCGAAAAAGGGAGGATCCTCGACCAGTCTACTCGACTGGCCGGCCGTGAAGGCCCCAATGGATGATGTCGGAAAGTTGTATATATAGCTCTGTAGCGAAACATTTCGCTTGCGCGATTCAGAGCGAGGTGTCGCTACAGGGGGCAAGGCCGAGGTTTTCGTGGCAACCAACGAGGACATAATCATCAGTTCGCCATCAGAGGTACTTCAATGCGTGGCCACCAGTTTCGAGGCCAGCAGAATGCAGGTATGTCTAGACCTAGAGGAAACCAAAGGATAAGCCAACAACCAAATGTTCACATTATGACAAAAAATCAGCCTGTAAATTCAGTAAATACAGAAACATTTTTTCGTGACTAATAAAATTGACCACACAATTTTATCTTGCCATAGTGACTTTTATATAAATTTTTCAGTCAATGGTACAACATTTCCATTTTTATTAGATACAGGCGCATCCTTGTGTGCAATTAAATATAAAAATGTCTTAGATTTGAATCTTACGGTATATCATGAAGACATAATTATCAATGGTCTCGGGGGCAAAGTCCAAGCAATAGGATACGTGTATATGCAATTGAGTTGCGATGATTTAATTATTAAACACAAGTTTTATGTATTTGATACATTGCCAATTAGGTGCAGTGGTATAATAGGTCGAGACTTTTTAAGAAGGTTCAATTATTATACTACTACTAATTTATTAACTATTATATTACTACTATTAATTATATATATACAGTCTGCAAAGGACATTGTGTATATATTTAAAGTTCTATTTATTTTATTACATAATTTAATTGATTGGGAATAAAATTGTCTGGATTCAAATAGTGTTTTATTATTTATTTGTGGTAGAACGGAAATAGAGACAATCTTATAAGTCATTTCAATTATTGTTACCTACCCAAAAGCCATGCAAGTTCATTTTCTCTATGCAATGCTTGCATGTAGGTATTAATATTGCTGTTTTCCCAAATAAATGCATCGTGAGTTGCTCCTCCGAATTTGGGATTAACAGCTAATATTCTGCAGTTAGCATCACAAACCTGAAAGATAAACTCAAACTTTTATTTATTCAATTAGACTTCTTGTAAAAGCACTTTTGAATCGACATTACATTTTTTAACATTCACCACCGATTTGGAAAGCAGTATCTATGGAGAAGAAACGGAAAGAAACTTCAAAGTTGCTCTTTTAAAAAATTATAACAGTTTAATAAAATATTTATACATAATAATAGAACAGTAACATTTAAATTATAATTACCATTTGAACATTGATAGAATGATAATTTTTTCTCATCATCATCATCATCAGCCCATATATGTTCCCACTGCTGGGACACGGGCCTCCTATGAGGGTACAGGCCATAATCCACCACGCTGGCCAAGTGCGTGTTGGCGGATGACACATGTCGTCGAACTTTTTAATTCTTCGACATGTCGGTTTCCTCACGATGTTTTCCTTCACCGTTCGAGCAGTGGTGATGTTACAACATGCGCAGATAAATTGAAAAATCAATTTATTACCTGCGCGCTCGCCTGGTCTCGAACCACGGACTTATCGATTCCAAGTCCGAGGTCTCACCACTGAGCCACCACTGCGCTAATTTTTTCTGCAAAAATATAAATGTTCTACATCTTTTTTTGGCTTAAAAATTTTAAAATGACAACCATCTATACTGCCTATCACTCCTGGAATTCCATATAAAGCATAGAATCTGAAAAATAAAAAATTAAGTGAATACTCTTATTGGGGATACCTAATACACATGAGTATGTATATATAATGTTAATTAACAATTATTTAATTACCTATATTTAATCTCATCCCTCTCAAGGTGTGATGCTGGAAATTTTATGTATCTCCTCAAAATGTTTGGGTGTGTTAATGCTGTGGTTACTTCGTTAATATACACACTCATTGTTTCTTGGGAGCAATGATTGTCCTCTCCAATAGTACATTGGTAACCTCCTTTAGCATAAAAAAGTAGTGCACACAGTACCTAGAATTGATTATCAAGTGAGGTATGAACAAATTATTATCAAATTATTCACAGTTTTTCCAGTAGCGTATAAAAAATGTAGTATATTGATTATGTTTTTCTTTCGTTTATGTTTAATTGTATAAGTGTTATTAATGTGAATGTTGTGTACACCTATAATTGATAAATACATTAGATACAATTAATTAGATAATATCTTCTTATATATAATGTAATGTGTATTTAACTACTGTTGTGTGTTCCATAAATAAATAAATAAATTATCTTGGGGCTGACTTGAGACATAATAACCTAAATTTTACTTACTTTTGCTTCAAGGGAAGTCCTTTGCGTAGATTTCAGGCTTGTATGTTGACGCAAAAGCTCACACAAATCAACAAAAGCTAATTTTGAGAGCCGATAAAGTTTAACAAATCGACGCTCAGTAGTATACCGTAAAGGGTCCATTTGGGATCGCATGTGAGCCTCATGTCTCTTTTGAGCATTTCGCCCGTCAGCTAATTCGGCCTCTTCTAGCATATTAAAAGCGAAATATGCTCGTGCAGACATTTTTAACTTATTTTTACAATTTAAGCCACTGAACAAGTAAATTTAAGCGAGTTCACTGATCTTTCACGAGATTATTTACCGTGAATGACGTATCTATTGTCGGATAGTTATAAACTATGACATATGTCAAAATTAGAACTCATGGTGCAAAAATTGTATGGTTACTACAGCGAGTGTATTACAGTTTACTATACGTTATCTACTGTAGTATACTATTGCATCTCATGGTAGGCTTTTTAGTTCCACTACGGCACACTAGGGGCGCTGTACGAAATTTCATACAAACCGCTTTCTACAATCGCTAGCGCGTATCGTGTGCTTAAACTCATGGTAGATACTACAGGTGTGTCAATTTCGTCGATTTTTCTTTTTAGGCAACTCTGCAAAGTAGGCATTTCGTGTCTTTTACGTAACCATGGTTCGGTCAACTTCTCTGAATCATTCTTCACAAAACATCGTCTGCTTATTGGTTTTCGCCCCAGTTCCACATTATTATGGACGTATATTACGTATGAGTTTATTATTTGAATGAATTAGTTTATTAGTTGAGTATGCCATAGAAGTAGCATAAAGGCCATCTTTGCGTTTTTCTATTACAAGACATACTTCCACACATTTGGTCGAACGTATCCACAGCACCCTTAATGTCTTTTACTCCAGGTTTTTCTACCTGCTTCAAATTCAGATCATTTTTGCTTATTAAATGTATGTATTTCTTCTTAAATGTAAAATGTAAATCCGGAGATGCATAAAATATTGACGTCGTTATCACTCCTTCAGGATTAAAGTAAAGCTGCTAACTATTGCTGTAAAACAAACCGAGCTTTGTTTCTTCCTGTGGCGTCGAAAAAATCCTGTGTTGTCGATTCGCATCAATATAGCGCAATTGGTAACATTCATCATCATTGCCTTTACGTCTATCACAGACGATTTATGGTGTGTTGCCTGAGCAATGTTTCTGGTGTCCAAACAATCCAATGCGGGATCGACACACCTTTTCGCAGGTCGGACAGGGGAAGTTTGCAGAAGCCGATTCAGAGTCGTCTTGGTGGCGTTTCCTCCTTCTGTCAGAGTCTTGGTAACATTATAGGAAAACATTTAAGGCCAAAAAATGCTGCTTTAACCTCCTCACTACAGGGACCACTTTTTATGTCAGATTCAATTCATATTCAGGATTTAAGCTGTTTAGGGGTTACTTTTTAACTGAAAAATTACTGAAAAAAATCTATTCCTGTAACAAAGAGTTTTTCCTTATGTCCTGCCACTAGGACAGATGCAGGCTACTTATATTTTCAGGACTATTTTATGTTCTGCATACAAGACAATTACAGCCAATGTGAGTATATTATTGTGTAATGAAATAAGATAAGCCTATAAAGTACTCAATTTTTTATTGAAAAAACATATTATTAAACTTTAAACTTAACTTTTTCGTTATTTATTTTGAACAGATAATATTTTTATAACATTACTTATTGATAATTGTACATAAAATCAGTCTCAATAAATCAGTCATCAACAGTTATAGAATCCTATCTAGCATACAATCAAAATTGACGCCATTTGCGTAGCTATATAATAATTATGGATTATGAAAAGCTTCAAAACAATTTCTCTGAGCCGTGAAACATAAATACACAGCACATTTTTTGCAGGTAACTGTAGTAACAACCCTCATTTCTGCATCTATTTTGCTTTGAGCTGTGTTGTGGCATGTGATTAGCTTTTTTTTGACGAATAGCTTTGGTTGGTAAAGGAACTATAGTAGTCTTACGTTTCTTGTGCTTTGGTAAAAGTTCTTCGAACTCATCAGCAGGGTCATCTGTATCTGTAGAATCTAAGTTATCAGCAATCAACTTTTCACCAAGTTCCATCTTAAATTCACGAATGCCTATAACGTTTTTAACGCCTTTTTTCTTCTCTCTCTGTTTGAACTGAAGGTATGAGTTAGCAACAGCCAAGTCTATCATATGAGATATTACTCGTATTGTCCACTTTTTTGTTCTGTTACGTGAAGGGCATACAGCTAGCATTCTATCAACTAAATCTACACCCCCCATATTTTCGTTATATTCTTTGATAACTTCGGGGCGTCTTACACGTTCATACACTTTGTTTTTCTTCGACCATCTTTCACACTCATCTGCATGTGTATTAGATAAACGCGTTGACAACATCACGACGGGCTTATTGTCCATCCAACGTGTCACTGCCATCTTGCCATCTGCTCGTGTTTTTATTTCGCAATAACCACGTTGCTTTTTCATAAAAATCTTATCTTCTTCCATCATACAGTTTTTGGGCAATCGGTTTCTCATAATTGTTCCAGTCGCGTGAAAACCTTTATTCAATAATTCATCACACAATTTGATAGTGGTAAAATAGCGATCAAAAAAGATGTGGTGACCAGGGACAAGTGCTTCGGTCAGCCGAAGAATAGCTGCTTCTCCAAGACCAAAACCCATCTGTCTAATTTCTGGAAAAGTTGTGTCTCCTTGATATATCTCGAAATCTATAACCATTCCCTGAGGCGTTGCTAAAACAAATACTTTTAACCCTAAGGGATTAGGTTTGTTAGGGTTATATTGACGAATACAACATTGACCAGTAAACGGAATGATCATTTCATCAATAGACATTTTTGCTGTGCGAGGTTGAACTAAACATCCTTGTCGTACTTTCTCGAAAAGGGGACGCACTTTCCAAATCTTGTCTTTTTGACGCTCTTCGGCGGTAACATCAAGATCATAAACCACTTTTAACGACGTTCTAATTGCGTAAAAACGCAGACGTGTCATAGCTGAGGTAATGATAGGCTGTTTCCATTTAGACGACCAATACATGTCTATTTGAGGATATTGCAATGAAGCCATAATCATTGTCACTCCAATATAAACTTTTAATTCCTTAATTGTAAGACCAAGTGACCTGCCTTTTACATGAACTGCTGTTCTGTTTGTACAATCTACAATTTTTATAAGTATTTGTTCATCTATATAACGTTCAAAGAACTGTTCGTATGACCATCCATGGTCGAAATTTGGCACGTATGTTGGTTCGTATAGATTTATTTCGAGAGGTTCAAAATTTCCAGTCCATAAATCCACAACATCAGGTTGAGATTGAGACGGTATTTGTCTGTAGGTTGGCTGAGCTGACCTTCGAGGGCGACGAGAAGATCTTGCTCGGCGTAAACCAGAGCCAGTGGCCTGGCGTATTATAGATCCACTCGATAAAGCCGGCGATGGTGGCTCAACAACATCATGGGAGTCTGAATTTACAGAAGAATCACTAGAATCATACCTTCGACGCTCTTGTGTAGCCATTTCCGTGGGTTCATTATATGTGGGATCTTGGGTATCATCGTCGCTGCTAAAATCGACATCAGATTCTTCTAGTAATGCTAGCACGGTATCGTCAGAACAGGCTAAAACAAATATCAAATAAAATATTATTTACATAATTCCCTTACAGGTACCTATACACAGGACATAACAATATTATTTCAAAAGTAGCAGTCTGCATGATTCCTAAATACAGGACATATAATTTTTATCCCCAATGAAAAGAAAATCATGGCAGAATTCGCGTAAATATTGACAAATCAAACTAAATCTGCTATTCGAAAACGTAATTTGAATAAGTTTTGATAGAAATAGCAACATTTTTATAAGATTCAGAAAGATTGAACTTACCAATGCCCGAGCGCGGCTCGACACGTCTGGATCTCGAAGCCATTTTGGCAGAATTGACCTTCAGTTGAGCTGTCAAATATTTTTCTATACCTACAATAATCTTCAATAGATGTCGCTAGGGGTTTTTATTTGACGTGACGTGGATATTTAACTCGCAAGATTTTTTGTATTTTTATGTTCTATAGGTAGTACAAGTTCAGTGAGGAGGCTAAGAATTCGGCGGAGGCCGCTCGCAACTGCAATTCGAAGTGAAGGCAAAATACGCTCGAATATTGTTGTTTCTGTTGCACAATTCCCGCCGCGCTGCGAAGCCGCGCGTGAGTTTGTGTGAATAGTGTGTAGTTGTGTGAGTGTACCATTATTTATGCATTTGTCATTATATACCATATTGACAAACGCATTTCTTTTTATTTAGGAATATAATGTTCCTTATTTACTTTATTTTAGCAGCAAACTTTGAGCAATCGTAAGTGTATGTGCAGAATAGCAATGCGTTTTTAGGAAATTTCTCTACAGCACTTATATCTTATTTTATTTTCTCTCTTGATATTAACATAGATAAAAAATTGTTCAAAAAAAGGAACGCGGCTTTTGTCTAGAAAAAACCACAGTTGTTGAAGACATAAAAGTATCAGTAACTAATTGGTTAGATAACAAAGTAGTAAGTTTGTGTTCCACTTATGTGGATGGATAATGTAAATAGCCGTTCAAAAAAACAAAATCGCAGATTTGATGTGCCTTGCCCCAAAGCAATTACTGTTTACAACAAATACATGGGGGGAGTTGATTTGTTAGACGCTATGTTAGGCTTCTATAGAATTAAAATTAGAAGCAAAAAGTTGTACCACCGACTGTTTTTCCATTTTATCGATCTCACATACGTAAGCAGTTGGTTGCTTTGGAGAAGAACCAAGAAACAGAAAGGTCAAGATCTTTACATCCCACTACTGGATTTTAAATGAATCTTGGCCAACGTGTAGATGCGCGAAAATTCAAGAGTGTTTACACCAAACACACGTAATCGTGGACGCCCGGTTAATCCGTATGTCGATGAAGTTAAAAAAGGAAAACGGCGACGACGCGGACGTAAAGGACTGCCTCCTGTAGACGTAGCCGGAGACGGTTTCCTTCATTGGCCCGACTGGAAATCGGATAGACAAATATGTAAAATGGAAGGATGCACCCAAAAGTCTCAGGTTATGTGTGAAAAATGTAAATGTTATTTATGGTTTAACAAGGAAAGAAATTGTTTCAAAATTTTCATAAATTGTAGTTGTCAATGCATTTAGATTTTAATTAAATTTTCGTCAGTTTACTATTGTTTTTTATTGGAAAGGTAAATCTAGTACATAAAACTACCGACTGCATAGTGTTCCAAATATGGATACCTTTCCATATCAGACCTAGAGTCCATAGTATTCTATATTTGGAACAATTACATCCCGTCCGATTAGGGCCCTTCTGGCCTCCTCCACTCAAGCGACAGCTCAAGCCGAGGTTCGTGGTCCCCGTCAAGGGGGGACGCCCTTGTGCATGTCGCTACCAGGGTGAACCTTCAGTTCACCCCCGCGTCCGCGTTAAAATGTAGTAGCCCTTCTGGCTAACATTGAGAAACACCTTACAATAAAAACAATTACATTTACATATATATTTATTGATTTCTTATTTCTATCTTTATTTATGCTGTTCAAATACGTATTATGTTTTTTTTCAAATAATTTAGAAATTCCATGCAGTAAAGGGTTAGGTACCTACGCAAAACTCATTAATACCTATCAGTACATAATAATTTAGTGGTAATAAATAATAAAATATACTAACCTAATAGCTAATATTTATTTATTCTGGTAGGTACCGATAAGTTATGACCTCAGTTCAAGGCTTCTTTTGGTTTAGTACCAGAGCTTATACTAACGCCTGCATATAATATAAAAAAATAAAAACGAAAATTTCAAAAAGGGATAATTTGCGCCTGTAATCAATTAGTAACATAGTCAATTATTTAGTGTATCTATTTTTTTTCTACGAATTTATTTAGCTCAGTCGGCCGCGAAAATTCCAATATTTTAAATATTTTTTTAAAAATCGTGTTTTTGAAATAAAACTCTGGGTGTTCTACTCGTGCATTTAAAAAGAGAAGCTCCTTAGATATTTCCAATAAAACAAGGATGTCACTTTTTCGGGCCCGAAAACATAGGTACAGTGCAACGCAGACTAGTAATCGTCTAACACTAACGAACGAATTGTTATTAGTTATTACCATGCAAATATATATACTTCGTATGTATGTAGTTAGATTTAAGTTACAGATTATGTAATATTGACATGATTTTAAAAGAGCAACTATGGAGTTTCTTGCCGGTTCTTCTCCATACTGCTTTCCGAATCGGTGGTAAATGTTAAAAATACTTATGTAATGACGATTCGAAAGTGCTACTAAAAGTAGTCTAATTGAATAAATAAATGTTTCAGTTTGAGTTTTGAGTTTATGGAAGTTACTTCCATAAAAATTAAATTAAATAAAACAAATATAATATTTTGCTGTATAATTTGGCGTTAAGAATAAGAATAAGAATAAGAATAAAATAAATTTTATTAGGCACACCAAATTACCACCACCAACACAAACAAAGAAACAAAAAACAATATCAAAATACACTCTTAAAATTAAACAAACATAAAAATTAAACAAACATAAAAATTAAAATTAATATAATTTGTGTGGCGACTGGCGACCTAAAGGGTAGGTAAGGCCGCTCAGCATATGCTATGCCGATGCCGTTACGTCCAGTCATTTGAGGAATTAATGAAGTAAAATATCAATGTGTTTTAATAATATTTATTTATCATTACAATGCCAACTGCCTTTACAAAGCAAATTATAAGATACAATAACAATAAAAAGTAACGAAATCGTTTCACTGAAAATATTTTACCCTTTCGTATTTAAATAGTTTAAGAGTACTTGAAATATGAGATCGTGGTCTAGCGCATCCCTGTCATACAATAAAAAACAAAATATATATATTCAGGGTGTAATCGTTAAGTTTGCACAGGTGATTATTCCGTAACTATTGCAGGTATCAAAAAACTTTAAACTGATATCGATATGATACTTTACCTAATGAGTAAAATAACAATGATAACTTTTTTAAATATAACGAGAAATATCTAAAATCTAACTAATTTTAACCCATACATTTTATTTCCCGTAACGTATAATATATTACGTTCCCTCTGCTAGGACATGGCCTCCTATGAGGTTACAGGCCGCATCCACCACACTGGCCAAGTGCAGGTTTAAAATGAATGTTGCATATCTTCACTTTTTCAAAACAGGATATTTTAAATCTAATATTATATTATAAAGCGAAAGTTTGTATGGATGTATGGATGTTTATTACTCTTTCACGTAAAAACTACTGAACCGATTACAATGAAGTTTAGCACACATATAGAGGGTAACTTGGATTAACACATAGGATAGTTTTTATCCCGGAAATCCCACGGGAACGGGAACTATGCGGGTTTTCCTTTGCAAACGCGGGCGAAGCCGCGGGCGGAAATATTGTTCTACTATATTTAACTATTTAGCCATGTATTACGTTACGCTAGATTGGACGGAAACCTGTAAAGAGAAAAGAAGATTATTTGCAAAATATAAAAAAAAAAATGTCATTTAGATACAGATAACAGATAACGTATGAAACGTGGGTTTACACTTGTTATTTAGACGTGTTGCAAATAAATCGTTTTGTGGTAAAGGAAATATGTCTTTAATTCTTTGAAAACCTGTGCAAGATAACTCCCATTCTATATCAGGATGAGCGTCTAGAGTCTCTATCGGTAAGACGTTATCTTTCGACTTAATATGCGAAGCAAAAATATGAATTCTCTTGGCTTCACACCATTGCCATATATCTTTAGTAATTTTATTTAAATGAGGGTATTGGACACCTCCCATTCTATTAATATAAATCACAGCAGTGGTATTGTCAATTCGAAGTAATATTTGACAGTCACGGTGATGTTTTGAAAAAAATTTTAGCCCAAAATAAGCAGCTAAAAGTTCAAGTCGATTAATATGTAAAGATTTTTCAGCGTCAGACCATCGACCACACGCTGTTTCCCCGTTGCACGCTGCGCCCCATCCCGTAGTTGAGGCGTCAGTATATATTTCTAAGACACAATTTTCATCCCTAATCCAATCTACTGAATGATCAATGGTATTTAACCACCAATTTATATCCGGCAACAATGAAATTGGTAAAGTCATGTATCGCTCATAATCGTTGTTACCTAGTAAATTAAGATATTTGCAACGTTCTAGTTGTTTGGTATACAGCCAACCATATTCTATAGCCGGACATGCGGATACTAATTTAAATAATTATTGGGCAAATATTCGGATTTTAAAACGTTTTAATGTTTTAATTTTTTGCAACAAAAACTTTATCTTGAATCTTTTGTCATGGGGTAAACTTAACTGCCATTTGTGGGTATCTATAATATAACCTAAATATTTGCAAGACATAGAGGGTATTTTTACACTTTTCTCTACATTAATGATAAAACCCAAGGATTTTAATAACATTTGAGTGATTTCAATATTTTGAATACATTCTTTATAAGAAAAACCGGTTAAAAAAATATCGTCGAGATAAATAGATGACAAATAACCACAAGACCGTAATAATTTTATGACAGGCTTCATTATTTTTTTAAATATGTATGGTGCAGTACATATACCGAACGTTAATACGTTCAATTCATACAATTTATTTTATTTGAAATCTAAGGTATTTTTGTGAATCTGGGTGAATATTTATCAAAAAATAATCATCTTTAAGTTCAAAAGTTGCTATGTAGCAATCTTTAGAAATCAATTTAAGAGCAGTGCGAATATAAACCAAGTGATAAATCAAGGAGGAGCTGTAATCTGCTTGAGCCCTCTAGCAGGACAGGTCTCCAAGTATGCAAGAGAGAGGTCGGAAGTAAGATCCCTGATGGAGAAGGACAACATCCCAGATAATGACATCGTTTATTTACATCTAGTAAAACCAAACTTTCAATGTTTCAAGTCCTCTGATTACCCTGATCTAGTCAAGACAGCTCAAATACTGGACAAAATAGACAACCCAGGGAATCAGACCCTAGAGAATTACAAGGCCAAAATTCAAGGGGCAACCTGTGATGAGGTGCAAATTAGACAATTCCTTAGAGTTCAAAAGAATACGAGAGGTTTCACCATTGACGACCACTCGAAAGAACAGATAAGTGGACTGTTAGGGGCTTCAACGGAAGCAATTTATGAGGAGGCGAGACGAATTGTGAGCATCATCCAAAAGAAGAACATGTCAGAAGATTAGCACACCCGGAGCAAGACTAACAAATCGTATAGAAAAAAAAAAAAAAAAAAATATTACAGAGATTGTATTTTAAGGTTCCAGACCACTATTTAGGAAGAAGAATCTTACCCAAGTTACTGTATGTTCAAGTAGCGAGGACTAATTTATTAGCCAAATCCCCTCTTTTTTGTGCATGCCGTACAGTTAATGAAGTACACAATAAAATAGATGTGTTCTCTTGTACTTTGAGTGATTTTTCAAAGGTGCTCTTATATATTCTATGTTATCGGGAATGTTAATTGTATTAAGATTATAATTGTTAAGTAGTACTTATTTTTAATGTTAATGATGTTGATGTTTGATAGATGAGATTTGTTTTTGTTAATTTATAAAAGAACACTGTCGAATTAGGTTAGAATCCTGTAATGATAGTAAGTTTTATGTGATGTAAATAAATAAATAAAATAAATAAATAAAAATCCTCGAGTTTAAAATGTTGTGTGTCTATATATTTATTTAATGTTTTCAAATTAAGAATAAATCGCATTTTACCGTTCGGTTTCGGTATTAAAAAGACAGGAGAGATATATTGATCCTGACAGGGTTGGCATTCAGAAATCGCACCCATTTCTAATAAATTTTTAAGAATCTCAATCAAATGTATGATTTCAGTTTCTGAACATTTGGTTTGCATGGGAATGCATGATTGATAAACAGCCCCCCTAGCCAAGTGGCATACGATTCATAGCGTTTCTCTTTCTACAAACGTTGACGCCTTATCGAATACGATAAACGACAGGTAGCCAAGTGGATTAGAACTTGGCGAACGCTTATTCTATTGGATCGTACGCTAATGTCTATGGCTTCGAATTCTAACGTCAGTCAGCGTACGTCAAACTGTCAACTGTCATTCAGTTTGACATTAGTAATGTTGAAAAATATTCAAATTAAACTGCCGAATTCCGAAAACGGAAAAAGTAAAAAGTCAAAAAATTTTTGAAGTGAACTAAAAAATACAGGTTGTGCTTTAAATTATAAAAATACAAATAGAGGTAAGTTAATTTTGCATTTGCAATGAGGCATAAAAAGATATAATGCCTTCAAGGTTTAAATTTAATTTATTTATGTGTACTTATTTTTCTAGTTTAGAAATGGAGAGACTGCGCGCCAGCCAGGAGCAATTTTCTGCTCTTATAGAATTCATGGAAAGGTACTATTAAAAAAATACAGTTTTGATTCCAAACTTGCTTCAATATTTTTATAATAAACAATGAAATCATTAATACCAAGTGCTTCATTGGTGTGTGTTACCCATAGGTATGGTGACCTCTCTCGACCACAGCGGGGACCTCAGGGTCGACTAAAAGCCGACCAAATGTGGGCAAGGCTCACATTATTACTTAATTCAGTTGGTGGTGGGGTTCACAAATCACAAGAGAAGTGGAAGAAAGTAAGTTTGAACTTGCATCTTGTTAACCTAGCTGTATATTTCAAACTCTCAATTGTTTTGCTATTAACTTGCTTCTTGTTAACCTAATTGTACATTGCAAACTCTCAATTGTTTTGCTATTTACTTGCATTTTGTTAACCTAAGTGTATATTGCAAACTCTCAATTGTTTTGCTATTTACTTGCATCTTGTTAACCTAAGTGTATATTGCAAACTCTCAATTGTTTTGCTATTTACTTGCATCTTGTTAACCTAAGTGTATATTGCAAACTCTCAATTGTTTTGCTATTTACTTGCATCTTGTTAACCTAAGTGTATATTGCAAACTCTCAATTGTTTTGCTATTTACTTGCATCTTGTTAACATAGCTGTATATTTTAATTTATTCATTTATTTTGCTATTGCCCTTTTCATGCACCGCTTTAACTCACAACATGTAAACCTAATGGTCTGGGCAGATTGGAAGACTAAAACAAAAAAAAAAGAAAATGTTGATTTCCAACCACACAAATGGTACTGGTGGTGGTCCAAGCAGCAGGCTGTCTCTAACAGTTTTGGAAGACCGAGTCTGTGCCATACTGGGAGAGACTGCTGTTCTTGGTCAAGCTGGCATACAAGAGCATGGCTTTAATGTTAGTACTATTATATTATAGCAACTTTACGTATCACACCAATTCCTCTGTAACTTGCATGGCCAATAATAGTATTTATTTATTTATTTATTTTATTTTATTCTTTATTGTACATAATATACCACCATAAATAAGATAAACTATAATTAAATACAATGAAAACACACGGCAAATACGTACTAAAAGGCGGCCTTATTGCTCAAAAGCAATCTCAAAGTATTTATATTTATTTTGAAAGAGATTACATATAAGCCTCTTTCAACTTGTGTAAAATGAATTATATTAAATAAATAAAACAAATAAACAGCTTGAAAATCTATACTAATATAATAAAGCTGAAGAGTTTGTTTGTTTGATTGAACACGCTAATCTCGGGAAATACTGGTCCGATTTGAAAATTTCTTTCGATTTTAGATAGCCCACTTATCGAGGAAGGTTATAGGCTATATATCATCTCGCTAAGACCAACAGGAGCAGAGCACTGCAGGTAAAACTACGGAGCACAGCTAGTGTTTGAAAATGTAATTCCATCACAATATAATTAATAGATATTTAATGTTGATGAGAACATTAAATATTTTTTAATTATATTTTATTCTTTATAAATCTATATCAATTATACAAAATACTTAGCTAACAATTCCTAATCGTAACATTTGTAAGTGTTAAGAGTATATGATAAAAGTTATAAATAACTAATATATTGATTAAAATAAATATTTTCCAGGCGCCACCAGTACCAAGGGAAGAACCCATTCCTGAAGATGTGGAAATTGAAATTCCTGTAGGCTTAGAGAATTTTAATTATAATAGCAAGTTTTATTAAACTCTATTTACTTATTAAATTAGCCTTCTTTTAGGAGCTGTTTTCAATCGTCATAATATAGTTTAATCGATAATAATTGAACATAATTCATTAAATGACTTGAATAAATTAGTCTTTGCTTGTATCCTAGAGAATATTATTCAACAGATGGAATGGATGAACATTTCTAATTTATAATATAAGTGGAAGTCAGAATTATATTTGCCTCCTTAACATTATTTTCATTACTCGACAGCAAGTGTTCCAACATTGCCAGCATCACCGCTACTGCTAGACCCACAGCCCTCACCACCACCACCACCAGTACGTCCGCCGCCCCCTCTACCGCGTTCTCCTCCGCGTCCCACTGGTCGACGGTCATCGGCGTCACCGCGATCTGCGACTGCCTCGCCGCGACATGGGATGCAGAGAGCTCGCAGGAATCGCGGCTTAACGCCATTTGAACGGGCCGCTACAGAATTTGTGGCGGTTGAACAACGACGCCTTGCACTGGAGGAGACGCGAGAGAAGCTTTTCCATGAGCGAGAAAGGGAAAGGGAAAAGCTTCTCCATGAACGTGAGAGGGAGCGTGAGGAACTTCTCCACCAAAGAGAAATGGAGCGACTGCGGCTGGAGTCGCTAAAGGTTGAGGCAAATCGCGAGCAAACTAGGGTGATGCAGCAAATAGCTGTTATCGGGCAAAGGTTGCTCGAGATATTGCCTCAAGGGCCCGCATCTTAATTTTTTTTTTCATAGGGTTTTAAGTGTATTATTTAGTGCCTTTCTTTTTATTTTTTTTAAGTGCTTGTTTTAGATTTTAATATTTTAATTTAATAGTTTAAGTACAGTATTTTCTGTCCTCCGTCTTTAGTTGTTTTACTTTTTACACGCTTTTTATTAGCTTCACCTGTATGTTTGAATGTTTGTTTGTAACCGACTTCTTTGGGCGCGATTTTGACCCACTTTAAACGGCCAGATTTCGTTCAAACTTTGTAGATTTATTGAGGACCGATGACAATACACTAATTTGATAAAATTATTCCATTTTTCAATTTGCAAAAAGCGTGTTTTTTAGTTTTTTTAAACTATTATTATATATATCTTTAAATTTAATAGGATTTATAATATGTACTTAATTTATTTTAAGTGTTTGTTTTAGATTTGAATATTTTAATTTAATAGTTTAAGTACAGTATTTTCTGTCCTCTGTCTTTAGTTGTTTTACTTTTTAATCTTTAAATTTTATAGGATTTATATGTACTTAATTTGTTTTAGTTTTAAGAATATTAAATAAAACATATATATACATAATAATAGTATATTTTATTACTTAATTAGTTAAGTAGTTTATACCACCATTAATTCAGTACACACTTTTTTAAATACTAACAAAAAATACAATAATAAAAATTAACAAACTTAAAAATATAAAAAACAGGTTGAGGCTGCAACAATGATCAATTTTTTCACCTATGACCTGCACTAAAATATGAGCAGTTATCAGAAACTTTAAAAGGATTAATATATACTGTAACTAATGCAGTTTCATTATTTAAATCTGTGTAGGTAAACAAAATAATGTTTTAGGAGCGAAAAAATATTATACAAAACTACTTGGTCAGGCATACTGAATTAGGTTTAAAAGTAATACACATTAAAACTACACACAACACACTTTAAAAAATACAAAAATACAAAAATAACCTACTAAACTAATCTATTAACTAAATTATTTAGCATTATTCTGCCACTCATCAGCTCATCTTGGTTGCTGGAAATGGGTCCAACCCCAACACTCGGTTCATCACCATCCTCTTGTTGCTCAGCCATATTATTAGGGGGAGGTAATTTAGCATCCAGTGCAATATTGTGCAGAACACAACATGCAATAGTTACCTCACTGGCAACACGAGGATGGTAATGGAGTGTACGATGCTTCAGCAAGCATCTCCAACGAGCCTTCAATAAACCAAAACATCGTTCAATACAATTGCGTGCCTGTAAATGGCGTGTAGTGTACACCTCTGCTCGAGAACCTGGTTCGGCATTTAAAATTGGTGTCATCAGCCACGCTCTCTGTGGGTATCCAGAATCACCTTAAACAAATAATGTAGTTAAAGAGCTTTATAAATTATAACTCCAATATTTTTATGATAAATATGTAGAAGTAGGTAGGAATTAAATGATTTACCTAATAGCCACGTCAATTCACCATTTTCGTGAAGTCCACGCATGTATGGTTCCACTTCACTGGATGACCATATGAAGGAATCATGCGTGGCTCCACCATATTTTGCATTGACATTGATAATCTTTAAATTATCATCACATATCTGAAAAAAAAAAATTTAAGTTATAAAAAATATTCTATTTGCAGTTGCTTTGTTATTTTGTTTTAATGAAACATGATTAAAAACAATGCTTACTAACTAATAATACATATGCAAAGAAAAATAGCTTACCATTTGCACATTTAAGGAATGGTATCCTTTTCTGTTAAAATAATTCTGTTCATCTATGTGGGGTTTTACAATTGATATGTGAGTGCAATCTATGCATCCAATTACCCCTGGCAATTGAAATTTCCTTTGAAATCTGTAATTAGGTACATTCACATTTTATAATCAAAGACAATTACCTACATATATTAAACATATAATACAATTGTTATAAAGACTTTCAAATGAATTTGTCATAATATTTTGTAAACCTTAAAACATTTAGAATTGAACAGAAACAAACATTTTGTGGTATAATAGAATTGTTTGTGACTACAATAGCAGCAACCTTCTTCAATGCAAAGGATTATGTTATTTATTAAAATTGTACAAAACATTGAAAGTTTTTTTTTTATGTCAGAGCAAGCAACTTAAGCATAAGAAATAAACACTTGCAACATAAGAAGTGTTGCAGGTGCTTTGCCGGCCTTTTATGGACAAATAAGCTCTTTTCTTGAAGGCCCCAATGTCGTAGTTGTACATTGAAAGTTATAAATAAATTAATAAAAACACTTACTCTTGTCGAATTCTTGTTCTTTCTTGGTGTGTTTGAGGGAAAACTATCCATTTTTTCACTATCCGAGGACTGTTGAGTGCCTCCACAACTTGCCTAATGCATCTACTTGTAGTGCGTTGTGGCAAATGTTGTGTGACACCCACAATTCTCTGATAGGATCCCGTTGCGAAGAAACTCAGAGCGCAAAGAACCTACGAATATAAGTAGAATTAGGATACGTAATATAGGTACCTAATAGATATGCACAACACATGCCTTTCATTGGGCATTTAAAATATCGGACATCACTAATAATAATTATAAACAATCGCAGTGAAGAAACTGTGGATTACCTTTACTTCCAAAGGAATTTCTTTAGTCCCCCGTATGTTTGTTTCGTTACGTAGGCTGCAGCAAAGCTCGCTAAAAGTTTTTTTACTTAACCTAAAACGCTCCTGAAACAATTGTTCCGGCATTTCATTGATTGTCTCTAAACTCCGTCTGGACGCATTTCTTTTTTGGCGCCTGAGCCAAAGTTCTTCATCGTGCGCAGCTTTTAAAAGTCTCAAAGCGTGCATTTTATGAAAACTAAAATTTTATAATCACTAAACACAACACGAAACTTCGACAGCTGATTATAAAATCGCCATTTTGTTTCGATTTCTACAAGATGTTAGCGTACGCTAGTTATCGAACGCCCATTGGCGTAGTCTCCTGTCAAAAGTGCCACTTGGCTAAGCATTTGTATGGCGCCTGTCGTATGACTTAACGTTTCGTCACGTTTCGTCTAATAGAATAGAAAAACATTGCCACTTGGCTACCAATTTTCGTTTCGTTACGCTCGGTCACGTGACGTATCTCCAGCTTATGTCAATCTCATACATTCGTTTATCTATTCTATCAAACGTTACGCTAATAGAAAGCCACTTGGCTAGGGGGGCAGGTCGATTAAAAGGGATATTGTATCCTCGTATCCAAGATAAAATAGACTGATCTGATGTTATCAAAGACCAACTATTATACAAAAGTGCTAGCCTTCCGGCATAGCTTACCGTGTTTAATATCGGCGAGAGGGCTTCGGCCGCTGCGTGTAGCTCTGCGACGAGTTCCCTCGAACCGGTGCGCTCTGTGCTGCAGGCTGCTGGTGGCGCGACCGAGGGCCCGGCGGCTGCCTGCGAGCCGGAGTCCTCGTTTTCCAGTTTAAAGGCTTGCCAGAAGTACTAGGTATTGGGTTAAGACTTAGGCGTCTTTGGAGCGTTTCAGCGTTTCAGCGTCAGGTTTCAGATCAGAGGAAGATTTTGATATAGCTTTAGCCGTCTTGACTGTTTCTAAAAGATTGCTTCCAAAAAGAAACTTATCAATTTTTGTAGTAGATAATTGTTCTTTCAATATAAATACCTACTTACCTTACTAATCTTGAAGACAAAGCGCGAATTTAATATTACTTTCCCACCAATTTAAATCTTTTAAAATGTTATTTGAAAGTCTTATAATTGAATCGTTATTATTGTAAGATTTTTTTAAGGGCGAGATACTTTTTTTTTCCCTTTCAAATTTATTTGTGTATAACCAACTATATTTGATTGCCGGGCATGCGGCTGTTAGTGTTGGTGAAAGGAGTTTATACAGGGTGTAATCGTTAAGTGTGCACAAGCGATTATTCCGAAACTATTGCAGATATAAAAAAAACTTTAAACTGATATCGAAAGTCCTTAACCTAATGAGTAAAATGGCCATAATAAGTTTTTAAAAATAAAACGAGTAATATCCAAAAATATTACATTAAACGCTCCCATACATAGACATCATCAGCTAGTCGGTAATAACCTCACACCTCATTCTTGAATTTTTTGACGTCTTTGACCGAGCAGTTCTCAGTGCAATTAGTTCTTAAGCCCTGTAGCATGATAGCCAAGCTCCTTCAGGTGTCTTATCAGGCTCAAAGTAGAATAATTGTCGAAAAAGAATTTTTTGCCACTGTTAGGCCGAAGTTTGCTCTATGTACCAAATGTACCAAAGCACAGAACAACGTTATGTAAAAAAATGCATATATCATGGCCATAAATATATTTAACGCCTAACCTAAATATAAGAGAGCTACCGTTAAATAGTTTTAAATTTAAACTCAAAAACTGGTTAATTGACAAATGCATTATAATTTAAATGAATTTTTTGATGCAAATAAGTAATAATTAATTAATTAATTTGATTTGATTCTGTCATCATCGTTAATAAAATGTTATTAACAAGCACTGTTAAATTTAGTTAATGTAAGCATTCGCATGCCAGCTGAGACTGGCGAATTGTGTAGAACATGTTCTTTCATAACACCAATGTATTACCACTCTTCTTGCGAATAAATTCAAGTAATTAGGCTGAGAACAATATCGCCTCCTCCAAAATCTTTTTTTCCGGTACTTGCACACATTGCCCAGTTTTTGAAACCAAACCTAATTGGCTTTCCACGGATGAACTGCCCCCCTAGCCAAGTGGCTTTCTGTTAGCGTAGCGTTCAACAGAATAGACTACGAATGTATGAGATTGACGCAAGCTATAGATAAACGATCTACAGCATACATTCGTAGTCTATTCTATTGAACGCTACGTTAACAGAAAGCCACTTGACTAGGGGGGCTGTTTGGCGTAGTGCTTTCCGAAATACGGGATCATACTTTCATCTACGCTATAGTGTGTTATATTCCGTAGTGTTTTTGAAATGATTCGATAGGCTTTCAATCATAGGACGCAATTTATGGAATCTATCTGTAGATTCACTGAGCTCGCTGTTGTCGTTCAAATGTACATGTTGAAGAATCAATTCAAACCGATTGCATCTAATGCTATCTTGTAGAATTGTAGGCACATTATCTTTGCAAAAATACAATCGTTTCTTGGCAAGATAACGTACTTAACCTGACAATAACATCGCTCCTAAAATAACGTAGATCTCGTCTTCCGTTGCCATCGTTTATTTTTTATTTTATTTTTTTTTGCAAAGCGTATAGATTTGTTTGTTTGTTTGACGATATACTTGATAAGATCATTGTGAAAAAATAATTTGAATTAGTCCAGCCATCTTTTACTTTCATCTAATGGTGGCTGTAAACGATATTCAGTACAAATAAAAGCGGGTTTGTCTTTTGTCCAATGTGTAGATATTTTCTTTTTAGTTGGGGGTGCAGACTTTGAAGAGTTGTTATGGGAAATGAAAGTAGAAAAGGGCTACTCGTCTTTAGTATCGCTATTTGATAAAGAATGATCATTCAACTATTGCCGCGTATTTGAACCAAGAGCTGTAGACCTTGATGGAGAACAAAAATTGCTATCATCTCGAAAACGTCGCAATTCGAAGTAAGCTTGCAGCAGTCGTCGTCCTAAGTGATTGAGGTTCGGTTAAAACTTGAGTATTTTCTTATAATATTGGAGTAACCATTCAGCTCTAATATTGTGTCTCTTTTGCGAAACTCTTTTTCAATTCAAAGAGAAAAGAGTGGCCCAGAACAGGAAATGTAATTTCAATGTTCTTAATATGCTGTGGGGCTTCTGACAGCTACTTAAATAAATAAATAAATTTTCTTTATTTCAGAACAATTTACAGTCCCATAATTTAAGAGTTATGTATATAATTATAATACGAAAAAAAAATAATTAACAAAAATAACCATTGATTATTACAGTGCTTATTACATTATATTACAATTGAAATCCAAGCTTTATATAAACTACTAGTAATCATTCTGTCAGCCAAACTGCGTACAATTTTATTTCTACACTTGTCAACTCTATCAACTCTGGACATAAATGTAGCAATTCAGTGTTTTTGGATGGCATTGAAGGAGTTAACTCTAAAATGTGTGTACTTAAGGCACATTCCTACTACTGTGGTATTTTTATTTTGACCAGCGCAGCCATCAGCCGTTAATTTTACAGTATCAATTTCATCCGGAAACGATGTTGAATTTAAACGATGATATATGACTGAGGATACCAAGTTAGAGTCTTTCGGAAATTTTTTGAAGAGCCTGCTACTGCTGTGAAATTGTAAAGATATAACTGCTCTGAATAATATGTGCTTTGATCGGGAATTTTAAGGAGTGGCATGTTCTTTTGACTGTCGAATGAAAATATGTGAACATTTGGGGATTCACCTTTTAAATAACTGAAAAACGCTTTTGCACTTTTTTTATGGACCTTGATCTTCTCTGTATTTTGTAAGCAAACTGAGCATACGTCTGTCCGAGGCGTGCCGAATCCCAAATTAAAATTAGTGTTGAAAACAGTCCTGAAGTAACTTCTTTGAACTCTTAGTTGCTCTTCTGCTTGGTCATTGTAAAATGTAACTAACTTGTTGATACTGAATTCAAGCAGCTAGCGCTACTTCCTCGACTGAACATTTCAGTGATGAGGCTCAGAACATTTCAGTTTTTTTTTATCAATTCATCTGCTTACTGCTGTTCTCTTTCCTAAATATTTGTGAGTTTTACGGTCTCCGCCTCGGTTATCTTCTGCCATAAGGCCTCCTTTCAATTTTTTTTTTAATTCTTACCTTTTGATATCAAGCATATTTAAGTATAATAATATATTTAAGTATATTTAAGAATGTTTTTGACAAAAAAAATTCTTCGACGAACGGCCTTAACCCTTCATTGCATCTTGATTTTTTTGGAAATTTCCATCAAGCCGTTCACAGGTAAAAAAAGCATAGAAATCGGTATGCCATGTTGACGTTTTTGCTCCTGGTAATTTCTTTAAGTATCTATGGATAAAATGGAACGTAAATATTTTGAGAAAAAAATAAACGTCAATGTCAAATGTCAATGTTATCTTGGTAACCTGCAAACGGTGATACATTTGTTGTACCGGTATAAACAAAATAATAATTTGTGGTATATAATAGACGGCAATCTTTGAAAAATTTCACAATGAGTAGAAATAAGGTGAGTTATTTATTATCTGTTAGTAATTGTAAAGAAAATATGGAAAATATATCCAAAATAAAGTTGATTTGGTATGACGTAAATTTACATCATTATGCAGTACCGTCATACCTGATGTACCTATGGAAAAATTTCAGTTCATAAAAGTTTACAGTTTATATGTTTTTTTGTTGTTGTTCTAGACTAACTTGGTAGACAAAGACATAGAACGATATCTAGCTCAGCTGGAAGATGGTTGGTTGTCAGAAGACGGACTGAAAGCTGACGGACTGAAAGAAGCTATCGTTTACAGCCACCACTCTGAGGATGAAGATCCATCAAATTTACAATATACTAGAGATGAACTTCTACATCTGTTAGCGGATGAAAATGACGATGAATATGATCACCAAGATAATGAAGAAGACCCTCCTCTTGTTGAAGAACCACAGGAAGAAGCAGAAAATCAAAATAATTCTCCTGGTGGTAATATTTTAGATTTCTTTTTGGATAAGAGGAAACTTGTCTGGAAGAAGAAGAATATGGAGTTTGATGAAGATAAAATTAGATTCTTAGGTAGCTCAGCTTTTCCTCCTGAAATAGCTAAACTAGAATCTCCTTACCAATGTTTTAAATATTTTTTTGATGATGATTTTATGAACAAAATTGTAGAAGAAACCAATTTATATTTGATGCAAAAAGATGCTAATAATAAAATAATATATACAGCATTAGATATCCAAAGGTTTTTTGGAATATTGCTGTTTATGTCAGTGCAAAGATTCCAAAATACCAGATTATATTGGCATCCTGCTTATGGTTATGGCCCTGTTTCATGTGTTATGCCAGTAAACAAGTTTGAAAGACTCAAACTTGGTTTACATTTTCATAACAATGATCTTCATAAGCCTGTTGGCCATGCAGAGCATGACCGATTATTTAAGATTCGTCCAGTTATTGAACACCTCAATAAAAGATTTTCTACACTACCTATGGCACAAAGGCTGTCTGTGGATGAGCAGATGTGTGCAACAAAGGTTGCACACTTTATTAAACAGTACCTGCCAAATAAACCCCACAAATGGGGTTTTAAATTTTATGTACTGTGTGATTTATCTGGTTTTGCACATACATTTGAATTATATGCTGGACAAGAAAATAAAGGGAGGTTGGAAGGAGAACCAGACATAGGAGCTACAGGGAATGTAGTTGTTCGTTTACTGAGGGGTGTTCCAAGGTATCAAAATTATATAGTGTACTTTGATAACTTTTATACATCTCTGCCTCTAATTTACTTTCTTGCCAAGCAAGGAATTCAGTGTGTTGGCACTGTCCAGCAAAATAGGATCCCTAACTCAAAATTGCCAGAAAAAAAGAGTTTATGAAGAAGGCAGTGCCAAGAGGCAGTCATGAAGAAAGAACATCAACATTTGATGGGATTGATATGGCTTGTGTCACCTGGAAGGACAACAAAATTGTAACTCTTTTATCAACTTATGTTGGTGCAGCACCAGTGTCTAGTGTCACTAGGTATGACAAGTCCAAAAAGGAAAAGGTAGAAATTAGTTGTCCAAAAATTGTCCAGGAATATAACAAACATATGGGGGGTGTGGACCTTATGGATAGTTTTTTAGGAAGGTTCCACATTCCCATCAGGTCAAAAAAGTGGTACTTGCGCATCTTCTTCCATCTCCTGGATTTGACAGTAATTAATTCTTGGATAGTGTACAAGAAAAATGCAGCAAGTAGAAATATACCAAATAAATATATACTTTCTATGGGTAATTTTCGCAATGAATTAGCCCATGTTTTGTGCACTATTGGAGCTGATACAGAAACAAAAAGAGGTCGTCCCAGTACCAGTTTATTAGAAACTGAAATCCAAGCAAAAAGGAAGAGGGGACCAGCACATGTGGCTCCACCAAAAGATATAAGAAGGGATGGAATAGATCACTGGCCAATAGTTGGTGGCTCACTGCGTTGTAAGTACCCACAATGTAAGGGATATTCTACAATAAGTTGCAGCAAGTGTGGTGTCAATCTTTGTTTAAATAAAAATAACAACTGCTTTGGGAATTACTAGGGATGTAACGATACCGATATCAAACAATTCGAAAAACCGCGCCCAATGAACGATGCGGGAAGCCGCCCGCGCGTGCGCACTTTGTTTTCTGAAAAAACTCTACCAATAGTAAACTTTTATTAGGTACTGATTGTATGTGTATTACTTAAAGTTGTACTGACTTTGTAAAATAATAATACTAAAAGAAATGGTTTTGTTGTTTTTTGATTTGGCATTTTTATTTAAAAGAATACGATTAACAGTTGAGTCTCTGTTAAATGTTGGTAACTTTTTATGCATAATTCACTATTTATTTTTCTACCAAGCCATCGATATCGGTATCGGTATCGGTATCGCCGATACATTACTACAAATATCGGTATTGGTATCGTATCGGTAAAATCATGTATCGTTACATCCCTAGGAATTACCATAAAAATTAATTTTTTTTTCATTATTATATTTTGTACTGGGCTCATTGATACTGATTGCATAATGATGTAAATATACATCATATGTTTTTAATTAAAAAATAAATACTTAGAAATGTCATATATTTTTTTTATTATTTTTTACATAACCTTGGGCTATAACTGGATGCTTATGATTTTTTTCACAAGAATATCTTAAATCATGCAATGAAGGGTTAAACGTAATATTTTGTGGTTAATTTTTTCCTTTGCGATTACCCTGTCTCGGGTGGCGCTTAGAAGTATATGATCCTTTAATGTGTTTCAATATAAAAGCATCTTGTGATCTGTTATCTTTGTTCTTATAATAACGAGAATGAAAGGCATTCAAATCACTCGTTGTGAGAGAGGGGCACTGATAATTTTTTTTTATGTGTACATGTAGGCTTTTCTGGTAATGGCACTTTAACTTCGAAAAAAATGCAGTATCTAATAGAAAAATAAACTTTTTCACGAGAAAAACACAACAAAAACTAAGCTGGCCGCCACAACCTTCATCCTCGCCGCAGTCGTGCTGTCGTGTTTTTAGTTTCAATTACGCACAAACTGTGTAAGAACAAGATGCCACTACAGCGCTCTCCTCCGCCGTCAACGACTATGACAAGAAAGTGGTCCAAGAATAAAAGTCAAGTCGATTCTGGTTCTAATATGAGCGTACTAGATTCTAAAATTGAAGAGGATTCTTTACAAAGCATTGCAAGTCCGGCAAATTCAATCCTAAATGATTTAGATGTTTCTTCATTGAATCAAACAAAAAAATATGATATCATGATAACTTAACTCTATGTGACAACCAATCTTTACGTTGGAGATATACAAAAAAACTTGCGCAAAGAAACCGACACTGATGCCTCTTCGGTGCCAAAAGCTACTGGACCAATCCACCCCACTAACGCTATAGGCGCTGGGCCCCCAGGCAAACCCAAGGGATCAAAGCCTGCGAATTTGGTGCGGGGCTCTGCTTCGGCCAAAGTGATGCGACCTCGGGCTTGTGTTGCCGACCTGCAGCTGGGGCCTCGTTAAAAACACGGCCATCCTAAGGGAAATCCCAAAAAGATGACCAGCTCGGCGTGCGCTTCTCCGCCGAGCTACACTGAAGCCTAAAGTGAACGAGTTGAGTAGCGTATCAAACCAAAACATACGAAAACTGACAGCGGAACGAGCTGATGCGTCAAAGTCGCGACCAGCCGGTGCACCGACGACCATGAACAGAGGGACCTCAGAATACCTGACGAGGCCGACGGAACTGGTCCAGGGCGGCCGTTAACCATAAGTATATGATTTAGCAGTGCTTACCCCAATGCAATGACTCCTAGAAATATTCAAATAATATTATTTCAAATAATAGAGTCCAAGCACGTCAACTGCCAACCGCCGCCGTCAATCAAGGAAAGATAAAGGTAATGTAAGAAAAAGACATTGAAATGAATGGATAGATAATAAGAGAAAATTTTTACGTAAAGAATATTTGTCGAGAAAAGGTAAAATACAACCAAGTAGAAAGATGGGCCCGCCATGTTGCTGCGGAAAGAAATGTTTCGATAAATTAAACGAATAAGCTAGAAAGAAGATTATCATTAATGGTCGCATAACCATCTAAGCTACGGAGGATCTAATCTACCGGCTTAGCCTGAGAGGAGCACCGCGCGGGGTGCAGGGGACGAATCCCTATTCTATATTATAAAATACATTAAATTCTATACTGTGAATTATAAAGTGAAATATATATTATGAATAAAAGTTGTGAAAATAAATTAATTTTACTATATTTGTGTTTTTTTATTTTTAACACAAATACGCAACAACTAACAGAACGTAACCTGAATTCCGTATAATATTGTATACATGTATGAGATACAACAACTGAATAAATCTTGATCCCGCCCAATAAGTTTGTAAGTATGAGATGCAACTACTAGGGCAACCTTTATTCCGCAGTAAAGTGTTGTAAGAACCATATCTCAGGAAATACGTATTTTGTCTAGTTATCTTTCAGCATTGTTAAGAATACTATAAATAATACTTTTGTACCAAATTTTATAAATATATGTAAGTAAATGCAGTTTTTAGGTTGATTTGAATCTTTAAAACGCTCTCCTGTAAAATTGTTGTTTTCGAGATACAACAACTTACGTGGGAGATATCGAAATAAATGATTGAGTTAAAGTTTGAGTTCGAGGGGGGTGAAATAAATTTTGATTATATTGTTTTACTTCACGAAATCCAATAACAACAACAGTAAAAGGGCAATAAAATTAAAAGAATAATAAAAACTTAAATTAGATATGTTTTGAATGCTCTGCAACTGTTAAATTTATAATAATGATCAACGACTCTGTTGATATTTTAAATAGTCGATGTACAAATGCGCCTGGCTATAAGAAAGCTTTCTGTGCTGCTAATATTCAAAATTGTAGTACATTTCTTAAAAGTTGTGAAGAATATTTATCTGGTCATTTTAATTTAGTAGTAGGATCTGCAGGCCTAGTCAAGTGGCATACGCTTCATAGCGTTTCTCTTTCTACAAACTTTAACGCCTTATCGAATACGAACAACTATACGACAGGTAGCCATGTGGATTACAACTTTGCGAACGCTTATTCTATTGGATCGTACGATAATGTCTTCTTCTTCTTCTTCTCTTAAATAATGGCTTTACGATAATGTCTATGGCTTCGAATTCTAACGTCAGTCAGGGTACGTCAAACTGTGAACTGTCATTCAGTATGACATTAGTAATGTTGAAAAATATTCAATTAAAACTGCCGAAAAAGTAGAAAGTCAAAGAATTTACTTAATTGAAGTGAACTAAAAAATTCAGGTTTTGCTTTAGATTATAAAAATATATATAAAGGTATGTTCATTTTGCATTTGCAATGATGCATAAAAATATATTATGTCTTCAAGGTTTAAATTAAATTTATTAAAATGTGTACTTATTTTTCTAGTTTAGAAATAGAGAGACTGCGCGCCAGCCCGGAGTAATTTTCTACTCTAAAGAATTCATGGAAAGGTACTATAAAAAATACAGTTTTGATTCCAAACTTACTTCAATATTCTTATAATAAACAATGAAATCATTAATACCAAGTGCTTCGTTGGTGTGTGTTACCTACTACAGGTATAGTGGTCGAGTAAAAGCCGACCAAATATGGGCAAGGCTGACAGTCTTACTTAATTCAGTTGGTGGTGGAGTACATAAATCACAAGATAAGTGGACGAAAGTAAGTTTGAACTTGCATCTTGTTAACCTAGCTGTATATTTCAGAATTTTTGGCAGTTGAACAGAGACTCCTTGCACTGGAGGAGACGCAAGAGAAGCTCTTCCATGAGCGAGAAAGGAAAAGGGAAAAGCTCCTCCATGAACGTGAGGAACTACTCCATTAAAGAGAAATGGAACAACTGCAACTGGAGTTGCGTCCTTCTTTATATTTTTTTATAGAGCTTATGTAAAATATTTACTGTGTTATATGTTTAAGTGTTATTGAGCGTTTATTTAAGTTTAAAATCTTTAAATTTTATAGGACTTATAATTATGTACTTGTTGTTGTATTTAAGTGTTTGTTTTAGTTTTAAGAATATTAAATAAAACATGTATAATAATTGTTTATTTTTTTATTCCTTAATTATTTAAGTAGTTTATACCACCATTAATTCAGTACACACCTTTTTAAATACGAACAAAAAATACAATAACAAAAATTACAAACTTAAAATATAAAAAACAGGTTGAGGCTGCAACGATGATCAATTTTTTCACCTATGACCTGCACTAAAATACAAGCAGTATTCAGAAACTTTAAAAGGATTAATATATACTGTAACTAATGCAGTTTCATTATTTAAATCTGTTTAGGTAAACAAAATAATGTTTTAGGAGCGAAAAAATATTATACAAAACTACTTGGTCAGGCACACTGAATAGGTTTAAAAGTAATACAACTACATATAAATTAAAAATAATACACTTTAAAACTACCCACAACACACTTTAAAAGTAATAACACTGTAGGTTTAAAAGTAATACTGCACTTATGTACTTAATTTTAATCAGTCTTTATTTAGGAAGTAATTCACTCTTCTAGCTTTTATAATAATATACTTAATTCAACAATTAACTAAATGTCAGTCTTTATAACCAAAATTACATACTTTTTTTTTAAACATTAAACAATGGTTAATTAGCAAACTTATTTGTCAATAAAATAATGCTCCAGTGAATCGGGAGTGTGCAGTGCTGCCATTGCCAGCTGCTGTTCCAGTTAGTCGGACCAGGGAACAACTAGTTCACGCTACATACTACACGCCATTACCATAGAGATAAACAAAAATAACCTATTAAAATAATCTATTAACTAAATTATTTAGCATTATTCTGCCACTCATTAGCTTGTCTTGGTTGTTGGAAATGGGTCCAACCCCCACACTCGGTTCATCACCATCCTCTTGTTGCTCAGCCATATTACTAGGGGGAGGTAATTGAGCATCCAGTGCAATATTGTGCTGAACACAATGTCAATTCACCATTTTCGTCATGTTTGGTTCCACCTCACTGGATGACCATATGAAGGAATGATGCGTGGCTCCACCATATTTCGCATTGACATTAATAAAATTACCATCACATATCTGAAAACAATAATTTTAAGTTATAAAAAATATTCTATTTACAGTTGCTTTTTTATTTTGTTTTAATGTAACATGATTAAAAACAATGCTTACTAACTAATAATATGTATACAAAGAAATATATAATAAATATATCTTCTTAATATATATAAATCTCGTGTCACAATGTTTGTCCTCAATGGACTCCTAAACCACTTAACCGATTATAATAAAATTCGCACACCATGTGCAGTTCGATCCAACTTGAGAGATAGGATAGTTTAAATCTCAAATCGTTTTAGAGAAAGCGGGCGAAGCCGCGGGCGGTAAGCTAGTTATAATATATGTATTAGGGTGGAGTGAAAAATTTTTTTTTTCATTTTCGTTTCGGCATACCTGTAGAAAGATGTCATTATTACTCATAAGTACACATGCAAAATTACACTTTGCAGATGATACATTTAGAGGTGCCCCCAACATCATGAACTTTAAGAAATTCAAAAAATTTAGTCGAAAATCATTAAAGTTTAATTTTGACAAATTAACGCTAAATCAGATTCTGTGTTATCTCGTTGGTTGCCAACGGGAAGACACAGAATACACAATATTTCAATATATAAAAAAGTGGCTATCGCTGGCTACCAGTGGCTCTAGTCGGTGGCCCGTTTGCGCCGACTCTTATTGTAGGAAACATTGATTTTAAACAGTGCCGTTAAGGAAACAACCTTAATGTTAGTAAATTCCTAAATTACATTTTACATGTAAACACAAATAAGATCATAAAATTTATATTTTTGATGTGAGTTCTATCTATAATTTCGCTTTGTTACAGTAAAATGTTGCAAGTCAAAATACGACAAACGACATGTTGTCCTGCATTTTGTTTGCCAGAGAAGTACCCAGTGTCTCAATTACCAACTTATACTGATGCTAAGAAACTATTACTTATTTATAAGATATAAATTTAAACCTGATAAAATAACAAAATTCATGATTTATCCGAAAGATTAGCTACGGAAATGTTTGATGTGTGGCGAAAAGCATCGCTTCCTACGATTAGCTTTAACAGAGTACTACAACTTATTCGACACACCATGACAAATTAATATAGACGCTTATTAAATCCTTATCAAAACCGACAAACGAACAACAATGAACAAGAAAAGATAACTGAAGTATTTTGTCACTCAGTACCAAAGGTTATTTGATATTTGAAGTTGCAAATGCATTTTTTTTAACTCTCTTGTACTTGCTCAAAAGATTATACCGACTTAACTATGTGGCAAGAGTGTGAGAAAACTGAGCCTCAGACTTCTAATTTATCAGAAAAAACCTTAAAAGATATCGTGAAAAGCGGTTTGACTACGTTTCAGAATATCAAAGATTTTCTATGCCTTACCCAGGCCGTAAGGCATATTATCAAATTGGTGACAGAAGCTTCAAGTGCAGTTTGTTGAGAAAGTTAACAAAATGATTTCATAATGGCAAGAGTATCAGTATCACGACTGCCAATGCCTAATTTTGAAAAAAAAACAGCCTTATCTATACTAATATTATAAATCTGAAGATATTGTTTGTTTGAACGCGCTAATCTTAAGAACTACTGGTCCGATTTGAAAGATTCTTTCGGTGTTAGATAGCCAATTTCTCGAGGAAGGTTTTGGGCTGTATATCATTACGCTTAGATTAACAGGAGCGGAGCCACGCGGGTGAAACCGCAAAGCGCAGCTAGTACTAAATAATTACTTATTTCTGATATTTTCATTCCTCTTTAATATCATTTTCATCAATGAAAAACGTTAAAACAACTAATCAGGCTATTATTTAATGTATTACAAAGAAGTTTGTTATATAATAGACTTGAAGGCCATAAAAATACTGTGATTAAAAAATAAATCAAAGTTTGATAAAAAATCATATTTTTCAAATTTTCAGTTGGGTTGGGGCACCTCAAAACATCAAGACACGTAAACCATATTTTGTATGCTGAATTCACTCATTAAAAGGCACCTTTCTGTCGCTATGCCATTTGAAAAAAACAAAAAAAAAATTCTTTCATACATTATCACTCCACCCTAATATGTATACTGTATAGATTGGACTTCTCATATTGAAACAATATATATATATGTACTCAGACGTCTTCGTAAAATAACTGACATAAAGACAGCAATATCGGCATACCACGCATACGTAGTATCATTTTTAAGATATGGACTTATAGTATGGGGAAATGGAGTAAATATAAACAAAGCTTTTGTATCACAAAAAAAATGCATCCGAGCTATATGTGGAGTAGGACCTTTTGAATCATGCAAACCCCTTTTTATAAAACTTAAATTATTAACTTTGCCGTGCCTTTACATATTTGAATTTTGCAAATTTGTTAAAAATAATCAAAAATTATTTACCACGGCTCAAGAAATGTACGGTAATATGCGACATCCCAACAGACTGATACTTGACCATAAGCCTAGAACATCTTTGTACTCAAAAAACTGTCATGCTATGTGTGTTAAAATATATAATAATACTAGGTTTCCGCCCGCGGCTTCGCCCGCACAGTCAAAGAAAACCCGCATAGTTCCCGTTCTTGTGGGATTTCCGGGATTGCGTAATTTTCACGGGATAAAAGTAGCCTATGTCCTTTTACGGGTATCAAAATATCTCCATACCAAATTTCATGAAAATTGGCTCAGTAGTTTAGGCGTGATTGAGTAACAGACAGACAGAGTTACTTTCGCATTTATAATATTAGTATGGATTCCAGACGATTTAAAGAAATCAGACGCAAAACAGTTTAAGACAAAACTTTATATGTGGCTTATAAGCAAAAATTTTTATAATGTAAGGGACTTTTTGGGTGATAAATGAAAATATTGACATGTATAATAATTAATAGACAATTGATCTAAAATATAATAATTAATGTTTATATTATTATTTTTTTTCTGATTATGCGGAGCTGTAAAAACTATGTTTGCATGCCAGTGTAACTGACAAATGTACTTTCCTTATTGTAATAACTTGTAAACCACATTTAAGCAAATAAAGATATTTATTTATTTATTTATTTATTTACCATTTGCACAATTAAGGAATGGTATCCTTTCCTGTTAAAATAATTCTGTTCATCTATGTGGGGTTTAACAATAGATATGTGAGTGCAATCTATGCATCCTATTACCTCTGGCAATTATATTCACATTTTATAATCAAATTTTAAAATCAATCAAATTATTTTATTTTGACTAAGGTGTAGAGTTTGTGAAGTTAGGCCTTGTAGAGTTAGGGCGTGTAGTGTTAGAAGCTTGGCTCTACATGAGATCTGATAACTTTTTGACAGTGCGAGTCATATGGGCTCGCCTTGGCAACATTTTACATGAAAATGTTTTTGGTGGGATACTATTGTCAAAAGACTTTCAATTGGATTTGTTTCATTGAACAGAAACAAACATTTTGTATTTAATTGTCTTTTAATACATATGGAGTATACATAATTGTTGAATAATCAATATGTGGTGTAATAGAATTGTTTGTGACTACAATAGCAGCGACCTTCTTCAATGCAAAGGATTAAGTTATTTATTAAAATTGTTCAAAACATTGAAAGTAAGTAAATAAATTTATAAAAACACTTACTCTTGTCGAATTCTTGCTCTTATTTGGCGTGTTTGAGGGATTGGTATTTTTGTTTCATTACGTAGGCTGCAGCAACTCGCTTAAAGTTTTTTGAACCTAAAACGCTCCCGAAAGAACTGTTCCGGCATTTCATCAATTGTCTCCAAACTCCGTCTGGACGCATTTCTTTTTTGGCGCCTAAGCCAAACTTCTTCACTGTGGGCAGCTTTTAAAAGTCTTAAAGCGTGCATATCATGATAACTTTTTAAAATTTAAAAATCATTTGTTTATTGTAAATAAGATAACGAAAGACGCGATGAATTCAATTGGTGAGGCGAATACCTCACTTGGTGAGGGAGCGGTATTCGCATTCGGTTATTGTTTTCGTAGTTTGGAGTCTGCCGACCGCGCCGCGCGTGACAAGTCAAATCTGTCGAGCGCATTGATTATAAAATGTTTTGAAAGAGAAGATTTTTTCCTGTTTATAAAATCAGCCAGGATCATCTCGAAATGTTTTTTTGTCAAATGAGGGCTAGAGGGGGTTACAATGACAACTCGAACGTTGTGCACTTCCGAAAGATCGTTTTCCACACTAAGACGAGTTAAAACTTGGTTAAGAGCGAACAAGTTGGAAGAAAGGCTCACAGGTTTAGCTCTCCTTAACATACACCAAGAAATAACCCCAGATGTTTCTAAAATTATTATCAACAGATTCGCAAATAAAAATAGACGGCTACCATTTGTATCAGGGCCGGATTTAGAGGTCAAGAGGCCTCGGGCAACATAATACAAATTTTGTATTATGATATGTGTGCAATCAATTGTTTCATTTTCATTTTTTTCAACTAGATTACTATAGTAGAGTATTTTTAATCCATACTAATATTATAAATGCGAAAGTAACTCTGTCTGTCTGTCTGTTACTCAATTACGCCTAAACTACTGAACCAATTTGCATGAAATTTGGTATGGAGATATTTTGATAGCCGAGAATGGACATAGGATAGGTTTTATCCCGGAAATCGTACGGTCACGGGGTTTTCTTTGAAAACGCGAGCGAAGCCGCGGGCGGAAAGCTAGTAATCTATATTTAACAAATATGATAAAAATTTAGATTATATTAACGGTTTTAAAAAAACAAGTAGCTTATAAAGGTATTCGTATAAAATACTAATGATTTTATTCCTTTTCTAGTCAGATCTTATTAACTCATGTTATTTTTGTAAGGTAGGAAAAGGAAAGCAAATGGCGACAAATGAATTAAAGCTTTAAATGAGCAAGGAGTGAAAATTCCAAGCCCAATGCAGATTGCAGAATGGCCTGTCATGCCTTGCAAAGTAAAGTGATTAGGTTTCCCATCGAAGATGCTGACGAGGAACTATCATTAATGTTGCGACATAGCGACACAGATGTAGGTTGTCGAGAAGAAAATTACTCGATAATAGACAAACGGATATGGCCAATCAACTAGTTACTAGTGAGTATTCCACGTGTATATTTTTCTTTTTATAGGTATTATAGGTATATAACTACATTAAAATTCCGCTTAAATGTCTCTCATAGGTACTTTTTATGTATTACTTTATTGATTCAAACCTTTTTATTAAATTATTTAATTTTAGAATTCGTAGGCGTCAAAAAAATGTATTATAAAACAGAGGGTGTACCTCTTGACGAAGAGGAATTCCGGTCGAGATATCGATTTGGGAAGCATAACATGCAACGAATTATTAATTTGGTTCGGGATGATTTTTGCGTGGACACGCGACGTCACGAATCTTGTCTATGAGATCTTGTATAACTAAATCAATAAAAAAGAACAAAAATGATCCCTGCCCAGAAGAGCAATATTTATTTGAAGATATTTCGCAAGCACACCATCACGCTTTTGGAAATCACCCTAAATGCAAAACATATTTCTGTGATTATTTTTCCGACCCAAATATCGACCAATAGCATGCATTTGCACCATTCGACGTCACGTGGTACAACCTACATGGTTATTATACTGATAATTTTTTGAAAATTTTCTCTGGTCGTTGACGTCAAACTGACAGGTTTAATTCAATTGTGAAATTATTGGCCGATATTTGGGACGGAAAAATAATCTCCCGAATACCACACGAGCTTCAAAATTATCTGGCATTTCCCTCAAGGTTCCCTGAAAACAAATAAAGTCGTCAAGTTTTTCAGGAAAAATCACTCGCGCTTCGCGCTCGTGATTTTTTAGCCTTGACTAAAAAATTGACTCCTTCATTTGTTTGCAACGAACCTATCGGAAAATACCCGATAATTTTGAAGCTCTTGTGGTATTATAAGTGATAAAACGGGACTTTTAAAACAAGGGGATATTCCAAAAGATTTTGTACTAAGTTCTCTGTGGCAGAGAATTTGTATAACGATACAAGGTATTGCTGTTCATGCTCGAAGTTTACTTCATGACGTGGACAGTAACGTTGTAGAACGCTATCACAGCATTATTGCAAAATACGTAGGAGGGAAGAGAGTAAATTTTTCCCTTAAAAATTCGTATCAGACGCGATGCGATGCTTCTGCAGTGTCATTTAATGAAGAAAATGCACTGTCAAAACTATATAAGAGAATGACCAATAAAAGCCCAAGAGGTGAAGGAAGTTGGATTAAAATAAAGATACGCAATATTCTTGATATAGTTTTATTATTACATAATTATTTTTGACGGTTGTCGCGGGGTTCATGGGCGTTCACGCCTGTTCTCCGATCAAAGTCGGTATTTTGTCCCGCGACAAAGGGTTCGCGCCTCCTTCGCGCGGCGTTCACGTGTCCACATCCACATTCAGGCTAAGGACTCACGAAGCGTTTTACACCCGCGCCCGCCGCGGTTGCGGGCCCGCAGCCTTTGTAGAATACAGATATTTATGTAAAAAATGAAAGCACATTTCACGACGCGTTTTACGCCCGCGGCGTGTGCGGTTGTTTGCGGGTCCCGCTGCACCGGCGGTCATCTACTACCGGCGGGCGCGGTTCGCGGTCCCGCAGCCGCGGCGGGTTGCTCCCGCGCGCTCTGCGATCGGTTGGCGGGCGACCGCAGTGAGCAGCGGAGGGCGGGGGGGAACAGAAATCCGACGCCATTTTGCAGTGACTTGTTGTCTCGCGTTGCGTAGTGACGCGTTTGTGCACGTTAGTCAACAAAATGGATATTGATATTGAAGTCGATCTACTAATTACTTTGGTTCAAGAAAGGCCAGTTATATGGGATAAGGGCTTAGAAGAGTATAAGTACAAGAACTTGACGCTCAAAGCATGGGAAAATATCTGCGGTATTTAAAATGATGATTTTAAAAATTTAATACAACAAAAATTTAAGATAAATTAAAAAAATATGGTAAGTATTTTATAAATTTATTTTTCAGTTACAATTATTAACTTTATTAAATTTGATTCAATTGCCAGCTTAAGGCTCCGCTGTCGCTCATAAAATATTGTTGAAAAACATCTCTAATATTGTTGGCTTGTCTTCCACTGCGTATTGATGGAGGTATTTGTATACGAAGATTATGAGTGAAATCTTCTTCTCTAATGCGATGGCCGTCTCGTTTTCGTACAAAATTGTGAAGTATGCAACATGCCTTCACAATATCAATTGATAAAGGTAGTGATACATCCAATGCACCATTTAAAATTCGCCATTTGTTTGACAAAATGCCAAATGCACATTATACGTATCTACGTGCTCTAGATAGGCGATAATTAAATACCCTTTCTTAACCGACTTCAAAAAAAAGGAGGAGGTTATCAATTCGGCCGGTATATTTTTTTTTTTTTTTATGTATGTACACCGATTACTCCGAGGTTTCTGAACCGATTTACGTGATTCTTTTTTTGTTCGATGCGGGATGGTGTCGAATTGGTCCCATAAAAATTTTATTCAGATAGGCCCAGTAGTTTTTATTTTATGAGCATTTTTATCTGTAGGTATTTGTAAATTTTGCAAGTGCAAGTTTGAAGTCGGTTGTTTTTAACGCAGTTATCACTTGTTTGTACACTCAAAAACTGACCACCATAAGGTCTCATAATATTTTGATGCAGCCCAAATGCCTCATCGGCTACGAATACATATGGGACAGGTGGCAAAGTAGATCCGGGTAGTATTTTTTCATTGGATAGTTTGATAGAATTGCTATTAAGTGCATTCCAAAAAGTAGTATTTTTAAAAATGGTTGAATCAGAATTACTTTCCGAGGCTCCAATGTCTACAAAAACAAAGCAATAATCTGCATCAACTACGGCCATTAACACAAATGAAAAAATATCCTTATAATTGTAGTAAGTTGAAGAACTGTTATCTGGTTTAATTATTCTTATAAGTTTGCCGTCTATTGCTCCTACACAGTGAGGAAAATTTGCGTACTTGTAAAATTTTTGGCTGATTTCTTCTAAAAGTTCTGTAGTGATTACCGGAAAACATTCAAACATTAACACCTCCCATAATTTTTCACATGTCATTCTTATAATTGTTGATATAGTTGTGTGCCCAATTCTGAATGTGTAGTGCAAATCGTGCATTGAAGTCCCATTTGCTAGGTATCTGAAATAAATAAATTTATTTAATTACGTATATATTTTTTCAGGTAACATGATTATTAAAAAATGGAAAAATATTAAAGATTGCTGGATGAAAAACAACAAAAAAGTTGCAACGGAAGCAAAATCTGGATCGGCAGCTAAAAAATCTAAAAAGTACATATATGATGATCCGTTACAGTTTTTGAAGAAAAATATACCTATTGAAAATACCTCCTCAACCTTAACAAGCGGTGCTACAACTGAACAAACTACTACTACAACTGAACAAACTACTACTACCACTACTAATGTTGCATCAACAACAGAAGCTTTTACTACACCTACCACCACAGTTTCTTCTCAAGCAGGTGCTAAAAAGAAAAAAAAAGACGACACCGAAAAAGCAATAATAGAGATGTTGTCTCAACGTGAAGATAGACATTTGTCATTTTTTCGAGGAATTTTGCCTTCATTGCAAAATTTTGATGAAGCAAAAACAAGACGATTTCAAATAGTTCTTCAAATTATTGATAATCTTGATAATAATCTTCCAGCATTGCCATCTTATCAATATACACCATATAATTACAGTCAAGAAAATATCGGCTATCGTACCTATTCTACTTCTGACAACAATACCCAAAGTCCACAAAGTATTCCATCAGTTTCTTCAGTCAATACTAATTTGTCAGATGATGTGTATTTTCAATAAAGAAACAATTTCAATATTACCACTAGTTTCATTAACACCTGACACAGAAACTGGGGTATACCCTGTGTGTGTGTGTGTGTGTGTGTGTGTGTGTGTGTGAGCGTGAGCGTGTGTATGTGTTATTATTAAATAAACTTTCATACCTTAATGTTACTGCCAACATTTCCTCTGGTGATATGGATCTCGCATATTAGTATGTTGTTTTTGAAGAGCACTCTCTGTTTTTCTTAAAAGTTCTAAATAACTAGATTGGGACATTCGAAAATAATTAAAGAACTTATCATCATCCTTCTTTAACTCATCAATAAGAGTAACAAATAATCCATAACGATCTCTTTCCGCAATCAGTGGATGTATCCAGAACCTTTTAGGCCTTCTTTTTTTAACTCTTCTGTGAAGTAAGTATAACGCAACAGCTCGTTTTTGGTGTATGTCCATGGCGGTCTGGAGCTCAACTGATCGTTTAACCACCCGTCTTGCAACCGCTCGTCTTGCGATAATCAAACGCCAAGTTTGCGAGCGATAATCGCAACCGCGACGGCTGCGTAACTGAAAAAAAACTCCGGTCTCGTGAGTTTTGAAAATAAAACTCTATTCCGCAACCGCGGCGGGCGCGGGTGTAAAACGCTTCGTGAGTCCTTAGCCTCACGGCCCTGTGCTAGTTTACTACGGACTACAAAGGTGTACGGACGTTTGCAGTCGATGCGCGCACACTATGGGGTCGCGCGTAAACGTTTGGAATAAAAGACAAAAACGAGCATCATGATGCCTGGAGGCGAATTAGTACAGAAATGAATATAGAATCAAATGGGATCTGGTACACTTTCTTACAAAATATAACCAAAATCTGAAACCTGACAAAATGCCCCATATTTTGATTTTCTAATAATTTTCTTACAAATGTTTTTACTACGTATATTTTGTTTTGTGTAGAAGTACTCATTTAAGTTTTTTGATAAATAAAACATTATTTTGTTTTGTGTAGAAGTACTCATTTAAGGTTTTTGATAAATAAAACATTATTTTGTTTTGTGTAGAAGTACTCATTTAAGGTTTTTGATAAATAAAACATTATTTTGTTTTGTGTAGAAGCACTCATTTAAGTTTTTTAAAATCATTAAACCATTAATCAAATCTGATATAGGCCATGCTCAAAAATCTGGACTTATTATCACAAATACAGTATGTGACCAGTCAGCTGTCAATGTTGGTGCTATATGAGATTTGGTTATTGAAACAAAACAAATTTATTTAAGAAATGAAAAAGAATGGCAATGTGATTTTCCCTGTATCAACAGTAAAAAAATTATTCCTCTTTATGACGCTCCCCATTTGATTAAGGGTCTACGAAATATTTAATGACAAAAAATATGGCATACACATTTGAAAAGGAAACAAAAATTGGAAAATGGGAGTACTTTCAAAGTGTATATGCCGCCGATAAGTCATACGGGGAGTGGAGAGGGGAGGAAAATCGGCTACACAGAGCTACAATAAAGAATACAAAAAAGAAAAAACAACTCCTTCTGGTTCAGGTGCTCGTAAAGGAGCCCGATATATATGTTAAAAAATTTGGTATCATACATTCTTAATTTGGTATATAATGTTACGAACTGACCATGTACTAGTCGGTCACGTAATATTGGATGCACCCAATACCGCCTTTTTCTTTTCTTTTTTTTAAGGATCAACCACAGTAAACACACTTCTTCGTCGACCTCCATTTTGAAACTGATGCTAACCCGCACGAAATCGCATACTAACCGCGCGTGTCTGAATAGCATCACAATTTTGCGGTTTGAAACCGCGCGATTCGTAAACGCACGATTTCCGCATGTCAGAACGCAGGCTTAGAGCACCAGAAATGGGATCTGGTACACTTTCTTGGGAAGGTACACTTTCTTACAAAATATAACCGAAATCCGAAACCTGACCCTGAAATCTGTGTCCGCTTCGCGTGAAATGCCCCATATTTTGATTTTCTAATAATTTTTTGGCAAAATTTTTTTACTACGTATATTTTGTTTTCTATAGAAGTACTCATTTAAGTTTTTTGATAAATAAAACAATATTTTGTTTTTTGTAGAAGCACTCATTTAAGTATTTTGATAAATAAAACATTATTTTGTTTTGTGTAGAAGCACTCATTTAAGTTTTTTTAAATCATTAAACCATTAATCAAATCTGATATAGGCCATTCTCAAAAATCTGGACTTATTATCACAAATACAGTATGTGACCAGTCAGCTGTCAATGTTGGTGCTATAAGAGATTTGGTTATTGAAACAAAAATTTATTTAAGAAATGAAAAAGAATGGCAATGTGATTTTTTCTGTGTCAACAGTAAAAAAATTATTCCTCTTTATGACGCTCCCCATTTGATCAAGGGTCTACGAAATAATTAATGACAAAAAATATGGCATACACATTTGAAAAGGAAACAAAAATTGGAAAATGGGAGTACTTTCAAAGTGTATATGCCGCCGATAAGTCATACGGGGAGTGGAGAGGGGAGGAAAATCGGCTACACAGAGCTACAATAAAGAATACAATCACGAAAAAACAACTCCTTCTGGTTCAGGTGCTCGTAAAGGAGCCCGATATATGTTAAAAAATTTGGTATCATACATTCTTAATTTGGTATATAATGTTACGAACTTACCATGTACTAGTCGGTCACGTAATATTGGATGCACCCAATACCGCCTTTTTCTTTTCTTTTTTTTAAGGATCAACCAAAGTAAACACACTTCTTCGTCGACCTCCATTTTAAAACTGATGCTAACCTGCACGAAATCGCATACTAACCGCGCGTGTCTGAATAGCATCACAATTTTGCGGTTTGAAACCGCGCGATTCGTAAACGCACGATTTCCGCATGTCAGAACGCAGGCTTAGAGCACCAGAAATGGGATCTGGTACACTTTCTTGGGAAGGTACACTTTCTTACAAAATATAACCGAAATCCGAAACCTGACCCTGAAATCTGTGTCCGCTTCGCGTGAAATGCCCCATATTTTGATTTTCTAATAATTTTCTTGCAAAATTTTTTTTACTACGTATATTTTGTTTTGTATAGAAGTACTCATTTAAGTTTTTTGGTAAATAAAACAATATTTTGTTTTTTGTAGAAGCACTCATTTAAGTATTTTGATAAATAAAACATTATTTTGTTTTGTGTAGAAGCACTCATTTAAGTTTTTTTAAATCATTAAACCATTAATCAAATCTGATATAGGCCATTCTCAAAAATCTGGACTTATTATCACAAATACAGTATGTGACCAGTCAGCTGTCAATGTTGGTGCTATAAGAGATTTGGTTATTGAAACAAAAATTTATTTAAGAAATGAAAAAGAATGGCAATGTGATTTTTTCTGTGTCAACAGTAAAAAAATTATTCCTCTTTATGACGCTCCCCATTTGATCAAGGGTCTACGAAATAATTAATGACAAAAAATATGGCATACACATTTGAAAAGGAAACAAAAATTGGAAAATGGGAGTACTTTCAAAGTGTATATGCCGCCGATAAGTCATACGGGGAGTGGAGAGGGGAGGAAAATCGGCTACACAGAGCTACAATAAAGAATACAATCAAGAAAAAACAACTCCTTCTGGTTCAGGTGCTCGTAAAGGAGCCCGATATATGTTAAAAAATTTGGTATCATACATTCTTAATTTGGTATATAATGTTACGAACTTACCATGTACTAGTCGGTCACGTAATATTGGATGCACCCAATACCGCCTTTTTCTTTTCTTTTTTTTAAGGATCAACCACAGTAAACACACTTCTTCGTCGACCTCCATTTTGAAACTGATGCTAACCCGCACGAAATCGCATACTAACCGCGCGTGTCTGAATAGCATCACAATTTGCGGTTTGAAACCGCGCGATTCGTAAACGCACGATTTCCGCATGTCAGAACGCAGGCTTAGAGCACCAGAAATGGGATCTGGTACACTTTCTTGGGAAGGTACACTTTCTTACAAAATATAACCGAAATCCGAAACCTGACCCTGAAATCTGTGTCCGCTTCGCGTGAAATGCCCCATATTTTGATTTTCTAATAATTTTCTTGCAAAATTTTTTTACTACGTATATTTTGTTTTGTATAGAAGTACTCATTTAAGTTTTTTGGTAAATAAAACAATATTTTGTTTTTTGTAGAAGCACTCATTTAAGTATTTTGATAAATAAAACATTATTTTGTTTTGTGTAGAAGCACTCATTTAAGTTTTTTTAAATCATTAAACCATTAATCAAATCTGATATAGGCCATTCTCAAAAATCTGGACTTATTATCACAAATACAGTATGTGACCAGTCAGCTGTCAATGTTGGTGCTATAAGAGATTTGGTTATTGAAACAAAACCAATTTATTTAAGAAATGAAAAAGAAAGGCAATGTGATTTTTCCTGTGTCAACAGCAAAAAAAAATATTCCTCTTTATGACGCTCCCTATTTGATCAAGGGTCTACGAAATAATTAGTGACAAAAAATATGGCATACACATTTGAAAAGGAAACAAAAATTGGAAAATGGGAGTACTTTCAAAGTGTATATGCCGCCGATAAGTCATACGGAGAGCTAAGGTTATTACACAAGGTCACGGAAGAACATATAAATCCGGAAAAAATTTATAAAATGAGGGTAAATCGGCTACACAGAGCAACAATAAATAATACAAAAAAGAAAAAACAACTCCTTCTGGTTCAGGTGCTCGTAAAGGATATATGCATTTTTCAAGATTATCTTTCCTGCAGAATAGTGTAAGTAATAAAGACACTACAACTAATATTGAAGAACAGAATGAAAGGCAAAGTGAGGAGACAAGAAAATAATTCCGCTTCACGTTTCACAGGAGGTATCTTATGCGAAAAATAACATATGAAGTGATTTAAATATGCGAAAAATGTTTTAAAATAAATAAATATAATGATTGTAATATGAATGTAATATGTTCAACAGCAATGAAGTGAGCAGCATACGTCGCGTCGTTCAGCGGTGTGGCGGCAACACCGGTGGGACTCTGGCCTAACTTCACGTCAATGTAAAAAAATTGCTTATTCATGTAACTTAACGTCAATCTTGTATCGGCTAACACAATGTAAAACGTTAAATTCGAAAATTATTTTTTTTTTTTCACTGCAAGTTAGTTTTCTCGTTTCATTTAAATAAAGGAAGAATCCAGCACAACATCACAATATACACACCGGCACAATTAGCGGAACAGAAAAAAAGTGAGACTATGAGATAATAACGCATATATTTGACGAAAATGACAAGATACAAAATAACAAGTTGATTAACATCTTTTAACAACGACTTTGAAAAGTTTTCGTTATTTTTTATTGAAAAATAAAGAAATTTGAAATAAGTGAAATTTTTAGATGATTATGAACCATCACAAAAAAAATAAAAAAAGTAAGCATTAAATGATTTGACAATAAAATTAAAAAAAAATAATAACGAGTGTTTCCCCCTCTTGCTCTGATTACGGTTTCCATTCGTCTGGGCTTGCTACAGATTATGTTATCGATGATTTCTTGAGGCAACCGCTCTAACTCCTCAAGTAATGCGTTTCCAAGTTCATTCAGATTGTTGGGGGGTGGCATTATGGATTTAACCCTTCTTTTTAGCAAGTCCCAGGCATGCTTTATCGGATTCATATCGGGGGAATTTGCTGGCCACTGCATCACCGGTATACCTACGTGGCTCAGATATGCCTGTACCGATTGTGCACTATGAGCACGAGCATTATCTTGTATTAGAGTAAAGTCGTCACCAATAAATGGGGCAAATGGTACAACATGTTCTTCTTAAATGTCTCTGATGTATTTATCTGCTGTCATGGTCCATCCTGTGACTATCACTAACTTCGTGCGAGCTCTCAAACATATCCCTCCCCAAACCATAATCGAGCCGCCACCATAAGCCACTGTGTGTTCAAAATTAGACTATAGTTGGCGTTCTATTCTGTGTCTCCATATTCGCTGTCTCCCATCGATCTGTTTTAAAAGAACTCTGCACTCATCAGTAAAGAGAACCTGCTGCCATTCGTTCACATCCCAGACGATGTTCTCACGTATAGGTTTCTGTTCCGCGAATTGTGCCGGTGTGTGTAGTTTAATCAAAGTTGTGATTATAATGTCTACAATGTTTGATTCAAATGATGTTCATGATTTGTCATTCTCATTTATTAATCAAAGTGAATGCAAAACTTTATATTGATTTACGATGTTTCTGACGATGACAAAGACCGCTAGTTTCGTTTTATGTTATCAACTAAATATTTACTGAGCCTCGCAAGCAAACGTAAAATTGTTCACGCTGATGCAACTTATAAATTAATCTGGCAGGGTTTTCCGGCACTCATCGTTGGAAAAACTGAACGTGACACAAGTTTTCATCCATTTGCTTTAAGCGTAACATCCACGGAACGATCTGCTGACTTTAGGCCTCTTTTCCATTACACGGTTTCTCGCCGTGAAAATCTACGGTTAATTTGCCGCGTGTAGGCACGGTCGTCAGTGTGGTATGGATCACTATAAGAGCTTGTCGACATGCACGGTGGCGCCAAGGCACGGCGCCGCGGCCGCGTGCGCCGTGACTGCCCCTCGGCGCGCCGCGTCTACGCACGGCGTGATTTTCACCAGTGTTGTATGGCAGTCTATCGGGGTGTGTCGACGGTGCCGGACGTACGCACGGATTCGTGACCGCTTATATACGCTGTTTCGCGATTTTATTATAAAATGAACATAAATCAAGAATTATTAATAACGTTGATTCAAGAAAGGCCTGTAATATGGGATAAGACCATCGACGATTATAAAAATAAGCGGCTTAAATATGATTCCTGGAAAGAAATATTTATTCATTTCCAGCCCACATTTGAAGATTTAAGTGGTGATGAGAAAAACAAATTTCGTAAGTTACAGATATTTAATTATTAACTTTTTACTTATGCATAGTTGTTTTGATAGGAGAGGCGACCTTCGTTAGATACAAAATATTGTGCAAATCTGTTGCGAACTTCATTAGCCGCCAAACTTCCGCGAACTGCATTCGTGATAGGTAACTGGATTAGTTCCGATTCTGAATCAAGGGTGGACTCATTTTCACTCGCATTGTGAAACTGAAAGTTTTCCTGCTTATGTATAAAATTTTGCAAAACACAACATGTTTTCACAATATCAACTGCCAAATCGATGCACACATTCATTGGCCGGTGAAAAATTCGCCATTTATTGGATAAAATGCCAAACGCACATTCAACAAATCTTCGCGCTCTGGTGAGTCTGTAGTTAAATGTACGTTTTAATTGATCAAGCTGATGACCACCAAATGGACGAAGCAAGTGATAATGCAAAGCAAAGGCTTCGTCCGCAACGAACACATATGAATCGTATAAAAGCAAAACCAGCAATATCCACATAATTTTGAAATTGACATTTCGATGGCGCCAAAAATGTAGCAATATCTTCAACACGTTTCGTAATTCATATTACTTCTAAGACAGCAATATCCCGTAGTAAAACAGCTTCAAAAAATACGGTTTGTTGCAAACACAGCAAGATCCATGTTTGTCAAGTGCATAGGTAGCAATATCCTAATCAGCCAATCACAGCGCATCAAGCGGCACTCTTTTAGTATGGCGTTGATTGTTGTGAACGCAAAACTTCGCTCCGTAAATTATCGAAATTTTAAATAGTTTTTTAAGTTTTGACGAAAAAAAAGTGGCATATCGTAATTATGGATTGTTCTCCTGCACCTGTTGATAATAGTTCGGCAAGAAAACGTATAGCTCAACCCGAAAAGTGGAAGAGAAATTTGGCCAAAGTAACAAGGTTTGTAGGTACTTGCTGTTAATTTAGTGTGATCAAATAAACGATCTTGGTCCTTGATGTTGTTAGCATTTTTTAAATTATTTTTTATATCTATTTTATTAATATTCAATAACTATAGTGTTCATTAAATAAATTCAGTTAGTTTTTTTTTTACCAAGTGTAAGACATCGGCGTGAAAACGATTAAGACGGAAGACCACCTATTAAATCTATCGTAGTACAATACATAGTAGTATAGTATATCTACGTAGTAATTTTTGTTGTCAATTAAAAAAAACGGATTTTCTATACATTTTGACCTAGGTACTGCAATTTTGTAGGAAACCTGCAGATTTTTTTAAATTGCCGGCGAAAACCTTTTTGTGTGGCGGTTTTCAAAATGGTGTATTGAATACGTGGTAATCGTTTTCAAGTCGGTGTCTGTTACATCTCGCATATTTTATAACCCAAATTAAGTACAAAAGATACCTACATAATGATTGTTTTATACATAAAATACATATATCTAAAAAATAGTTAAAAAAATATGTAGTAGGTACATTATGATATTGTTTTAGGTATTCTCCGAAAACACTTGCTGTGAGGCCGTTATGTAATCATAAGAAGAAGTTTGAATGCAGATCACTTTCGATGATGGATGTAAAATCGTTTTTTGAAACATTTTATAAGTTTAAAGACAAAAGGAGTCAAGACGCATTTATTTTAAAACACTGTACAGTGAAACCGGTTAAACGGCATCGTCCAAAAAATAGTAAGTACACGCCGAAATCTTCTCAAACAACATACTTCGTGTACAGCACCACACTGAAAAAGCGATTGCCTGTTTGTCAAACTTTTTTTTTAAATGTGCTTCAGATTAAAAAATATAGAATCCAAACTATAATGAAAGAATACTTTGAAAAGGGAACATTACTCAATGAGAAAAGAGGTGGTGACCGGGTTTCCCATAAAAATGTGGAAAAAAAACGTGCCGTGATGAGTTTCATAGAGAAACTACATTGTGAAGAGCCCCATTATTGCCGTGGAAACACAAAAAGGCTATACTTATCAGCGGAGTTAAGTATAAACAAACTTTACCGAATCTATAATTCCCAGGCTGACAGCGAGTTAAAAGTTAAGCCATCATATTTCCGCAATATCTTTAACAGACATTATAATTTGGGCTTCGGATCTCCTCGTACTGATGTCTGCTCAATTTGCCTACAGTTTACCGAAAAAATGAAAACAGAGAAACTTGTTAACATCCGTAACGATTTAATTATTAAACATAGAATCCATAAATTAAAGGCTAAAGCTTTTTTTGGCTATGTAAAGGAGGAAAAACCGGACTTACTTACATTATCATTCGATTGCGAGAAAAATCTATCTTTACCTAAAACCCCAGACCAATCAGCATATTATTCGCGTCAAATAAATTTTTTTAACTTTACCATTGTACAAGGTTCGTCAAAAAGTAAACTGGATTCTTCAAATGTATTTGCATATTGCTGGTCGGAAAACTTGTTTCCCAAAGCATCAAATCAAATTTCATCGGCTATTTACCATCGATTACAAAATACAAATTTAGCTGGTATCAAGACAGTTCGCCTCATTGCCGATGGATGTGCTGGCCAGAACAAAAATTCTACTGTTCTGGGAATGTGTGCAAAGTGGCTGTCGGAAACTCCTCAAGTAAAAAGTTTAGAGCTTATATTCCCCATAGTGGGACATTCATTCATACCCCCTGATAGAGTATTTGCAAGAATTGAGAAAGAAATTAGGAAAAGGGAGATTATAGCAAATCCGGAAGAGTATCATGAGATTATAAAAGATTTCGCTACAGTAATAAAGTTAGGTGATGAATGTAAAGTATATGACTGGAAAGATGCTGTTGGGACTAATTTGAAGCCGGTAGGCAGGTGGCATTTTAAATTTAAAAGCTGCAAGAGATATGAATTAAAGAGATCTAAAAAGGAGGGAAATGTTTTGGTTAAAGGAATGCTCCACTACAAACACGATGATGGCGTATTTAAAACAGTAAATCGACCTGGTGTGTTATCATCAAGTCTTAATCCTCAAGAAATTTTCGCAACGAACGAAGTCAGCGTTGCAAAGGCCAAAGATGTAAACAATTTACTGACTAATCATTATGGGGAAAATTGGAGGGAAATCGAGCGATTAAATTTCTATGTGCCGTTACTATCTAATTCAATTAGTATCAATGAAGATACTTTGGAAGATTCTTCGGAAATTATTTGTGAGCCACAAGAAACACCTACCGGTTGTTATGTTTGAACTTTAAATAAAAGCAAAAAATACAAATCTGTTAGCGTTTCTTGTGGTAAAAGCTTTAGTTTATGTTTTATAACAATTACCTACATGTTTCTTTATTTCATTTAAACCCTATTTCTAATATGAAAAATAAATGTAAGTTTCAAATGTACCAGTAAGTTTTTGATTGTATTAAAAAAATCTATTAAATAACTTATTTTGTTTTGTTTTCTGAAAACCACGACATTGGGGCCTTCAAGAAAAGAGCTTATTTGTCAATAAAAGGCCGGCAAAGCACCTGCAACACTTCCAGTGTTAAGTGTTTATGGGCGGTGGTGACCACTTAACATCAGGTGGCCCACCTGCCCCTTTGCCTGCTCTGACATAAAAAAAAACCTTACTTCTGCGCATACTCACAAAAAGTATCAAAAATATTATTGCATAGGTACAGGTGAACTGTAATGAAAATGGCGTCTTGTAGGTCGTTTAGAGCAAACACAGCAAAATCCTTTGAAGTGAAATTCAAATACAGCAAGATCCAAATGTCAAGTACAAAAACAGCAAAATCCATTTAAGTTTTGTATTTTTAATAAATATTATCCAGGTAAAGATTGATTAAATACCTTCAATATATACCCAGTAATGTATTTAATTATATTAAACAGAGTTTCGATCCAATTTAGCTTTATTTTGCACTGTACAGCAATTTCTTGTTTAGCCATGATTTGTTGCAAATGGATGTTGCTGAGTTTGCTTTTAAACGATTCATATGGCAAATCGTAGTCAATTCCAGGCAAACGTGTTGCATCGGGTAGATTTAATCCGTTGTTTGTTAAATTTTTCCAAAATGGGGTCTCTTTAAACACACTGGAATCACACTCCTTTCCGTAGGCGCCAACGTCAACAAATATAAAGTTGTAATCGCTATCTACTACTGCCATCAAAACTATAGAAAAAAATGTTTGTAATTTAAAAACATCGAGCCACTATCAATTGGCTTAATAAGTCTGATGTGTTTTCCATCGACCGCTCCTAAGCACAGCGGGAAGTTGGAAGATTCTTGAAATTTGCTTGCAATGTGTAGCCAGTCTTCTTTAGATGGCATTTTCATATATTCTTTATACAGTTCTAACCAAATGTAGTGGCATACTTCACGTACGATGCTACTTATGGTTTTTATTCCAATTCTATAGCTGTAGTATAGGTCAGTAAAGGTATCTCCTGTTGCTAGATACCTGAAATATAAAACAAAACGGTTCAGGTTCAAATACTAAAACCCCATTTTAGGTCGGGGTCGATTCAGTTTAGGTCGGGGGTTTTTATAAATTTTGAATTTAATAATTATTATTTATTTATTTTCAGGGCAAATGGTGATGAAGAAGTGGACCAATATGAAAGATAGCTGGATAAAATATGACAAAAAAATTAATGAATGTAAGTCTGGTTCTTCAGCAAAAAAAATAAGAAAATATATGTTCTATGATGAAATGATGTTCCTAAAAAAAATGTTGAGCATCGCAAGACCGATTCTAACATGACTGAACATGTTCATGATTCTAGCCTCAGTAATGAAAATTTTGATAGTGCAGTCCCGAATCAATCAAGCTCGGGATACACTGAACGGAGTGAGACGCAAAGGGCTAAAAAAAAAGAAAAAATGAACTAAGTAAAGTTGACATTAGGTTTATGAAGTTTATGGATTCAGCAGAACGAGATGAGAAAAAGAAAAGCCGTAGTATGAACTTTTTTATGGGAATCGCTGATACAGTTGACAAGTTCAGTGATGAAAATATGATAGACTTTCAGTTTCAAGTAATTTCAATAATTAAAAATATTCAACAAAGACAGTGTACTCAGTATATACCTACATCAAGAAACCAATGGGATCAAGGCCATCAAGGATATTTAAGTGGTACAGCATCCTCAAATGCGCAATCGTCAACATATGGATATTCTACAGCTGCTAGATCGGGCTATGGAATAAGTCGTCTACAGACGTCTTCTCATGATTTTGGACACGGTTCTGGTTTAGAGCCAATCCACTACCGACCCGAATCACAATTATCTGTACATAGTGTAAATGCGGAAAGTATCTCGGCAGATTCTCAAGTTTCTATTGAAGACGAATTCGATTTTAGTACCGCACTTGAGTAGCATTTTCAGCGTAGTGTATTTTTTGATTTACTTGTTCTTAAATTAATAATTATTAAAATTCAATTACATGTAATAATTTTGTTTGTGTGCAATAAACAATTTTAAACTAAAATATGTCATTTAATTTTGTACCTCAGAGTTACAGCCAATCTTTCTGCGAGCGATATACTCTCTCGCATAAAAGTATCTTGATGTTTTAGTTCCTGGGATAATTTTTGGAGCAAGTTGTCGAATGTAGTTTTCTGCATTCTAAAATAATTGTTAAACTTGTCTTCATCTTCTCTCAATTGATTCTTGACAAGTGTATGAAACGCGCCATATTCCTCCCTTTTTTCTAAAATCGGATGTATCCAAAACCTTACTTCCCTTTTTTTTCTATTTTCTTTTTCCTATATATGTAATAAGCAACTATAATCTTTTTTTTCGTAAGAAAATTCATGACGCAGCACGTCCTACACAGCCCGAGTAAAAAGCGCTACTAGCCAGTACTTACCAATACATTTGTTTTTACGGCTCTTAAGAACAGTGTTTCTTCTATACACAAAAAGGACTTGACTCCAGAAGTATTGATCTCTGATGCAGCAAAAACCTTACAAAATACATTCTTAAAATTTTTTGGACCTAATGCCAAAATAACAATGTGTTGGGCACATGCAAAAAAAATATCCAAAAACAAGTTGAAAAGAGTGGACAAATCACATCACAAGCAAATATTATCTAATATAGACGCTTTGCAGTGTTCATCGTCTTTCGATGTCATATTTGTTATTATTTACGTTTGTAAATAAATGTGTGTTTACACATACAAATCTTTCTCTTTATTATATAAGTGTAGTTAAATTAATTGATTAAATATGAATAAAATGTAATATTTGTATTTTGTTGCGAATTATAAAAGTTTCAATTTTAGTAAATATGTCCAATCGCCCAAGTTATGCTCAGTTAGAAGGTTTGGTGGAGTTTCTCGAACAAAACCCGGTCATAGCTAGTGTTTCGGACAACGCACGGTAAATTGGAAACAAAGAGAAAATGGGAAACATTAGCGATTTCATTGAATTGTCTTGGAGGAGCAATTAAAAATGGACAAGGCTGGGCTAAGGTAGTACTTGTTACTTTAAATATCTAGTATCAATTAAATAATTTCATTAAAATTCAAAGATGAAGCAAGTCTCAAAGTCGAGCCTCAGATATTTTGAACAATTTACATAAACTGCATTTAAAATCATTCACAATAAAATAAAAATTCATTTTTTTTTCAGTATTGGGCTGAGAAGAAATGTGCTTTAAAAAAACATTGTGCAGATCTCTCGGCTTCAATGACACGTACTGGGGGAGGGACAGACAACCTTGCAGTGTTGTCTGCCCTAGACAATAGATTAGTGACAGTAATGGGGGGACAAGAATTTGCGACGCGTGATACAAGATTCACAGTCGACCCATTTCCTCAATCGGTAATATAAAATATATGTACAATATTGTAATAGAAATTTATATTACATTACATTTAGAATTCTCAATATTTCATAAATTTTATAATATACTTGTAAAATGAAATGAAGCTCTTTCCTAGGTACTTCATTGCATTTTGAATAACCCGCGCATTGTCGTAGACATTTAATTTTAAATTATTTAATCTGTGGTGACAGCTCTGCTCGTTATGGTTCATTCCTTAGACTTTAGTCTCTCTGGTTTTGTAAAGTGAATAAGCAACGTGGTTATAATTTATTAAGAAATATTTCTGAGCAAACATTATTTGAAACACTAGCTTTTAATGTTGTTTCTCTAGTTACAGGTTAGTAATTAAGTATAACTTGTATTTAGTAATTAATTGTAAAATAATTGTGTTTTGTGAAAATAAAAATAAATCTTTTGTTACAGAGCAACAACTTGGTTTTTTGTTTCTATAAATCACCTATTACATACTTTTCTTCGTTTCAGTCTGCACCAGTAGTGGAAAAAATTTTAATACCAGAAAGTGCGGAAATGGATAGTTCCACAATTACTACGTCACACAATGAGGCCATATTGAATTACCCACGAGTAAATATTTGTACAAAATTTATTTAGGAATTTTAAAATTTTAAATATGCTCCATTAACCCATCCGTCACTCAACTCTAGATTGGGATTTTTTATTACAGCTCGAACATGTAACACTATTTTATTGACTTTTTTCTAAGCATAAATAAATTATAACATGATGTTTCAAGTGCTGATTTTACATTTTTTATGTTTATATTTCAGTACCTGCGCCTGCGACGCTACTTCAAAGTACCCTTCCACAGCGACCCCGCCGACGCCGGTCCTCGATACAGAGAACGGTGGATATTGATATGCAGCAGATGACGGATATCGAAGCGCGGCGAGTTAAAGCCGAATTAATTACAGCGCGAGCATTTACCAAATTGTCAGAGAATATTGGAAATGCTTTGTTGTCAATTGCTAATGCAATTTTAGAAGTTGCAAGAAAAATTCCCAATCCATAACTTTCACCGAGATTATGTGTATGCGTTGAAATTTTTTTTTATTTTATTATTCTTTTATAATTTGTTAGATAGTGTGTCTCTATTAAAATTGTCAATTTGTCGTACATTAGTAGAAAGTATAGAAATAAATACTAAGTTAATTAAAAAAAGTTTATTCATTTCATTCATCATCACATGTCAAAACTTAGATTAACTTAAAGAATTAGAAAGACGTAGCTAGAAGAAAAAAATATCAAACTATTTAACGAAATCAAGAATTGTATGCTGCTGAGCAAGAAAAAAAACGACAATCTTACTTAAAAGCGAAGGAAAAAAAAATCCGCAAGATATACAAATTCGTGGGCAACGTGAGGTTTTAAAATAGTTACCGATTCAGAGGAATTGGTTTTCAGGGACAAGTCAAAACCACAATATGTATTACAATTATCTCACGAAAGCGCGTCGCCCATAACCGGTAAAAATTCAAATGTTTTTGATGCGCAACCTCCAAATAACACCAAGGTCAACAAACGTAAATCCAAATAATATTAACACACAGAGATTGGTCTTGATTTTGATTATAACGCATTGAATGCTTTTTTAAATTCTATTCAACAAAAACATAATAATCAATGAATGGTATTTTGAATGATGGGAATAATAAGAAGAAACAAAGAATAATGAGAAGTTTTACTAGAGTTTAAGATTTGTATCTATGAAGATAAGAAATAATACCCAAACAGTTACAGTAACATCGTTTTCCTATCATTTGTAGTATGTGTTGTGTGTTATTAAGTTTTGTTAGTCCTTATTTGTAGCCGCAGATAAACCAAAGAGTTTTATTTGATATCCCTAAAAATACTCCACAATGTGTGAGAAAGAAAGAAACAGGTATCAAAAACCAGGCGAAGTTGACGACGGTACCGAAAAGAAAAGAAAAAGACGTGTGGCACTCGGGGACTGCCGCGGTAAAGCTATTGCATAGCATGCCTTCAAGCCACACCTCCGTGCCCGTCGGAGTGGGGAGCGTGAGGTTTTTTCGTTACGGAATTTCTGGATTCGGTCCCCACGCTCAAGGCCCGCGATAGAAGCTATGCAATAGCTTAAAAAAGTGCAGGAAAGAAACGAACAGGTTCAGGAGCCGACCAAATATACGTACCAAAATTATGGTACTATTCTCTACTTGAATGTTTAAGTGAACAAAATAATGGTGTAAAGTGAAACTTTCTTTCTTTCAGTTTTTTGTAAACAAAACTTGTATGGAAAACCTAGATGATGACGCCGCAATCTAACTGCGTCGCAGTGTTGTTTAGTTTGTACGGCGAACACGTGCGTAGACATTTTAACGTCGAGGAAATTTAAAAAATGTGGAATATTAGTCGACTTGTGCGTGAACTGGGAACACGTGAACCGCGTATAAACTATTCAATAAAGAATGTATATACCTGAGCGGTAAATAATGAATACCTGAGCGGTAAATGTGTTGGGTCCACAGAAGACCTATGAAAATAGACTATGGGCAAAATAAAAATGTTGGCTCCTTTGTTTACAAAGGAACATGCCGGGCTTGTTCCAGAGTAGCAAGAGGAAATGGCACGTGGTTTGAAAACATTGAAATATCCATGCCACGTGTCTATTACTTAATGTATTGCTATGCACATCGCAAAATATATGATGATGTTAATTGTTATATTAGAGGACCCGGAGCAGACGGAGGATGGCTGTCTTTCGATGGCAACAGTCAGCGACTGGTATAACTATTACCTACTGTCGTGAGATAGTAGTTATTTACCAGTTGAACAAACAGGCGATTGTCATCATGAGATGAATACAAATAATTTCATAAAATGGCTGAAAGAAAAGTTGTCGTCACAGATTTGTTGCGACTTGTGAAACGACACTGCCAGGCATGCCATATTTTCAAAACAATAAATCGCTTATTCTTGTACGGCGCCTGTAGCGTCTCAATTATCGATTGAGGCATATTAATGAAACGCCCAGCAACTCTACTATACTTTCGTGGAGCCGGAGTTTCAACACTACCGGAAACACAACTGGAAGCAAGAAATCTGGGCGTCGAAGAAGTGTAAAAGCATTAATAGACGTTCGAATATGGTGCTGGCCGCACCAAGTTTGCGCGTGTGGCCGAGCGACCGCACCGCACAGCGCTTTAGTCAGTTTTTCCGCCAAACAAAACGGACGTCGGTCCATCATCATCCATGGCGATGGCGTCGGACGACGTGCTTATTACAGAAAAAAAATTAATAATAGAAATTTTCGAACTGTACAAAGATGTTTGTGGGATTCATCTCACGACCTACATAGCAACAAAGAAGCCCGCCACTAAGCTTTCGAAATTATTCTAGAAAAATGGAAAATCGGCTATTCGCGTGCCACTATTGATGATGTAAAAAAAATTGAACATCTAAGAGCTGCATATAGGCCTGAGCACAAAAAGGTAAGGTCAGCTTCGATTACAATTTATTCCGCAGACCCAAATTCTCAGTATTACAACATGCCGTTATTAGTAACAAATGTCCTCTCACAAAGTAACAATTACCCAATTACCTGATGACACTGTATCAGAATTCAGAAAATCAACATCAGAACCAGAACCTAGCACAAGGGGAAGTGGTACTAAAGAAATGACACAGAATGTTTTTAGGGGTAGTGGATCAGAACTAAGTCAGTATTTGATTCTGAAAAAAAAAATAATTGTCATGTCAGTTGATGTCACTCACCTATTTGATTTTATAATACCTACTTAGTTTGATTTGTTTGCGTTAAATGCGCGCACTATTCCGGACCGCTATCCAGTTCGTCACATAGGAGATTTTTGTCAAAATCTTTCTGGATGTACAGTATTTAGTACTTTAGATTTAGTAAAAGCCTATCAGCAAATACCTGTAAATCCTGACATTTGCAAAACAGCTATAATCACACCTTTCGGACTCTATGAATTTCCTTACATGACCTTCGGGTTGCGCAATGCTGGACAGACTTTCCAGCGGTTCATTGACGAAGTAGTTCGAGGATTCGATTTCTGTATCGCCTACGTTGATGACATTCTTGTCTACTCCAAAGACCACCAACAACATGCCGAACACCTCAGGCTCTTGTTTAGTCGACTGAATGAGTATGGAGTAGTCATCAACCCAGCAAAATGCATATTTGGTGCACCTGAGGTAACGTTTTTGGGATACCGCATTAACGCTGAGGGTGCTCATCCTCCAAAAGATCGTATTAGTGCGCTCATGGATTTCCCTCTCCCAAAAACAGTACAAGGTGTGCGAAGATTCCTTGGCATGGTTAATTATTACCGCAGATTTTTACCAAACGCTGCTAAGTACCAAGCCGCTCTAATCGACGCAGTCGCTGAAACAAATAGCAAAGGCTCCAAACTTTTTCCGTGGACACCTGAATAAAATTGAAGGAATGTTTTGCAGACTGTAAAAGAAGTCTGTCCCATGTTTCAACACTATCACATCCTAATGCCAGTGCTCCAATAGGTTTGTTTACAGATGCATCTAGTATGCATGTAGGTGCATGCTTACAACAACAAGTTGATAATGATTGGCAGCCTCTTGCATTTTTCAGCAAAAAGCTTACGTCAAAACAAGCAGAATGGCCAGCCTATTATAGAGAGCTGTTAGCTATTTATGAAAGTGTACAACATTTTCGATACATTTTAGAGGTTCAGCATGCAACGATTTATACAGATCACAAGCCTCTCGTTTATGCTTTTGCTCAGAGTCGAGATAAATTTCACAACGTACCTTTGTTTTATAGAAATGACTTATTATTGTGGAGGAAGGAAGGTGGAATTCCTCCATCGAAAAAGGGAGGATCCTCGACCAGTCAACTCGACTGGCCGGCCGTGAAGGCCCCGATGGATGATGTCGGAAAGTTCTGTTAGCTATTTATGAAAGTGTACAACATTTTCGATACATTTTCGAGGTTCAGCATGCAACGATTTATACAGATCACAAGCCTCTCGTTTATGCTTTTGCTCAGAGTCGAGATAAATTTCACAACGTACCTTTGTTTTATAGAAATGACTTATTATTGTGGAGGAAGGAAGGTGGAATTCCTCCATCGAAAAAGGGAGGATCCTCGACCAGTCAACTCGACTGGCCGGCCTTGAAGGCCCCGATGGATGATGTCGGAAAGTTGTATATATAGCGCTGTAGCGAAAACATTTCGCTTGCGCGATTCAGAGCGAGGTGTCGCTACAGGACTCCCCTCCGAGACCGGAGGTCGTAGTACGAGTTGCCTCGCCAGTGCCAGGTATGTTCCAGTGAGTCGGAACAGGAAGCCGCTAGTTCACGGTGAGTCGGAACTGAGTGCGGTGATGCTGCGTGTAATGCTCCAGTGAGTCGGAGTGTGCAGTGAGGATGGCTGTGGAGCTGACCAAGCATGTGCGATCGTACATGGTAGTGGACAGTACTCCATTTGAGGCCGAGTGCGCTGGCTGGCGGGCGGTGATCGTAGGCGGGGAAGGGATAGGGCATGGACATCATGGATGGACAGAAGGAGTTGTTAACTGTCGGGGGTCACCACTGTGGAGGTGGGCATGGACATCACGTCGGGTGTTGTTGTCGGGTCAGTTTTTAGGGTTAACTGATTGCAGACCCCCAAGAGCTCACAGCTATGGAAACTCTACCGTCTTATCATGCTTCACCCAGCCCTGGCAAAGGCAAAGGACGTCAAAGCCGAGGACGTCAGCAGTATCAAAGATCGAGAGTATCACAAATGCGTCGAACCAAGGGAGCTGAAACCATGTCCACTCTACACGAAGAGATCCGTAAGAAAATGTTTGTTGGATCTAATGAGGAGGATGCCCTCGCTCGCTTAAGCGAGCAGCAAACACTCAAGGCGATTACGTTGTCGATAACCACAAGAGGTATCGGCCTAGGACTTTGTCACCTTACATTTATATCTATATCATATCATGAGAATATACAAGTCCCTAACATCTACGCCATGTACCGAGTGTTCTTAGGCCTTTTAGAGGCGAAAGTTGAGGCCATCAAACTCTTTTTGAAAATGACTATTCATGAGAGCTTCTAAATTAGATAGATTTGTCGGAAAACAGTACTTGAGGAGAATTAAATATTATTTAATTCCCATTAAATTAACCATTATTTTTAATTAATATACTTGTCATTGTAATAATGTGCTTTCTATAAACTATAGATAGTTAGTTGATTAACAAGTTTATCTAATTCATTGTGACAATTTTTTTTAACGTATTGAAATCGAAAATAGTTGCTCTAGTTACTCAAAGAAACTACTGAGTACAATATTTAATTTTGAAAATGTAAGTGAATTATTATGCTATTGCTATTTCAGTAAGCCAAGATGAGAGAGTGCCTCGTTGGGCCTATGACTTGGAAAGCAAGCGATTGGCTGTTGAGGAAAGGCATACAGCTGCTATAGAAAAATTAGCTGCATCACTTACCAAGATACAGGAAGATATACATATATATATTAGTAAATTTAAATGATTTTAAATTGTTTTTGTTATTTTTTATAGTTTACATTAATGTAATTTATTATTATTAATTATTTATAACTCTATTCTGAGTTTTTCATAAATAACTGTCTAGATTTAACTAAAAATAACAATTATTGAATTTACATAATCTTTATGGTGTAAATTTCTTTAAAATTAAATAAAAATATTTTTTTAGATATCAAAAGTTTAATTACTTAAATACCTTGTTTTAACTATTACCTAATTGACACAACTACATCAACCTTATAATATCAGAGCATTAACAATGTATGATAGTTGTTTCACTACGCGCCAAGTTCTAATAACCCGTAGTGCTTTTTATGCTAACACGTCCAAAATTGATCAGGATACCTATCTTTGTAGATTATTACTTTCGTATGAACCACAGGATAAAACCAAACCATCAAATAATATGAGAAAGAGAACTGTAAGCTGCACTTACAACTTATTTTATAAGAAAAATAAAATTAAACCTGTGTGTAAGAAAATGTTCATTGCAGTTTTTAGTGTCAATGAAAAGAGGCTTAACGCGCCCATAACAGATTCCGTGTCGTGAACGATTGTTTTTGTATCTCTCTTTAACTCCCTTATTTACTGTGTTGCCTGCTCTTTCTTTTCGTGAGTGTGTGTTGTGAAAAATGGCGTCGTCTAGTGTAGTAATACTTAATCTGTGGTCTAATCTAGTGCTGGCGTTACGCGTTCAAGTGCGAAAAAGTATGCACAAAAATACTGTAAAGAACGTAGAAAGGGCCTTTCTTCTATACTCAGTCGTCAAAACAAAGCTTAGGAATAGGCTATCTCTTCCTTATACAGAGTATAATGACTGTAAGATACAATTTAAACATATTTCACAAATCTTGTGTTAACTTCACTCCTTCAAAAACAATGTTGGACAAAATTATTATAATAATTCATTGATAATTGTACTGCACATGCGAGAAATTCCTAGCCTGAAAAATATAAAAATTAAGTATTTGCCTCCAAATACCAATTCGAAACAACAACCACTGGACCAGTTCACTTGTACCACTACGATTAGTTCACGAAGAAAGTAATACAGTGTTATGGCAAAATCCAACGTGCTCTACAGCTGTTAGTCCTCTTAGCGAATACTTGTGAAGACATTTAAAAGAGTTATTGTTAGAGGATAACGTGGTCGTGGGGTACCCGTCTTGTTCAATGAAGAGGTGCAAGGTGTATCCCCGTGACCACGCACGCTGTAAAGTGTTCGAAACGTCGGGAAAATAATATAATGAATAAATCGCGTTTAAAATCCGTTACAAATTCTTTAATTTCTAGAGATGCAAGAAAATATTAAATTACTGCTTTCCTCAAGGGACAGATTTGTTTCTACTTCAAACAAGTTACTATTCGGGAAACCGGGATATGAGAGCTCATTACGGCTACAAAACTTTAGAAAGATATTCGAAGGCATCTGGTGCAAAAAATCCAAAAGCAATTTCATCTACAAGGCTTAGAAAACACCTGGCTACATTATCACAAATATTTAGCATGTCTGAGAATGATCTGAAACAGTTACTACGGCTACATTCATGGGTCATACTAACGATGTGCATAAAAAATCATACAGACTGCCGGACGACGTTTACCAAACCGCAAAAATTTCAAAGCTGTTAATATTAATGAAAGATGGGAAAGCCGATGCTTTTAAAGGTAAGACACAGACATCGAGCCCTAATAATGTTTGCGTTTTGTGTTTGAACAGTTTGTGGTGCAACTTCTACGCCTATAAATGATCTGATGAAAGTCACAGCTAGGCCTGAGAATGAAGATGCGTTTAAGTACGGACTCTCCACTTTACATGCCTGGATACGATGCATGGAAATGATTTTGCATATTTCTTACAATATCCGTTTTGAAAAATGGTCAGCAATAACACCAGAACATAAAAAACTGAAAGAGGAAACAAAGAAATATGTTCACTCGATTCCGGGAACTGCTTGGTTTACATATTGACAAACCACATCAGGGTTCCGGAAACAGTAACGATGGGAATACAGCTAGGAGATTTTTCCAAAATTATCAGTGTTCTTCAGAAATCATTGGTGTAGATGAGGAATTGATAAAAAGGTTATATATATAATCCTTCAAACAATGTCGTCTGTATAGATATAGAGTCTATAGATACAGTAAAATTCTGTGAATATACATTGGGAACGGCACAACTGTACGTGAGCAAATATAACTGGTACTATATGCCGTCTTCAGTCCATAAAATATTGATACACGGAGCCAACATAATAGAGCATTTTGCAGTTTTGCCAATAGGACAATTGTCTGAAGATGCGCAAGAAGCTCGCAACAAAGATTACAAAAGATATCGGTTACATCACGCCGGAAAGTGTTCGCGTTCATCTACAATGGAAGACGTCCTGAACATCTTGCTGTATACATCAGATCCCTTTATTTCCAGTATAAAAAGAGCAAATCTTATCATTCCAAAAGAATTGCTTGAAGAAGCTAAACAGCTTCTGATTTTTAATAATGAACAGTAATTTTATTATAGTATACATAGATTTACATTTTTAACATGCAATTAATATATTTTTTTTTAAAGTTCAATTTTTTATCATACAAGTAGCCTTGAAATGTTAAGTTTAATATATAAGCAATATTATGTGAGATAAGAATAACATTAACAAATAATGTAAGTTTTTATAAGAAAATTTACGAAAGTTTGTTTGTAATTATTATTCAGTCTGGTCCGAGATGTCAAGTGAGCTAGTCTGTGTTCTGTGCGATGGCAACAGATTCTTCAGGATTGTATAGTAAGTAAACTCGGTACTCACCATTTCAAATAAATTCGTATTAAGTATCAAATTAAACTTTGAGTCGTATTGTATTAGATTAGAATACGACTCAAAGTATTTGGTAAACAGATCGTGGTTGATCACCGACCACTGGGTTATGGTTGTAGGCGTAAGTTAACACGGAAATATTTGGTTATAATAATTACGATTTTATATGTTCGGTCATAACATTTAAATTGTTATACATATAATTTTCGTAAGAATATCGGCAATTTATATAAGAATAGTTGAATATTTCAATCCTAGGTGCATTATTTACGTTATAAGTTATAAGGTCATATCAAAGTCATTATAAGGTTATATCAAAGTCATAGGTATTGCATCATATTGTGTTGAATGATTAATTACGTTCTAAAAATAGAACATTGGATATTCGAATAAGTGCATTTGATATTTTGTAATAGTTTGTTTATTTCAATACGGTTATTTGGTTATTAACTTGTGTTTTTCATTTGTGTTTACGGATAGTTTTTGTTAATTAATAATGGCCGCCTCTCATAAAGCGCAATTAGCCGGTGTGTTGCGATGGCTCGGTTCGGCCATTTTGAATATATCGCGTAAAGATAGCGTTCAAGCCCTTTTGTCGCGGGGAGAGGTTTTAGAAGAAAAAATGAATGATTTATATAATTCTTATCGGGCATTATATGCACTGGGTTTAGAATCAGAGATTATGGATAGAATATGTGCGGATGTAGATCAGGCTGAGGATTTGGCGGACTAAATACGACAAGCCGTGGGACAAATTAAGTCCACGGTCCAGCCTTTCGGTGATCTACCATATAAAGAAAATTTATTTACGTCCGGTGGAATAATAGGTCGTTTGCCTAAATTAGATTTACCCCATTTCGGTGGCGATTTAAGCCAATGGATTGCATTTATTAATTTATTCGATAGTTTGGTTCATAATAGATGTGATTTAACACCTGCTCAAAAATTAGCTTATATGTTGGCTAGTCTCACCGGTGAGGCTAAGGGTTTGGTCCAACATTTGGAACTGGTTGACAATAATTATTCTATGGCGCGGTATCAATTATATATTAATATTATGCGTCGGTATCAAAACATCCGCAGGTTAGCGGACAATCATGTTGCGGTAATTTTAAACTTGCCACATATTAATAAAAATTGTAATTTACTGACTCACTTGTTAAATCCTTTGTTAGTGGCGATTAATGTGTTAAATTTACCTATAGACAGTTGGTCGTTTATTTTATTACATATGGTGATACAAATTTTTTGGTATCAAATTAAACTTTGAGTCGTATTGTATTAGAATTTTTTATAATTATTCAAGTAAAGTCATACTTTAATGTTATGTATGTATTTTGTAATGAAAGTGTAAAAACTAAACAGTACAAGTAGACATTGTAAGAACAGAAAGACTCATTGTAAGGGTGTGTATTTACGTACTACTTAGTATTTGTGATTCATAAGACGTTCTAACATGTTTTTTCTTTTTCAAGGAATCTTCAACACTTGATCAAACGGAAATGAATGTAAAAATGTTGAAAAGTGTAAGAAAAAGTATAAATTTTAATAAAATGGAACCGCCAATATCCTTAGAAAATCTTACTTTAGATAAAAGTGGATTCAGTTCATTTTTAAATATATCTAATTTAACAGAAAATCTACCCTTCTCCTTTGATTCTCTTCGAGAACTTGATGTTAGTGAGGATGACGAGGTAACCTGTTCTCTTCAAGAACAAATTGTAGATCCATGTGGAACTAGCGGAGCGTGTTAAGCAGACTTAGCACTGTGGAGCAGTGTATAGAGTTTTCTGAATAACGCCATCTCCTGCCGAGGGTAAAAATGTGTATGTACCATAAGAGCCCGATTACATTACCCCAGAAGCAGGCCAAGTTGGCAAGTTCAGATGCCAGAAAAGCAATTGCCGCACAAAAGCAGAGAGTCGAGCAGTTGGAACGTGGTTTGAAAACGTGCGTCTGAGTATAACATTTATTTTTTAAATAATGTATGCTTTTAGTGAAGGATTATCATATCACCAAACAAAAAAACAACTTTGCTCTCATAATGACGCCGCTGTGCTAAGTCATGCCACAGTGTCGGGAAACGATAGTATTATACGAATTGGAAAACCAAGAAGACCAACCCAAAATAGGCGGTCACAGAAAAATCGAATAGATGAATCAAAATTTGGCAAGAGAAAGTACAACCGTGCCCCCCAATGTGACGGCCACTGGGTAATCGGTATGATTGCAAATGGCAGCGATGACCTTAGGGTGGAAGTGTGTCCCGACAATGAAAGATCAGCAGAAATTTTCGTGCCACTTATTAAAAAAACATGTGCAGGAAGGCTCAACCATTCACACTGATTCCTGGAGAGCATATATGAGCCTTCCAGAGCATGGATATATACACAAAAGAGTTAACCATAGTGATCCAAAACATAGATTTGTGGCACCTGATGGGACACACACCCAAAGAATAGAAAGCCAGTGGCGTGGATTAAAACAAGTTTTCAGGCAAGAACAAAATAGACATGACATTACAGATTGGCTGATTGAATACATTTCAGACAAAAGTTAGCGTTAAATTACAATATAATGGATAATTTAATAAAGGAAATTACTCCCCAGTTGTCACGGAAAAGGACACAACAAAAAGCAGATTGATTGCAGCAGATCATCTACTGAATAATTTACTATTTTCTTGCGATTTGTTAGTTTTTTTACTTAGATTTTTATTTTAGATGGCGTGAAGTATTTTTTATCTGACGAAGGAGGTTTATGTGTAGTCAGTATAATAATTCTGTGTATTGAAAGTGCTAATTTTTTTTTTGTTTTTGTAATATTTACTTATTTATTATTGTTTTTATTTTAGATTTTTAAGACTACCATGTGACCACTACACCAAGGCATATAGATGCACTTCATTGAGTCATGCTGATATAATAGAATTTAATAAAGCTTTCAACATAAAACCGGACAAAATTTATCAGGATAATTTTATAATTAATCATACGAAAGTTACTACTACTCAGCAACATAAGCCAGTAAATGTAAAACTTAATACATGTGTTCTAAGCAAAAACCTCAATCTATTCTCTCAAAAATAAATTTTGGAGGCGAAGATATCTACGAATGTTTATCAACAAAATTCTTAGGACTATTCATTGACGCTGATATGAAATGGCAATCTCATCTAGACTTTGTCCGTAAGAGTATTTTTCAGTTTTCCTATGCGTTGCGGATGTTACGAAAGGTGGCTTATGAAAAATAGTGCTTACAGCATATCACGGGTATGTTGCATCACGACTAAGATATGGCATAATTTTTTTTTTTTTTTTGGGTAAATGCCTCGAACATAAGAAACATATCTATAGCCCAAAAAAGCTGTATTCGATCAATTTGTGACATAAATTGAAATGAGAGCTGTAGACCCTATTTAAAAAAATTAAAAATTTTGACACTGACATGTATATACATCTTTGAAATAGCTCTCCACGTAAAACGCCACCCTGAACTATTCACAAAGGTGTTTAGTGAACAAAATCGTGACCAGCTGCAAGTACGTTTCAACGTTAAAACTGCCTTATATCAAAAAAGCGTATTTGTAACTCCAGCAATTATTTATAATAAATTACCACTTAACATTAGAAAATGCACCAGCTTGGCGTCGTTCAAGAAAACTCTTTTTGACTATTTAATTGAAATGACTTTCTATTCACTTACAGAATATTTTAACTAAATAATTAAGTAAATATAGTATTAAGTAAATAATAATTAAGTAAACTGACATTACCTTCATTTTCTGAATCATACATTCACGAGACATTTAAAAAACAAGAAAATTAAACGATATTTAATTAAGAAATGACATGTAGATTTTGTAAGTGAAGATGAAGATTTTATATGGCACTCAACGTCACGGAAAGATACAGATGGAACTTCCAGTGTAAAAGTTGGGTACATTAGGATTAAAGAAGAAAAGGATCTATATAAAAAAGCCCCGAAAAGATGCAAAACCAAAAGGTAAACAATATATCAACAAAAATGGTACTTCAATTAAAGAAAAACAATGACAAACTAATCCATGCTTAAAAAAAAACACTGTCCTTATAAATGTGTAATGAGTTTTGTGTGGAATCAGCACATCATGAAACAACATTTAATTGATTTAAATAGTAATGGGAATATAATATGTGTATCTACTAGGCAATTATTTAAATAAGAAGGTAGTAACCTACTTATTTCATTCATGATGAATCTTGGTATTAATATAGTTTAAGTTAATTAAGTTTAACATTTAAAGTGATTGTGATGCCCAGAGAGAGTACATATTGAAACCTATATTAGATCCTCGTGAAGGCTTCCCAGAACATCACTACACCAGGTTACAATGCTCTGAAAGAATCACTGTCGAACACGTCAGTGGCATATTAAAAAATAGATGGCGTTGCTTACACAGACAGAGTGCTACATTACCATCGTGATACAGTTGCCAAACTAATAAACGCATGCTGTGTCACACAACATATAGTATTGTAGCGACCAGCTGACCAACTGCCGCCGTTTTGGCCGGATGACCCAGCATTATGGTTCACCCAGATGGGCCTGTCCTTCTATATGTGATTTGTCGTGGTTTGTGCTCAGCGGTAATTTTGCACAAGTGAGTATAGCTGTTTGTTTTTGAAAGTGTTTAGTCTATGGTGCTTGAAAAAAATGGAACACCGAGTTTCCAAGTCTCAATTAGAGGAGTTCTTTAACTATTTAATGAATATATGTGTTTTTGGGCTGATCTGAAGCATAAGGTAAAGGCAAGGGCATCAGCTCAACTGGTACTGGTGGTAGACTGGCTTGTAAAGACGACTTATCAGAAATTGATAAAAAGGAGTTGGCCATTATTGGAGAGTGCTGCTTATGGTGATATCCAGTATAGAGTGCCAGCATTTGTAAGAGAAAAATAAATAGTCTGTTTATCCTTGAAATTATAGTATAATGATTATAATCTTTACAGTCACTCGACTCTTTATTTAATATGGTGCTGACAGAATAACAGCGTTACAGCCTCTGCTGTAACATTTATGCTGAGTCAGTAATCCCTTTCCCTGAGGTGATACAAATATAATATAATATTATTATGTCTACATGTAATGTTATACTTTTTTTTAGTTATAAGTGTTGTCTGTAATTTAATGTACTGTATCATTTTTTGGGAATAAATGTGTTTCTATTCTATTCTATTCTATTCTAATCACATTATTGCATTGCAGCCTATACCAGTCCAACATCAAGTACCTCCTTGGCCATGCAAGAGGATATGGCCACTGAATGTGTAGAGACAGCCATAGGTAAACGAATATTTATTTTAATTAACTAAAAGAAAAAATCTGACGACAGCGGCACGCGCATTTTCACCGGCCGCCCTCGTGGGAAACTACGCGGGCATCTGGCAGTAGGGGGGGGAGAGGGGGAAGTAAGCGCATTGAGAACTACGCTATCATCTGGTAGTAAGGTGGGTCTATAAGGGAGGAGGTGAGGGGGGATCTCAGCTCGTTGCAATTGTAATATTTTACCAGTTTAAAAACGTTTTCATTAATTTTTGCTTTTGTGACGTAATAATTGTCAAAACGTCGAACATAAGTCCGCATAAGGCTGTGCGAAACCTCGTAAAACTACAATTACAAACATGTACAATTTCACTACAAGTCTGATGCAAATTAATCGAGTTAAAAGTCAAAAGGGATAGATTACGCAGTGACTTTATTGAATTCAAAAATTCCAATGTAGAAGTTATAGTTTTAGATCCTAACGACGAAGATAAGTACGAGAAATATGAGGAGCTCTATTTGTTCGCGTTTGCACTTTATGACGACCAAATTAACAAACTCTGAGCGCAAGGAAAGGCAACGTTTTCCTTCTATTAAAATTAATAACTTCAACGGGCATAGGTAAGCACCTATCATGATTTAATAATCATGTTCAAGCGCGTGATCGATTCAAAAACTTTATCTGAGTGTGATTTTTATTATTTAAAGTAATTTCTAGAAGGCGAACCTTCGGATTTAATTAAACATTTAACCGTGTAGGGGTTTTGCTGACTTACAAAACACATAATGTAATAATAAATGTTATGTATTATATTCAGTGTGAAACTCAAAATTGTCGTTGCCGGACGTTTACGCCGCGCACAATAAATATGCATGCTTCGTAAGCGAGTATTTTATTTAGTACACCTAAACACTTAAAGTGGTGACCCCGCGTTCGTCGCGCATACAAGTTCGCGTCGCGAGAATTATTAAACGTATAAATGGCACATCCACCAACTATGGATATGGCGGCGATAACACTCACATCGAAAATTCCAGATTTTTGGATGGACCAGCCCAGGATCTGGTTCATTCGGGTCGAATGTATGTTAGCCCCTCAAAAATTGTCGGATGAGGCTAAGTACGACATCGTTGTTTCAAAATTAAGTAAAGAAGCAATTCAACAAGTGACCGACGTCCTCATCGACCCACCTGCGACTCACAAATTCGAAGCACTGAAACAGCGGTTACTGGCTGTTTATGAGGAATCGAAAAACCGCCAGCTTCAAAAATTAATTGGTGAGATGGAGCTAGGTGAACAAAAGCCCTCGCAACTGCTGCGAAGGATGAAGGAGCTCGCCAAGGACAAAATCCCTGATGACACGTTACGGATTCTGTGGCAAGGACATCTGCCCAATGCTGTACGAGCTGTTGTTGTAATGAGAACTTTCAGTGCTGAAGAAAGTTCAGAATACAGCCAAGTTACATTGGTCATCAAATTGATTTACAATAATGTTGAAGTTCAAACATACCTAACTGTACAGGCTTCTAAGACAGGGAATAAAGTTTACGTATCAAGAGACCAAGCCAGAAATTTTTCAGATAAATCAATAAGCGGTGCGACCAGTACTGCATGTCCTGATCTTTGGGACAAAATAAACCGCTCTGGGGCGGCTCTCTTCCGTTTACCGAGCAGTCCCAGGAGATCGTATACGTTCCATTGAACAAGGAAGTTGCTGCCAACCTTATACTTGCGTTTTTCAATAATACTATGGATCCCCTTGACAAGATAAGAGAGGTCATCCCACAGGAGAAAGAGGGGGCCCGAGCCAGAATGGGTAGGATTCTGACAACATATTATTTGTGCTGCATAAAATATTTAACACGTTCATCGCCGACTATTATTTTACAAAATCATAAAAAAATGTCATTGGTTTTTATGATTATTTATAGGTTTATTTGTTCATATATAAAAGTTTTACAGTGATATTTGTTTATTTTGGCTTTATTTTAGGGTTTTTTTAAGTGCCGGTCATTACGACCCAGCGCGGCCTAAACGGAATAATTATTACATTCAGGCCTTGCCGGTCACAATGCCGGTCAGCGTACTTACAAACGTTATAGACACGTCTACTACGCACGGGTACCGCGCGCCTAATGGATGCTAGCGCGGGAGTACACCGTGCGTGCGGTTGTTGTTCCCGCCTCCCTTCACCCCTTTCACCTCTCCCTATGACTCAAGCCAATCACGGATTGTTTTCGTTAGTTCGCATTTGTTTTGGTCATGAAATGCACGCTAAGATTTTGTTTAGCAGAAAAAATAGTTTTATTGTTAAAATGGACACTTTTTTTGACTTTGAGTTTACACAAGAACAATTACATGTAATTGACAGTTTAGAGAGGTCACATTGCAGTACTGACCATGTCATAAGTGAGGGTGATGAAGTGATAAATATTCCACGTACCAGAAAACGTCGAGTTATTTTGTCGGACAGTGAAGAAGATGACCGTGACTTATCTCCAGCTTTATCCGGCCATACACCTGAATGTGAGTGGTACCAGCCACGTGGTAAGCAGCCTCGTTTAATTCCTTTTACCGAAATACCGGGACTGAAACCTTACTCACTTCGAAATCAACTAGCCAATGCTACACCTGTTGATTTCTATTCCCTCTTAGTCACTGACCAGTTATTTGAAAATATAGCACATCAGACGAATATATTTGCCCAACAAAGTATCGATAAAGGTGGCATTAAAGATAAGTCGAGACTACGGCTCTGGACGCCAACCGACAAAGAAGAAATAAAACGATTTTTAGGCGTGATTATTTGGATGGGTATAGTGAAGTTACCAAAAATCGTAGACTATTGGTCTAATGATGAAATGTTGGGTCAATCTTTTGCAAAAAAGACTATGAGTCGCAACCGCTTCGAAGTTTTGCTTAGAATGCTCCACTTTTCCAACAACGAAGAAGTTCCAAAAAATGACCGGCTGGGTAAAATACGAAGATTGGTTGAAATATTGAACCAAACATTTTCAATTCATTATACTCCCGATGAATGTTTATGCGTCGATGAAAGTATGATACCATTTCGTGGGCGTATCATTTTCCGTCAATATAATAAGTCGAAAAGACATAAATATGGCATCAAGCTATTTAAATTGTGTACTACTCCTGGCTATACGACAAAGGTGGAGGTATATGGAGGAAAGACATTAGATTCACAGGATAATACTCCAACCAACGTTGTCTTGAATTTAGCACGTAACTACTTTGGAAAAGGTCATACCATGTTCGTAGATAATTGGTATACAAGCTTAGATCTAGCTGAGAAGTTAGTTCAACACGATACTCATTTAGTAGGGACCCTACGAAAAAACAGGAAGAACTTACCAAAGGACGTCATGACTGGAAATCTGAAACCGGGTGAGTTTATGGCAAAAGAAAACAAAAACGGAGTCACGGTTATGAAGTGGAAGGATAAGAGGGACGTGTGTTTGTTGTCAACCAAACATTCAATTGGTTTTACAAAAAAAAAGAACAAAAGAGGGGTTGAAACAATTAAACCGAAAATTGTGATTGATTATAATAAAGCCAAAGCAGCCGTTGACTTGTCTGACCAAATGAGTGCTTATTCGAGTCCATTGCGAAAGACGTTAAAGTGGTATAAGAAGCTCGGTATCGAATTATTACTCAATACTGCTGTAGTAAATGCAAGAGTACTATATGAAAGTACAACGAAGAAGAAGATATCTGTCGTCGATTTTAGGCGACTGTTGGCAAAGCAGTTGATTGAGGGTAGTCAAGAAAATACGGGATTGACCACACCACGACCCAGAAGACAAAAACACGAGCTTAAGAAAAAAGAAGGTGCAGCAGTATCAACAAGAAAATTTTGTCGTGATTGTTACAAATCAAATGTTGAGTTGCATGGAAGAAATGTGGCCAAGAACAAAACAAAGAAGGTTTCTTGGTTTTGCACTATTTGTCCCGGCAATCCCCATTTATGTCGTCAATGTTTTGACAAATGCCACTAAAATGTTTGAATATCCATTTAGAGTTGAATTAATCTTTAGTTTGATTGTTGTTCGTATGACGATTTGTAATTGTGGTTTGATAAAAAACGTTCCTAATATTTTTTGTTCTATTGTCTTTCTTTTTTTCTTAAATTTTGATAAAAACATGCCTAAAATTAATAATATTCTGTTGTCTTTTCATTTTTATGCATAAATGCAACTTATAACAGAAATAAAAATATATGATTCGAAATCCTATGTTTTTTCATTAACTTTTTTCTCTAAGTCCTAAAAACAGGTATGCCATCAAAAAATCAAAAAACCAAGTAGTTACAGGTGTTCATTGGGGCCGCGCCGGTCACATTGTATGGTTGAATACATAGCTTTTGCATTCTGCGGCGCGAACGGGCTTCGCAAAGGTAGGTCTGGCGTGCCGGTCATTTTGACCCCCCATGGCCCAAATGGCTAGATCAAGTGCCGGTCATTTTGACCCACCATGGCGATGAACGTGTTAACAGATATAGATATGGCATCAATTGTTAGCAGCGAGAACAAGTGTAGGATCATGATCGATGATCTGCAGGTGGTACCAACAAAATCTCGTTCTGCTTACATTGGGTTAAAATCAGTCCGCCGAGAGATAAAGAAAGAAATAGTGGCGTTTCAGGCAGTTTACGGTGCATACGTAATGTGTCGCCCGGTAGCGACCAAGCGCAGCTTTCGAGAGTGGGTGTCCAAGAGGTACTCCTCCTTCTTATCCTCGATCCAATACACTCCTGAGGCTAACATCTCGCTGCCAATCCAAGAGGGCGGGACACACGTCAATGAGACGGTAATAGAAAGAGCCTTTCTGAGGAAAGTTATCTATTACCTTACCAAGATAGATTCTGAAGACATCGTAATGTCAGCTATTAAGACTCATGTCAGATTCCTAACTTCTTTGTCTGATATGACAACTTACTCATTAATTAATCAGGTAATAAACCAAGGCGGAGCGATAGTTTGTATCAGTCCCCTTGCCGGACAGGTGGCGAAGTATGCTCGGGAGAGAGAAGAGGTTAAGTCTATGATGGAGAGGGAGGGAATCCCTAGCGATGACATTGTTTACCTCCATTTAATCCGACCACATTATCAGTGCTTCCGATCATCTGACTACCCAGATCTGGTGAGAACAGCCCAAATAATAGATAAAATGGAGCATCCAGGCAACCAGACATTAGACAACTATAAAGCAAAAATACTCTACGTATGATCGAGAGTTACTTGCGATTTATTTAGCGATTAAGCATTTTCGAAAATTATTTGAAGGACGACGCATTACTGTTTTTACGGATCATAAACCTCTAACATACGCATTTTTAAAATTAGGTAAAGAATCTAATGAAACACCGAGGAGAATACGACACTTAATTTATATCAGCGAATTTACAACGGATATACAACATATTACTGGCAAAAATAACATAGTAGCCGATTCTTTGTCACGAATAGAAACAATATATTTTCCTACCGTTTTAGATTATAATGAATTAGCAGAATCGCAATCAACGGACGACTATTTGACGAATAATAACATAAATTTATTAAAGAAAACGTTTATACCTACTTGTAATAAAGCGATTTTTTGTGATTTCTCGACAGGTACTGCTCGACCTTATTTAACAGATAAATTTAGACGTATAGCTTTTAACAGTATACACAATATCAGCCATCCAGGTGTTCGAGCTACCCGAAAATTAGTTACGGAAAAGTTTTATTGGCCAAAAATGAATACTGACATTAATTTATGGTCAAAAACGTGTCTGGAATGTCAACGTTCTAAGATAGATAGACATTCAGTCGCTGACTTAGGTAAATTTCCAAATGCTGATCGGTTCGAACATATTCATATCGATATAATAGGTCCATTACCCATAACAGAAGATGGATATAGATACTGTTTAACTGTCATTGATCGATACACACGCTGGCCCGAGGCTTTACCTATTCGTGATATTACCGCCGAGACAGTAGCAAAATTTTTATACGAAAATTGGATATGTCGCTATGGTTGTCCAATCAGACTCACGAGTGATCAAGGTCGGCAATTTGAGAGTTCATTGTTTAGGGAACTTATGAATTTACTAGGTATAAATAGGATTCGTACGACTAGTTATCACCCTCAGGCAAACGGCGCTGTAGAACGCTGGCATAGGACACTCAAAGCAGCGCTTATGACACGTTTATCAAGTAAATCATGGGTTCAGGAGTTGCCCACAGTTCTTTTAGGTTTACGAGCCGCGTATAGAAGCGATTCTGGAGTTTCAGCTGCTCAACTAACCTTCGGGCGAACCCTACGATTACCCGGAGATTTTTATGACAGCATGAAAAATACTACATCATTAGAACCTTCCGAATATATAAAACAAATACAGAGTCACGTTAAGTCATTACAACCAGTTCCCGAATCTCATAGTAATACTCGTTCATTTTTTGTTCATCCCGAGCTTTCCAAAGTAAATTTCGTTTTTGTACGGGATGACTCAGTGCGTAAACCTTTGAAACCACCCTATGACGGTCCTTACCGCGTAGTGGAAAGGAGGTCCAAGGTTTACATAGTGCAATTACCAAATCGGCAAGCTGCAATCTCGATAGACCGACTCAAACCAGCGTACGTATTAGCCGAAAATGAATCAAAGAGTACTGAATCGAAAAATACCCCTGAACCTCCCGTTTCACCAGAAATTGAACCCACGACCTCAGTTCGAAGAACCCGTTCCGGTCGTGTCATTAAACCCACAGTCCGTTTTAATATATAATTTTAAGTATGTTATCTACTAAATACGTTAATAGCTGTTACTATATGATTTTATACCCTATGTAGCTCTATAAACCAAGTATCGCATTAGATTTATGTTTAGTGTAACATAGCCGTAAGTTTCACAATCCCGCAAAATTGCATCGTTAACATATTATTATATTGTATAAACATATTACGTTAATTAGATTTTACCTTATTGTTTACAAAATTTTTTAATTCTATATTGTATTTTATTTTGTTTTTGTTTCGCAATTGTAACTTATTATGTGTATCGTACTTGTAATGTGACACGTTTGCTTACGACCGATTATTTGTGTGATAATCATGTAACCTGTATCTGCCTGTTTTCTATTAATTGTTTAAATTTTTCCATATTATTAATTTTTTTTGTAAAAGGGGGGGAATATTGTAGGGGTTTTGCTGACTTACAAAACACATAATGTAATAATAAATGTTATGTATTATATTCAGTGTGAAACTCAAAATTGTCGTTGCCGGACGTTTACGCCGCGCACAATAAATATGCATGCTTCGTAAGCGAGTATTTTATTTAGTACACCTAAACACCTAAAACCGAAACCAAGTCAACCTAGAACTAGTCAGTTTCATTGAAACTACTTGATGATGGATACAATAATAAAAATAAGGTTATAAACCATCACAGAAGCTCAATTTTGGATATAAAACCCATGACAAGGTGTAGGTACTGCCCTAGCGTTGAGTGAAAATATTTCTCAAACCAGACATCATTTAGGTTCCTTAAAAAATATGGAGGTTCCCACTCAACACTGGGACTTTATCATATTGTAACGCAAATTAAACCAGTACATAGTTAGGGACTTTCACCTCGAATTGAAAATTACCAGCATCAACGATCAACGAGCAACGGCTCTTGAAACTGACAATGACAGTTCAGCGCAGCCAAGACTCCGTTCGTTCTTCGTTAGTGACTTCAAACCCTGAAGTGGTTATTTGTTCATAATTTTTTTACTAGTTTTTCCATTAGAAGTGTACTATAAGAGGTTATACCTGTTGTAACTCTAAAATAGTTTTTGACCTGATGGAGCCTCTGCTTCATCGAGGTCACACGCTAATAATGGACAATTTCTACATTTGTCCATTGCTAGCGCGATGCCTAAAGCTGCGACGAACTGACTGTTACGGGACTCAACGGTTCTTTACGGACCATGACAAAGACTGACTTGAGGCAAGGTGAAGTCGTCGCCAGTTACTGCAAGTTGCAACGATTTGTCGCTTATGGTACGGCGAGATTCGAATTTAGTTTCGATGATCTCGATGTACCATAAGCTTGAAATCAGAACAACGACGAAGTACAATCGAACTGCTTTTAAACCAAGCGTGGTTCTTGATTATAATAAGAATGTATGTTCTTTATTATAATAATGATTATAATACGAGCTTTTTGTATGTGTGTGCGTCCACATTATTTCCCCGACGCTTTTTATCTAAAAATCAAAATCTTCAAAAAATTTCTTATATTAGAATAATTATTAGTCAGTACCTCAGTAGTGCATAACGGCTAGCTTAAATTCAAATTCAAATTAATTTATTTGCCAAAGAACATGGTATACATAGATGTCAGGTAACAATTATTGAGTTCCAGCATGTTCAGCCGTTATTAACAGCATGCAAATTATGTCACTTAATTAATTATGTCACTTAGTTAAACAACACATGTATTGTAAAGAGCAATAAAGTGATTAAAGAAAAGGCTTTATTATTTGGCAACCTTGGGGGCAGAAGCACTACTCAACATTGGTGACCCCGACGTGATCTCCACCGGGATTTAGATATTTATTAACGATTATAGATAGATGAACGCGTTGGCCTGAAGCATTTCACGTTAAAGAAATTACTGCAGACGTCGTTGCTAAACATATTTATGAAGGATGGATAGTTAGGTATGGTTGTCCCGTCCGTATTACTAGCGATCAAGGACGTTAGTTTGAGTCGAGTCTATTTTTAAAGTTAATGTCATTTTTGGGTATTCATAAAATTCGTACTACGCCTTACCATCCACAAAGTAATGGCGCGGTGGAAAGGTGGCATAGATCATTGAAGGCATTTATGGCGAGACTGCTTAGTAGTAATACTTTATTTATTTACCCACTGTTATGTTAGGGTTGAGAGCAGCATCATTATTAGTCAGTAACTCAGTAGTGCATAACGGCTAGCTTAAACAACACATGTATTGTAAAGAGCAATAAAGTGATTAAAGAAAAGGCTTTATTATTTGGGCAACCTTGGGGGCAGAAACACTACTCAAAAAAGAACATGGTATTGATGGTATTGATCGGAAAGATCACTATTTATCTGCCCAGCCCCTGGAAAGAGTCAGGAGGCGCGTTTGGTACAAAAAGTTGTTTCGACGATTTTTGAATGCTGCTGTATTTAACTGTTTTGTTATATACAGCAGCAAACATAAAATCTGTCATCGTCAGTTCCGAACAGTGCTGGCGGAGTCTTTACTGAAGAGTGAAGACATACCGACAGATTGACCTGACGATAGAGACACGACATATAACAACGACAAGGATCACAGGCTCGACTACGACTGTAACGCAACAAAACGTGGTGGCAAACCTCCAACATCGGCCAGCTGTGGAAAGCGACCACTTTCCCGTTCACGCCGATGTGAAGCGGGGAAGATGTTGGTATTGCGCACATGTGCGCAAAATCTCCAGTCGCACCGTGTGGCAGTGCTTGGAATGTAAAGTTAATTTCAGTTTCAGAGATTATCACAAACGGTCCTGAATGTTTGTTTTTATTTTTTATTATTAATATATAAGTTTTGTTTTAAAATTATGTTAGATTCAGAATATTCATGTTTGTAATAAATAAATAAACAAGTAACAAATGTTACTATTAATAATTTTTTTGTTTTAAAATTATGCAAGATTCAGAATATTTGTGTTTGTAATAAATGTTACTATTAATAATATATTCTATTAATAATATATATTTTTGTTTTAAATTTATGTAATAATCAGAATATTTGTGTTTGTAATAAATAATTGTGGAAAACAAATTATGACAAAGAAAAAAAACAGCGCGGACCGTCAAGTGGATATAAAACTTGCAGTGTAGAACTTTTAAATTTTTACACAACAAACATACGAGACTGCTCCAATAAAGAAAAAACAAATCCTTCTGGTTCAGGTGCTCGTAAAGGAGCCCGATATATGTATTTTTCAAGACTTTATTTCCTGCAGAATAGTGTAAGTAATAAAGACACTACAACTAATATTGAAGAACAGAATGAAAGGCAAAGTGAGGAGACAAATCAACTAAACGCCAATGCAACCGAAGCCACTGAAATACGTCCCCCTCAATGTAAGAAAACACCAGTGCCAGGAGAAAAATAGCTGTTTTAATAGAATAAAAGCATCAAGTCAAGAAAAATTTTCCATTATGAACGTCAAGAAAATAGTATTACCAAACAAGATGAGGACAAACTCATTCGCTTCGTTATATAAAGAACTCAAAAAAGTACCAGTAAATTGGATATGTTGCAACACTTTTTTATTAAGAATATGACATGGTGTTTTACCCATGGACCCAGAGAATAGTTTTGTGGCACCAGATAGGACTCACCCAGGGGATTGAAAGCCAGTGGAGTGTAAAAGAAATGTTCGCCAAGGACCAATATAAAGGAAATTTCACAGGTTGGCTCACTGAGTAAAATTGGAGAAGAAATCATTACGAAACATGAAGATCCCTTTGAAGAGTTACTGACTGCTGTCAGATGTTAATACATAGTATGAATCCATATATATTATGTTCTGTTTCTGTTGTAACGAAACTGTAAAAATATAAAAAAAAACAATATATAAACGTTAAATTAAATGGATTATCCATTTAATATCCAAACCACAGTAACATAAATATATTTGAACCAGAATTAATGACTGAACTACACAAGGATTTATAAAGTATTTCAAAATATCAACAAGGCAATAAACCAATTATAAAAATGAAAATATGGAAAAATTTGAGAGAAACGTTTAGTAAAGAAATAAAATAAATTCCTAAGCTACGTTCTGGGACTGACGCCGATAATAAGCCGAAGTATACATGGCCACATTTTGAGGCCATGTCTTTTTTTAAAGTAGTTCTGAAACCCCGACAAACAGAAAGGAATATTATATCACACCAGTGGAGCGTCCTACGAGAAATTACTGATTTAGTTACGAGCAAATAATGTACGTAGGACGCGTGACGGTTTAAAACTCCGAAAGCAATTCTGTAGATCTGTCAGCGTATTGAGACGCAGCTAGTCCGGAAGAGATAGAGTCTG